>NC_073342.2:14705000-15905000 GCF_027580225.2 Misgurnus anguillicaudatus | reverse complement strand
AACAGGGTCCTAATATGTACAATTTTGGTCCAGATATGTAGGCCTACATGTGAGGTATCAGTAGGCCTATGCATCTTTTAGGTACAAAAGTGTATTTTTTGAAAAGGTAGCCATACTGCCCCAGTAACAACTTTTGTACCTTTTTGTACCTGAAGCTTCAGTTACATTAGGTTATTTTTATTTGTTTTAGCCACATCTCATCAGGCATCACACAAAATTTGTTGCCGTGTACAGTTGTAACCCTAAAGGGGAAAAGAGTTCAGATTAGTTTGTTTCCTTTAAATAAGAACACAATTGTTTGAAAACTTATTAATGAAATACTCACACAACAGCTTTTATTGTGCAACAGTATGTTCTCACAGCACTCTTAACTTTAATCGCTGGAATTGGGTCGTCAATGAAGTAGTGACAGCAGGGTCGAGGGACTGTAGGTTCAAACCCTAGATATGGTTCAAACACTATCAATATACAAAACAAAATATACATATTAATTTAGATACTTATACATATTAAAATGTTTCTTTATGTTTAATACTTTGTAAAATCTGGTGGTCTTAATATTTGTAGCCTATTTATCAAAATGTGGTTCTGGGTAAGGTCACTTTTTATCCGAGGTGGGACAGATACAATGACCAAGTGAAATTGATTAAACAAATTATCAGCAAAATCACATACTTTTAATGAAACTCTTATTTTTTTCAATTACGTTAATTAATGATTTATTTATTATATTTAGTTTGCCCGGAAAAACAGCGCTCTTCATGATAGAGCACCTCCCAAGCAAATGTCAAGCCTATCTCTTAAATACTTAAATATGTGTATTTTCAACTATGCTCCAGTTTTCACGGATGTAAAAAATGTAAAAAACCATAATAAAAATCTACATATATTGATTACATCACCAAATCTTATCAAAATCGAGAATAATTTTAATTAAATAACGTTAGTTTGGGGATTTAATTTAAAGAAGAAGCAAAGCCACACCCCGATGAAACTTACGCTGAGCTTCAGAATTCAGAGTCGCCATCAGCATCAGCCCAAGTATCAGAAACACAGAAGTTGCCCTCATGATTTCTGATGTGAAGTTGATCTTCAAGATTTGCTTTCGAGGAGTTGCAGATGTCAAAGTGTGCTCGACGTTGCGCAGAACGATCGACGAGAATTGAGGCGAAGTTGATCTGTCCGTTACACTGTTTGCTTTTTCGCAGATGAAAGTGAAAGTGAAAATGTGATGCTTGTCAAGTATGAATGTCCCTTATAAAGTGGATTATTATGCAATATTTATAAGGTCAAAAAACGTTTAAAATGAAATGTAGCAACAAGAAAACTAACAGTAGCCTAATATCAAATGTTATCAAATAATATCAAATGAGCTTTTGAGATCGTACACACAGCTTGTGATATGAGACGCGTGCTGCTCTGACTGTACGCAGACGTCTTGATATGAGGTGCGCAGTTTCAGATTGGCTGTTTCTTATTTAAACCAGAAACTCTCTTTTGATACATGTGTTGTGATTCCCAAGAAACACACAAACACAAATTATATTGACATTATATTGAGACTTCAAACACACAAGTGTGAATTTTACACCTTGAGTAAATGAATAAAAATATATATGAACTTGCACGTAATTGCTTTCCTCTGCCTATTTTCATGAACTTGGCCTACAACCAAACAAAACTTCTTCTGGTCGTTCATAGTATTACTAATACATTTGTTGTAATAGCTTTCATGTGGCCTAGTGGTTCTCCAACTGGGGGCCGGAGGGCCATGAGATAATGCCAGGGGGGCCATAGTTTAATGACATTTTATAAAATACATTTGTTTATCATAAATTCTGTGTAATTAAACCTCAGATACATAAGGCTACTGACCAAGAGGACCACTGACGTAGCTCACTCATGTTCAGATACGATTCAAATGCAATGTCTTTTCTCCTGTGACAAGGAAGCCCCCATTTGCACCCATTTTAAAACGGGCCTGTTTGTTTAAGTGAAGCTGTTTGTGTTTATTTCAGCTGTTTCATTTCTCTGGTGTTTTCACACATTTTGTAACCAATTTTTTACAGTCAATGGTTGTAAGACACACATTTTCGTTTATGTTCACCGCATTCACACACCTTAGTGTTTTGAAGAGTCTCGTGGTTTGTAGGTGTGATGGAGAAAGTTTTAATAAATGAAGGCGAGTTTAGAGACGAGCAGTAGGCATGAATGGAGAAATGGTCCCTATGTACACTCACCTAAAGAATTATTAGGAACACCATACTAATACTGTGTTTGACCCCCTTTCGCCTTCAGAACTGCCTTAATTCTATGTGGCATTGATTCAACAAGGTGCTTAAAGCATTATTTAGAAATGTTGGCCCATATTGATAGGATAGCATCTTGTAGTTGATGGAGATTTGTGGGATGCACATCCAGGGCACAAGCTCCCGTTCCATCACATCCCAAAAGATGCTCTATTGGGTTGAGATCTGGTGACTGTGGGGGGGGGGCATTTTAGTACAGTGAACTCATTGTCATGTTCAAGAAACAGTTTGAAATGATTTGAGCTTTGTGACATGGTGCATTATCCTGCTGGAAGTAGCCATCAGAGAATGGCTATGGTGATCATAAAGGGATGGACATGGTCAGAAACAATGCTCAGGTTGGCCGTGGCATTTAAACAATGCACAATTGGCACTATGGGGCCTAAAGTGTGCCAAAAAACATCCCCCACACCATTACACCACCAGCCTGCACAGTGGTAACAAGGCATGATGGATCCATGTTCTCATTCTGTTTACACCAAATTTGGACTCTTCCATCTAAATGTCTCAACAGAAATCGAGACTCATCAGACCAGACAAAATTTTTCTAGTCTTCAACTGTCCAATTTTGGTGAGCCCGTGCAAATTGTAGCCTCTTTTTCCTATTTGTAGTGGAGATGAGTTGTACCCTTCTGCTGTTGTAGCCCATCCGCCTCAAGGTTGTGCGTGTTGTGGCTTCACAAATGCTTTGCTGCATACCTCGGTTGTAACGAGTGGTTATTTCAGTCAAAGTTGCTCTTCTATCAGCTTAAATCAGTCGGCCCAAAATTTTCTGCATACTGTACTTTTATAAGGATGTTTATATATATATACACTCACACACACACATATATATATCAGTGGCGGCTGGTGACCTCTTTTTTGGAAGTGAACGATGCAAAGTTCGCGACATGTATGTAGCTTGTCATGTGTGTGTGGTTCGTCATTTCAAAATATGTGTCTTGCGCTATAAAAACTATGCAGAATGGGTGGAGGGTAGAGGAATAGACAAAGGTCCAGAAGTCTGAAGCAGAATCAGAATGATAATTGACCAATGTGAAGCCGGAGAGACGACAGACCATAGAGACCAAACGGTTCTGAAACGCTGATGGGGGAGGTGTGGTTATGGGCCAGAGGAGCAATATATCTGGACAAAAATTTCTCTCTCCCATGTCTCAGAATCATGAGAGGCCAGTGAGGGGATACCCAAAATACCAATTTTTAGGAATACCCATTTCTAAGAAACACATGAACAGATCCAGTGCTACAGACATTACATTGTGACACTTCTTACACATACGTGTGCATTTTATACCTGGAGTCAATGAACAAATATAAACTTGCACATCATTGCTTTCCTCTGTCTTGAACTTGTGTTCCTGGGCCTACAACCAAACAAATCACTATCGCCCTCATCTGGTTGTTCATATTACACCTCTCTAATACATGTATTGCAATATAGTAGTCATGCAGGCTACTCTTTCTTCATGGTTGGAGTTCATTTGAAGTGAGTGTTTTTGACAAGGCTGCCGAAAAAGGATGGACAACTGTCTTGTGTCCTGTGACAAGCAACATGTGCCCAATCATTCTATCAACCTAGTAAATGTGATAAAGAACAAATACTTAATTTTGGTAAACCTTTTCCTACAAGCATGTGAAAAAATAGGTCATTATATAGTGGATAATACCGCCCCTTAATCCGCACTATCGGCACACCCATTTAGTGCAAAGATCAGCTCATTTGCATTGGACACACCCAAAAACCTACAAAGTGGCAATTTTATCATGCTATAATATATTATCTACCTGGTATTTTGAGCTAAAACTTCACATACGTACTCTGGGGACACCAAAGATTTATGTTACATCTTAAAAAATGTTAAATGTCCCCTTTTAAAAATTTGTCCCGGGCCCTGTTTATGTATGTGTTTCATTTCATTTCTGGTTTGTGTTTCATTTCTCTTGTGTTTTCACATATGTTGTAACACATTAACACATCGCATTAACACACCTTAGTGTTTTGAAGAGTCTCGTGGTTTGTAGGTGTGATGGAGATATAATAAATGGAGTCAATATAAATGGAGGCGAGTTTAAAGTTTGAGACATTAATGGAGAAATGGTTTTCATATGTTTGGTTTTGATTGTTGTTTGGCGCTGGTTTGTGTATTTTTTGGGGATTATAGTCACTGAAAATCTGTTTTAACACATTATTGCAAACAGCTATATTATGACGATAACATTTTAAACCCGTTTGATCATAGATTTGATTTGTGCCCCATCATAGATGAAATTATACAAAATGTCATGAGTGTCAACATTAATCAAAGTCATTTTTTATGTGCATTATGAAATAATTATATTGTAAGATGTTCTTATATAAGCAGTGCACACCCTTTCAACATTTCTGTCTGCTGCTCTTGTTGTTATTCTTTATTCTTGGTATTTGTATTGCGAAAAAAGGGTGAAATGTTACTCAATCTCCATTATCAACCTGATCTGAGAGCAGTGTTACTTTTCATATAATGGCTAGCTTCAGATCTATGGATTAAAGTTAGCACCTGATGTGATGGATAAGCTACACTGTAAAAAAATTTGCTGTGATTATGCAGCTGGTTGCCACCAGCAACTTAGAAGATAAAGACTGAAAATGTTTAATGTTTATTTAACATTTAACAAATAACATTAATGTAAGCTAGTGCCAGTAATACCCAGTAATACTATAATTTCTACAGAAATATTTTACAGTGTACAGACAGCAACATAATAAACTAATGCACAAACTTTCAAGATTAACCAAGCTTACCAGATTTTTTATCTCTTTAAACATTTTTTCTTATTGTTATTTGTATGTTTACGGTTTTAAATCTCTAGTTGATCTATCATCTGTCACTTGTAGGTTTTCTGCCTAATTGTACATTATTATGAGATGTTATGCTGCTTCCAAAATCTGTTGTCTTTTTAATACATTTTTATTTTAATGTTAATATGGATTCATTATAATGATGACACAAATCAGAGGTACAATTTTATTATTTATTGGCATTTTAAGCAGAACATATTGCAAATTACATATATTTTTAGGAAAGTTTGAGTGCAAAATCAAATGAGGTTTAACATTGTGGTTTTACTATTAAAGCAAAGAAGTGCAAAAATGTATTTAATAAGAAAGGGCAGATATAAGGTATGAAGCAATAAAACAGTATGATTTAATTTTGCATTTGTAATGGCTGAAGCTCCAGTTATATTAAGCTATTGTTATTTTCTGCAGCCAGGTCTCTTCTGGTTTCACACAAAACTGGTTGCCTTTTACAGTTGTAACCCTAAGGGGGAAAAGAGTTCATATTAGTCAATGTTTGTTTATAGCGCTGCATGAGCTTTTTAAACATTTAGTTTTCCTTTAAATAAAAAATATCTATTTATTTGAAAACATATTTCATTGTAAAATACTCACACAACGCCTTTGTTTGTGCAAGATGAGCTTGTTCTCACAGCACTTTTAATTTTATTCCCTGGAATTGGGAAGTCAATGAAGTCAAAACAGCAGGTCGCAGGGACTGGAGCTGCAAAAGCTGTTGAGAAGACAAAGAAGTTTTGTATCCGTCACACTGCAGTCCAATTCACACAAGAGACCATCCAATGCTACAAAATCTTAAATATTACTATTAATGATATAAATTATCATGGACTTAAGTGCAAAGCACACTATAATAATAAATATAAATGTTGTGTGCAGTAGCTTGATTTTGAATTATTAATAAACAATCAAATCTACACCCAAAATAAACTTACGCTGAGCTTCAGATTTCAGGGTCGCCATCAGCATCAGCCCAAGTATCAGACACACGTAAGCTGTCCTCATGATTTCTGATGTTAAATTGATCTTCAGGCTTTGCTTTCGAGGAGTCTCAGAGTCAATTACAGTCTGATTCCTCTTTCAAAATGCTGTGATGCTAGATCGGAAACTAAGATCTGAGGTTTCTTAAGCATAATTTTTGACCCACCCCACTTCCTTTTTGGCCATGCATATCATCACATTTTTACACCAAGTTTTCTTGCTCTTTGCAAACAGAGATAGCAAGAAATGCAGGTGAGAAAATCATGCAGAGCATTTCATATACATTAAGGAAAATAAGTATTTGAACACTCTACTATTTTGCAAGTTCTCCCACTTAGAAATCATGGAGGGGTCTGAAATTGTCATCGTAGGTGCATGTCCACTGTGAGAGACATAATCTAAAACATCCAGAAATCACAATGTATGATTTTTTTACTATTTATTTGTATGAAAAAAGGTCCACTGTTGGAGCAATCATGGAAGAAGCTAAACATGACTGTCAATCTCCCTCGGACTGGGGCTCCATGCAAGATCTCACCTCGTGGGGTCTCAATGATCTTAAGAATGGTGATAAATCAGCCCAGAACTACACGGGAGGAGCTGGTCAATGACCTGAAAAGAGCTGGGACCACCCTTTCCAAGGTTACTGTTGGTAATACACCAAGACATCATGGTTTGAAATCATGCACGGCACGGAAGGTTCCCCTGCTTAAACCAGCACATGTCCAGGCCCATCTTAAGTTCGCCAATGACCATTTGGATGATCCAGAGGAGTCATGGGAGAAAGTCATGTGGTCAGATGAGACCAAAATTAAACTTTTTGGTCATAATTCCACTAAACGTGTTTGGAGGAAGAAGAATGATGAGTACCATCCCAAGAACAACATCCCTACTGTGATGCATGGGGGTGGTAGCATAATGCTTTGGGGGTGTTTTTATGCACATGGGACAGGGCGACTGCACTGTATTAAGGAGAGGATGACCGGGGCCATGTATTGCAAGATTTTGGGGAACAACCTCCTTCCTGTAGGTTGTCTACAAACCGGAAAGTTGGTGGTTCTATCCCCGGCTCCACCTGACCAAATGTCGAGGTGTCCTTAAACCCAGCTGCTCCTGATGAGCTGGATGGTGCCTTGTCTATTTGTAAACAGCGTAAGAAAGCCTTAGATTTTCGAAAAACATTAATTCATAGTTTATGCTGTTTTAATGTAATTTGTGTTCGAAAAAATATTTAAAAAATCACAATGTATTTGTTTCAACAGTAAACATTAACAATAAGGTCATTATAAATGGGCACAAAGTATTTATGACTTTGAACTAAATGATCCATTGGACATTATTGACTGCCAAAACAAAGCTGACAAATCTGTTTTCAAGTTAATATTGACCTGATTGGTCTGGTTTTGCTTGGTTTCGGGGTTGTGCTTTTCAAACCTTCAGATTAACCAAACCTCTAACCGATTAACCCAGGGTTATATAAAAACTATGCAACACTGAAAAAAGTAACCCAATAAAATAACCCAAATTATTGAATCAAGTGATTAAAATAGCTTTAAACGCCCAGTGAAGCAGAATGGATGGAGGATTGAGGAATAGCCAAATGTCCAGAAGTCTGAAGCAGAATCAGAACGATAAGTTAGTAAACAGAAAGTATTCATTATAAATAAGAATTATTTATATCCATGACAGGAATTTTACATTATTTTAATTTACATGATTAAATAATAGGCTACTAAACAGGACAAAAAGCTCTCTTATAATCAGAAACTCATTTTCTGTATCTCTTTTGATGCATTCATGTGCTAAGATCCCAGAGAAACACATGAACACACATTATATTGACATTACATTGTGACACTTCAAACACATAAGTGTTAATTTTATATGTTGAGTCAATGAATACAAATACATGACGTTTCACTTCCTCTGCCTATGTTCATGAACTTTCTGGGCCTACAACCAAACAAAACACTATCGCCCTCTTCTGGTTGTTATAGTATTACACTATATATATACTGTAGTAGTGTCACATCTTTAATACATTTGTTGTAAAATAGCATTCATGTAGCCAACTCGTGTTCAAATACGATGCAAATAGGAGTTTATTTCAGGTGAGGTTTAGTGTTTATGACAGGACTGTCAATAGAGGAAAGACAAGTCTTGTGTCCTGTGACAAGAAAGCCCCTTCACCCATTAAAAACTTGTTCCGGGCCCTGTTTATTTAAGTTAGCGCTGTCATGCAGCCTGGAAATGCGACCTCCGGAGGCTGCAGCCTTATTGAGAAACGCCCATATAGTCATTTAAATTCATTCAGCGTGGTTACTTTTACCTTTCCACTGTACAAGACAACACAGAAAGGGGCTGTGTGGGGTGCCAACCATCTGCGGGTGCGTAATTATCTGATCCAATTCAAGCTTTGGATGCATTAAAGAAAATAAACTTATGCGACTACACCCGACTACACCGCATGTGACGTGCGACCGGAAGTGATGTATTTCAGTGTGTTCTAATCAATACTGTGTGCAAAGTTGCAATTATTAATTATTTTTAACACTTGAATACTTTAATTACTGGTAAGTAAATGATTAACTATAGCCTACATATATTCATAGATTAAAGGTTTTCTCCCATGACAGATTTACGATTAAACTACATTTTCATTACGACTGCCACTAGGGGGCGAACACCCGACAGTTAAATCTGTATGTAATGTACAATGTAAAGGCTGTTTAGCCTATATATCTATAAAATATTAAAAAAAGAAAACATGTAGTGCAACTTTAGTCATTAGGAGAAGACTGGCTATATGTTGTTATTACTTGACATGTAACAATTAATGAAAGTTAAACAGTTATAAACAAAATATGTTTAGGAGTGTTGATCTTTTACACCTTTACTATTAACATTTGGCTCTTACATGTTAAACTGCAATTGTTTTAAAATATTAATAAACAAAATATGAGTTTTCAGTAATTAAAAGGCTTTTAAAATTCAATTTTTTTGAAAATGCATGTTTTTAATATGTTTTTTTAAATATACTACAACAAAAGTAACAAAATCAACAACAACACACACACATATATGGTAAAAGTAAAAAAAAAATCAAAAGTAAAAATAGGGGTAAAAGTTTGGCCCGCGTCATATATACAATTTTAAAATCTGGCCCCCGAAGAATAGTAGTTGAAGACACCTGTTATATAGGGACTAAAACCACCCCTTAATCTGCACTATCCAACCACGGCATAGCCATTTAGTGCAAAGATCATCTCATTTGCATTGGACACACCCAAAAACCTACAAAGTGCCAATTTTATCATGCTATAATAAATGATCTATCTGGTATTTTGAACTAAAACTTCACATACTAATGTTAATATGCATGCTTTCAAATGATGACACAAATTCAGTGATACAATTTTATTATTTATTGGCATTTTTAGCAGAACTTATTGCAAATTAAATATATTTTTAGGAAAGTGTGATTGCAAAATTATAAGAGGTTTAACATTGTGTTTTTTACATAATTAATGGAAAAAAGTGCAGAAATATATTTAGTAAGAAAGAACAGATAATAAAGCAATGAAACCATATGATACATATTTGCATAATGGCAGAAGCTACAGTTATATTAGGCTATTGCTATTTTCTGCAGCCAGGGCTCGTCGGGTTTCACACAAAACTGGTTGCCTTTTACAGTTGTAACCCTAAACAGGAAAAAAGTTCATATTAGTCAATGTTTGTTTATAGCACTAACGTGAGCTTTTTAGATTTTTTCCCCTTTTAATAAAATAATAATTGAAAACATATTTAATTGTAAAATACTCACACAACGGCTTTGTTTGTGCAATATGAGCTTGTTCTCACAGCACTTGTAATTTTATTCACTGGAATTTCGAAGCCAATGAATTTGAAACAGCAGATGGCGGGGACTGGACCTGCAAAAGGCTGTTTAGAAGATAAAGAAGTTTTGTATCTGTCACACTGCAGTCTTGTAATTCACACAAGAGACCATTCAATACTACAAAATCTTAAATATTACTATTAATGATATAAATTATAATGGACTTAAGTGCAAAGCACAGTATAATAAAAAATATAAATGTTGTGTGCAGTAGCTTGATTTTGAATGTTTCTTAATAAATCAAATTTACACCCAAAATAAACTTACGCTGAGCTTCAGATTTCAGGGTCGCCATCAGCATCAGCCCAAGTATCAGACACACGTAAGCTGTCCTCATGATTTCTGATGTTAAGTTGATCTTCAGGCTTTGCTTTCGATGAGTCGCAAAGTCAATTACAGTCTGATGATTCCTCTTTTTAAATACTGTGATGCTAGATCGGAAACTAAGATCTGAGGTTTGATAAGCATCATTTTTGGCCCACCCAACTTCCTTTTGAAGGCCATGCATATCATCACATTTGATTTTACACCGAATTGTTCTTTGCAAACAGATGTAGCAAGAAATGCAGGTGAGAAAATCATACCGAGCATTTCATATATGTCATGGAATCGCCAGGCTTCGCCCCCCACTCACCCGCAAACGATTACCTGCTTATTCATTCATATATATTACATTTAACCAGTATTAAGAATATTAATTATTTATTTAAATTATTATTTCATATATTTACTTTGAAGTATTTTTATGTACGTCTTGTTCTTTTTATCAAAATATAAGATCTGTTTCCTGTCTGTCATTGGTCAAAAAACCTGATAAGCTTATTATTTACAGCCCCAAAATATTTTATAGCTATTTTCTGCACAGTGTATTTGTATGAGAATATTTATAGACATATTTTATAGATTTATTCTATATATGTGTGTGTGTGTGTGTGTGTGTGTGTGTGTGTGTGTGTGTGTGTGTGTGTGTGTGTGTGTGTGTGTGTGTGTGTGTGTGTGTGTGTGTGTGTGTGTGTGTGTGTGTGTGAATATATGTATATGTATGTGTATATGTATATATATACTTTAAAATTCAGGCAAGGTATAGAAATATAAATGTACGTGCATTTGATATTACACATTGCAGATTGGGTTGTTTTGGAATCTGTGGTTGGGTTAAATATAGATATACCCAATTGTGGGTTGCTTTAAACCTAGAATGTTGTACAACCAACCCAACATGTAGAAAATGTGTTTTACTCTGTGCATGAAGGGTATCGATTTGGTTTGAACATTGAAAGAGATTAAAGTGTCTATTTGACATTAATATATTTGTTTGATTACATTAACAATAAGGTCATTATAAATGGGCACAAATAATTTTTGACTTTGAACTAAATGATCCAGTGGACATTACTGACTGCCAAAACAAAGCTGAAAAATCTGTTTTCAAGTTAATATTGACCTGATTTGTCTGGTTTGGTTTGGTTTGGCTTGGTTTGGGAGGTTGTGCTTGTCAGACCTCTAACCCATTAACCTGGAAATATATAAAAACTATGCAACACTTAAAAAAATAACCCAATAAAATAACCCAGATTATTAATTCCAGGTCACACAAAAAGCTTCCTCTTATAATCAGAAGCTCATTTTCTGCATCTATGTGCTATGATCCCCAAAAAACACATGATCACACATTATATTGACATATTTTGACACTTCAAACACATAAGTGTGAATTTTATACGTTGAGTCAATGAATACAAATATATGACGTTTCACTTCCTCATGAACTTTCTGGGCCTACAACCAAACAAAACACTATTTCCCTCTTCTGGAGTTATAGTATTACACTATATACACTATATACTGTAGTAGTGTTACATCTTTAATAAATTTGTTGTAATATAGCATTCATGTAGCCAACTCGTGTTCAAATACGATGCAAATAGGAGTTTACTTCAGGTGAGGTTTAGTGTTTATGACAGAACTGTCAATAGAGGAAAGACAAGTTTTGTGTCCTGTGACAAGGAAGCCCCTACACCCATTAAAAACTTGTCCCGGGCCCTGTTTATTTAAGTGCTGTTAACGTTAATTGTTTTGCTGTTTGATTTCTGTGGTGTTTTCACACGTTGTAGTCTAACACACACATTTTCGTTTATGTTCACCGCAATCACACACCTTAGTGTTTTGAAGAGTCTTGTGGTTTGTAGGTGTGATGGAGAAAGTTTTAATAAATGGAGGTGAGTTTAAAGTTTGAGACATGAATGGAGAAATAGTTTGAGTGTGTTTGCATGTTGTGTGGCGCTGGTTTGTGTTTTATAGGTTCTAGACCCTTTTACTGTTTGTACACAATGATGACGTGGCAGCGTATGTGCACGCAATTTGGCAACGGAAGTATGGTAAGAATCAGCAATGAAGCCACACAGATAGAGAAAGTTATTTTAAAAAGTTGACTTATCAACTTTTTCAACACAGCTACCACATCCGTGTACTATAGTGGAGTGAATAGAAGACGTTAACAGATGACCAAATATAAAGTGGCCAGATACGTACATATATTATATTAGTGCAACCAATTGCAACAAGCAGACATTTTGATTCTGGACAACCATTTTAATAAATGTTCTGAGTTGCTAACACATTAATGGGGAATAACACCACTTCTGTTGCCAAAATGCCCGCGCAGGCTATTTGATCGCGTGGGCTGTAAAAGGGTCTATAAAGGGTATGAACATGACGTCACCTTCCGCGAAAGTGACGTACGCCCACTGACTGGCAAAAGTCTTAGCGACAGCATTAGCATAGCGTGAATATAGCGGCTATATCTCTGCATCTCTTTATCGTATTTACACCAAATTTGGTAGGTGTCATCACAGTCATGGCCTGAGTCACCATCTACTGTTTCGGTCAGCGCCCCCTAGTGGTCAAGACATTTGAGGCTATATCTCTGTATTGCTTTATTGTATTTACACCAAATTTGGTGGGTGTTATCAGTGTCATGACCTGAGTCACCATGGCTGCGTCCGAAACGCATACTGTATAGTAGGTACTGAATTAGATAAAGTACCTACTTAGCGTTAAAACAGTAGGTACTGTATAGTATGAATCCTGGTAGTATGAATGAGATTCGGACGTACTACATCACACGTGACATATGTCGTCATCACGTCATGTAATTTCAGCGCGAAAACAACCGCATGCCTCGTCTTCTTCGTTGGATAACTCCTCTCCCTTGGGCATCATGGGATAGTGAAGCGTCCATCGTATGCACACTGCAAAATCTAACCGGAAGTAGTAGGTCATCCAAGTACTTTTCGCATACTGTTTTTCGAATACTATGTATTCGGACATACTACTCGCCTCGCCTACTGCTTTTCGCGTACTATATAGTATGAAGTAGGCGGTATCGGACGCAGCACATCTATTGTTTCAGCCAGCGCCACCTAGTGGTAAAGTGATTTGAGGCTATATCTCCATATCACTTTATTGTATTTACACTAAATTTGGTATGTGTCATCACAGTCATGAATTAAGGCACCATCTATTGTTTCGGCACAGTGCCACCTAGTGGTCTCAAGATACAAAAAAATTGCTTTTTTTCTAAAACTAATGCAAACATAGATCTTAAACCATGACAGTATCATTTTTTTGCCATATTCGGCTTGACCACGGTATCGCTGCTTGCAGCTATATTGTTAATAGTATTTGTGTGATCAACTGTGCTAACAGATTCAACAAAAATTTTAAGCGGTCTTTTTCCAGCCTGCAAAAAACACTCAAGTCAGTAGACATATGTCAGGCATGTAAACTTTTGGAATAAAAAAATCCTATTACAATACACCAATGAATTCTCTTATTCTGTGTAATTGCAAAGTTTTGTCAGTGAGCCTTCATTAAAAAAACATTCATTATGATGAGCCTTGTGTTCTACAAAGGTGGGAAGGTTTAAGCAAGACAAACATATATTTTAGGAAAAGCAATATCTGACCATATGCCAATGTCCACAGACTGGTTGGTTGACAAGTTGTTAGGGTCACTGTTAAGGCCAACTAAATTCAATGTACGCTGATAATAGTCCATTTTACTGGCCTTTTTGCAGCAGCCACTATGAAAACCAGCCATTTTGTTGAATGTTTTGCCACTCAACAAGGCGTGTTAACGTGAAAAAAGTGACGTCGTTGCATACCCTCTATTAAAATCTCTTTTAAAAGGGATAGTTGATGAAAATGTTGGCTTTATTTTCTCACCCTCATGTTGGTGCAAACCTGTTTGATTTTTTTTTATTCTGATGAACACAAAGAAAAGATACTTTGATAAATGATGGTAAGCACACAGCTGATAACCATTGACTTCCATAGTAGGAAAACAAATATTATGGAAGTATTGTGATAAATGATGAAAAAGATACTTTGATAAATGATGGTAAGCACACAGTTGATGGTACCCATTGAATTCCATCATAATTGTTTTTCCTACTATGGAAGTCAATGGTTACAATCAGCTGTGTGCTTACCATCATTTATCAAAAATCTTATTTTGTGTTCAGAATACAGGTTTAAAACAATATGAGGATGAGAAAATTATGACAGAATGTTCATTTTTGGGTAAACATCCCTTTAACACATAGGCCTACACTCTCAGAAATAAAGGTACAAAAGTTGTCACTGGGACAGTATACCCTTTCAAAAAGGTACACCTTTGTACCTAAAGAGTGCATATTAGTTCTTCAAAGGTTCATATTGGCAGTTCAAAGATACATATTTGTACCTAAATGGTACAAATTAGGACATTTTTTAAAGGGTACTGCCCCAGTGACAGCTATGTACCTTTATTTTTGACTGTGTACACATTATTGCTGTATATATGTTTTTAAACCTGTTTGATCATATATTTATTTGTGACCCTATCATAGATGATATTATACAAAATGTCATGGGTGTCAACATTAATAACAAAAGTCATTTTTATATGCATTATGAAATAATTATATTGTGTGATGTTCTTATATAAGCAGTGCACACCCTTTCAACATTTCTGTCTGCTGCTCATGTTGTTATTTTTTATTCTTGGTGTTTGTATTGTAAAAAAAAGTGAAATGTTACTCAAACTCCATTCTCAACCTGATCCGAGAGCAGTTAAGGTTTTTTTTTCATATATTGGCTAGCTTCGGATCTCTAGATTAAAGTTTGTTAAGATCAACCACGCTTACCTGATTTTTTTTCTTTAAACTTTTTTTATTATTCTCATTTGTATGTTTACGGTTTTAAATCTCTAGTTGATCTATCATCTGTCACTTGTACATTATTATGAGATGTTATGCTACTTCCAAAATCTGTTGTCTTTTTAATACATTTTTATTTTAATGTTGATATGCATGCATTTTAATGATGACACAAATTCAAAATTACAATTTTATTATTTATTGGCATTTCAGCATAACATATTGCAAAATAGCCATATTTCTTGGACAGTTTGAGTGCAAAAGTCTTTATTCATAATATACTATGCAAAGAAGTGCAAAAATGTATTTAATAAGAAAGAACAGATATAGGATATAAAGCAATGAAACAGTATGATTCAAATTTGCATTCGTAATGGCTAAAGCTTTGGTTACATTAGGCTATTGCTATGTTCTGCAGCCAGGTCTCTTCGGGTTTCACACAAAACTGGTTGCCTTTTTCAGTTGTAACCCTAGGGAGGAAAAGAGTTCATATTAGTCCATTTTTGTTTAGCGCTGGCATGGACTTTTAATACATTTTGTTTCCCTTTAAATAAAAAAAAATAATAATTTATTTATTAACATTGTAAAATACTCACACAACGCCTTTGTTTGAGCAAGATGAGCTTGTTCTCTCGGCACTTTTAATTTTATTCACTGGAATTGGGAAGCCAATGAAGTTGAAGCAGCAGATCGAGGGGACTGGACCTGCCAAAGGCTGTTGAGAAGATAAATAAGTTTTATATCTGTTACAATGCAGTCCAAGAGACAATTACAAGAGACAATCATTATATATATTAATTATATTACAGTATATTTAAATTAAAGATAAATGTAAATATGTGCAGTAGAACAATTATGAATTATTAAGAAACTCCAAATAAACTTACGCTGAGCTTCAGACTTCAGGGTCGCCATCAGCATCAGCCCAAGTATCAGACACACGTAAGCTGTCCTCATGATTTCTGCTTTAAAGTCGATCTGCAGGCTTTGCTTTCGATGAGTTGTAAATGACAGCGACAGTCTGATTTCTCTTTTTAAATGCTGTGTATAATGCTAGATAGGAAACTAAGATCTGAGGTCCGATAAGCACTGGTATTTTTTGGCCCTCCCCCACCTCCTTTTTGAAGCCCATGCACATTTTTAACACCAAGTTTCCTTGTTCTTTGCAAACAGAGATAGCAAGATGATAAAAATGTAGGTGCGAAAATCATGCAATGCACTTCGACCATTTGCTGACAGTATGGTTTATATCTGATGCACACATTTATAGGCCTACATTCATCTGCATTACATTTTATGGTATTTATAGTAACTATGGTAACTATAGGAAAATGCAGTAAAGAATGTTATACATATTAATGCACAAATGCTACATAAAATAATATTTTTATTACATCTAACCAGTATTAATAAAAAGTAATAATTTATTTTAACTTATTAATATTTAATATATTTGCTGTGATGTATTTTTGGTTTGCAGATGCACATATCTTGTTCTCTTTATCAAAATATATTATCTGTTTCCTGTCTGTCATTGGTCATAACCCGCTGAGCTTATTATTTACAGCCCCATAATATTCAAAGTAAATCTTCGGCATACTGTACTTGTATGAAGATACTTATAGACATATTTTATAGATTTATATAGACTTTTAAATTCATGCAAAGCCTAGATATAGAAATGTGCAATTGTAGTTACACGTTATGCATTGCACCCAATCTGAAAAATTTGGGGGTGGATTGATTTGCAATCTATGCTCGGGTCAAATGTGGATTAACCCTTTTGTGGGTTGTTTTAAACTTAGAATGTTGTTAAACCAACCCAATGTGTAAGATAATGTGTCTTACACTGCAGGGTTTGAAGAGGCCATGTAAGGGTGTTGGTTTGGTTTGAACATGAAGTGGTTAAAGTGTCTTTTTGTAGACAGCGTGAGAAAGCATTCGATTTTTCATGGAACATAAAAACAGCATATAAACTATTTTAATTCATGCAATTTGTGTGTTTTTTTATTTTTAAAGTACGTTAACAATTAAGTTGCAAAAGGTATAGCCTAAGCCTACTGACCTTGAACTAAATGATCCAGTGAACATTACGGACTGTCAAACAAATCTATTTTCAATAATATTGATCTAATGTATCTGATTTGGCTTGGTTTGGGGGAGTTGCACTTTTCATTCTTCATAACCCAACCTCGAAACCAGTGTAAAACTATGAAACTCTGATAAAAAACAACCCACTGAAATAACCCAAATGATTCAATCCAGATTAGGGAAAATAAAACAACTCAACGTATTTGAGCGAATTTGCTAAATTAAGCTTAACAGCACATGAATAACACATTTTTGTATTTACTGGTAAAGTAATTCTTGTAAATTCATGGTAATTAACTGAAATTAAAGTGGGAAGTTCTTCATGTCTTCAACATGTAAATTACGCTTTAATACAAACCACTGTTGCCCTGCAAATAGAAGGTGATGCACATCAGCTAAACATTTCTGCACCCTGCTGCGAGCTTTCTTTAGGGTGTTATATGACTTAGGCCTGTGGTCTGTCTTATAACATTTACGCCTCACTTTAACTTGATCTGTAGCAATAGATATATATTTATATCAGTTGATTTAATACTATAACCTATGTAAATGTGTGTGAATATATTATAAGAGACAAGGATTTGGGTTATTTTCTGTCCAGTTTTAACCCCCTCTCAAATTATAAAAATTTTGTGAATATTGTAAATGCATCATATTTTGGTAATATAAGTGCTGTATTTAATGCATCAGACAAATAAACTCAAACGTGGTGTGCAAGCACGTGAACGCGGTATGAAAATGTGTAAGGGTGCAATACATAACCATACTTGCAGAATAGACTTTCTGTTCTTTAACCTGAATCAGATTAATTCATAAGAACAAACACCCCCCCTCCAAAAAAGACACCACAAACAGTTTCTTTAACTGTGGTAAGTGACACCTACGTGAAATGTTGACTTGCATTTAGGTAAATGTGACTCATTTTGTCTTGATGCTGAGTAAAAATACCCCAGTTTACAATGTGCAAACCAGACGCCAGTCATGAAGGCATAGCATTTGTTTGGAGATTTGACTCACTGTATTTGCCTTCTAGGTTTTTTAGACTTAAACTGTAGTCAGTGTTTCGGTCAAGTGCATCGAAAATGACATGATGCAATATCAATACAAAATCATTGACTTTCAGTCACTCAACAAAGAATGATTTTTGATAGTAATAAAATTAACCATATCACACAGTAGCTATTTTCTATTTTCTCTTTGACTCATATTGGTTATGTTCTGTGCTAATATTTTAAAATATTAAAATATAAACCTGACCTAACCCTTAAAAAAATCATTCTTTGTTGAGTAACTGAAAGTCAATGATTTTGTATTGATATTGCATCATGTCATTTTCAATGCATAATTGAATTAACATGCATTTTTGGATGTTAATTCAAGTATAAATTATTTATAACGTGTGTGTTGGAGGATTTTACTCATGGAAACTGTCCCCACAACTGGGGTGTAACCTGGCTTTCAAATACACTCAGCATCTTTATTCTGCGAATCCCCCTCATGTGAAACAGCACCTATATTCACAACTAGTTTGTGGTGGATTTTATTGCTGAGCAACCGCACTTTCGTGTTTTCCATTTCCTTTATCTGACTTTATATATAAAAAGACTAAGTCTGTATAAATTATGTGCGAAGAGATATAAAAAGTAATAAAATAAACAATTATAAAGAAATGAATAACACTGTCATAAATGCAAAGGTAGCCTATTGCTGTATATTTCATTTCCATTTAATCATTTAGCAGACGCTGTAATAAACTAATAATAATATAATAAAATAATATAACTACCATATGTAGTAAATGAATAAATGTTAATACAAAAGTAATTCAGTATATTAAACAAAGTTATAAATATTGTTAATTTATATATACTATAACTTTGTTTATAAAACTATATATTTATATAATATTTAACTAATAATAACAATATAACAATATAATTGTATATTACCTTATATCTGCCCTTTCTTATTAAATACATTTTTGCACTTCTTTGCATTATTAGTATATTGGAAAAACACTTTTGCACTCAAACTGTCCTAAAAATATGGCTATTTTGCAATATTTTATGCTGAAATGCCAAAAAATAATAAAATCATATATCTGAATTTTGTCATATAATGTTGTATATTGAAGTATACTGTAGTATGTTGCAGTTATTATACCTCAGTATAGTATAATTACTATAGTTTCCTGTATTTAACTATAGTAAATTAATAAACTGTGGTAAATACTGTAGTATACTTTAATATTAACTATAGTTAGGTTAAAAATAGTATCTAGGATTTATACTAGGCAATATATATAACAATAAAACAAACTGTTTATATATATATTACCGTATACAACAGTATTTTCTCATGCTGGTTGTTTCAAATTCATGAAAATAATATTCATTTTAAGTATTTATGTATTTATTTATCTTTGTGTTTTTTTATTACTTTTTAATAAGTTTTCCAAAAAATTAAGCTCCTCCAGCTCAGCCACACCAACAGAGGTCGCAATTAAAACCATGACGCGCCTTTTTCGCAGCGGTTTTGAAGCATCTGCGCATGCGCATTAGCGGCGCGTCTCTTCCCTCCCTGAAGGATCAAACCGCCGCTCGTCCGCGAAAAGCCGAGCCGACAATGGCACAACTGGTGGGACCTCTGCGCAAAGAGCTCGCCGACTCCCTCTCCTCCTGCCGGGTGCTGGTGGTCGGGGCGGGGGGCATCGGCTGCGAGCTCCTGAAAAACTTGGTGCTCACCGGTTTTAAGAATATCGAAGTGGTAAGTTGGAGAAAGGCGGACTCTCTTTGTGCTGGACGCGTTAGGCCCCGTTATCACGCGTTTCCCCGTTAACAATGAACTGAGGAACGAAACGAGTCGCGCGCTTTCATTTCCACGTTGCGTTAAGCATTTTAATGTGTGGTGTTGTTTGTTTCATCATAAACACGAATATCTGCTCTTCCTCATTGGCGCCATATTCTGTCTTATGCTATAAAAAATATAGAAACCATCATAGTATTTTTATGGTTATAGTAGTTGTTTGGATACTACAATGGTCTGTGTGAGTCTATATTGATAATGTTTTGGGTTTTCTTTGTGGGATGTTATCTGATGAATGGAAACCAATAGACACCATTAAATTCCACTGATGGAAGACAAAAACACACTGATGGAAATACTGTTTGGAAATTAAGCCAACACTGTTTATGCAGCACAGACCAGCAGTATTACATTATTACAGTATTTTAGACGAAGATAAGATCCCCTAAAACATTTGTCTTGTATGTTTTTGCATGCTGCTGCGCTGTCATGTTGACGGGAGAGGTTAAAATTTAAAGTTAATGTGAGATTAGTTGTCAAATAATTTCTTTATTAGTTAAAGCATGATGTTTCTACTTTTATTTGGTTGTAAAACTGACTTTGAATTAATCTGGAGGATTTTATATGTAACCCCATTCACACAGCACTCCCACAAAATTTCCATAAAATTAAAAAAACCCATCCCGTAAATGTTCTGGGATCACTCCCATAAAGAGGACCTAGAAACATTGCCGTTACATTTGAATGCATGCACAGATTCCGGAAAATCATTGGCAGTGTGAATGAACCAAAAATCAAACGATCCCGGGAAAATTCTGGATTAGGGATGCATATCAATTAATCGCGATTAATCTATAGCAGAATAAAAGTTTTTGTTTACATCATATATGTGTGTGTACTGTGTATAATAACTTTGTATAGTTAAATGCACACACATGCATGTATATATTTAAGCAATGTTTACATATGTATATACATTTGTATATTTATGTATAATTTATATTATATATAAATATAAATACTTAGTATATAAATATATTTTTTTCTTAAAATTATACATGCATGTGTGCATATTTATATATACATAATTATTATACGCAGTTCACACACATATATGATGTAAACAAAAACCTTTATTCTGCTATAGATTAATCGCGATTAATTGATATGCATCCCTATTCTGGATGCATTTTACTTATTATGTACTCCCCATAATCTCTGTGTGAGAAGTGCCTTAGTCAGTCCCTTTAACAGGAGCAATCCCAGAACATTTATGGGACGTGTTTGTGTTCACACAGAAGCCTCTTTGGACGTTTTCTTGGACTATAGTGCTCTGTGAATGAAGTTATATATAAAATCCTCCAGAATAATTGAAAGCCAGTTTTACAACCAACCAATGTATTGTTGGCTGTTGGTACAAATATGCCCGTGCTACTAATTTTGTGGTCCAGAGTCACATAAATAGTTGTACAAAGCCCTTTGTAGGAACGCTTTCTATAAAATCACTTTTAAAAGTCGTGAAAAGGTTTAGGCACTTTGGATGTATTAATATTTTGTTTCACACTTTGTCTTTTTTGCAGATTGACCTGGACACCATTGATGTAAGCAACCTTAACAGGCAGTTCCTGTTTCAAAAGAAACATGTTGGCAAGTCCAAAGCTCAGGTAAATGGCAAAACTGAGCTTGGGTTACAGATGAATCATTTATGTGTGCCAGTCTCCAATGAATTATCAATGTGTTTCAGGTTGCCAAGGAGAGCGTGCTGAGATTTTGCCCATCTGCGAGCATCACTGCCTATCATGACAGCATCATGAAGTGAGTCCTGTTACATAACAGCCAACCTACAGTGTTATATTAAAGGGGACATTTAACAAAACTTTTCTAAGATGTCAAATAAATCTTTGTCCCCAGAATGCATATGTGAATTTTTAGCTCAAAATACCATATAGATTATTTATTGTAGCATGATAAAACTGCCACTTTGTAGGTCTTTGTGTGGGTCCTTTTAAATGCAAATGAGCTGATGTCTGCACTAAATGGCAGTCCCGTGGTTGGATAGTGCAGATTAAGGGGTGGTATTATCCCCTTCAGACATCACAAGGGGAGCCAAATTTCAATGACCTATTTTTTTACATGCTTGCAGAGAATGGTTTACCAAAGCTTAGTTACTGGGTTGCCCTTTATCACATTTTTTAGGTTGATAGAAGCACTGGGGACCAAATTTTAGCACTTAAACATGGAAAAGTCAAATTTTTATGACATTTGCATGCCTTTAAAATGTTCGATCTCGTGTTTATTATGATTTCTGTGCTTTTCACAGCCCAGACTACAATGTGGAGTTCTTCAGGAATTTCCAGCTCGTCATGAATGCTTTGGATAACAGAGGTACATCATGTTCTCTTAAGTCAGTCAGACTAAATGTTTTACATAAATATTTAATCTGAACCCATGACCTTGGCATTGATATCCTTGTGCTCCACCAATAAAGCCACATTAAAAATGCGTTTCTGTTGTTTTTGCAGCGGCCAGAAATCACGTCAACAGAATGTGTTTGGCAGCAGACATTCCTCTCATTGAAAGTGGCACAGCGGGGTATCTGGGACAAGTTACGGTTATCAAGAAGGTAAGGCATATATCTTTAAACAGCAGGTAGGTTTTGGACAAACTATGCAGGGAACATGCCGTAATATCTGTTAAAGCTCACATAACACACGCTGTTTCTGCATTTCTGATGTTAATCTGGAGTACCTATAGAGTAGTATCACATCCTTTATATCTCAGAAGAGTCTTTAGTTTAATCAGATTTATAAAAGAAAGATTAACTTTAAAGAATCTTTCCGATAACGTACGAAAAAATGAAGAAGGAGGAGTTACTACTGCGGGAGGAGCGAGTACGAGTCATGCAACACTATACAACACTTATAACTTATGATTCACTACATGTTTGTGTCATTTGTATAATATGCACGCGCCTATTTCCAACATAAGACAGAAGTCTTACTTACCGTCATCTTATATGTTCATCACGTACTTTAGCTTCAAAACTGTTTAATCCCAGCCTCGGTTTGTGTGCTGATTTCATTAAGAATCTGATAAAAATGCTAGTTTTACAAGAAAACATGTCAGATGCACTTAGAGGGTTTTGCATCGTGTTTATTCAAATCAACTTGCAATGCATTGAGGATATACATCGTATTATAATGTGCCATTAAGCTGAAACAATGCAGTAGTCATATTTTTGCGTTTTTTTGCCAACTGCAGGGTCAGACAGAGTGCTACGAGTGTCAGCCTAAACCTACACAGAAAACCTTCCCAGGATGCACCATTCGCAACACGCCATCCGAACCCATTCATTGCATCGTCTGGGCCAAATATCTCTTCAAGTAAGTCTTAAATAACATCTGTCATGCCAAAGTAGAAAAAATTAAGAATTATTAAGTTTCTTGACATGAATACTACAGCACATGGTCTTTGTTGGGGGATTAATGATACTACTTCGGTCTTAAAAGCTTAAATAATTATTGTCCTTTGGATGTAATGGATATCCCTGACATGTGTCCACAGTCAGCTGTTTGGAGAAGAGGACGCGGATCAGGAAGTTTCGCCCGACACAGCCGATCCAGAGGCCGCATGTAAGTAGTCATGCATTCAACAACTACTTTAAAGGCAGAGTCCATGATGTTTGAAAGCCAATGTTAATATTTGAAATCACCTAAACAAACACGCCCCTACCCCAATAGAATCTGGACCTTCTGTTGATAGACCCGCCCCACACATACGCAACCCGGCATTTGATTTGATTTGATTGGCTATAAGTGTGTTTTAGTAGTCGGCCCGTCTCCTTTTCCAACGCGTTTTTCAAACATCGTGGACTCCGCCTTTAATGGTACGTGCTTTATTTACAAGACGGAGACAAAATGAGATTTTTTTTACAAATTTTTTAAAATAAAAGACAGATTGCAACCACTGTCAAAGGTTTTGCCACTAACTCATGTGCATGAAGCTTTTCACCGCAACGAAAAATCATTTTAATACCGCGAGACCTTGTGACCACGAGATCTCATCACACCCCTGTTACTAAGTCTTCATTGTTGCGTTATGTCTTATTTCTGACTTTGTGTGACTGCAGGGAACCTCGCAGACGCAGCGGCCCGAGCTACAGCCTCCGACCAGGACGGAGACATCAAACGAGTGTCCACTAAAGATTGGGCTCGCTCGACGGGCTATGATCCTGTCAAAGTCTTCAACAAGGTGCAGTAACTAATTTTCTTCTGTTGTTTTGTGAGTATGTTTTACAGGTGATAACTTTTTTTGTTGTTGCTCATTTCAGCTTTATAAAGATGACATCATGTATCTGTTGACTATGGATAAGTTGTGGAAAAAGAGGAAAGCCCCGATACCTCTCGACTGGACCGAGATCCAGCAACTGGGTAAGGTTTTAATAAGTGACTATATGTAAACGTGGGTTATAATAAGCTGTAACATTGATAATGTTTAGCATCAGTGTTACTGAAACTGTTTTGTGTGTGTATAAGCAGGTTCTCAGGAGGAAGTCTGTGGAGCTGGTCTGAAGGACCAGCAGGTGTTGGACGTTCAGGGTTACGCTCAGCTTTTCCACCGCAGTGTGGAGACACTCAGATCTCAGCTGGCAGAGAAGGGTGATGGTGCAGAGTTGGTTTGGGACAAGGTGAGCTCTCACAAATAGTATTGAACATTAAGGGATGGTTTCCAGGACAAAGTTTAGATTAATCCAGGACTTTTAAGTAGTTTTTACCAACATACCTTACTGGTGTGCATCTTGAGACAAAACGATGGCACTGATATATGTTGAGAGATGTCTGTACTAGCGCTGTCAAAATTAACACGATAGTATCGCGTTTATGCAAGTTCATTTGAACACATTTTATTAATGTGCGATTAATGCCAACGCTCAATTTCTGTTTAACACTTGGCCTAGCACGTTGTTGGATAAATTGAGATGCAGCCTTAAACAGTAAATAGTCATTAAACGTCAATAATGATCTTTATTTTGTTACATTTTCTGAGAGGTGTACAGTCCTAAATGCTTAATTAATCTTAAAAATGATCTTCCTCGTGCTGACTGACACATTTGAAGCATGCACAAATATATGCACACATAGACAAAATTACAGTTTTAAAAATATCTGTTTTAACAAGAATTCACACCGATATAATCTGTTATGTCTTAATCTTCCTGTTATGTTCAAATCCTGTTATGTTAAAAAAAAAAATTTGTATGCTAAATAATATAAAATTGTAGGAAAAACAATATATACATACATACATACACACACACACACACACACACATACACATAAATTGTTTATTTAATAGATTCATTTCTATAAAAACTTATTTTTATAGCACATATATTTAGAGTATATTATTTAGTAATAAAATAAAAGTAGTGTAATTAAAAAAAACGTAGCTTATTTTATTTGAGAACCGTTTAACCAGTTTTTCACACATTAGACAGAAGGAGAAAAAAACACTCATTAGATCAGTTTTACACAAGCATTGTTTGTACTGTACATTTATATACTTGGCAGACACTTATCCAAAGTGACTAAAAGTAACTTCAAGTCAAAAAGTATTGAGAAAAAGTCAAAAAGTAGTAGGTTTGAAAACAATTAGCACATTTTTCAGATATTTAAGTAGCGTTGGGGGGTCATTTTGACCCCAAACATAATAGGAGGGTTAAGTATAGAGGGAAAATATCTGATGTGTAACATTTATATTAGGTCCTTGCATTTTACACAATGGGGCGGTTTCTCGGACAGGGATTAGATTAGTCCTAGACTAAAATAAATGTAAGAGCTGTCCAAACTGAAAACAACTTGCACTGACATATCTTAAAATACATCATTGCCCTTTGTTTGCCCTTTGCCCTTTATTGCCTCAAAATGCACACAAGTAATGTTTTTAGTATGACATGTTTGTTAAAACTAATTATATTTTTAATTAAACTATGGTCTAATCCTGGCTTCCAGGGAAACCACTCCTAGATCTCAATGTCAATCAAACAATTAAAGTATAAAAAAAGTTTAATATATATTGATATTGTTTTTGACTTTGTGTGTGCTAAATCTTTTAATTTACTACAAATTACCATTGATTTTAATGTATGGATGCTGTGATTTTGTTTTTGAACCTTAAAAAAAATCTTTAACTGGATTTTGTTTTTTCAAAATAGTTTTTGCTGACTCTTTCACTAATAATAAACATACATTTGCATAAAGCCTCTATATTTGTCTATTCCCATGTAGAGTATTAAAAGTGTAAAAGTAAGGTAAATCTAAAATGGATAAAAATGTGTGATCTAAGTTGCTATTATTCACGAGTTGACAATCATGCAATTATTTAGATGAAATATTTTAATCAATTGACAGCCATAGTCAGTACAAAATGTTTTCGAAATTAAGTCAGCTCATTTTTTTTTTTGCCTGGGACTAGGATAAGCCCTGTCCGGGAAACCGCCCATCGTTGTATAAAGAATGAAACTAGTAAATTTAATTTTGAAACTTTGTAAGGCATGTTACATCGTAGCTATATCAGTGTTGCTTTAATTTTGTTATTTTAAATATGTTAAATAGTTATAAAGTAAATAATGTGTGCATCTTTAAAAAAACATTGTTTTAGATGGTCAGTGTAACAAATGAATTGTGTCTGATTTCAGGACGACCCTCCAGCTATGGATTTTGTCACGGCAGCCGCAAACCTGCGAATGCACGTCTTCAGCATGAACATGAAAAGCCGCTTTGATGTCAAATGTAAGTTTGAGAGGTCCTTGGCTTGATATGAACAATTTAATTCAGACTTTTTTGAAGTGGAATTTAAAAGCAAAATTAATTTTACAGCAGAGTACTATCAAAAATGTTTGAATGGTTAAAATATCTGTGGTTATTTTTTTAGGTTATTTAAGTTTATATGACACATTTAAAATGCCATGATAACAGTATATTAACTAGACTATTTAAATATACACTAGTGGATAAAAAAGTTGCCCTAAACCCAAATTGTGTACTAATTCTAAACTTTTTTGATCTACTTCAAATGTTGACTAGTGTATATGGAGGTTTTTAAGTTTGTAATAAACAGGAAACAAGAAAAAGCTTAAAATGGAGATAAAGGATTTTTTTAATGTTAATAAAATAAACGTCAATATAGTTTATTGTATTTTTCTTGGTCTTAGTAAAGATGTTTTAGTACATTCATTTACAAAACTTTAAGAAATGAAAAAGAGGGAACAAAAATATTAAGATAATAGTTTAATAGCTTATTAAAAATAAAATTTTAGAAACGAATGATGCATTAATTTTTTCCCTTTTTTTATATAGCAATGGCTGGGAACATTATTCCAGCGATAGCCACCACTAACGCCGTTATCGCCGGTCTTATTGTATTGGAGTCGCTGAAGATTCTCAACTCAGACTTTGAACAGTGTCGCACGGTGAGTTTGCGGTGATGCAGATTGGATTGATGCACATCTGCAGATAAGAATCAGAAACTAGAGAAGTGTGACCTGAATTAGGTCATTTCTTCAACACCTTTTTTTTTGTGGTGGGGAAAGCGGCATCTCAGCAACTTTTTTTCTGCCCTCAAAGTAGTTTGTCATTAGCAGTGTGGAAAACCTGTAGGTATGATTTAATCTCTTGCTCTTTTGCATTGCTTTAGATCTTTTTAAACAAGCAACCCAATCCAAGGAAGAAGCTCCTGGTTCCATGTGCGCTGGACCCTCCCAATCCAAACTGTTACGTGTGTGCCAGCAGACCTGAGGTCACGGTCAAACTTAATGTGCATAAGACCATTGTGCTTGCTCTTCAGGATAAGGTAACAACCTTATTTTTTTTTATTTAGTGTTTGGGTTGGCACATTTCTATCTCGCACACATCTGCACTATTGCTTTTTTTAGATATTGAAGGAAAAATTTGGCATGGTGGCACCAGATGTACAAATTGAAGATGGAAAGGGAACGATCCTAATCTCGTCTGAGGAAGGAGAGACTGAAGGTTGTAATTCAGCACATTGCTGCAAGTTATAAGTCTGCCACTAGAGGGCGTTCGTCTTATTAACTAAACCTCAACTTTGAATTTTGTGTTGATATTTTGGTCTCTCTCTTTCTTTTTGTAGCAAACAATAACAAGTTTTTATCCGACTTTGGGATTCGAAACGGGAGCCGTCTTCAAGCTGATGACTTTTTACAGGATTACACACTTTTGGTCAACGTACTTCACAGGTCAGTGTGTGTCTAAAAATCTAGAAGAGCGACTTTTTACTAGTTTACTTAAACTTGAAAATTTATTTTATGTTGGTTGTAGTGAGGAGTTAGAAAAAGATGTGGAGTTTGAAGTGGTGGGTGATGCGCCAGATAAGGCGCCAGCACAAAGTGCACCAGAGGAGGGGAAAAACATTGCCAATGGTAAAAATGACTCTGACCAGCCTTCTACCTCATCTAAAGGTAAGACCAGCATGGGTTATGTTTACCCAAAACTATAATCCATGCCGTTCCAAATCATTCTCTTTTGGGTATTTGTACGTAATTCAACTTTTCTCTTGTTTCTAGCCATTGCAGAGGATGATGATGTCCTTATTGTAGACTCCGATGAAGAACCGTCCTCAAGCACCATGGAAGTCGCACCGGAGACCAGTAACCGCAAGAGGAAACATCACGACGCTGAAACGGACGATGCTGCGTCCAAGCGCAAACGTGTTGACCAACAGCCAGCTGAAGACGATGATGACATCATCGCTCTAGACTAACATTCATGATGTTTCCCAACCCCAATAGAGGATTTTCCTTCATTTGTATTTTCGTATGAATTCTCTTACCAACATGTAAATATATCTGTACAAAACGGTTCACGTTCAGTGGATGTCTTTTTCTCCTTCTGTTCTTTGTTTCATGGGAACAGAAAATGTCTGATTTCTGAACTGCACTCTGTTAGATTTTTCTCCGATGGATAAAATACTTTTTTACAATGCGTGTATCCTGGTATTTTGCCATGTTTAGAAAACCTGGAAAAAGTGCTCATGGCATTTTCATCTATATTCCATATTTATTGCAGATTGTTTCTCAACCAACCTTTATTATTTGAAATCACCAATTTATTTTACAGTATAGTTGTGTTACTGTATTATCAACCGTTGAATTGCTTGAGCACACAACCAAAAATATTGTGACTTAATTTTTTAAGAAAAATACACCTTGATAACTATATCTTAGTGTTTCTTATTCTAGTTTACGTTCTTGCACACTTAAAATGACCACTCGTTTTCTGGTTAACTTGGCAGCTGAATAAAAGATCAGAAAACGTGTCTTTGTAGGGCAACAATGTCCTGATTGCTCGTTGTGTTTACGTTATCATGTTTGTATAAGACGTAAGAACATGATGTTTTTAATCTGGTAATCACGTACATGTCAGAGTCCGCAGGCCACGTGCTCAGTTGTCAATATACGAGCTTTGTTTGACATCAAACGGCTTTGCGATAGACAGATAGGCTTATGATGTCGAATTACCGCGAGAGCGTGGCTTTTAAATGGCTCTCGCGATACTCTGATGTCATACGTCAATCAGTCAGCACAGGGCTGCCTGACTCTTACCTTTTCTCTAGTTGGCACGTCGTGCAAATTTTCAATTTAGCATCTTTAAATGTCTTTAGTAGCAAATAATAATTTATATTAGTGAAGTACAATGTCTAAAACGCAAACATTATGTCGTTTAGACACGGAACAAACAGTCTACAAAATAAAAATTGCGTGCATTTCCAGTATGAAGTAACGTTAGCCTTTAGATAAACTTTAT
This sequence comes from Misgurnus anguillicaudatus, assembly GCF_027580225.2. Classification (NCBI taxonomy): domain Eukaryota; kingdom Metazoa; phylum Chordata; class Actinopteri; order Cypriniformes; family Cobitidae; genus Misgurnus; species Misgurnus anguillicaudatus. The sequence goes on along the minus strand of NC_073342.2, from coordinate 15,875,056 downwards.
GAAGTATTCCTTAAAAGGAAAAAATGCATTATTAACTTGTATAGTAACTGTGCAGCTGTAACAAAAATTATAAATTACGAATAGCTTTTTATTGGCATTTAATTTTAGTATGCAATAATTACATTTAAAAATTATTACAAACTAAAATGTTGCATAAAAGTAATAACATTGTAGTAAAACACCTGTTGTATTGTTTATTTATAGTGTTTGTAGTTTTTTTTTAATTATATTAATAATTTTTAATTTTGCTAAATGCTTGTAACTGCATCTGAAAAGTTTAGACAACATGCTTATATAATCGACGTATTCTATTTTTATTCATTAATTATTTAGATTTTCCATCAAATAGTTTTCTATAAAAAATATATCTTGTAGTTAGATATATATTTTTATTTCTTGTCCAGCCACGCCCCTCTTCCTAACGCCCCACTGTGGATGAAGCCGATTGGATTGAGCTGCACGACCCCCCAGCTGTACACACCGATCTGGACTTAGTCCTCCATTTTATCCCCTTTTCATTGGGGTATTTAAAGCTTTCCGTCCATAGACGAGTTGTTGTTTCGAGTATAAACAGGTTTTGGAAACATCTTGATCCGCGTCGTAGTTTGCGTGTGCGTCTGTTAACCGCCCTTTTTTGTTTTCATCCGCCAATTAAAAACAAGTTGTGGTTTGTTTGGACAAGTTTAGGCAAATTGCATGCCAAACAAGGACTAAATTTCACATGGCGTACCGTGCCACCACCTATTAATCGAGTTTTACGTTTTGATCAAAGGGTCTGGTCAGGTATAAGGTCCTTTGCAATTCGTTTAAGATTGTTTAAGGGGAACAGCACGCAACATGGTGACACTGACAGCTATCGTAGCTCCTCTCGGTCGGCAGATCCACAGACATCTGCTAAAACATGTTAGGAGCCAGCGTTTGATACCTGCTCGGGGTTGTAGCCTGTCTGCCTGCTCCAGCAAATTTGCTTTGACTCAAGGTTAGTATTTTTATCTTAAGCGGGACGTTTTTGGTTGTAAGCAAATTGGTAGGTTTGTTTTTGTTGTGGCCGCGTAACGTTAGTGGTTCTGTTTACAACACGTGGGCACTTTTTAACAACCCAAAGTGTTTTATTAGAGATTAGTTTTAATGGTATTTATGACCGTGCTTATCATAATCTAGTCGCATCTGAGGTGTTTATCAGAGAAAACCTACAGCAACGCTTCTCCACTTCCGGGTCTTGCATAAGTGTTTACATGATGGTAATTTATCGTCGAATTGTTTGTACAATCATAGCTGTACAAACTATTAAATTCGCATCTTTATATTGTTCAAATATTTAAATTTCCTTAAAATTACATTTGAGACATGTTGGGGGTTCACTAGTTTCGTATAGCCAAACCTTTAATAACCATGGGAGCTTTGAATGACCAAGGCCCGCCCAAGAGTCCATGTGATTGACATCTAAAGCAACCAATCACGTGTCGCGTGATGCTTAGCGCTCATGTTTCCAGGCGGACAAACCCCTATTTTTTGCAGTCTATGGACACACAACAAATCCTTTGTATATGATTGTTTTGTCTGGAAAAAAAAGTTAATCTTAGTTACATTAGAAAATGTCCTGGCTATTCCTTCCTAAGCTTTATAATGGTAGTAAATGGTGCTTTTTGCTGATTTGAGGCCCAAAAAGAGTCACAGAAGTAATCCACATTGCTTAATAATTTTAAATATTTTTATTTTTCTTACAACATCGGATTAATAAATGTTTGGCTGAACAGTCATTTTAAAAGTGGCCCTTACTGCATAATGACAAACATATTTATATAAAAATACAAAAAAGTAGAACCTTAAAAGACAGTATAGAAGTAAGAAAAAATAAATTATTATAAAACTAAATATGCATTGATTATAAAATGCATGCAAGACTTGCAAGTTTATATTCTGTACATACATTTATATGCCTATCCAACTGTAGTATGGTTGCATGCTGATTTTAACGTTGCAAAATATACAACATGCTTTCTTGTTAATTTTATCAATAAACAAAACATCCAGTTCCTATGCATCTTAAATATTGTGTTTAATTATGAGAATCTGCATGACTGCGTTTTGCCTAGAGCGAGGCTACGCAAAGGTCTTAAAGATGGTGGCACAACAAAATTCAGGTTTCTGAACCCATGAACTCAACCTGTCACATGACAGATGTTGTGTTGTCAAATGTTATGAGATTTCTGTGTGGGAGTATTTTAAGCCGTACATTTGGACTGGCAGACAAATAAATTGATAAAACAATAACACGCTTACAACCTACATGAAAAAACACAAATACAGGGCTCAATGCAAATAATTTTTATACTGATTATATAGTGGTTCAGGTTTTCACTTGCCCTGCCAAAACTTTCACTGGCCCCACCCAAAAAATAAAAGATTTCAGTGTCACTCATTTAAAATAATTCAAAAGTGAATTATAATTTGATTCATAATTTGTTAAGACAAATGGCACTTTTCAATGTAAACTCTAAACTAAATAACACGCCGTCAGTCCCTTATGTTGAGCCCTGTATTGTAATAGTATAGTATGCCTTTTATATTATGTAGTATAATAGAATTATTAAACTACAGTATACATAATAAAGTACAATAAATGTTGTTTACTATAGTATACTATAGTATTGTTGACTATGATAAGGTTAAAACAACACTGGTATTTAGGAATTTACTACAGTTTACTATAATAATATTTCATGTGGGAATACAATATCAACAGAAGAGAATACAATACTTTCACTGTCGTTGCATAGCTACAAATTAAAGTATTTGGTCTGTCTTTAGTAGCATTCACTTAGAATATGAAAATTAACAATTTACCAAAAAGCCATGGTTACTATAATTAAGCCATGGTAACTACAAAAATAAAAATGGTTTGCTACAAAAGCCATCGTTACTGTAGTAAAACCATGATTTTGCCAATGGCAATTAACACACCAAAAAATTTCTAATTTTCATAAAGGAAAAACATAACTGATATAGTGCATATCTAATTAAATGAACAAAATGGCATACTAATAATAAAATAACAGTAAAGCTGAATAGTTACTTAAATATTAACATTTTAGTCTTTTTAATGTGTTTACTTTTCTGGCACATCCAGTAGCTGTTTATAGCCTTCATTTCTATTGTGTGGGCCTTATCTTATCTAAACCCTGATTATTTCAACAATACACAACACCATTTATTGATCAATGTTCACAACAAAAAGCAAAATCACAGAAACCATACACTGATATAGTTTAGCAAGTGAAGTTTAGCACAGGCTAAAACTGGAGTACAAAAATTGCTCTTAGCTGTGCTTTATGTTTGTGGCAAGGAAAATAACATCATAAACCTATTTCATCATACAGTTTATTTCATTTTAATTATGCATTTGGCAGACGCTTTTATCCAAAGCGACTGTATACAATTTATATCAGTATGTGTGTTCCCTGGGTTCAAACCCAATGACCTTTTGCGCTGCTATCCATTGTTTTGCCACTGAGCTGTTCAGGAGCACTTTTTTATTTAGTTTACGTTTACATTTAATCAAAGACTAAGTTATGATATGTATAAAGAAGTATATAGAAACAGTGTTGGGGTTGCTATCCATTAAATGGGTCAGCAAAATTGTAATCTGTCTTGCTACTTAAATGGCTGTCAGTAATTATAGTAAAGGTCCTCGTGTAGTATTTTAATCCAATGAAAGCCCTGCTAGTCACATTCCCTGACAGCTTATAAATTAGATTCTGGTTAAATTTCTTTTGTAGACCCAAAAGCATGTGACCATTAATCTTAACTTCCCCCGTTGTGCAAGAAGAGTTCAATCGGCAAATTCATACAGTTTAAAGGTTCTCATTCTTGTTTGCTCAAGGATGTAACGTGAACAAGGGCATGTCCATTTAAAAAGGTGCATTAAAAACCGACTGGACGTCTTCATGATTTGACATTCCTGTCAGTTTCTTTTATGTGACTCATCAAATCACAAGAGGAAGCGTCGGCTTTTTTCAGCCCTCGATTTTTTCTTCCCTAAAGGAAAAGAAGTACAGCACGTCGACCGCCTCGAGGCATTTTCTCGCTTTTCTTCTGATTTTCCTCACATTTTAAATTTTTTTTTGCTTTAAATAGAAGAAGAAATGTGTAACGTTAATCATGATTCTGCGTTCTGCTCTCTAAAATGTAGGTAACGTATTATGTCTGTCTGTTTATTCTGTTTTGTCATGCATTCATTTAACAGATGATTTTACCCAAATACCCGTTTAAATCACTGTATACAATAATTTATTGTTTTATACACCGCATTATTCACAGTATATCTGCATGGTTTTACTGATGTAGGCTGTGTCTCAAAATCAAGCGCGCTGCCTGCGTTGTCAGCATTTTTGACCACTATGTGATTTCTTTCTTTATTTAACAAATTGTAAGCATCAGTTAGACGGGCAATGCCCAAAGACAGTGTTTAGAAACTGTCCAAATGCTACAGTGGTATGTCGGGTTATGTATTGAGACACCGCCATGATTTTGACTGACTCTTCTTCACCGTTATTTCTCGCTTTAGTGCACCCGATGTGGCAGGAGCCACTCGATATTCCCGGTGGAGACAAACAGTCACCCATTGACATCGCGGTGCGCAAAAGCGTCTTTGACCCGCGACTGAAACCCTTGAAAGTGCAATATGACCCCAGAAGCTGCCAGCAGATCTGGAACAACGGCTACTCTTTCCTGGTCGAGTATGACGATACCACTGACAAATCCAGTAAGTTTTGAATGAGCAAAGCTTTTCCATATTTAAAGGTGCCAAAGAATGCATTCAAATAATCTATATCTAACTTTATTAAGTGCAAAAATTATGCAGAAATGTCCATTTACAACCCTAGGAACTGTCCTTTGAATGAAATGGTTTATTTTTGCCCTATTTGGAAAGGGTCATGAATAATAATGTTGAGCTCTGCTCTGATTGGCTCTGCTCTGAGGCTCATGTCAGTAGCTCGCATTAGTAAACAGACCTAATATGTTTGAGTCTGTATCAGACGAAAATACAGATTTTGAGGAACAACTAATTGTTTGGAGATTGTGTTTTTTTTTTCAGTATAGGGCTGCAAAACGTAACTGTAAAGTCAATAGTAGAACTTCAGACGTAAACGTTAGCATATAGCGTTATCTCAGCAGTCACAACTTTGTTTTTAGCATTTTAACAACTTTGTAATAATTTAATGTGTTATTTAAGGTGGGGTCGTACATCTTGACTGTGACATCACAGTCGGTTTTTATGAGGTTTACATAAAAATAAGGAAACAAATGCGTTTGAGGCTCACAATATGTCGTTACCATGTACTGAGCTCTTATTATCCATCTATGCCTAGTTTAATTCAGTTTTTTAATTTTATGGCACATTTAAGTAGTAGCTATGGTGAATTGACCATGATTTTATTATAGTGAAAGTGTAGTAACCATGTTTTTGTCGTATTGATAGCCATTAGTAAAACCACAGTTAAACTTGGATTACTGTGGTAACCTAGTTGTTAAATTTGTAGTAAATTATTAATTTAGTAAGAGAATGATTAATTATTTATTATTATTATTATTATTATTATTATCAGTTTTTGATCATTTATTTCACATCGTTGCTTTGTTGTAGCAAAGCAGAGTTACAAAAAATACATTTTATAAGGAAAAATTCATAAGGAAAAAAATATGATAATCAAATACATGGTATTAAAGGAATACTCCACTTTCATAGGGAGGTGTCCTGATGGTTTGCTCACCCCTATGTCATCCAGGATGTTTGTGTCTTTCTTTCTTCAGTCAAAAAGAAATGATTTTTTTTTTTTTTTTGAGGAAAATATTCCAGGATTTTTTTCCATATAGTGGACTTCAATTGAACCCAATTATTTGAATGTCCAAATTGCAGTTTCAATGCAGCTTTAAAGGGCTCTTAATGATCCCAACCGATGCATAAGGGTCTTATCTAGTGAAACAATCATCATTTTGTCCCAAAAAATGTTATGTACTTCTTGAGCTTGCCCTAGAATGCGCGTTCGCGACCCTTATGACTCATTGAACTGCAGTTTTGACCTTTATTTGGACCTTCAAACCGTTGAGGTCTACTAAAGTCATGGAATGTTTTCCTTAAAAAAAACTTTTTGGGTGAAGAAGGAGGGACGTGGACATCTTGGATGACATGGGGTGAGTAAATTATCAGGACATTTTCTTATGAAAGTGGAATATTTCTTTTAAGTATTGTTTCAAATTTTCTATACGATGCACATTAGCACTACTAACAATATGACGTGATGATTGTGTCCCATTGTTTTTGATTTTCTTACATATTCAAACCATATATGCACTTGGCAGGTGTCATAGAGCATTCAATCTATACATTTTATCAGTATGTGTGTTTTTTGGGAATTAGGTCTGGGCAGGAGTATTCTATTACTTGAATATTCGTCCGGTGGGTTGGCATTCGATTTTCAATTTTGAGATTTGAAAATTCTTATTCTTTCAACATTATTAGCATTAACGCAGTGACTGCCATGCAGGCAGTGCACTTTATGCCCCGGCTCTATAGGTGGCGGTGTGGCGCTGATAACTCTTTCCACCAAACCCCACAAGAAGGATCTGTTAACTTGCATTATATGACAGAGCACTGGGGTTTCTGCAAAATATCTTCTTTACTGTTCTAATAACAAAAATGTCAAAAACATATCGGATGGCCTGACGGTCAGTAAATAAACTTGATATGCTACCATGTTCTTTATTTATTACAGTTCATTGAACTCATTTCGTTTGTTTTTCTAAAACAGCCTACCCTTTACGGTGCAAGTAATTACTGGTATTCGGACCAGCCCTACTGGGAATCCAACTCGTAATGTCAGGAATAGACTTCTTCGGTTTTCCCATGCATTGACACAGTAGTGATACAGTCTATTGTGATTTTATTTCTTTTGCTGAACAATTTGTTTAAATTCTTGTCTTATCGAAATAAATACGAACTAGGTTAAACAAACTGTTCTGCTCTGTGAGATACTGGTAACATGTTGATGTGGACTTTAGCTTTGAAGGGAGGACCGCTGGAGGATCAGTTCAGACTGTGCCAGTTTCATTTCCACTGGGGTGAGACCAATGCCTGGGGCTCAGAGCACTCTATAGATCGCCGCCTTTACCCTGCTGAGGTACCGTTACCCCATACATGAAATGATACATTTTGAGAAGTGCTGTACATTTCAATAATTAACACTCAGGTGCATGAATGTAATGATGAAAATGGGAAAACTGCAATTGAAAACCCAGATAAATCATCTTTTTTGTGATTTACTGTTTTTTTAAACTCATCCTACGTAATGTAAAGAATATATAATGAATATATTGAAAATATAACCTTTATAAGTTTAAAATTATGTGAATTCAATGAGATAAATCAAACTTTGATGCAACTATTCTTACTTTACTGACCTTGTTAAATCTCTCAACATTCCTGTAGCTGTCTTCATTTGGGTGTGTCCTCAGATTTCAGTTTTGAAATATGTGTCACCTATTGCGAAAAGTGCATTCATTTCCTATTTGGTTAAAGCCATGAATGTAGTTCTTTATGGTTGTGTGGGTGTCAAGCCATTGTGGTTCTGAAAAAGGAAGTCCGAAAACACAAAGCTACCACTTTTGGAGTAATTTGATTTAAACAAGTTTCTGTTTTCTTTCCAAACAGCTTCACCTTGTCCATTGGAATTCGGATAAGTACAGTTTGTTCGAAGAGGCTGTTGTGGAAGAAAATGGATTAGCTGTTATTGGAGTTTTTCTGAAGGTACTGACTGCAATACTTTAATAAATCCACATATACAATCGTTTGCTGATCTTTATATTAAAATGCAAAGTTTCTTGTTCGTCACAGGTTGGAAAGAGGCATGAGGGTTTGCAGAAACTGGTGGATGCATTGCCTGCCGTCAGACACAAGGTAAGCAGGTTGTTTTGTACACATTGAGCCTTGTCTTTATTATGAGTTACTAAGATTGTCTAAGAACATCAGCATATATGATGTTTTGGAAACAGGAGGACCGATCTTTAATGGAATGTTTTCGCGGACTATATTATAAGGAATTGCAAATTGTATTGACATGGAAGCTACATTATTCACAGTCGACCAAACTTTACAACGGCTTGCACTTAAACGCCACATGGTAGAGCACAAAAAGCTAAAATAATAACTCGGAAAAAAATTGAAGGTACATTAAGTAAGGGATAATTTATAGGCTTGCTTGTATCCCATTTATCACACGGTATAGGTAAGGTAAGGAACATAAAATATTGATTTGAAACATTTTATTTGCTAATTTTTAACGAATGCAGATGTTTAATTTCAGTTTAAGATAAGACACAGCGTTTAAATGTCATGACACGCTATCTGGTTAATCGTTTGTAATAGGGCTGTCACAATGATTAAATAATCGTCTAATTGCAATGATTTCAGATCACCGCAATGATTGCACATCTCTCTAAAAACACAAGGGGGAGCTGCAGCGCCTGTATAAATCAGACCGTATCAGATTACTTTTAAATATGTGTTATGTACATTAATATTTACTGCCAGGTAAACCTTGCAAAATATTTAAAGGAACAGTATGTAAGAAATTTATATCAATTAATCATAAAATGGCCCTGATATGTCACTAGACATTAAGAAATCATTTTCATTTCAAATACTTATAACACTGACAACAGTGGTCTGGCCAGGATATTGTCATTTAAAAAGTGGAGTTGCAGCCCTCAACTGATGTTTATGTTGTCATTTTGTGTATTGGCCACCAGCTGTGTGATTGCAGTACCAGTTTTAGCCACAAGTTTTGTGATTGCAATACCAGTTTTGGCCACAATCCTACATACTGTTCCTTTAATTTAAATAATCACAACAATGTGTGATTTATTATACAATTAACCATCCCCAAAATTTCATAATCGTGACAGCCCTAGTTTGTAAATATAATGTCACATATGTTATTAAAATACATATTTATATAATTTTTTTGTGTAATATTAAACTGTACCTATCAATGATTTGCACTATTACCGTGTGTAATAGTTTTGAGCGGTTGTTAACTAAAAAGAACAAACCTTGAAATGTTGTGACTGGACAATCAGAATCAAGCATTTTAGAGTGGCGTGTGAAAATTGTTTCATAAACAAGCAAAAGAAGGATGAGAATTAAATGTCAAAGCAATAAAACAGTCAATTAATCGTCATATTCGTCAAAGCCCTAAAACAGCCAATTAATTGTCATAATCGCCACAATTTATTATACAATTAACCATCTGCAAAATGTCATAATCGTGACAGCCCTAGTTTGTAAATATAATGTCACATATGTTATTAAAAGACATATTTATATAAAATTTTTGTGTAATATTGAACTGTACCTATCAATGATTTGCACCATTACCGTGTGTAATATTTTTGAGTGGTTGTTAACTAAAAAGAACAAACCTTGAAATGTTGTGACTGGCCAATCAGAATCAAGCATTTTAGAGCACTGTGCAATTAATTAAATTATTACTAGGGTTGTTCTGATTCCGATACTAGTATCAGAAAAGCCACCAATACCACACAAAAAATCTGGCATTGGTATCGGCAAGTGCTTGAACCCATGTAAATAACGTCACTTCCAAATGCAAACACACCTAGTATAATCCCACCCCCCTTAACAGTGATTGACAGGTTTATGTGCAGAAATGCAAATGCGAAAGGAATTGCGATTTTATTTGAATTTTGGCAGGCTCTGTATGCGTCGCCAGAGGAAATAAAAACAGGAAATGGGGATTTGCATTTAGGGCTGTCACAATTATTAAATAATCGTCTCATTGCGACTGTTTAACCACATCGCGATGATTTCAGATCACCGCAATGATTGCACATCTCTCCAAAAAACACAAGGGGGATCTGCAGCGCCTGTATAAATCAGACCGTATCAGATTACTTTTAAATGTGTGTTATGTGTAAAATTATTTCATCAACAAACAAAAAATGTATGAGAATTAAATATTAAAGCAATAAAACGGACAATTAATTGCATAACCGTCAAAGTCCTAAAACAGGCAATTTATCATCATAATTGTCGCAATTTATTAGAGAAATAACGTCAGCCAAAATAAGGCAGGCTTGTAACTGGAAAGACATAGGAAATTCAATTGCAAATGGACATTACTTTTTCATTTAAATTTGGCATACATTGTACGTTTGCGTAAACAGAAATGCAAATACAGTTTTACAGCCGCAAGTAGAAAACACATGTGCAAATACAATTTGCAATTCCTTTTAAATATTGTCTGCAAAATCGTCCCATAAATCTTGTTGCACGAGTCATCTGGCTTTGCGGCACTTTAACTTTAAATGCATCTTTAGAAACATTTGTAGTTGCAAAGTGCTTTTTAACAGTTACAATGTAATATCTTTGTCATTTTCTAACCAGGACAGCCTGGTCGAGTTTACCAAGTTCGACCCTGCATGTCTTCTCCCGAAGAACATCGATGAATATTGGACGTACGCAGGCTCTCTGACCACTCCTCCTCTTACCGAGGCTGTGACATGGATTTTAATGAAACAACATATTGAAGTCAGTCATGATCAGGTATGAGCCTAATATATTTGGGGAATGTGAGACAGGAAATTAAGAGGAGATGTTTCAATAGCAAATATAAAAGAAGGAGGAAATTAACTTTGCGAGTGATTTTGAAGGGATACCTTGCAATGTCCTGGACAAAAGTAGATGAAAGCTATATATTTCGGTTTTATTAGGGAGTTATAAATTTAGGCTTTGAGACCCCTCTGACATTAGCTGTTGACTCTGCTGGATATCTCTTGGTAATTTTTTCCACTACTCCATGGTAACCTGGGAAATGGAATGGAAAAGATCATCAGGCGCACCGATGACGTCTGTTTATTCACGTCTGAACCCTGTCTTAACCAAGAGTAAATTCACTGTAATGGTCAGGTCCAGAGAGTATTTGCACTCACTTGCACTCATGGTTGAGAGAGTTCACTCAATATACATGCATACATGCATGCACGGTTGAACTTAAAGCCTTGCATAGTATATTTATTTAACTCGTACGTGTGCATAGATGTTCGACACATCTCCTTAGCTACATACTACATTGTCCTAATAGGTGCATGCGCGACCTATGCGTACAATGTACGCATGGTTTAAAAAATCTTGCAGTGTGCGTACAGTACGCACGCACTTTTCTGATGATGAAAATTGCGTCATGCGCACTGTACGCAGACCCTCTCGTATGCGTATAAAGTTGACCATACTTTGGCCTAATGTGTACTTTATTTGCATTTTCAGCTGAATTGTGGCGAACGCATTTGAGTGCAGCAAGAGTAATAAAGGTGTACTAAATGGGTAATAAACACAGAAGAGGCGGAGCTTTGTAAACGACAGCATATGCAAATGAGCTTTGTATATGAGCTTTGGATGGATTTAAATAATTGTTTACTTCGTCGACTAGACCACATGCGAACCAGGGGTATGTTTCCCAAAAACATTGTTAGCTAACTGTGGTCGTTGTTACCCTTGAACTCTATTTGTGCCACAGAACTTGTGACCATAGTTGCTTTTGGGAAACGCTCCCCAGGCCGGATTTCAGTGTATTTGAAACATAGTGTGCGAGTTGAGGCTGTCAAAAGTTTAATCGCGATTAATCGCATACAAAATAAAAGTGTGTTATTTTGTGTAATTATGTATATATAAATACACGCATACATGTATAAATTCAAGAAAAAAAATATATTTATTTATATATTTAATTATACTATCTGTTTATTTAGTTATAATATTTTTTTATTTATTTATAATATTTATTTATATTTTATTTATTGATTTATTTATAATATTTATTAATTCATAATATAAATTTATTTATAATATTTTTATTCATTTTATTTATTTATAATATTTTTTTATGTATAACATATATTTTTATATATAATATATATTTATTTACTTAATTATTTTTTATTTAAAATATAGGCTGTTTTAAAAAATATTGGCTATTCCACTATTATGAATATTCGTAGAATAAAAGCTCTTGTGCTGCTTTACTTGAATGAGATTAACTCCCATCTTAGCCCAGATTTGCTTTTAAACTGAAGGTAACGACTGCCATTGGGGGCGAAATCCAGTGATGTCGTGTGCAATTGAAAGGCGGCATTAAAGGGCCGTTCACATGTCGCGGCTAAAAATGCGTGGAAAAAGTTAGCCGCGTAGGTTCTCGTCAAATGATCTGCTTGCGGCATTCTGAAAAGTTTAAATGTTTTAACTCGATGCGGTGCGGACACGCCTGGAAAAACCGTGTTGCTTCCATTATGAGCGCGCACACCACGCGCCTACATTTTAAATAACGAACTTAAGCGTGCAAAAGACGCAAAATGTGAATCACCCCAATTTTTGCTTCCCAAATAACATAAAATTTAAAATGCATTTTCACATGTGTTTAGAGTCATTTTACGTTGGCTTCAAATCCATATTCTCTCACAAACTTCTCTTCTTTTCTCAGCTGGCGGTGTTTCGCAGTTTGCTGTTCACGTCTGCAGAGGAGCAGGAGCAGAGGAGTATGGTCAACAACTTCCGCATCCAGCAGGATTTGAAGGAACGGACCATCCGTTCCTCTTTCAGCCCCTTCCTACAAGACGCTCCATCAATGGAGTAACACACAACGATTCACAACCTTACCTCCAAAAGAAGAATAAACTAGGTCATAACATTCATCAAGGGGTACTGATATCAATAAGGTCTTAAACTAGACTATGCAATGCTCGGTATCATTTTACCCAACTCGTCAAACTGGTTAAAAGGGATTAACAAAATTATAGTTAAGGACCTGTTATACAACATACTCACTCAAGTTACTGTAGTATGTGAAGGTTGCTCATAGATGCCATTGTCACTTTGAATTCAGTACTATTCAGTACAAACACAGCAAAGTATTGTAATTTCAAAACATAACAGCATTGACTCTGTCAATTTATTGGCTATAGCTACGATTGAGGACAAAACGCTCCCTCTTGTGGACAACTGACAGATTACAATACATGCCTTGTTTTGAGGCACTGTTTTTATTTAGTAGCTTTACTTAGCTGCAAATCTAACTTGTTTACTGAGGGTTTTTTTTTAAGCATAAAACTGCACAATGCAATGATTTTTAACATTAATTAGTATTTTAAGTAGAACTCCTCAACATATGTAGAGTTTGAACATTGCAGTTTAATAAGACTAGAAATGTAGTCTTTATGGTGCATTGTTGATTGAAAGAGATTAGGTGGAGTAGATACGCACAATTGTTTAAATCAGTAGCATTACTGTACTTTATATATATTTACTTCAATTATAAAAACAGATTATCCTCACCCGTAGTGCCTTTTTGTATATAATGATTGATTTATACTTTATGCGACAATGTGATTGGCCACATTTGCCTATGGGTGAAATGTATGTGCCTACATTTGCGTTTAATATTTTCGTTATCTCATCTCATAGACCTCATGTTAGGCTCGTGTTCATCATTGTGCTTTTGTGTTATTAATTCATCTGGATTAAATGTGTATATGTGGATAGTGTTTGTCTCTAAGGATGTCTTTAGTATTTTTACTTTCATGAGAGGGACCTTATTTCTCCATGAGAGGCGCACACGAGACCACTCACACTATAAAATTGGGAACTACATCAAGACCAACTTATCTTTCAGTTTTTGTGCTTTATTGCATTCCTTTTTTTTAAACATGCTGAGAAGGCCAATCATTATTTTTGGTCATAAGTTGTATGAAATGCATTGTGGCGAGTTAATATTTAGAAATAAGCTTCAAAGTTAAATTGGCAAATCGAGGAGCAAAAGTTGCATGCAGCTTTTGAACAGACGCTGGTCTTTGTGATGGCTGAATAGCATTGTTCCTGTATAAACTCTCCCTAAAATGGCCTCTTCTCTGAATAGGTTCTCTTCCCATTGGTTTGATTTGGTTGAAATGCAGAGTGATGCTAAGTGGATTTGAAAGCTGGATTTGTACTGTACAAACTTCGGGCAATGGGACGGCTGGGATCTCATCCCTCCACCTGCATAAGTCCGCAGTCACATTCTTTCGCATCAGGAGGCAGGAACAATGTTTTCTTATTGAAGCTCGGGTGAATAGCTTGTGGAGACATCTTTTTTTTGTTGGACGATTTGATTAGTTTTCCCATGAAAATATTTTTTTCTGTTTTGTTTTTTGTACCCTCTTCTGGAAAATGTGTTAGCTTGAGGTTTCTCATTTCAATACAAATGATGAATCGACACTAAAACTTCACTTTTGCTAACAATTATAAATGCAAACCTTTGACGGCATGATTTGAATCTTGTACTGCGTGCAAAATATTATCTTGTAGTTTTGTATTTGGAAACTGAGACTTTTTCATCACTTTCTTTAGGCCATGGGTCCCTACATGGGTCACTGTAGTTTTGTTTTACTTTTGGGCGGACACAAATTTGTGCTCCAGGGTTTTCGGCAGGATGAGAGGGTGGTGCCGGAGGTTTATGGAAGCCTCATACCGGCATTCACAGCATGCACCAGATGCTTGTTAGGTCCGGCACAGCTGCACTATAAGGTGCATGTTTTGGTGGACTATGCTAGGAGGGACTTACAGCCCCATGTTGCATTTTCAACAAATGTGTATCGTAACTCTCATTCATGCTGTCTGAAATGTGTTAGTATTTGTGTAAATTTCATGTGTAACATAAAATAAAACTTTTTGAGCTCAGTTGTCTGTTTATTCAATGTTGGACTGTTTGCAAGAATAACATGCAGGTAATTTTAACTTTCTGAACATAATGTTTATATTCATTATTTTTAAATTAAAGGAACAGTATGTAAGAAATGTATATCAATGAATTTTCATTTCAAATACTTATATCACTCACAACAGTTGTCTGGCCAGGATATTGTCATTATAGAAGTGGAGTTGCAACCCTCAACTGATGTTTATGTTGTCATTTTGTATATTGGCCACCAGTTGTGTGATTGCAGTACCAGTTTTAGCCACAAGTTTTGCTATTGCAATACCAGTTTTGGCCACAATCCTACATACTGTTTCTTTAAACTAGTTTAGATTTGAATTGTCTTAGTTCAGAATAATAGTAAAACAATATTATTAATGTTTATACCATTAAGCAGGTTCTATTACTATTAATATTATTATTAAACAAATGTAAAAAAAATTATGATTTGTTAAGTGTATCTCTTTAATCGGTACCCGCAACTCTTTATCGTAACTGTTTCATGGCTGAATTTGCATAAAGTATTTAACTTTTTTATGTTTAAATCTGATTATTATGGATTGCCTTTAAAATAATAATGCATTATTTATTTAAGTGCAAAAATGTGTCTTAAAAAGTTTTTGCGAAAGTGCAGTTTATTAATTTATTTCTCAATGTGCATATTTTTAAATTAATACGTTTCAGAGTTCCAATGGGTCCTTGAAATCCTTGAAACTTTGTGAATCTGGGGGAAAAATTCAAGGCCCTTGGAAGTTTTTGAAAATATACATACATAGATACAGGTCAAAAGTGCTTGAATCTATTTTATGCAAGAAGTTTTCTGGAAAAAATCCATATTATTCCCAGTGTAGTCTAGGATAATATCATAAAATTCAAGACTTTTTAAGCACACGTGCTAAACTTTTTGCTTTAAATGCTTATATCTACTGTGTGCGAAGGTTGATTCATACCAAAATGTTGTGTTTAACAAACGAAAATGTCTTGGGTTACATATGTAAGTGTTGTTCCCTGAGAAGGGAACGAGACGCTGCGTCTCCCTTGCCATACTTCCTGCGTCCCTCTAATGCCGTCTTTGGCAATATTTCAGATAGCGATATACTTCCTGGTTCCAGCGTCACCCTGTCTTTGTTGTTGTGCCTCACCATTGGTTGAATTTGATCTACACATTCAGACGTACTTACCCTTGGTCACGTCCCCAAAGTGTCACCGCAGTGACGCAGCGCGAGTTCCCTCGAAAGGGAACTGTAACAATGTATCTTAAAAGGTAACACAATGTAACCTTGCTTTCACTTGAAATGTGTCCCCCCATTTAGTCCTTGAATTTGAGGGTATTGGACCTGGAAAGTCCTTGAAAGGTCCATGAATTTGAAGTTAACTAAGGTGTGGGAACCCTGAAGTTTATAAGTTTGACAACATAATAACGAGGATCATCGCCAGCTGCCTGTTCTGCAACAATTATCAAAGGTGCTTTGAGGACCGGCTTTATAAATAAGCTCCTTTCATTGTTCTTTTCTGAAAGGTGAAAAGGTTTCCAAGCAATAAATCGGAATCTTTGGAGTGCAGGTACAAACCAGTTTGGGTCAGACAGCCCCTCAAAGACAAAATAGAGAAAAATGCCAGTGGGTGTGGGTGTTTGAAGAGGTTGGGGATCCAGGATTGAGTTTTGTCTCAAACTTGGTTCAAAAAGATTCTGTTCCGTGTTTGTTGTTCTTGGCTCTGTGGGTTATAAGAATGGGACGAGACACTGGGTCTTTGCGTATCCCAAACACACCATGGTTTCCTATCATTGTGTGAGAGAGTTTGGGAACAGGCTCTTTGAGCATTACATGATAAACAAACTGTGTGAAGAGCAGCACTGGAGATAAAAGCCTGGAGATATGAAGCACCCAAGATCTTCTGCAGCTGTTGAGTATCTCAGGGGCCAACTTTACCCAAAGTGTCTCATTTTGCTTCTGACTGCTGATTGTGTATTCCTTTATTGAATGGTGGTGAAAGATGAAAGCATCTACAGTGTCCCTTCCTCTTGTTTGGTTTGTTCTATGGTTATTTTTAGATTAAAAAGAAAACTCCATTCAATACTATTGCTTTTCTATAAACAGGAACCAATGATTTAAAGAGATGTTTCTTTGAAGTTTCATCCAGCTGTTTTCCTCTTCAGATCAAACGAAGGTTTTTGAGAGTTTGAGTCAACTAACTTTTCATTATGTTAGGGATTAGTTTACCAACATATATGGGGCTTATATTTATAAATCTTTTCTGGTGGTCAAATCATTTGACATTAAATCGTGGCCATAATCTTCTCAGATCATCTCACCAGCCTCTTTAAACATTTCTCTTCGCTTAGGGCACGGTTGTAAACTTTAATGATAACCAGCCATTTTGGTGCCAGGGAACGCCCGCGCCCCTCTCTCCTGTTGAGAAAGCAAAATGAACTCTTACATCTACAGGCATAAAACAGCAGCACCCAAATAACTTTTCAAACACAAAGGCCCCTGCTACACTATAAAAAGTAAAAGTTTACTTAAATAAATTACTTCAATTGGTAACACTTAGTCAACTTAAATCTTCACACTTTAAATGCTTTTATAAGCCTTGTGAAATTTATATGGTGTCCCCAGAGTGCATGTGAAGTTTTAGCTCAAAATACCATATAGATTTATATAGCATGTTTAAATTGACACTTTGTAGGTGTGTGCAAAAATGTGCCGTTTTGGGTGCTCTTTAAAATGCAAATGAGCTGATCTCTGCACTAAATGGCAGTGCTGTGGTTGGATAGTGCAGATTAAGGGGCGGTATTATCCCTTTCTGACATCACAAGGGGAGCCAGATTTCAATAACCTATTTTTTTTCACATTCTTGCAGTGAATGGTTTACCAAAACTAAGTTACTGGGTTGATCTTTTTCACATTTTATAAGTTGATATACACTGTAAAAAAATACTTGCTGCCTTAATTTTTTTTTAAATCAACTCACAAGCCATGTTAACTAATTATTATTTATCTTGACAAGAGATGAGTTGATACAACTTATAAAATGAAGTTGACTTTTTTAAACGATATTTTATAAGTTATAACAACTCACCTGTAGTTATAACAACTCATCTTTAGTCAAGAAAAATAATAGTAAGTTGAAATGACTTGTAAATTTGAGTAAATTTTAAGGCAGCAAAGTATTTTTTACAGTGAGAAGCAATGGGGACCCAATTATAGCACTTAACATTGAAAAGTCAGATTTTCATGTTATGTCCCCTTTAAAGATTTAAGGTAAAAAAATACTTTAATTGGTAACACCTAAAATGTAAGCCTTTTCAACTTAATTTTTTATACATTTTTAAGTGTTACCAATTGAAGTCATTTTTAAGTTTCAACTTTCACTTTTTACATTGTGTATGAAAAGTTTTGTAGCAACAGTTACACATCTAATGCTGCGTTTACACCAACCGCGTTTCAGGCGTCAAAATCGTGTCTACCGCACCTAGTTTGCCGCTTGAACAGTTTGAATGCATTTGCGTATGTAGAGCGAAGTAGACGCGCGGAAATAGCATGCATTTGTCACGTGTCAGAGGCAAAATCCACTTCTTGTGGGAGGGGAAAGTGCTATGCAGTTGTCTGTTTGCAAGATGACTGATGTTGATTGTGCATTTATTGAAGGGGGTTACCAGGGTCGATAAACGTCATGTGACTTAAAAGTGAAATGTGTATTACAACTTACCAGGTTGCCCGATGTCCTCACTGACACTCTTCCAAGCAAGGTCCTTTTTATTCCTGTCTCTATAGAAATAAGAACTTGTGTCGTATAGCTCCGGGTGACTGCTTACGGACAATATCAATTAAGCGTTCCTTCAGGTTGAATGAGGTTGAACGTGGTTGCCGCCACAGCAGCAAGCAGGCTCCTGATTGGTAAATGCGGCGCAAAATTCCGCCAAAGTTAAACATTTTCAACTCGGGCATCAGGTGGCAATTCACGTCAAATGCACAAAAAGCACCATTCGCGCATACCGCGCCAGGCGCTCAATTCGCGCCATTTGCGGGAACTAAGACGCGCGAATGAAGTGGAATCGCGTCTTCCGCGCCAAACGTGGCTGGTGTAAACGCAGCATTAGACATCCAAAATATGCCTTAATGAGTAACATGAAGTTAAAAAGTACACCGAAAAAATATTAAGTGAAATGAACTTAATTTTTCTTTTGCAAGTTTTTGCACTCAAGTAAATTTCACACTTTTGAAATTAAGCAAAATTTACATCGAAAAGCTGATTTAAATTAACAAAAAAAGTAGAATTTACTTAAGTTTACTAAGTAAAGTTAATTTACACTGTACACAGCAAAATCACCAGTGTTAAATCTACACTGCTAGTGTTTATATGGGTACCACCAGACCTGGTGTTACCCATATATACACCATGAGAGTACATTTAACACTGGTGATTTTGCTGTGTAAAAATATATGATGTTTACTTAAAACAATTATGTATGATATTGTTACCAAAACATTTTACGTACTTTTAAAGAGTTTCTTCTTTAATAGAATCTTCCTGATTTAATCACGTACAATTTCTTCTTTTCTTTCTTTATTACTGTATACCACATTATGTTGAGCAAGTTAAAAGAGACTGGTCTCAGTAATGGCATTAGCACAGTTATTGCTCATTGAGTGAATTATCACACATCATGATTTTCATCTTCTCACCTATTGTCTATACACAAGCACCACTCTTCTGAATAGTAACAATAAAACTCAAAGAAGAAACTCTTTTAAATCTCAAAGATAAATGAACATTCAACACTAACAATTCTTTCTTTTTATTTAAAAACACATAAATAGCATTTAATTTCAAATTTTACCCTTCAAATGCAGTCCCATCCAAAGCATGCTGGGACTACAGTCCACTGCCTAGTTAGTTATATTTACAAAATAAATCAAGTAGTGTCAACACTAAATGATTATAATTTCCTTCTTACAAAAAAATGTACTCAGTAATGTGTTCATTCAGAATTACTTAAATTACTCACATTTTTGTTGTTGTTGTTATTTTTACTCAAATTCAAGAATTTATTTTTAAAATTAAATTTTTTGTTAAATTTACTAAGGCACACAATAATTTTTTACAGTGTAAAACACTATTCTCCCCTGCATATAATACTACCAAAGTCTGAGAATGAGACCTTGTTATGTGTCTATAAAACACAAAGGCTTGTAGATGAAACTTAAGATGTTTTGTTTAATTTGAAAACTAATATTTTAAAGCCCAGGGGGGATCTGGCCTGATTTTAGACCGCTTCTACCTGAAAACAGGAAATTATTTTTTGCTCTTTTTCATGTGGGTTTGCAAAAAACACTCGGGGTTTAAACTAGAAATTCTGCATAAGACCTTTTTAAACTTTGATAAAGTGGAACCTGAAACAGCCGGTATGGCTTTTCTGGTCTAGCCATGGACTTTGCCTGGTTCCCCAAAGAACCTTTTGGTCCAAATTGTCTTACCTTTTTGTAGTCTGTACAATTTTCCACTATAAAGAACCTTAAAGAAAGCTTCAATAGATGTTGAAGG
Source organism: Misgurnus anguillicaudatus (assembly GCF_027580225.2). NCBI lineage: Eukaryota > Metazoa > Chordata > Actinopteri > Cypriniformes > Cobitidae > Misgurnus > Misgurnus anguillicaudatus. The sequence goes on along the minus strand of NC_073342.2, from coordinate 15,854,711 downwards.
TTCCTTATGGAACTATACTGCACGAGTTTGACAAACAACCTTCTAGGAACCTTTATATTTATAATGTAGAGTTCTATTTTTTGCAATCCAACCAGAAACTTGCTTAACCTGTTAAACGAGGCGACTGACTGTAGAGGGCGATGAATACACACCCCTAAAACTGGAGCGAAATAATTAAAGCGTCGGATGAGGAAAGAGGCAGGACATTACAGATGCTTTCTACGCATTTACACACTGACACACTTCAGAAACCACGTTTCCGTGAGTCACAGCGGACCGCGAGGTACCGCCGTAGAACAACCGAGCCCTGTCTCTGTGAGCTACGGTGCTCTACAAAGCCTCGTTTTCACCACCGACACAGCTAAACGAAGCGTCTAGCTTTGTTACGCGAGGAAGAAATGTCAGGGTTGAAGAAACGGAGTTCAAATGCATCCGCGGACCGGGATGAAGACGACAAGCAGGTCACGGAGAAGATGCTGTCCGACGTGGGTGGAAACGGCAACATGAGCCGACCCGGGGACCCAGACATCAGCAGTGCGGAAGGAGAGGGGACAGTCGAGCTCAAAAGAACTATAACGCTCCTAAACGGCGTGGCCATCATTGTAGGCACCATCATCGGCTCCGGCATCTTCGTGTCTCCGACCGGTGTGGTGAAAGAAGCAGGTTCGGTCGGTCTGTCGCTGGTTGTGTGGACCGTATGCGGCGTCTTCTCCACGGTGGGCGCTCTCTGTTACGCCGAACTGGGGACCACCATCACCAAGTCCGGCGGCGACTACGCCTACATCCTTGAAGTGTACGGTTCCCTCCCTGCGTTCCTGAAACTTTGGATCGAACTTCTCATCATCAGGCCGTCCTCGCAGTATATCGTTGCTTATGTTTTCGCTACCTACCTGCTCAAACCCATCTTCCCAGTCTGTCCGGTCCCCGAAACCGGAGCTAAACTGGTCGCCTGCCTCTGCATCCGTAAGTTGCCCGATACTTCAGTACTAGGTCACATAAAATTAATTTATACATTACTATTTTATAAACAAGCTAGGGGTTGAGTAGATCACTATCCAAATTTGCTTAATAATGGGACTTTTCTTTTAACACGTTGAAATTTCTGCCACCTGTCAGTGCACGTGCCTCCCGCATTTCATCATCTCATCATCGACGCGAGAGCTGTCCAGTCTCCTCACATACTCGCTGTGTATTTATGTACATTTTTGTCGTAATTCGGCCAAATGAGCCTTTAAACATTTTGGTAGACATGTACGGGGGTAAATGTGCAAATATAGACATGTACGGAGGCGTGGATACAGAAAGAGCGCATGTGGAAGAGCATGGTGAAAAGGTACTGAACAATTTCATCATCCGACGTACTAAGGAAGTGGCAACACCTTGGCGCGCTTTATGCAAATTATGCAGAATTAATATTTCAAAATAATAATACAAACATCATTAGGAAAATTAACCACGATTTTATTACAAAAAATTACCATTTGTTTTTTAATAAATAGTCGAACAATGTTTTTTTTTTTTATAGTAAAATCATGGTTAAAGGCTACAAATTGTAATTAATATGCCAAAACATGTTTAACACACGTTAATACTTTTTATACTATAATAAAATCATGCTAATTTTTAATGGATGAGCAAAAGTAAATAAATAAAAATACGAAAAAAGAAAATAAACACAACGTAAGATATATAAATATAAAATACACAAATAAAACTTTCAGGAGTTGTGACAGCTTTTAAACTATATAAATATAAAAATGGAGCTTGGGGCAATAGCAGAATCTGTGTAAAACATAAATATTCAGTCAATGCAAATGATTTTAGTGTTAAGTTTATAGTTTTATAGCTTAAAGGGATAGTTCACCCAAAGGTGAAAGTTCTCTCATCGTTTGCTTACCCTCGTGTTGTTGCAGACCTGTATGGGTGTCTTTGTTCTGATGAACACAAAGGAAGATAACCAAACCGTTTGTGAACCCCAATTTACTTCCATAGTATTCTTTTTCCTATACAATGGAAGTGAATAGGGCTTACGATCTGTTTGGTTACAAACATTCCTCAAAAAATCTTCCTTCGTGTTCATCAGAACAAAGAAATGTATACAGGATTGTAACAACATAAGAGTGAGTAAATAATGACAGAATTTGTATTTTGGGGTGAACTATCCCTTTAATATATAGTTTGCCATAAATCATATGTATCTTGCAGTGAGAATAAAGACCGACGTTGATAATCGAAACCCTGCAGTGTGGCAATCACGGATCTTTGACATGCATGCACATGGCAATATGTTAAGGGGGTGATGTACCACGGCAGCCATTCGAGCAATGCAGCCCTCCTGCCGCGTTTCAACCAGTCAGGATTAGTAGAATTAGCTCAAGCCCTCATTACCAATTGAACAACAAATTAAAACACAACACATTTCTCCATTTCTCATAGTATTTTTTCCTTCCAACTTAATTTTATATGCCCATACATTTCTCAAAATGAATGCTTGATCGAAAGTAATGGGTGTTGTTTGTAAAATAATGTAAGGGAGGAAATAAGTGTGGCACCCACTATAATCTCGCCTTGTGGTTGCTTGTCTAATCCTTACATAACCACATGACGAGACAGAAAAGCTGTAAAGTCTATGTACAGTAAGCTTTAGCTGAGTAACAACAAGTTATGGGTGTTATGTACTTGAGGCAAAACACAGAACGTTTGTTTACATTACATTTACGCGTTTGGCAGACGCTTTTATCCAAAGTGACTTAGAGTTTATACTTTCTCCATAAACGTGTGTGTTTACTTGGAATCAAACCTACAATCCTTCGCATTGCTCTACTACAGTTCAGCTCAGGTGAACTCAGTTTTATCAGGTTCCTCATAAACAAGATTTGGGTCGGTTGGCATAGCAGCTAGCCATTGTTCCCGTGACCCATTTTGATGTTATGATCGAATAAAGGCACTCCAGGATTGTGTCTCATTAAAGTACTCTGCGTATCCATGGGAGAGACCCCAAGAGAGGTACAGCGTATCTGCCTTAGGGAAGTTTAGGGAGGAACATCTGCCTGATGATCCCCCCAGTGTATTATGTGAACTGCTCTACCAGACAATGTAATACAATGGTGTGTGCGTATGTTTTGCGTGAGGGTACCCTGTCCCTGCTGTCCTACCCGATACAGACCCCCTTTTGTATTCAGGGCTACACAAAGCCTGTTGAGCTTTGCCTGTCAGTTTGGTGCCCATGCAGATTTACAGCTAATGCTGCTTTGAAGTATTCATTAGTTAATCACTTTTAATGGGCAGCTGAGCTCAGAGGTAACATTTTTTTTTTTTGTATGATTCCCACAAGAATTTGTTTATTTAATTTATGAACTACAATGGCAACCAGACTTCCTAATGAAGTCTAAAGTTTCTTTATGATTCTGTATAACATTTTATTGAAGTTTTTAGTGGGTTATCAATTTGTATTATTTGGTTTTACATTTATAATGCATGCAATGTCATTTTTATTATTACATACCCAATGTAAAAAGTCAAGTCAAAGATAAAAATAGATCTTATAGAAATTTTTGTTAATAATACAATTTTGTCGTGTGGCAGTGCGTACATATTTTACAAGGTGGCTAATTCGTATGACCACACTTATACGTTTTTGTACAATTTGCTTTTGCCTCCGTGACTTTGGGGTCAGGGGTGGGGTTTCATTATTGTTTTTTTTATAATTATTGCACGTTTTTGTACAATTTACTTCGTACGAATTCATATACATTAGCCAACTCGTAGAATACCTACGAATTCTCGTGAGATCAGGCTGGATAATATTAAATTAAGCAAACAAAACCGCATAAAAAGTGAAGTGGAAAAAATAAATAGATCACTGAGTCATTTAAACATGTTGATTCAAGTAATAATGGTCCGAATATCCACCCTTTTAACACAATTAAAACGTTTATAGGCAGATTAGACCAAGTTTAAGTGAGCTTTATTGTCATTCTGCTATATGGAGAGACAAAAGCAATGAAATGTTGTGACTCACAGGACCACAGTGAAACACATATATAAACTTACATATACAGTAGCTACCCTGCTAAAAAGTAATGGGGGTGTAAATCGAAAAGTTCATTGCGATACTATTCAGTATCTCTGCCTGCGATGCGATGTTTGCCGATACAACAGAGACATTTCTTTGATGCAATTAAAATTTTATTTGATTCGATTAATTTATCGATACATTAATATTACGAGCCTAAGCAGTTACATTTTCAATAACTCAGGAATGCAACCAAAATATATACCATGAACGTTTAATAAAGTCTTTAAAAAAAAAGCACAATCTCTGTCCCAATTGAACATTTACAACAACAAGCTAAGGGAAAAAATTTATATAGACGTTTCATCGGACACACGTGATACACGTCTGGATCCGAACTTACTTCGGGTTTCATTTTTTTAATGGTCTGACTATTTGCTAAACTGATATCTTGAACAAATGCCTCGTCGAAAATAACAAATGTTTTGCTTTCCTAGGTAATCTATGTGTTGTTGTTTTTTGCTTGTTATATAAATAACCTACGTTTAAAGAACTTTGTTGTTATTTATTCTTAGCGGAGTTTACTGGAAGTTCGTGCGGACCGCGACAGCCGCTTGTTTATGTTGTTACTGCTGAAACGGTCTATATAAAGTGTTGGGGGTAACGCATTACAAGTTACGCGCATTACGTAATAATATTACTTTTATGAAGTAACAAGTAAAGTAACATATTAGTTTATAAATGTACACATTAATATTTGAGTTACTTTTTTAAAAATAAAATAATGTACTAAATTAAACTGAACAAATTAACGTAGAATTACGCACTCTGTGCGCCTGAGCAGGAACAGTTTGAGTCAGAAACGGAGATGGCAGGCCACAGCTTGACATTTTTGCGATCATAAAAAACACCTGCAGGGCCTGAAAGAGATCAAGCCTCAGCCAAGTAAGAAAAAGTAACGCAATAGTAACTTAAGCATTACTTTCCATGAAAACTACTAAGTAACGCAATTAGTTACTTTTTTGGGGAGTAACTTAATATTGTAATGCATTACTTTTAAAAGTAACTTTCCCCAACACTGTGTATATGTATAATGTGCGCTTTAGCTGAAATGCGTAGATGGATGTTATAAAGATACCTCATATTGATATTTTATGTGTGGCATCGATGCATCGTATCATTAGAAATTGAATTGATGCACCGATCCATATTGATGTATTGTTACACCCCTACTAGCTAGCTATAAACCTTAGATAAAGTATATTTAATTGTTTAGTGCTTTTTACAGACTAGTTTTACACTTTGTTTGAGTGCATGACCTGGAACTGAGATCTATACCATTCCTTTCCCCCGCATATTTTTGTTTACATTGTATTATTTGAGTCAGAACAACAACAGTAACCTTGTGTCATCAATACATGTACCCCCATGGACGCTAGCTGCAGTTGTTTACACCAATCTGATCTGGTTTTTTTTTTTTGCTTAGGACATGAAGGTTAAACTAAAAGCTCAAAAACAATCACATCTGTCTGCTAAGATTGTATTGCAACGGATGCGGGGTACATTGACATACTGCTTCTCGGCAATGTGGTTTACAAACAATAAATAACAATAACAGGATCATTTCCGTGATGTAGGACGATTTTGTTAATATCAACAGTGATATGTACACCCAAAACACCTTTCCAAGTAGACACAAGTGTGAGGGTTAGAAAACAGATCCAGAAAAATTTAAATTCTGGCGAGCATCAAAAGAACCCAAGTGCATGTTTTTGAAGTCACAATTGTTTTTTGAAAAAATAGCACAGTATTACGAGCAGCCACGTTAAGATGAAATGTAAACATCACCTTGCGGTTAAGGCCTTCGGAAGTTAAAGCATAACCGATAAATCTGCCATAATTAGTTTACCACGTATTTAGGTTAACCTCCTCTGAGCCTCTATAGTGAAAGTCTAAAAATAACAAATGATCTCTCTCTTCTCTTTTTTCTCTCTCTTTCTTTCTCTCTAGTGTTGTTGACGGCTGTTAACTGCTACAGTGTGAAGGCGGCCACAAGGGTCCAAGATGCGTTTGCCGCTGCTAAGCTTCTTGCCCTGGGCCTCATCATCATTATTGGCTTCGTGGAGATTGGCAAAGGTGAGTAACACGCAAACACACAATACGTACAGAGACACCAAAAGTTTCCGATAGCTCACCCACTAACAATGCCAAGGTCATGGGTGTAGGGAATCTTATATTGTTTTTTATATTAACTGTAAGTAATGACTTGCATGGCGTTAGGTAGTAGGCCTTGGCACCAGTGACATCACTTCTGTTATGTCAATTGTACCCTTCCTGTTGTGGTTATAGTGATTTTTGCTTTTTATTGCAGAGATTTGTGATTTTCAGTTCTGACAGGTGCTTTGTCTAATCTTTAAATTGTTTGTAACTTTTCAGTCTGCAAATGCCCTATACTGTACATACTGTACTCACTTAAAATTGTTAAATGAACAAACCAGTGCCTCTTCTGTTAATTTATGTGAACGTTTTGAACTCCAGTGTCGCAAGTTGTCTGGACTCTTCAGATGTTAAAATGTTGGAGCTCATCCAGTCCGTCATGGTGTCGGTTGCCTGGGTTCAGATTTAGGCCCAATAAAGGGAATGTGTGCTGTTTCACAACCGTGATCGGTTTAGTGGCACTGCAGTCAGGTCTAGAGTAATTAAGTTGTCTAAATTGAATGTGTAGTCAGGACAGTAGCTGTGTTTGTTTGCCATTACGAAATTTAAACAAAGACACTAGCTGTCTGGAGAAAGATTTAGCGAAAGAATAAAGCGCTGATGATTCACCAATAGACCTTACATGAGCTACAGACTTATAGTAAAGTTACCATGGTTTCTTTCATGGAAAATAAATTACCCTGAGGCCAAAAAGTTAAACGCTGGGTATTGAAAGGGATAGTAAACCAAACTAAATTGAATTTAATTTCAGTGATTATTTACTAATGGTGTTGGCCATTTAACTGGTATTATAAGATACAGTTTGGGCAGAAAACTGCTAAAATCTATCTTAGTAAATGTTTTGACTTCAGTTTAAAATACAATACAAGTGCTTTACTGCTTTTTAATGTTTTGTTGCATAAAAAATTATTTTTCCTTAGCTTTAGCTTTTTAAAAAAACATCTAAGGATTGGGAAAGGGAAAAGCATGCAGCTATACATCTAACATGTGGATACAAAGGCCTGAAGGCAGTTCCTTTGCCTCTAATGTATGTGAGTCAGTGGGTGGGACACGTTATTATAGATTATTACTTGTTCTTTTCATCTCCCCACCACCCACTCCATCCACCCTTACTGTCCTTAGATGTGGACATGTAGGTACAGATGGTAAGTGGGTTATTGTTGGGAGAGATAACCAAACTCTCAGCCTTTCAGCCAGAATTGTGTTTTTTTAACTGGCTCACCTCACCCAAATTCTGTCAAGACTGGTAAAATTGGGCCTTGCCATTGACTGGGTTTAAAAAAGAAATCACCTTAAAATTATAATTCCCATAATTTCCAAACCATTCAATGTGTGTATGACTGTGTGTCTAAAGCTGAAGACATGTCAAAATTAATGTCCAGGTGGAATTTTACCCTTATATCATTTTTTTAAATTAGTAGGTGGAAATTGCAGGGGGCTCAGGACATGCCCTTGCGGGTTGCCCCCCAAAAAAACATCATAAAACCATGCAGATTCAATACAAAAATGCAATTAAAAAGTAACATTTTACTTTCACATTACTTAAAATATTTATAGTGAGAGATGAAATTATTATTTATTCAGACACAGTCTTCATTTTCATTATGCATTTGATGTCTGTTTTCATGTGCATTTGTGTCTGAAGTAGATAAGCAAACACAAAGACTGTGAGTACCGCAGCTTATCTGATGAATACTCTCTAGAATGATGCCTGCCAGTTTGAGATTAAAACTTGTTCTCAAACAAACATACAAAGAGTGACATACAATATGGTCATTATAATGTCTATGGCTAACCAACAATTACTTTATTTATTTTACTAATGAAGTTGTGCTGTTGTTCTCTTTGTCTTTTTTACCTCCGTACAACGCCTCTTCTGTTTGACAGCATAATATCCACACTTAACTCTCTTAAAGATCCAGAAAAGGTCCTACTGTGTATATTTCTGTCTGTGTGTGTGTGCATTGAGAATGTCAATAGTCCGTTACAGCATCACACCTGACCCGCCCAGCCGTTGCGTAAATGTTGCTTGCAACAGGAGACCACGGTGGTTTATCTACAATCTTTAACTCTGCTGGGACGACAGCCCCGCCCACAGAGAGAAAAGTCAACTTACTACTTTAGGGCCATAGCCAGACCCTGCCCAATTAATTAACATTATTATTAACATAACTTTGTTGATAAATTTAGTAGCAATATGATAAGAAATAACAGCATGACTATAGCGGTGATACTTATAAGCCTGTATTTTAACCTCATAGAAATTACTTTTATTTAACACAAGTTTTACATTTAGTAATTGACCAATCAAAATCAAATATTTCAAAGAGTCACATTTTTTTATTTTATCCAAAGCGACTTACAAGCTATACATTTTTTTAATCAGTACTGGTGTTCCCTGGGTTCGAACCCTTTACCTTCTGCCCTGCAAATGCAATGCTCTACCACTGAGCTATACAGGAACATTATGAAGTGTTTTAATATTAGGTGTGTTCGACTTCATGCAGAGTTGTGCAGACTGATCACCTTATCACACAGGTGGAAAGCGCAGAGGGATCAGGACCATCCTATGAGGGTTCCCCCCATAAATCATAAAACCACGCTGTGCATTATAAGTAATATAATAATATGTAGTGCCGCATGAAGTCGAACAAACCTATACCAGTTAATGCTGCTTGCATTCATGCTCCACATAATTGAACATCTGTTTGTGTTGTCTATTGAAGACAAGTGTGTGTATTAGGTTGTGGACTGAATCTGGGCTATGTAAGCTGAGATGTGCTTTCTAAGCATTTCTCTCAGGCAGTGCCAGGCTGGCGTGGTCCTCTCTAGCTCAGTCTTTGTAATACTCAAGTCTATACAAAGAATTTCAATAAGCTTTAACTAATGTGTTATGTCTGACTGCCTCAGGCCTATAGTCACACAGCCTACACACTCGCATGGCTTTCACATCATGTGATCAGGCTGCATTGACCTCTATCGATCGCACCGATCTTTCACATGATTGCACATGGTGGTCTGACATAAGTTATGTAGATGGCATGAGTCCATTTTTTAAGGTCTATACTGTCTAAACTTTCTGGTTGTTAGGGCTTTAAACTTTGAAAATATGCAAATTAGCACATTAAATCAGTTGATGCCATTGTGTTAAAGCTTTACACTGGAATGCTATACAAATGACCCAACATTCACAAAAGAAAGAATGACTATCCTAACAAAAAGGACATGAGATATTGATTTCACACTTTTTGTTTCAGTATTTTAAGGCTGAATCCAATACGTTGCTCTATAAAACAAGTGCATCTGTGCACCTGCACACATTTCTTGCTAAAAATGCCATAAGCTGTAAAAGCACCGAAGTTTCACTTGATCATTTGAATCTATGCAAACTCTTTTGTTATGCTTGGGAAAGATTGATGTTGTAAATTACTGTTTTTTATCAACTCATGAAGCCCCTTCAATCTGAACCCCAATTTGGGAACCCCTGTTGTATATGGACGGGCTTTCTCACAGGGGATTTTGAAACCCCCCAGCTTAAAACAACATAAAGTTCATCTGTTGTTTCAGTGGGATTTGCATAACTGGTGTTCAAGAAGGTGTAATTCATTCGTCATACAGACTATTGCATTTTGGATGTGGGACTTATTATACAGCAATATACAAGACTGTGCCTTTTCTGTAATATTCTGTATTTATGTTCTGTTTGTTTCGTTAAGTTGATCTTGAAAGGCACTTTATAAAACAAAGTATTGTTATGAGAGCAGGAAGACCTTCAACCCTACAACTTTTCTTTTAAGCTTGTTTATTCCTGTTTCGGGAAAATTTTGTGGGAATTGCGCCGTTGTCTCAGGATAATGTGTCTTGTGCTGGTTGTTTACATTAAATAATAGATAAAGTTCTTCAGAGTCAGCTAGTAAAGAGAGGACTTGTTTTAAATGCAGCAATCTAATTTTTCACTGTTGATGTTTTTGTGACAGGTGACACCTTTGAGCTTCTTCCTGCAAATTCGTTCAAAGGAAGCAATACGGACTTCGGCAATATTGGATTGGCTCTTTACAGTGGATTGTTTGCCTATGGAGGATGGAATTGTTTCATTTTATTATTCATTTTCTTTTATTCTTTCATGAGACACTAAAATAGATGTTAAGGGCCATTCACTCAACGAAAGTTGACATATTTCAACGACAGTATGTTTTGTAGTGCTGGGCAAAGATAAATCGCGATTAATCGCATACAAAATAAAAGTGATTTTTGCCATAATATATGAGTGTGTGTGCTGTGTGTAATTATATATAAATACACACACATTCATATATGTATTCAATATGTTAACCTATTACGTTAACAATAACTATAAAATATAGTTTTCAATATCATTCTATATTATAGGTACAAATACATCGGACGATATCGTTGGAATCATTTTCAGATAATTCGGGATGAACAATAAAGTATTGACAGTCAATCAAATCTTTTCGAATTAAAATGCTTTGAAATGATTTGAAATGACATACGACACAGCTTTTTGCTGACGTCTATAACATAAAATGATCTGACAGGGAACTACACTAACCTTTTCCACTGGTGGCACTTGCGCTACCAACTTTTTCAGTTACTGGCGCAAAATATGATTTGGTCGCACATATTTTTTTCAAGTTATATTAAGGCGCTCTGGTTAATAATGAACAATAATGAAACTGTATTGCATACAGATATGCTTTTTATTTTACTTGCCATCTTTTAAACCACATGCCGCCTTGTTTTCTTAAACGTTGCAGTCAGTGTTTCCCACAGATCTGAAATTTACTTGGTGGTGGTAAACGGTAAAAAGGGCAATTATTACCCACTGACAAATAATGGTCTACTACATATGACGAAGAACTAATAATGTGTGACACAACACAATACTTTGATTTATTGAAAATTAATATTAATTTCACATTATATTTCATTAATCTAAACACTCCAAACTTTCTTTGCCATTAACAAAGCTGACACTGTTTGTCAAAGCACCACGAAAACACTTACTGTTTTTGCACTGATATTGATATATGAAGCAATTAGACCCCTTTTATCAAACTCAATATAATACAATACTATGTATAGTATATTAATAGACAGTGCAGGTCTATAGATTATAAATGTGACTGATGTTATGACTGATGTTATAATGGTAATAATTTCTATTAAATAGGCACTTTTACTGCTTCTGCTCTATCTTTCTATTTCTCTCTTGCCGATTTAAAAAGCTTAATCCACTTATTATTTCAATAATATTATTCCACTTATTTTATTTTCAAATCTACTTGCTGTCCCGGTGACAAACTTTACATTGCTTTGCTCGTTTAGTGCAATGGGCTTGACATTAGCACTGCTTTTTTGCTGCAATCTGTGCAAACTTAATATGGATATGGTTTTAGAAAAGATATGGTTTATTAATAATAAGATTATTAAAAACATGTGAGAAAGAAAACGCAGCGCGTGGTCGTAACAAGAACCATCGCCATAGAAACCGAAGGCACGCAAAACTGCACTCGAGCTTAAGCGCGGTAGCGCTCATGGCCGTTTTCCGATCGACTCGGGTTATTAACACAATATTAATCAGACTTGGGACCCAAAGTAATTAAACTAGGACCTAACCGGACCCGACAGACCATTTAAAATATAAACCCGGAACCATACGGCTCCTGCGTCCTCAGTGAAGAAAGACCTCTGCTCAAGTTCAGAAACATGGAAGACACTGCGCTTGCGTCGCGTCGCACCCAATTCATTGAGAAACAGCTGAGCACGCAAACGCACACTGATGGGGAGAGACACGACGTGCTTTCACGCAAAATGAAGCCAACGTGTTGATGGCTCAGAGCACGTTATAAAACGTATTCTTAAAATACACATTTATGTTTTAATAAATGCTCATAGTAAATCATAGCATATTGTCTAAACCATTAGGTAGCACATTTGCGACCCATTAAAAATTAGGGTCGCAACGGCAGTTCAAAAGGTCGCATATGCGACCATTTTGGTCGCAGTGTAGCTCCCTGTCTGAGGTATTCAGCATTTTTGCAATTGCAGTTAATGATGATAGATTACACAAATGCACTATTTATATACACAAAACGCAGCGTGCTAAGACCTATCATAGTACTAATATTGTTATAATATAATTAACGCTATGGTTAGCATTAAAATGTAAAAGACCGTTTAGGCAGAACACACACCAGTACATAACGTAAATAATTGCCATTTAACACTAAAAAGTTTCTTGGGGTCAATCTTACCCCACAAGCCACTTTTCTTTAGTTAAAAAACATGGTTCCCTTCATCTCAGTGGAATAAGATTTTGTGACTATCTGTCAATATTCATATAAAAATCTGGGCTTGATTCAGTCGTTCTAAAGAGGTGTAAAAAATGTTACCAAAAGAGGCCCTTTGGGGGTAAAAATGACCCGAAATGAAAATGAATGGGAAATGCAAAAATAATATTTTTTTCTTTTTATTTGTCAAAATAACATCAATGCATTTAGAATAAATCTGAAAATTTCAACACAGAAAAGTAGGCATGGTACTAGAGCACAAATGCAATAAAGAGAAGACTTGCTCAATCACATACACACACAAACACTCAAAGGTATGACTGCCACAGAGAGTATTTTTTACAGAATTTGGCAAAAAAACAGCCACACATGCAAAACAAAGATGTAAATTGGTGGGCTCTAATGCTCACAGGTGTGTGCACACACACATGCACACATGCACGCACAAACACACACAGGCTCACATACACACATACAGTCACAGTAAAACTTAGACACACATATAGACTAGGACACACACACATACACATAAAGACACAAACACACATGCACGCGCACACAGGTACACACACACGTGTTTGCACACACACACAGAGACACACACACACATTACATTCAGTCAAATTTCTGTGGCATTTTATAAAAATAGACATTTCAAAATGCATCAAAAACTACCAAAAATGTATAATATTTATTTTTAATGTCCTTTCTAATGTTTATATAAACATAAATTCACAAAATGTATCACTAAAGTAGTGATTTAAGCAGTTGACCACATCCAGTGAAATGAATGGGTCTCTTTGGGCCTCTGCTGGTCAAAATTATTTATTTCCTAAACTGTAATTCTTTTATGTTTTTTTTTTTCTAAACACCTTATGGCAGAATGTAACACATAACATCTAGATCAAAATCTAAAAACAATTTAAATCAAACTTAGATCATAATTTATGTGAATTGTGTTGTTGAGGAATTTAGTGGTAAACAGGTGCAAAAGTACTTTGTATCTCCCAAAACACAGCTTTAATTTATAGATGGGAAGTAAACAAAAAAATATTTATTATTTGTATCATTAAAAATGTATATATTTTTTGTAATCACTCTTTTCATTTCTGGGGTAATTTTTACTCCCACGGAACTCTGACGTATACAGGAAAATAGGGGCTTATGAGGGTTAATGGAATTAAAAAACTTTTTTCAATTTTTTTGTTTTATATAATTTAATTAAATTTATACATAAAACAAAAAAAGGATGCAATCGTGTGAATCATTAAATACACTTTTTTCAATAGCGTACTTTATTATAGTACTTGTCTAAAATGTCTAAAGTGGACTATCGAAATAAAATGTTACACTTTAATTGAGTTTTAACTAGTTTCACTAATCGAGTTTCTCCTTTTACCAGGAATTATTTGAATTTTGTCACAGAGGAGATGATTGAGCCGTACAAGTAAGTAAAACAAATACCAACAAGACGAGATAAAAGTTTTTAAACGATTTTGGACAGCATTGCAATTTATTAAGCGGATATGTGTGAATGCATATAATTACAGAAATCTGCCTCTGGCCATTATCATCTCCCTTCCTATCGTCACTGTCGTCTATGTTTTGACCAACTTGGCCTACTTCACCACCTTGAGTCCTCAACAAATGCTTTCATCTGAGGCAGTCGCTGTGGTAAGTATCAGGATTGTGGATTATAAAAATCCTAAACACTGCTTGTTTCGTCCAATAAATAAATTGTTTTCTTCAGGACTTTGGCAACTACCACCTGGGTCCGATGGCTTGGATTATCCCTGTGTTTGTGGGGTTGTCATGTTTCGGTTCTGTAAACGGATCACTGTTTACATCATCCAGGTAATACACACAAACTCCTGCGTCGAAAAGGTTGCATGAATCAGATAACTTTTTAGTGTTTAATCTGTTTATTTTGATTAATCTGTCTGGTTACCCTGCAGCCTTTTCCTGTGCAGATGTTGATTGGATTATCTAGGATGAGATCTGAGCGTTCATCTGAGCGTTTGTCTGTATGTCTTTCCCCTCAGGCTGTTTTTCGTAGGCTCCAGAGAAGGTCATCTTCCCAGTTTACTGTCGATGATCCACCCTGACCTGCTGACCCCTCTTCCTTCTCTAATATTTACTTGTAGGTGTCTGAAACCCACCTTTCACGTTTCTTATCATTCACAGGATTTCAAAATATGACCAGCTTTTTTTACTTTTTCACAGTGTATCATGACTCTCATGTACGCCTTCTCCAACGACATCTTCTCCGTCATCAATTTCTTCAGCTTCTTCAATTGGCTCTGCATCGCCATGGCCATTCTCGGCATGATGTGGCTACGCTATAAAAAACCTGAGCTGGAGCGACCAATTAAGGTGAGCTGAGGGGCGGAGTTCATTAACAAACAACTAACTATTGGCTGACCATCTGGAACTCAAGGTACAGATGGATCGCACGAGGGAGGAAGAGAGTATATGAGTTTTCAGGCTGAAAGCGGGCACAGAAAGTGACACACAGGCCCTTTTGTACGCCCTACCCTCCCTCTCTCATTCATTTACATTCAATCTCTCTCTTCTCATCAGTAGACTCGGTGGCCTCAGCTCGTCGGCCGGACACACAGACGTGTTAGTCAAAGGACGTTTGGAGGCATTGAAGTGAAAGAGGCCATTGCTTTATTCACTGTACAGTGTTGACTGTGACATTGTGTGCTGTTCTTATCTAGACCGTTTGTTGATTTCATTGATGATTTAATTCTGGAGTGAAGTAGATATATTTGTTTAGCTCATTTTATTTGTGAACAGGACCTGGTAACATTGCCGTAACATTCACGAAAAGCTTTCTGTGTGAACATAAGACTGAAACAACACATTGTATTATACCAAATACACAAAATAATGTTGTATTTTAGCAATGAAATAGGTGCCCTTTAACCTGATAAGGAACACTGTGCCGTACACGGTACACCCCCTCCCCTTGCACATGAGGCTGCATTACGTCATTTTAACTTTAAAGCATTAAATCTTCAAAATATACGGTCATGCGGCACATCGTTGTAAAGCTTAGACTTTCGGGATTCCATTAAGCACACACACAAAGCATAATATGATTTTTAGCGGTCATAAAACTGTAATCTAGTTGTTAGTTACCTGAACCGGGCGGCGCCGATTTAGGTTATTTACTTACCTTCAAAATCTTCCCTTTATCCGCTTCGGTGAAATTGTCCAAAACAAATTGTTCATAAATCCCCAAAATTCCAAGGAAATGGAATATCCAATCATTTTAATCCAAAACGATTTGTTCATCTCACAATCTTGACGTTTCTGACCGAATTACGATATAAATACTGTATACAATTAGTTCACTAACGGACATTCGTTCCAATCTAACTTTTCATTCACGATTTATAGTGAATATTTTCGGATGTCACGTTTATTGTGCAACGTCTGAGGAACAAATACGCCCCCTTGTGGTATTTCAGCCGTTCCATAAGAGGCTACCAGTTACAACTTTGGTTTTAGCCTGACATTATTTACTGATTTGAGTTTTTGCTATTTTGTTTTAAGACTCATTTCTATTTCTGTGCATTTAGGTGAATATTCTGCTTCCCATTACTTTTGTGTTGGCCTGCTTGTTCCTCATCGTGGTGTCCATCTGGAAAACACCTTCCGAGTGTGCCATCGGTTTCGGCATCATCGCCACCGGAGTTCCAGTGTATTTCTTCGGCGTTTGGTGGAAGACCAAACCGAAGTGGCTGTTGCAGTTAATCTGTAAGTGTCTACATTGCATTTCAATAATAAAGTTATTGCAATTATTGACTACAGGCTACATTTTAAACCTAACGTTTAAGGCCTTAAGAATCAGTCCCATCAAAAAAATGTAACATAACTCTGTACTGTATTATGTTTCTGTCTGTTTAGTCTCTGCCACGGCCATGTGTCAGAAAGTAATGGAGGTTGTACCTCAGGAGTCCTGAAGACCACGCAGAACGACGGATTCCCCCACGCCGCCCAAACTCCGAGTCTCTTCGCACCCGTCTCACTGTATTTTTCCTTGTGTGAGACAAAAAAAGTCTTAACCTGCTGACATGGGCAAAATCTACATTGAGTACCTCAAACTAAGCCCCGGAGCTAAACAGTTACAGGAGCATTTAAATTCGAATGTAGATTTCATCTACCCCAACTGTATCATACTGTATGCATCGTGGTTCAGTTAATTTTGTATATTTTTAGTCCTTCTGTGTTGTATCTCAAGGTGTACTTGATCATCTTGCGAGTCACAATTTCACGTGTGTGCGTATTGAAGGGTTGGTAGCTTCCTGAATTGTGCTTTAAACTTTAGTTTCAGAATGAGATGAAACTCAACGCTTTGAAAACACCTGCGACTTTCTGTTTTAGCAGCTAGAACAAACTCTTGACCAAAATTTTTTTTTTTTTCGCTACATTTTTCCGTTATTCTACAGCAGATTCGATCGGATTGCTGTGCCTTGTCAGTCAGTTTGTGTAAAACTGTATTCTTGTTGATATGATTTTATACTTCAACAGATTTATTTTTGATAGTTTAAAGCAATGACATTTTGTACGCTGTTACTAAGAATTTCGACGAATCTTTATTTTTTGTCATTGTCGTCCAATCGGATTATTTATGATTACTATTATTATGAAAGGTATATACGTGCAGTATTCATACATTTATCAGAATACAGTCCAACAGTTACTACCTTGTTTTACCTCTTTAACGTACAGTACATTACACATTACAACTGTATATTTTAAATAACGTATTATTATTTAACATGTACATTAAATGTACATTAACACTGGACCCTACAATAAGACGCCAAGAGATAATAAACTTTTTATTTCACTTCACCGTATTTAAACTTCACCAAACACAATCAGTCGACTGGTTTACACATTTTTTAAAGTAAATATATGTGTAACTTTACATTTTCGACTATAATAGCTAAAACGGATGGGCACTACTGTTTATAATTAAACAAATCTACATACTGTATGACCGGCTGCTTACATCTGTTACTGGATTACATTTTTTGCACTTTAAGGTATCATCAGAAATTCCCGCACAAGGTTTAACATTTTAGTGCCTGGTCAGCTTGTCGACTGATAAATCTGAAGGATGTTACTGTAAAATGTATGCTTTTTCGTTTTTATATGGTTGCGCTTGTAAAGGATGCAGTGATTTCGGTCATCCATGTTTTGCTCAATTTTTAAATGATTTTTGGTTAGCTATACATACTACACTGGACCAAAATCACATGTGAGAATGAGATTCGCTGGTAAATGTTTATTGTTTGGGAAGTTGTTTAAGTTATGGTTAGTGTAAGAAGTATTCTGGGTGATGGTCAGGAGGTTTTTTTTAAGAAGAAAACTGGGACTTTGGGATGAAGAAATAAAATCATCCTTTTACAGAAACAGCGTGAAGGGACTCAGATGATCTGAGTTGGTATACATTATTAATTTTAGGAAGTTTTTAGATGATAATGTTATCATTTAGTAAACTACAGCAGTATGACTAACACTCCAACCAACAAGGTCATCATCTAATTTAAATAGATATGTAGAAATATTTACTTATATGTATTTATTTATTACTTCTAGTGTTACATTCAGTGATTTAACAATTCTGTAGAGCATTTATAAAATGCATGTTACTGATATTTTTTCTTTTTTTTGTATCTGTATGTTTTTTTGTTTGTTGGTGTTTATGTTTTTCGATTTTTAAAAAAATGTCTGTAAATATGTTTGTAACTGACAGTGGCATTCATTTAATAGTTTAATGACTCTTAGGCCGATGTGTTAAGTAAGGAATAATTGACGACGGGTCATTGAATTATTCGAAAATAATGATGCGAAAAGGTGATTTCTTTATAATTCAAAGGCCCGTTGTCAATTATTCTGCTTATAACACAACACGGTTACCACAAACATTGCTTTGGTAGTTATTTTAAGACATTTGACAGGTCAGGTGTGCGGTTATCAAAAAATAATGCATACCTGTGAAACATTCCTTAACCCATGGTATATACATATACAGCATTTGTTTCTTTATCCTTACTTCTGTAAATTACATTTCATCACCACAGAATGTTTTTTTTTATTCATTTTTTTTCAACATTTCCGCATGCGCATTCCAGTACTGGATTGTGACATTCGTACACTAACAATCAATCTTTTAACCACAACATTCCCTGTCATTCCCCGAGGGCAGACTCAGACCATAATGACAGATAAGACGTTTCTTGTGTAATCTACATGCGCTGTTCAACTGATCTCTGATCAGTAAGCTCCATTTGCAGTAAGCTGTGCATACACTGTTCAACAATCTGTCCTGTATTTTCTGTCATTTAGGAATGAAATAAATCTATGAAAAGCAGTTTATAGTTTATTTTCTTCTATACGTCTACTGCAAATAATTTTTGATTTTATTTTTTAGAAAGTAAACATCTTATGTTTTGAAGTGAATGCTTGTGCAAGGCATTGAATATTTAGAAAATTAAAACTTGACTGCATTCAACCATACTATTAGTATTTATGTGTCTACTTGTTCAGCTCTTTATCTATTTGTCCAGATTGATGAATAATTGCTTGGGTAAATGGGAATACAACCTTTCCATATTGCAGATAACACTGGAAAATAAAAAAAATGACAAATATATTTGAACACTTATTTCAGCCTGGATGGCGGGTCTTATACTCTTAAAAATAAAGTTGCAGTAGAAGAACCATTTTGTGATGTATGGTTCCATAAAGAACCTTTACGTAACATTTGATCAACCTTTTAGTGGAAACCGGTTCTTCAAATGATAAGAAACATTTTTTTTTGACAAAAAAGTCCTTTGGGAACGAATCTTAATTTTAAGAGTTTAGTTTGGCAACGCTGTAGTTTGTTATGCGTGAGGTGATTAAACATGACCTGTGACTCGATGCCTACAGGAAGAGATTTCCCCATAAGCTGAAGTTAATTCTCTGTTATGAATTCCTGTTGCTCGTGATCCCCAAAAAAATGAGCTCGTGATCTTGGCCCGTGCGTTTCTGCCTCATGGAAAACTGTCCCAAAGGGTTACTTAAACAGATCTGACGTGGGATCAGCTGCTGTGGCCTGAGGAAAGCGCTTGTGTCATGTGATCTACAAAGAAAAGATGAATCTCACTTGACTTCCTAAGAGTTGTTGTGACAAGAATTTAACCCATTCATTCACAATTTGTTATCTAGTCAATGAGTGGTTTCATTGACAGCAAGCTAGACAAAACTAAATATTCATGACCATGTTTTCATTCAGCAATTTGGATGGATGGATGGATGAGCTTTACTCTCAAATTTACCATGTACATACCAAGTGACCTTACCAAATTAAAACTGTGTTTTGGAAGATGAAAGCTGGTTTCTTTAAGGTCCAATATGTTCCTTGTCTGCAGACTATCTTCAACCAGCAAAACCAGACCTTGGTAGTTTGCCAAAGAAACATTCTGTTTTTTTCAGTCAAAAAGTTATTATTGACTATAGTGGAGCTTCTGTGAGCTAAAACCAGTATGAAGAAAAGTCATGGTGGCCAAACTAGAAAAACAATATAGGTTCAATATCTTCTGGGTGTGTGTGCCATTGGCATGACGGTTCTAGATTCTACAACTACAGTGCCATGTGTGTCTTAAAATGGCATTCATGTGCATCTTGAAAAACTAAAGATCAGAAGTCAAGTCAATGTAAGATTTTGTTGATAAATAACAATCAAGAAGCTGAAAATATTGCTTTAACCATTCCCTGCAAACAATAGCGATCACTTCATAGTATAGGTTACAGTAATTATAGACCCGATATAGTCCAGCTATGAATAATCCACTTTTAGCCTAAATAAACTTGAATTTGGTTGCATTTCAAATTTGTCAAATTTTGTCTCTTTGTAGCATTTCTCGGATCAGAAATACATTTTCTTATTGTTTTGAACCGAGGGGCAACCTTCCGATCTCTCTAATGAAGCCAACACGGAAGTGACTTAAACTGCAATTCATCGACTGGCCGCTTGAGGCTAGCTCCAAAAGGGAGTCAATTCCCATAGACTCCCATGTTAAAAATGGCCAACTTTACAGTAGAAAATAATATGTTTACAGCCTGGTACAAAAAGTGTTTTTGGCCTATATAGCTAATTTTGCCCTTCATGACAACTGTGAGGGGGGTGAATTTTTTTGTAACTCATCCGTTTAGATTATATTAAGCCTTAAACTTCTGCATAATTAAGGGCGTGGCCGCTTGAGTGTCGGTTGAACAGCCACTGCTGTCACTAGACTCGCACTAGGCGGGCGTGGTTTCACCTCAGCTTCACCCATGTCCCGCCTCTTTACCCATTTTTCGGTTCTCCGCGAGTAATTCGCGGGGACGCGCGGCCAAGATGGCGACGGCAGGCAACGCCTACTTTAAGCTTCAAAAGCGATCTTCACAAACCAATGGGTGACGTCACGGACACTACGTCCATATTTTTTACGGTCTATGTTTTGAACAAATTGCAAATGTTTTGGTACAATCATGCAGATGATTATGTGTCCGCTGTTTGCTACATTTTCAATTGCTTATATAATTTTCATCAAAATACATTATGGTTTCTGTTGAATTTGTAAATGTGAACTGAATTGATAAATTGCTGTCAAGGGAATCTTGAAATTTTGAGTTACATACATTTTGAAATTTCCTACAGAGTACAGTAAACCTTTCTATGTTTGTAATTTTTTATTTGTACTGTAAAATATGATTTTTTTTCTCAAAAGTACAAAAAAGGTGAAAATGTAAATTTGTCCATGAGAAAATATTGACACATACAGTATGGTGCAAGAGTCTTAGGCCACCACCACCAGACCTGTTTTAGAAGTTTTAAAGTCCACCCATATTCATTTTTCAATCTATTTTATTAAGATACAAACAAAAAATACAGGAAATATGTACAAAAAAATGACATTTTCACGACTAAATGTCTTCTTTAGTGTGACATCTCTTGGCACTAAACACATCTTGAGGGTTTTTGAGCAGAATGAAGTGAAAAGACGTATAAATGTATTTAGGTTGAAGAGATCCTGCAGTTTCCTGCTATTGTTTAAGTGGAAGGGGAGTTTACCCTCCTAAAAACTTGACACATCAGTTTACATTTTATACAGTTTTTAATACTACATACAAACTTCCTGTATTTTCTGTTTGTATTCTAATAAAGAGACTGAGAAACAAATTTAATATGATCACTATAACATTGCAAAAACAACAACAAATCTAATTCTGGCATGGTGGTCTTTTGCACAGTACTGTATAATTGTGTACATTTGGTGTATTGATAACATGGCTAAACATTTTGACTGTCTTGTTCATAAAAAATAACACAAGGACTTGCCATTTTGATGGGACTGACATGTTTACTGATGTAAAAATGTACTTTTGATATGAACTAAGGATTCTGAACAAGTTACAGGTTTTTGCGGGACATCCATCATGCTGTGCAGTTTGTAGCATCAGTATTATTTTGCACATTTTAAGAAAGATTCAAGAAATGCTCCAAAGTGACTGAGAAAAACTGCAACCTGATGTTTGAGAGATGTATGATATTTCATCATGTAAGCAAAGACCACAGTGATTACAAGGTGTTTGGTTTCATTTATTTATTTTATTTTAAAGCTATGGTTAGACATCTATTAAATTTCAACTGACCACCCAAATTTTGCCTTATTGTTTCAGCTTCGGCTGGGGTGTGTTTGGACGGCGTCAATATTGCTTGCTGAGTTGTGTGTCAATGGAGATTCTTATCTGCTGTATTGACAATAATAAACAGATTTGCAGATTAACAAAGACCCCATTTATCATGGTCAACATTTGTACTATATTTTTAACAATCAAGATTTTTTGTTTCAACTTAAAAAAGTAAATTTTCAAAATGTTGAGTCAAATAATATATTTAAGTTGAATTACATCAGGTTCAAGTATTGATATTCAAAATTCTACTACTTGTATATAAATCTTTAATTAATCTTACCCCCTATTTGTCAAACCAATTCCATCTTTATATTCCAGATACACTCACCTAAAGGATTATTAGGAACACCAATAATACTGTGTTTGACCCCCTTTCGCCTTCAGAACTGCCTTAATTCTACGTGGCATTGATTCAAAAAGGTGCTAAAAGCATTCTTTAGAAATGTTGGCCCATGTTGATAGGATAGCATCTTGCAGTTGATGGAGATTTGTGGGATGCACCTCCAGGGCACGAAACTTCCATTTCACCACATCCCAAAGATGCTCTATTTGGTTGAGATCTGGTGACTTTGGGGGCCATTTTAGTACAGTGAACTCATTGTCATGTTCAAGAAACCAATTTGAAATGATCGGAGCTTTGTGACATGGTGCAAAATTCTGCTGGAAGTAGCCATCAGAGGATGGATACATGGTGGTCATAAAGGGATGGACATGGTCAGAAACAATGCTCAGGTAGGCTGTGGCATTTAAACGATGCCCAATTGGCACTAAGGGGCCTAAAGTGTGCCAAGAAAACATCCCCCACACATTACACCACCACCACCAGCCTGCACAGTGGTAACAAGGTATGATGGATCCATGTTCTCATTCTGTTTACGCCAAATTCTGACTCTACCATCTGAATGTCTCAACAGAAATCCAGACTCATCAGACCAGTCAACATTTTTCCAGTCTTCAACTGTCCAATTTTGGTGAGCTTGTGCAAATTGTAGCCTCTTTTTCCTATTTGTAGTGGAGATGAGTGGTATCCGGTGGGGTCTTCTGCTGTTGTAGCCCATTCGCCTCAAGGTTGTGCGTGTTGTGGCTTCACAAATGCTTTGCTGCATACCTCGGTTGTAATGAGGGGTTATTTCAGTCAAAGTTGCTCTTCAATCAGCTTGAATCAGTCGGCTCATTCTCCTCTGACCTCTAACATCAACAAGGAATTTTCGCCCACAGGACTGCCGCATACTGGATGTTTTTCCCTTTTCACACCGTTCTTTGTAAACCCTAGAAATGGTTGTGTGTGAAAATCCCAGTAACTGAGCAGATTGTGAAATACTTAGACCGGCCCGTCTGGCACAAACAACCATGCCACGCTCAAAATTGCTTAAATCACATTTCTTTCCCATTCTGACATTCAGTTTGGAGTTCAAGAGATTGTCTTGACCAGGAACACACCCCTAAATGCATTGAAGCAACTGCCATGTGATTGGTTGATTAGATAATTGCATTAATGAGAAATTGAACAGGTGTTCCTAATAATCCTTTAGGTGAGTGTATGATCCTTCGATCTAAGGATACATTTCTCCGTCAGATATCTCAAACCCGATTAAAGACAAGAGGAAATTGAGCCTTAGCTGTAGCTGGTCCCGTCCATAAAATACCTCCTGTCATTAGAATGGCCAGATCCAAACAATTAACATTTTATTTCTCATTATACGTCATTTGTTTCTGTTGCTTGGCCATAATGTAAATCTATAGCTTTAAATTAAAAGGTAGCAGGTGGATGTATCCAATATTGAAAATGCGTGTGTAGGCCTATCTGTTTACTCAGGAGAATAAGCTCAATGGTTTTAGTATCTTGGCAACAAGGTAATCATCCGTAATTTCCCTCCGTTTCAATGATAAAATCATTTGTTGCCACTACTTTCAATATTCCCAACTCAGGCAATTTCTGATCTCATCTCAGTCTTTTATGTCACAGATGTACCTTTGGTCACGACTCTAATACACTTTGTTTTTTGCAGCCGGGCATGATTCCTCCGGCGATGTGGACTCACACAGGCACAAATAACATGATTTCTCCTGGAGGCATCACTGTGATGTTGACTTCACACCAGACACGTAGGTGAGAGAGACATGTGTGCTTCTTGACACTAAGAACTTAATAACCAGTGCACATGGGTCTCTCTGTGAAAGTGTCAGTATTGCTATTTTCCATTGTTGAATCCTATACTAAATAGACTTCAGGGAAAATCATATTCAATGCAAAATGTAAACTGAAGTCACGTCTGTCCATATCGATGCTGCTTGCTTAGAACTCATACACAGCAAACAATCAGAAAAATCCTCATGGTAGAAACCACAAGGTGCCCCGTGTCCTCCTGCTCCACCATTCTTCATGAAAACACCATTGACTATTCAGAAAAAACGGCATCTGGGATTTGAAGAGGCGGAGGTCAAAAATGTTAGGGGTGAGACGTGAGAAGTCTGAAGGCAGAGAGGACGGGACACATACACGCAAATACACACAAACACACACAAATGCACACAGAATGAGAAAAATCTCTCACCGAAGGGCACCCACCTTCACTATGGTGGTCAGGTTGGGCTAATGCTGTAAACAGTTATGTGTTTGTCAACTACTTATTTGTTCTTTAAAGATAAAAAACATTGGTGTTTACCAATGCTAAACTATCCTGAATTGTGCATATTGCATGATAATTGCACACCAAGTCACACATGAGTCATATCAAAAAAGATGCCCACCCGATAAAGATACGGCCTTTATATTGTAAGAGGATATTTCTCACAGTATCAGATTGCTTTCATTTCCTTTGGTCTCAAACTTGAACCTGTGATCTGGTTACCCTGAGACCAAGAATGATGTCAGCCCTTTATAAAGCATTAAGCTTTATTCATTCAGCACAGCGCAACATTTTTAACACTGAAATTGTTATAGGAGGGTGAGGTACACAAACCAAAGACTTTACAATTGATGCACAAGACTTTGCAGCGTTTTTTATTTAGTGTCACAGTTATGGGGATGCTGTCCAAGCTTCACTTGCGTTAGGGCCCATGTGAGTGTAACCGAATGTAAAGTTCACTTTGTTAACACATTCCTCATGGTTCAGGGGAATGTAGAGACTGCTGCATACATGACAAATATATGACCTTTTCTTGGTCACAGAGCTCAAAACAAGAAGGATTTTTTTTATTACTAAGAAGTTTATTACTATTACTACTATTTGTTTATTTATTTATTATAGTTAAGTTATTATTGAGCAATTTAGTTTATTTATAAAATTTTGTGCATTATTTTTTAATGTATTTATTATGATTGCTTAAATTGTTATTTAATTTCATTTATTATTTTATTTTACTTCTTATATTATATTATATACCACAAAATATACTACTTATATATCAAATACACCTGTTATATATGTATAATATATTTTTATTTGATATATATAAAAATTTTAATCGTCTAAAATGTGAAGATAATATGTAACAGCATATTGCCCTCTGCTGTCAAGTTTTATTATTGGACAAATGACAGAAATTTTGTAACAAAGATATCTTGCGGTAAATTAATATTTAAAGAGATACATTCACCACAAACTCATCTTTTTAGAAAAGCGTACGGCTAAAATTGCTATTTTTAATGTCTCTGTTTTTTTTTTGTCTTTTATGTTGTTGTATATGCTTTGAAGGACCTTGAGGTCATTGAGTTGATGTAAAGTGCGCTATAAATAAATAAATAATAAATGTATTTATTATATTTATTTCAATAAATAAAAATATATTATTATTATTATTATTATTACATGCATTTTCTTTGTTATACAACGCCATATTATACTATGAATGAATCACAATACATTATCATTTCATCCAGACCAGGAGGCGGCGCTACAGCGCAACAGTGTTAAACACCAACCGAGAGGCGTGGTGCTGTTGGCGGAAGTTTATGGTCAGACTTGTAGTTCATTTAAATCACCATGTGGTTGTAATTCTTAAGTCAAAATCAGTACTGTTAAAAATCGATCAAGATGGGTAAAAAGACCAAGAAAGAAAAGAAAGTTAAAGGAGCGGAGAAAACAGCCGCCAAAATGGAAAAGAAGGTCTCGAAACGATCGAAAAGAGAAGAGGAGAGGGAATTTATGCTAAAGGCACTTCAACACAAAGGCTTAAAGTCACTCACATGCATTTTAATGTAATACTGATATACTGTATTACATGGAAACAGGAGGATTTAGAGGCGTTAATCGCGGAATTTCAGTCCCTGGATGCAAAGAAGACGCAAGTAGTGGAAACAGCATGCGACTCTCCGTCCAGCAGGGCTGCACGCTTCGCTGTGTGCACATCCCGAAAAAGACGAGTTGATTTTATTGGGAGGGGAATTCTTCAATGGGAAAAAGGTAACTCTCTCTCTCTCTCTCTCTCTCTCTCTCTCTCTCTCTCTCTCTCTCTCCCTCTCTCTCTCTCTCTCTCCCCAAATACAACAATAGAATCAAACACAGAAATTATAATGTATTAAACATCTGTTTTCTTCTAGACATTTCTGTATAATGACCTGTTCTTCTACAACATCAAGAAGAACACTTGGGTGAAGGTAGACATCCCGAACCCTCCTCCGAGACGCTGTGCTCACCAGGTATTTCAGCTCTTTTAAAAAAAATAAAAAACGAAATCTTTACTTATTGTATTTTTTGTATTGAATGATAAAAATATGATGTGCAAAAATTGATTTTTTAAATTGAGCGTTAACATTCAATTTCAGAAATCACCACCAGGGGGCAGACTGGCTTAACATTAGAGCAATCGTTGTCTAACCTCTTTCTGTCATCTCCCTGCAGGCAGTAGTAGTTCCCCAGGGTGGGGGGCAGATGTGGGTTTTTGGAGGGGAGTTTGCGTCCCCTGATGGCGAGCAGTTTTATCACTATAAAGATCTGTGGGTACTTCATCTGGGAACACGCACATGGGAGCAAATCAAGTAAGTTGTTTTGTTCGTGAGAATTCACTGCGGACCGAGCAATGCTTAGAGATGTATTACAAACAAAAGGGAATATCAAGTCTAAAGAGATCTTTGATTGTGCTGAGAGACAATTTTTAAGCTTATTTTTTGACAAAGAAATATCATAAATACTTTTTTTTCTTACATTTTATTTTTTACTCATTCATATTCATTTTACTCATTCATAATAATATTCATTTAGCAGATGCCTAATCAAAAGCATGTTGAACATTTTGATCTCAACAAGAGTAAACAAAAGCGTAGTACACAACCTATATTTACAAGTTGGGCACAGCATAGAAGAGAAACTTTTTTTTTAAATAAATTGTTAACAATGTGAAAAAAAGTTAAAGGGTACAGAAGAGATTTGTTTTTGCCAATGGTGGTCCTGGCCCCCCGCAAGCTTTGCCTATGACTAGAGGTGATAGATAAATAAGTTACCAGGATTTACGTTTTATTTGTGCTGGCAGTCTGATTTAAACTTTTCCTTTAAATTGTTTTCTTGTAGAGCTCCTGGTGCTCCATCTGGTAGGAGTGGACATCGTATGGTCTTGACCAAAAGGCAACTGCTTGTTTTCGGGGGCTTTCACGAAAGCACAAGGTACAGAGAAAATATTGTTATGTAAGGGATAATGTACAGACAGCCGGTTGTTATCGCAGAAATAATCGCTCCGACAGTCTGATCAGGACCTGACGTGAGGGTCTTGTATCACACTGAAGGGGGCTTATTTCACAATAACAACCGGCTGTCTGTACATTATCCTGCTTATTACACAGCTATTAACCTCATATGTAAGGTAAGGAGCACTAAATATTTTGTTTGCTATGCAGAATGCAGACCTTTTGCGAGGAAAACGCATTTACTTTCAATTTTAAAGGAAAACACCACCGTTTTTCAATATTTTACTATGTTCTTACCTCAACTTAGATGAATTAATACATATCTATCTTTTTCCAATGCGTACACTTCATCTTTGTACAGAACATTGTGAATGTGTTAGCATTTAGCCTAGCCCCATTCATTCCTTAGGATCCAAACAGGGATGTATTTAGAAGCCACCAAACACTTCCATGTTTTGCCTATTTAAAAACTGTTACATGAGTAAATATGATGGCACAAAATAAAAAGTGGTGTTTTTTTTATGTGGATATATATTGTATGGCGGAAATGTACTAAGTTTGCAGCACTTCAACTTTGGTGTTACTGCGCGCCAAAGTCAAAGTGCTGCAAACCAAGCGCTCTTCCACCACAAAACATAGTTATAATTTTTATCTGCTTAAAAAATCGCCACGTTTTATTTTGTGCCACCATACTTACTCGTGTAACTACTCATGTAACAGTCTTCAAACAGGGAAAACACGGAAGTGTTTGGTTGCTTCTAAATTCATCCCTGTTTGGATCCTAAGGAATGAATGGGGCTAGGCTAAATGCTAACACATTCACAATGTGCTGTATAAAGATTAACGTACAAATTGATAAAAGATAGGTATGTATTAATTATTCTAAGTTGAGGTAAGAACATAGTAAAATATATAAAAACGATGGTGTTTTCCTTTAAGATAAGACGTTTAAATGTCACAAACACACTATTTGGTTATTAAAAGACATTTATATTTAACTTACATACATTAATAAATAAATGTATATGTTTTCTGTTCTGCAGGGATTATATCTATTATAACGATGTGCACTCTTTCAATCTGGACACATTTACTTGGAGTCGCCTCCAGCCGTCAGGAACCGCTCCCTGTCCCCGTTCAGCCTGTCAAATGACCCCAACACCCGACGGCAACGGGGTCATCATCTACGGTGGATACTCCAAATCTGTACGTGCCCCTTTTTAACTGCGATTATGTCACTGGCATATGATTCCACTCATTTTTAATCAAGCTCCTCTTCGCTCATGTGTGTATCGGCTGTTTTATACGATATAGTTGTTTAGCCAATATGTTTGTTGTTTAAATACGTAGCAAAATATGCAATAATATTAAGTGTGTATTCACATACGTAATCTCTCCCGTCTTTTAATAAACTGTATAAGCAATGTTTAATTTAGTCTGATCATGTGTGAGCATGTTAATGGTAAATGCATCTGTCTTCAGGAGAAAGCGAGCTATTGTGCCAGGAGTCTATCCTTGAGTAAACCCACGAGAGTAAATAGACGTAGGTGGTAATGGTCGCTTTTCTCTTGCAGAGAGCGAAGAAGGATGTGGATAAAGGAACGATCCATTCTGACATGTTCATGCTGAGGAGGGAGGGCAGAGAAGAGCAAGGTACCATCATTAAAACCTGCGCTCCTGTCATTAGTTTAACGCTGGCCTTATTTCCCAAACCTGTTTTTAGCTTTGTAGTGGACTTCAGTTTATTTTTTCCTTTTATTCTTTTAAAGATATGTATATGTTATTATAGATAATTCTATATTATAAATTTATATAATTCCTGTAGTTCATTACATTTGCAGCGCAGAAGGTCCTGAGTTTGATTCCCAGAAAACACACATTGATTTATGTCTATGTTAAATGGATTCTTACAGTTTTGGAATCCATTCAGCCGATCTCTGGGTCTGGCGCTACCACTTTTAGCATAGCTTAGCATAATCTATTGAATCTGATTAGACCATTAGCATTGCGCAAAAAAAATAACCAAAGAGTTTCGATATTTTTCCTACTTAAATCTCGACTCTTCTGTAGTGACATAGTGTATTAAGAAGGACTTTGCTGCCGTAACATGGCTGCAGGAGGCGCAATGATATTACGCAGCAGCCGTAAGTAACTTTCAATGGCAGGGGACTATTTTCAGGGGCTCTGCGTAATATCACTACGCCTACTGCAGCCATGGTACGACAGCAAAGTCCTTGATTATTACGCCAGAATAAGTATATAGTTCCTAACCATATCTGCCTAGAAAATCGCAACTTTTATTTTTCTGTCGGTCTTGGTGCACGATGTGGCTACGGAGGAGTCAGGTTTTAAATAGGAAAAATATCAAAATTCTTTAGTTATTTTTTAGCGCGATGCTAATGGTCTAATCATATTCAATGGATTGTGCTAAGCTATGCTAATAGTAGTACAGCCAGACCCGGAGATCGGCTGAATGGATTCAAAAACGCTAAAAATCAGATGTTTAGTGTCTCTTTAAATGCACTATAAGTCACTTTTGATCAAATTTGGTATATGCCAAATATATATATTCTATACGTTCCTGGCTTCTTGACTTTTTATATTCTCAACCGTTTGGTTGTGTCTTACAGAGAAGTGGACCTGGACCCGATTGAACCCATCAGGAGTAAAGCCTCCACCCCGATCTGGTTTCTCTTTGGCGGTGGGACCCGGAGGCCGCGCCCTCCTCTTCGGTGGAGTCTGCGATGAGGAGGAAGAAGAGTCTTTGGAGGGAGATTTCTTTAATGATCTTTACCTTTATGACATCAACAAAAACCGCTGGTTTCCTGCTCAGCTTAAGGTTGGCGTGCGGTTTTGCTATTCATTTCATAAGCACTTCTTTATTTCCAATAAAAGTTTTGATCCCTTAATATTATTTTATGTTATTGCCATTGCTTAGTGTTTGCTCTTCTTTTGACTTAGCCAATTACTTTGTTGTGAATGTGGTGCCAAACAATATCTTTGCCCGATTAGGCGAGCGAATTTCATCTGTTATCAAAAACTAACAAGCTCTTTAATTTGCTTTTGTTGCTCGGCAGGGCGGCAAGTCAGAAAAAAAGAAGAGGCGTCGAGGAAAGAAGGAAGCGCAGGCCGATGAGACGGAAGAAGAAGAGAAAGAGGCAGCGCAGGGTCCCAGAGAGATTATTAAAGAGATCGTAGCAGAAGATGGAACGGTGATGACCATTAAAGAACTGATTACAGACACACAAACTGTGGAGGAAAGCGAGGAGGACGAGGAGGAGGAGGAAGAAGAGGCGGCCGCAATGGCTCCCATGGTGGAGCCCTGTCCTCGCTCCAACGCCATGGCAACGGTGAAGCACAGCAAGTTGTATTTGTATGGAGGAATGTTCGAGGTGGGAGATCGACAGTTCACCCTCAGCGATCTCTACAGCCTGGACCTGCATAAAATGGACCGGTGGGAGGTTTTAGTGGAAATGGATCCAAGTAAGTACACATAAGATAGTGAGAGGAAAATATTGAGGATTGTCATATTCTAACCGGGATTCATTTCACCGGCTACAAGCAATTTGTCTGTTTATCGTGCAATGTGAAAGCAAATCAATCAATCAAACATAACTAACTTACCAAACTATACAGTGTGTTTTCAAATGAACATAAACGAGCAATGAACTTTAATTATAGAGACACAGGAGTGGCTTGAAGAATCTGAATCAGAAGATGGAGATGAAGAAGAGGAGGCAAAGGGGGGAGAGGAAGAGGACGATGAAGATGAGGAGTCAGAGGAGGAAAGCAATGATGAAGAAGGTAAACTATCAGTAATGTCCTTCTTTTCATTTTATATAAGTAAGGCAGTATAGGCACAAAGTTTTATCACAGATATAAATCCCGACAGGTTTGTATCACACTGAAGGGGCTTCTTTTGGGGCCGGATTCACAAAACATTCTTAAGAAGAAAATTAAAATCATCTTAACTGCCATTTTAATCTTAAATTCAAGCTTAAGAAAAAAGTTAAGAATATTTGGTATTCTCAAAAAAGTTTCTTAAAGGAACAGTATGTAATAAATTTATATCAATTAATCATAAAATGGCCCTGATATGTCAGTAGACATTAAGAAATCATTTTCATTTCAAATACTTATATCACTCAAAACAGTGGTCTGGCCAGGATATTGTCATTTAAAAAGTGGAGTTGCAGCCCTCAACTGATGTTTATGTTGTCATGTTGTATATTGGCCACCAGTTGTGTGATTGCAGTACCAGTTTTAGCCACAAGTTTTGTGATTGCAATATCAGTTTTGGCCACAATCCTACATACTGTTCCTTTAACTCTTTCGCCGCCAGCGTTTAAAAAAAAAAAGTTGCCCGCCAGCGTTTTTCCATGATTTTCACAAAAGTTTAATGCCTTCCAGAAAATGTTCTTCTTTAATTATATAAACAAACAATATAGCAAATGAAAGAACAAACCCTCTGCTTTAAAAAAAAAAAAGTTTCATCCTACCTTCAGTAGTTCTTTTGTAATCAGCTTTTGAATATGGGTTGGTTTCTGCAAAAACACCACATTTTGAGCAAAAAGCAGAGATAATTCCATTTTTGTGACGGACTTTTCATAGAGATCCCATTCAGAGCGATCTTTAAAACAGACATGGACATGCAGCTGCTTGCCATAGGGCAACACTTCCGGGTTTAAAAAGTTGCGGACCTGGTGGATAATGGCGGTATTGCGGAAAGCCGGAAATACTCGTCGTTGGCAGGGAAACGTTTTCTCTTGATTGACGAGATATCTCGTCAATGGCGGCGAAAGAGTTAAGAAAGTTCTTATTTTTTTCCCTTAAAGGAATAGTCTACTCATTTTCAATATTAAAATATTTTATTACCTTAACTAAGAATTGTTGATACATCCCTCTATCATCTGTGTGCATGCACGTAAGCGCTGGAGCGCGCTGCGATGCTTCGATAGCATTTAGCTTAGCCCCATTCATTCAATGCTACCATTTAGAGATAAAGTTAGAAGTGACCAAACACATCAACGTTTTTCCTATTTAAGACGAGTAGTTATACGAGCAAGTTTGGTGGTACAAAATAAAACGTAGCGCTTTTCTAAGCGGATTTAAAAGAGGAACTATATTTTATGGCGTAATAGCACTTTTGGGAGTACTTCGACTCGCCTGAAAAGTCCGCTCCCCTTCTCACTCTCATAATGGGAGATGGAGGGTGTTACTGCGCCGAGTCGAAGTACTCCCAAAAGTGCTATTACGCCATAAAATATAGTTCCTCTTTTTAATCCGCTTAGAAAAGCGCTACGTGTGCACGCACACAGATGATAGAGGGATGTATCAACAATTCTTAGTTAAGGTAATAACATATTTTAATATTGAAAATGAGTACTAGACTATTCCTTTAAGACATATTTATATAAAAATTTAATTGTATCTGTCAAAAATAATTTGCAGCATCCGGGTTACTGTGTGTTATTAGTTGTTATATCGAAATTACATACCTTGAAATGTTGCAACTGGCAAATCAGAATCAAACTTTTTGAAGTGCTGTGTAATAATAAAAAATAAATAATAAAAAGAAATCCACCTGTCGGGTAAGTCTTATATTTCACTAATCCTCACACCTGTACCGCTTTGACATTTATGATCAAAGCTATGATCTGGATCTTGACCGATGACAAGGTTTAGCCTCCAGGATCCGGGACAAGATTCTCTGATCCTCTTTGACATCCAGAGCTGTGCGTTTCGCTTTGGGGTCCTCCTCGCTTAAATTCATTATTGTCTGATTCCTGTTTCGCCTGTCAGTTGTAATAACATCAGCGATTGTTAGCTAGTGGCTTCCTCGCGGTCGGGGAGAACGCTAAACACAAAGATTTCCCATTTTGTATCGACCACCCCAATCTCTTACTTTTTTGTTTAGTGTTAAATCTATTCAAAGTTTGTCTAAAGTGGCAGTTTTCAGATGGTTGTGCTTAAGTACTCAGATTTAATATTTGACCCGAAGCGGTGAAACCAAAATTGTCAACTACCTTTTGGTAATTGGTACAGCTCATTGGTAGAGCCCTGCGTACACAGCGCAAAAGGTCATTATGGTTCAGACTCAGGGAAAACAAAAAAAGTTTGACAGCAGACGATGCCGGACAAGATCCGCACCGGATCCGTTCCAAACCTGCTGAATTCAGCCCAGATCCAGTGCGGATCCGGCCCGGAGTCGTCTGCTGTTAAAAAAAAAAGTTATGTTCTGTAAGTCGCTTTGGATAAAAGTGTCTAGCAAATGCATGAATGTAAACACAAATAATAGTTTCTTACATATTCATCAGATCCAGAGCACCCGCCAACAGAGCCTGAAGAAACTCTGGCCGATTATCAGACCCGGACTGAGAAGTACTGGCAGGGCCTGGCCCGGGCCAACATGGGTCCTGACGCCAAAGACAAGAAAGTACAAAAGGTCGCCCATGCCATGGCCAAGGTGTTTTTTGAGAGTCAGGAATGAGATTGTATATGTGTGTCACTGGATTCAAGAGATGCAAGTCTGTATTATAATTATGTGTGTGTGCGGCTGTGAGAAGGAAATTGTATGATGTTACATACACTGTAATTTAAAATTTAATAAGTTTAATAATGTCATTTCAACTAACTTGACAAGTGATAAGATGCTGTAACTTAATAAATCAAGTTGAATTTGCTTTAGTTATGTCAGCTTTATTTAATAAGTTACAGCAACTCATCAGTAGTTAAAATGAATTGTAAATCCAAGTTGTTTAACTTAAAAGTTTAAGTACAAAAATATTTTTTTTATACAGTGTATAGGAAATCTCAATACTGTGTGTATGTGTGCATGAAAGAATAAGTTTATGTTTAAGTTTTAAAACCAGTAAAAAGACGTGTTTTTCAGACTATATTGAAAGATTGTCTCAAATGTACATTATTATCACTAAATCTCATTGCCTTGTTTCTCATCATCTTGTCTATGTTTTTGTTCTTGTGAGCACAAAAAAAATTACACACAAGGTAAATTGAGGTCTTATGAGATGTTTATGTAGTAACCCAAATAATTAAAATCTTAGTAAAATTAAAGGGACACTCCACCTTTTTTGAAAATATGCTCATTTTCCAGCTCTCCTAGAGTTAAACATTTGATTTTTACAGTTTTGGAATCTATTCAGCTGATCTCCGAGTCTGGGGGTACTACTTTTGGCATAGCTTGGCACGGTCCATTGAATCTGATTGGACCATTGGCATCACGCTGAAAAATAACCGAAAGAGTTTAAATATTTTTCCTATTTAAAACTTGACTCTTCTGTAGTTACATCATGTATTACGACCAACAAAGTTGCGATTTTCTAGGCAGATATGGCTAGGAACTATACACTTATTCTGGCGTAATAATCAAGGACTTTGCTGCCGTAACATGACTGCAGGAGGCGCAATGATATTACGCAGGTGCCCGAAAATAGTCCCCTGCTATTAAAAGGGGACTACTTTCAGGCGCAACTTTTAATTTTCTGTCGGTCTTAGTACTCGATGTAACTACAGAAGAGTTTTAAATACAAAATATATCGAAACTCTTTGGTTGTTTTTGGGCACGATGCTGATGGTCTGGTCGGATTCGGTTGATTGTGCTGGGCTGTGCTGGGAGTGGTACCGCCAGACTCTGAGAAATTTTTAACTCTAGAGGAGCTGGAAAATGAGCATATTTTCAAAAAAAGTGGAGTGTACTTGTGTCATCATGTAAAAACAGACTTTCTAGTCATTGGGCCAAAAGAAATTACATTTTCAATAAGCAGGCATTTTTATCCAAAGCGACCTACAGTGTATTTAAGAAAAACATTATTTTTAAATTGTTTAGAACAGAGATTTTCAAACTGTGGGTTGGGACAAAAATTGTTTTGTCCAACTAAATAAAATGACAAAAACATTAAAAATACTTATAAAAGAGAGTTTCCTCATATTTCCATTTAAAAATATGTTGGGGGTTACAAGATGTATAATTCCTGTTTAAGTGGGTCACGAATTTAAACATTTCCTTGGTTTACAGCATGGTTTAATAAAATGTTTTTAACCCCTATAGGGTCACGTTGCATGACAATTTTGTAAAAAGTTTTAAAGGCGGAGTCCATGATGTTTGAAAGCCAATGTTGATATTTGAAATCACCTAAACAAACACGCCCCTACCCCAATAGAATCTGGACCTTCTGTTGATAGACCCGCCCCACACATACGCAACCCGGCAAGGATGTCAGTTAGTAGACACGCTCCTTACTGCTGATTGGCTATAAGTGTGTTTTGGTAGTCGGCCCGACTCCCTTTCCAAAGCGTTTTTCAAACATCGTGGACTCCGCCTTTAAGACTCCCCATTTAATTTTAAGACGTTGGTGAGGTTTCAAAAGGTTTTTACAATGTCAGAAAAAAATATTCCCATGCCGTCACTGGGGCAGTACTTTTTAAAAGGTCCTAATATGTACCATTTACATGTAGGTACAAATACATTTGGTACCTATTTATACCTTTGAGGTGCTAATATGCACTCTTGGGTACCAAAATGTACATCTGAGGTACACATATAAACTCTTAAGGTGCATAGGTGTAGGGCAGAGCAGAGGCGAAAGTAATTTTAAAAGAAAACGTTTTAGACAGAGATATATGTTTGCTGTGGTCAATAACTCACAAGTGTGGTCTAACAATACCAGGTGTATTGTCCCATGTTACTTTCACCCAGGTTCTCCTCTACTTTTTAAAGAGGTACTGCCCCAGTGACAGCCAGGGACTATTTATATTTCTGACAGTGTATTTATCTTTAATATCCTCATCTGAGTCTTGGTGGTCTGAGGGTGAAATTAAGAATCTAAAATTTGTATGCAAAGATTGGTGTAAACTCTCAACATCGCCCTGTGCAAGCTGATATCGGTACTACTATGGGTACTATTGTCATTCACTACATCTTTAATGAATTATTTTACAAATAAAACAATGGTTAGAGTTAGCATAGAAGTTTGCGACATCTATAAGAAGTTTCCAAAGGAAACCAAAAGCGATCCAAAAAAGCAATCACAGTTTCCAACTGGAAGGCACTTTTCCACATTGACCTATTTTTTGTTGGCTGTGAAGAATGATGAATGTAGAAAGAGAGGCTAATGAATAATAAATGCAGGATAGAGAGATGGATGAGGTAACGGTTTTACAGCCAACTGTCTCTGCTCATCTCGCCATCCATCTTTTTGAAATGCTGTATTTTTTTATATATAAAGTCTGAGTTTATAAATATCTAAATAGTCATCTTTACACCACAGCTCTGACGTTTGGAAGCAAATTAAACCGTTGTCGTCAGAGGTACGTCAGGAGAGCGTGTGAGAGAGATGTTTTTAGGTCATGTTGCTTGTTTTTATACCTAGTGGCTATCATTATGACCTCATTAATCTGTTGGACCAATAAAATAAAGTTGATTCACGGTAATGAATTGAGGCTTGGGGACGTTTGTCCTCACTTATTTCTTTTGTGTGGACATAGTTTGTATTAGCTTCTAAATGAAGGGCATGAAAGGCAAATCTTATGAAACCCATCAATAATTAGATTTTTTTTATTTTAGGGTGAAGTAAGACGCTAAGAAGTTGTACAAATTAAAGCCTTTTTTTCATTATGATATCATTTGTAGCTTTCATAAAAATCTTTTATCTTCCTAAATGTCATAATTTAAAATTATTATTTAGAATTTTTAATTACAAATATAAATTTATGCATTTATCAGAGATATACATTTTGGAAATCAAACCCGCAATCCTGTGCTAATGCAATTCTCTACCAACTGAGCAACAGGAACACTTGTAATCAAAATCGAATGTGTATAATAATTTCAAATAATCGGAATCACAAAAAATAAAACGTT
This sequence comes from Misgurnus anguillicaudatus, assembly GCF_027580225.2. Lineage (NCBI taxonomy): Eukaryota > Metazoa > Chordata > Actinopteri > Cypriniformes > Cobitidae > Misgurnus > Misgurnus anguillicaudatus. The sequence goes on along the minus strand of NC_073342.2, from coordinate 15,816,921 downwards.
TGACATTTACAATTCTGAATTTTGGGGGCAAAATTTGTTTAATAGGCTTCATGCCCAGCTGCACCACCTCCTGAACTTCAACTTGTTTCCTGTCTGCCATTATTGGACAAACTGATTAATCCAGGTGTGTCTGATTATTGTTGTTGTGACTACTGAGGTCAGGCACACCTGGATTAATCAGTCCGTCCAACAATGGCAGACAGGAAACAAGGAGCCGGCCGAAGCCCAGGAAGCAGTGCAGCTGGGCACAAAGCCTACTATTGTCATACAGACAGCTGACAACTCCGGGCCGGAACTGGACCGGATCCAAGCCAGAGCTGCTTGCATTGGCGCGGATCCGGCTCAGAGTCGTCTGCTGTCTGAATGTAAAGAATGCAAAAAAATCTTTCATTAGCCTCTTTCACACAGTAATTCTGGTAACTTACCATGAATTTACCAGAATGAATTTACCAGTAAATACAAAAATGTGCTGTTCACACACGCAGTGGCGTTCCGTTATTTTACCAGTAAGACATCATTCACACATCAGTATCAAAATACCGGTAAATTCGTTGAGAAAGCGGAAGTACCTGTAGCATGGACGAGCTCAGTGTTGTATTTGTAAACAATCCACGTCGTTCATATCCACGGTCCGTATTTTGTTGTTTTCACGTCTGTGGTAAACAGTCGCGAAGTTGCTCATGACCAAACAACATTGAATGAGACGACGTCAAACAGACGTTCACAGAGGGCGTGCTAAGGACGTCGGCAATTCGGCGGTAAGCTGTTTTAAACAACTTTGGTGAAGAAATGTGGACGTAAACTTCAGGTGTGCTCAACTTTCAAGCAGCATGTGTGTGAAAACGTCAGTAAACACTGCGGGGGTAAACGCGCCATCTGTATTAAAACGCTATGATTGGCCCGAAGCTGTCAGCACGGTCTGACGTCGTCCGTTCTAAATGCCGGTAATCCTATAATTTTCGTTCACACATAGCGCTTACCGGTAAATTACTGGTAATCTTACAACCTGTCTTACTGGTAAATTAGGAGCACTGATTTACCGGAAAGGTTCTGTTCACACATGACATGTTAACGGCAATTTACCAGTAAATTACCAGTAAAGACTGTATGTGTGAAAGGGACTTTTGTCCTCAAACAGGCCTTATTTTTAAAACAAAATATGATTTTGTGGTGAACCGTGACCCAGTCATGTGTTTATCCAATCACTAAAGGTCATTTTGAGGATCTTACTCTTTTTCTCTGCCCCACTTCTTAAATTCCCTTCTACCAATAGATTTAAAGAAATTACCCATAATCCTTTCCTGTTGCTGGAACAAGGCTGAGCTCCACACAGTGAGTCTTTCACAGTAATCCCGGGCAAAATTGGCTTAACTTCCTAGCAGACGTGCAAAAGACATCCACCCAACTGACAGGCACTCAGTCAGACACGCAATTAAAGTGGAGACAGTGACAGTCATGTAAAAATGCCACCGATAGGGTCAAAGGAAGTGCGCTGATGTAATACCATTACAAATTTCAATACCCGTCTCGCTGGTATTGACGCAGCCTTGCTCGAACCCTCATTGGTTGCGAATTAGGCTTTGTAGGATGTGCGTATTGTATGCTAAAAGGCTTAATGGACACGTGATCTTGCATCGCTGTACCAATGCACCCCATTCCCTCTGAGAGACCGTCTGAGAGATATAAGATTGAGAGGATGAGCAGGTGTCTCAGTGGACAGGAGCGAACCATCTGGTGGCAGATGCAGGGGTGGCCTTTATATGCTTATTTGTAAGCATCTCACCTCATGCTCCACTGAACAGGGAGATGACAAGAGAGGTTTGGTTCTGCTGGAGAGGACAAGGATGAAAGTGACACGGAGACACTAGCAGATTAGGTTTTTTTTTCAAATCGCCTTTGACATCCTAAAAAATATGCATAACATGAGATGCACATGAGGCCACTCCCCCAATTCCTATTATGCTGCGTTAGAGGCATCAAGCACGATTGATTTCAATGTTAAGTCAATGTGAAGACATGTTGGCGCGCATCTGGAGGCATTTAGCGCGATGCGGTAGACGTGACTGCGCCTCAATCGTGCGTGTAGTTTGCGCGAATTGAGCGTTGCCGCGGGAAATGCGCGAGCGGAAAAATTAGAACTTTGGCGGAAAAATGCGCCACGTTAACCAATCAGGAGCTTGCTCTAATAGTGACGTGATTACAGGAAGCGAGCGGAGTCGCAGAAGCCCCTTCAATGACGCGAATTTCTGCTTGAATTTCTCTCTGACTAGAATTTTACGTGCAGCTTTCACGTGCGAGTAAACTCAAAATGTTCAAGCGGCAAACTAGACATGGTAGACGCGAATTTGACGCCTCAAACGCAGCTGGTGTGAACCCACAGTTATATATTTAATTTGGAAATTATGTCAAGCGCGAGTGATTTCAATGTTAGGTCAATGTAAAGATGCGTTTACGCGCGTCTGGAGGTCTTGCGAATCTAGTTTGCATGAATTACGCGAATTGAGCATTGCCGCGGGAAACGTGCAAGTTGAAAAATCGGAACTTTGGCGGAAAATCATGCCGCGTTAATGAATCAGGAGCTTGCTCTAATAGTGACATGATTAAAGGAAGCGAGCGGAGTTGCAGAAGCCCCTCCCATGACGCAAATTTTCGCGTGAATGTCTCGAATGACTAGAATTTCATGCGCAAATGAAGCGAGTAAACTCAAAATGTTCAAGCGTACAACTACGTGCGAATAGCGCATTTTGGCGCCTCCCACGTTTGGTGTGAATCCAGCATTATAGTGTTCCTGTAGCTCACTTGGTAGGACATTGCGTTAGTGGTGCAAAGGTCATAGGTTCGATGCATACTAATAAAACATTGAATGCCCTGTAAGAAAAAAGCGTCCGTCAAAGCATGAAGAAAACGCCAGACTCAATAACCACAACACAGGATCTTACTTTCAAACACTTTCATTAGTTTCTCCATATATCTCAAAAAAAAAAAAAATCAGAGCCCCAGGAGAAGTAACCAACTGAATGATAGAAGAAGAGAGAGAAGGAAATCAAAGAACTGGCATGCTTGGGCATGCTATAGGCGCATGGGGTGACAATACATCCAGGTCAAATGGTACAAGAGCTGACGGCGTGGGTCGACTGCAGCACTTTCCTGCTGAATCCCAACCGCTCTGTCACATACAGCCGCTGCCGTGGTGTCGCCGAGTCACATGATCAGCTGGAAACCTTTCGGACCAACCAAGAAACTCAAGTGGAGGTGAGCAAATGTACGACTCCATACATTTGGCTCCATTTGCACATTTCTTTGTTTTTGGTCTTATTTTTTTCTTAATTTTCGGTTGGATAGAGAAACGGAGAAAGATAGGGAGGGGAGGGTGGTGGGCAAGCGAGAGGGATAGAGAGAGAGCACACAAATTGTGAATGAATCGGTGCCAGGAGGGACAGACTTGGGGGGGAGAGAGAGAAAGTACAAGCCCATACACACATGCTATAAAAACATTTCAGAGTCTTGCGTTCTCTTAGCTGGTTATAAAAAATAAACAAAACCACCTTTAGTTTGTTTTAGTTTTGTCTAGTTTCAGATTTTGGGACGTGTGTGTGTTTATGTTACTGATTTCGCATTTAACCCGTTTGTCAAATTCGAAACCAGATCAACATGCAAAATTGGATATAAATACCTTTACCTCGCTTCTGGTGACTATTTCAGATTAGCCATGTTTTTCTGCGTTTTGATGTCAAAACCAGAGAAAAGCCCAATGATTTAAAATATGCACTGTAAACACACTCATTCGAGAATAATGGAATTACCCAATGCGATAAAACATATTCGATTTGGGTCTAAACGAAATCCATTTTTTGATAAGGTTATCTATACAAAACTAAAACTTACGTTTGCATGCAACTATTTTTTTATCTTTTAGTTTTAGAAAAACAAGGCAGTCGGCATTTTTCAGACGTCTTGCAAATAGCTAAAAAAGTTCATTTTTTTACTTTTATCAATAAATATTTGTTTCGAAAGCAGCAAAGTTGGGAAAAAACGTTAACAGTCTCTGAACGTCTGGTCGGGAATGCCAGCATCAGCACGCAGCATGTGGCTTTCAGGTGTGCATGGTGACATCGACAGGAGCTCTCGTGTTCACATGATGTCGTCAAATAAAGTTGAGGGGCGGTCTTGGTTTGGAATGATGACGGCAGAATGTCACGTACTGGCTGACATACAAACTTAGACTCATGCTGTCCTGATAATGTAGATGGTATACTTGTATACATGCAGGACTGGTTGAGTTATTACTAATTCAGCTGATTAATAATGAAGCCCTTTCAGATCGTAGAAATCTTGGAGTTTTTCCAAATGCATGTGGGTCGCATCCACCAGAGTGCAAATGTTGCAGATGCTCAGATGTTAGCAGTGCATTTTATTTTTACTAACCTACTTTGTTGCGCTTTTTAGCAGTGTTGGCCAAATTGCTTTTTGACATTTGCGACTCTTTCGCAGGTGAATTTGGGAGATCCACTGTTGCTAGCTCCAGTTTTAGGTCTATTATAGAGATATTTAAAAATAGTTTGATAATTGACATTTAGCAGAAGCTTCTTCAGCCCACAATGACATTCTGGGGGTATTTGGCGTACCCAACAGGATGAAAAGGAAATGATGAGTAATAGAAATGAAAGCATGGAGAAACCGATGCAATGTTTGGGAGTGGTGCGCGAGGGAGGCAGGTGGGTTTAGACAGGAGCCGTTTCCCATCACTTTGAGACCTGTTGACAATATAGCCATGTAACACTGTAGACGACGCTGACGGTGTAAACCCCGCCCTTCACCCTAAAGCCACCAATCATATGAGTCCAACGCCCAGATACAAACCAAACTTAAATGAAATCGAAAAAGAAGTCACCAGCATTGAAAAAGGCAATATATATATATATATGAAATAAATGAAAGAGAATCAAACAAGTATATTCATTCTGAACATCGGTAATGGATGAGTGAATTCATTGGTTAAAACTAGAAGTTCGAAAAAATTGTTTTTTTTTAACTATTATTGAAATAAAAAAGAAAACAATTTAAGAAATCAAAACAAGAGCTCTTTGGAGACAAAAAAGCAGATGTAACCGCCGAGCGGGGTTTTGTATGTCGCCTTCCTCAGTTCTCATGTTGACGTGCTGTTACTTCAATAGAAGTAGTTGGTTGTTTCGGGTCAGGACCAGATCAGTCGTATTGATGCGATGATAACTTAGCGTAACGAGGGCAATGCAAAGTTTAAATAAAAAAATGGACAAACAAAATGGCGACTCCAATGTTGAGCAAAATCACCATGACTACCAGAATTGAGTTGGATCCCTGTTGAGTGAAAAAGAGAAAAAAAAAAAACATTAGAATTTGCCAACATTTTTATTCATATAGTGTATTTATGTACATTTGTAACCCTGGACCACTAAACCAGTCATCCATTGTTAGGTGTAACTAGTTACTAAGTAATACTGTAGTTAGTTAATGTAATTTAATTACTTTTCCTTGAAAAAGTAAAGTAAGGGATTACTGTTATTATTTGTAATTTGCAATACATTTTATTACAGTTACTTCTGATGTAATTGTACTAAATAATGTGTATGGACTGTAGAACAATGATATATTATACAATTGTGGATTTAACAATAACATTTTAAGTCTAAGGTTAAAATTTGGGATGCACCAATATGATTTTTGGGGGGTGATACAGACTTAAACGGACCACTATCTCGGCCGGGGAAAGGGTTAGAGAGTTGTACTGTTTTTAAATTTAGGTGAATCAGTCTCCAAATGCAATAAAATATAATTAAATCAATTTTATTATTATTATTATTAGATGATTGATTTTATTTCTCTAACACCTGGAGGAAACTTAAAAAAAAAACATTATGAACTGAAGAATATTCATGACGCTGTTATAAAACTATTTAAAGCGTAACTAAACCCCTGGTCAGAGCCTGACTCCACCCACTGGCAATATTTAAAAAATGCAAGAAAAGTGGGTAGATCCCAACGGAGATAGAGGGGACGAACTAAGCTCGTACCAAGTGTCTGGTGAGATCGTAACAAGGGCGTGGTGAGCTTGAACCTGCTTACGTCACGAGTTATTTTTTGGACCCAACATCCAATAGGAAAATTCAACTGCAGTAGCTACCGTTCAACCTGAAGAGGGCAGCACTCAGACGTTTTTACACCATATATTGTAGTATTGAAACACTTTATATCCAAATGTCAAAAAACTTACTTAAATCAATGAACAGCACTAATAAAGCCCCATTCTTACAGATCATTAACTAAAAAAAGTTGGTTTAGGGTTTAGTTACTCTTTAACAGATTATTAACACTTAATGACATTTTAATGACAAATTATATTTGTATCACTGGTAAAAAGTGGTCAGTTATGTGTCTTGATAATGTTGTCATGACAAGTTATGATGTATTGGTTAATGTCAAGTTGTCATAACAAAGACATCTTAAACAATGTCATCTTTGCATTAAAAATTACATAATTGAACAAATGACACTTAATAACAGTTCTCATAAACGTGCATAAAATCTCCACGTGTCATGTCATGATTATGAAGGTGTCATGTCAGTCTTATGAACACCCATCCCAAGTTAAGTGTTACCGATTTTTTTATGAAAGTGGAAGTCTAGTCCCAGACTAAAACGTTTTGGATGTCTAAAAGGGATAGTTCACCCAAAAATGAAAATTCTCTCATTATTTATTCACCCTCAGGTTGTTCTATACCTGTATAAATTTATTTTATCTGCTAAACACAGAGATATTTCGAACAATATTTGTAACCAAATAATTTTTGAGCACCACTGACTTCCATAGTATTTTTCTTTCCTACTATGAAAGTCAATAGTTTTCCTGTTTCCTGCTTAATTACAAATATCTTCCTTTGCGTTTAGCAAACACAGAAATGTATACAGGTTTGTAACAACCTTAGGGTGAGTAAATGATGACAGAGCTTTAATTGTTTCATTTCATATTAAAGTGATGCATAGCATAAAAAACAGATGTGGATGCTCACATACTGTATCATGTTTAAAAGAACCTGCATGATTATTCTGTTCCCATAGAGTTACAGTATTATACCGTATCATCTACATGGAAATGAGCTTCTATACTGCATTGTGTGATCTCTTAAGAACCGAGCCCATTTTTAATTGATAGGCTCATGTAAGCGTGTCGTGGACAATGTTTACAACCGTCGGGCAGAGGAACACGCGCTGCACATGCAAGACGCATGTGAGGCATGAAATTAGGTTGTGACAAGCGAACCGGACGTAGCCGTGTTAAAGAAGATGCCGTGAGCGTCGACGTTGCACAACGAATTAGGACAAGCATTCGGTATCTCACATAATCACATTTTTCCTCCTCGGTTGAGCCCTGTTCTTTATCCTCTGGTGCGAAGGTATTCGGTTGTTAATGCATCTTGACATTTGTATTAATGATGTTGAAAACAAGATACTGCGCGTATGTGCTTCTGTTTCATGTTAACCTGTCTTACAGGAGTTTGCTGCATTGCTTGCCTCTCTGCGGCTACAAACACAAACCCCCTCCTTCCCAGTACTTGCTCCCGCCATCCGATTGGCTGCGAACCGAGCAAGGCATAAGCTGTTCCCTAGCAACAGAATGCGAGACAGCCAATGTAGGGCTGAGCTGTGGACGGGGCCACTTTGCCAATTTGCTGTTACCAAGGTGTTCCTGATGCAGCAAGAGATCGTAGGGTGCTAGGCTGTTGAAGGGGACGGTTTGAAGTTTGGATATGTGGACAGTTTATGAGTCCGAGGCTGTCGTCAGCTTACATGCTCTCCAGGGACTCCACACTGTTTGTGGAGGCTTATGACTGCCCGCGTGCTCTCGTGCACCGACGCATTCTAAACCACCTGCCGCGGGAGCAGATGATGAGCAATTTATTTAATACGTCTTAATATTATGTAAAATTTAATTGTTTTTAGGATTCACAAGAACAGAAAACGGCAAGCCCAAAGGTGTCTGCATTTGTATATAAAGATGATTAAAAAATAGCGCAGATTGTTTTATAATAGAAACTGACATTTTAATAGGCACTATATTTGTTACAGTCACTTTTTTGAAGGTTGTAGCAGTGTTTTATATTATTTAAAGATGCAATTTTGGTTTCTCATGAATGTGACCCTGTCTGTGAAATCCATGCTAAAGTCTCATAATCGTATGATGAGATTAGCACCATCAAAATTTGATTTCACACATTGATTTCAATCTTTGTGGATGACCTTACTCAGTCAGATATCAAGGTTATATTTTTACACAGAGCCGACCCTGGCCTTCTGGGGGCCCTAAGCAACTTTGTGAGGGGGCCCTGTCATCGTGTTCATAAAAAACATTCACTGTATCTGCTTAAATGTAGCTATAAACAAAATGTTTACTAAAACACATATTATCTTATAGCTGTACATTTTTGACACATGTACATTACTGTGACACTCATCAGAATACTTCCTAATTATAAATTTGACACATGTTTTTTGAAAAGCCCTTAATCTGTTACATTAGTACTTAGAAAACAAGGTCTACTGCCAAATAAAATGAAACCAAAATACCTGTTGGATAAACTATAACAAATAACTTTTAACATATAACAACTTAAGAACAAAAGATTTTCCAATTTGTTTAAAAACTAAGGCCTGATCAGACTCCACAGGTAAACATACCAAAATGTATCAATAATTCTCTAAATATGCAGACATTAGACCTAATGTGCATTGTTTTAAAATGCTAACAAGAGTCACACAACATCTTGCATGAATAAATGTTTATTTTTTTAACACGTATGAAAGTTTTTGATTAATAATGTGTACAAGCGTTTCTAACAAAACACTCTGGACTAAAACTGAATTTAGGGAATTTGACTGCAGTGTTTGTTATAAATCCATTGCATGGTTAGTTAAGACTAAACAGGAATTTAAAACATTCATGTGTTCTAAATCTTTTTACTTCACCTTCACGACGCTTGCCTTTCCTGCTCCGGGCGGATAGCTTTAAAACAAATCCGAATAAAGATGAATGCTGATAGGCGCGTCAACCGCATGCGGAGCTGCATAGATGACTGACAACTGGAATTAAAGTTTTGTGAGATCAGACTGCTTGTTATAATTTCTAATGGCTCTCGCGGCACAATGATGCCAGTCGCCAACGGGCCTGTGCAATGCTGCATGAAGTTAAGAACAAAGGGGCCCCCAAGTGGTGCGGGGCCCTACGCAGCTCGCGTAGCCTGCGTATAGGGGGGATCGGCTCTGTTTTTACAGAATGTTTTTACGTTATGTAGGATTATTTTATGTTAAAAAAACAACAACAAAATAAATGGGTTTTCACAGACTGGGTCACATTTTGCACAAGCAGGGTCACACTTTAATTGTGCTAAGGTCAATTGCATTTCTTAAAACTGCAATACATGTCGTTTGCCTCTCTATCGCCATCTCTGTTTGAAACATAAAATTGCACGTTACTTTACTTACTTTACTTACTTATAAGTCTCATCATTCAAAAATGCGTCAGTAAGACGAAATAACATATATAAGTCGCAGTGGACTAAACGGCGCATTTATTTGGAAAATTATTTCACAAAAACCAAGCCGAAGAACAGACATTTAATCGGGAAAGGCAAGTTATTCAACTAAACAATAGCAGACAGAACAGGCTTAAGAGGTGTTCGTACATTAAGTAAGGGATAATGTAGAGGCAGCCGGTAGTTATTGGGAAATAAGCCCCGACAGTGTGATCAGGACCCGACGCGAAGCGGAGGGTCTTGTATCACACTGAAGGGGCTTATTTCCCAATAACTACCGGCTGCCTCTACATTATCCCGCTTATTACACGGCTACTTGCCACATAAGAAAAAAAACTGGACATGAATATGAATTTGAAACATTTTATTGGCATATTTGTTTTAAATTAACATTTTTATCCTTCCGCGAAACTTTGCACAGATGCATAAAATGATCATAATACCTTATAAAGATCCTCTGCTTCATACTTGTCTCCATTTTTTCTCTTTGAGAAGTTTTAATCCCCATTCTGTATTTTTTTGTGTGTTGGCTTCGTAGTCATGCTCTATTTTGTCAAGTTCAGTCTCAGTAAGCTCTCTGTGTCTTGTCGTGGTTGTCGAGTGTTTGTCACAAGATGGCGCCACACAGACAGTAATCTTTATTGATCTTTATTGGCGCGGAGCGATATTACTCGTGCAAGTAGTGCCGGCTATGCGTTATTATTTTGGAGCGGTTATTATTCGAAAAGAACGAACCTGCAAATGTCTCAACTGAGCAATCAGAATCAAGCATTCCAGAGAGCCGTGTAATAAAGTAATATTATCAGTTATTTTAACGATAAACCATAGCATAAAGAACATACCTGGAAGGCTGAATAGGTTAAATTAACCGAACAAGACAATGAGAGTGAAGTTCGCAGACTCGTCATTCCACCTCACTGAATTCATTGAATTACATAAATACAGGAGCAGCATATGGCGGAGTCTCACGGCTGTAGACGGTAATGTTGTCTCTTGCTTCATAAATGTGAAAATTAATTCATACTGACTTACAAGGTGTACCTTAACTATAAGACGCAGCACCAGCCAAAAAATGAAAAATACGGTACTTATTTTTACATTTGTTGAAAACCAACGGATACTTCCCGTAAAATCTGACCAGACGTCAAATTATAAATACTTTTTATTTATTTTGATATATGGTCACGTGAAGTCCAAAGTATAGTCTGTTTTTACGTGTACTCGAGTGTACCTGCATGATCAAACGAACAGCCTTGCGAAGTATAGTTTATTTGATAACTGTAGGCAGACGTTCGATTCGAGCACATTGCGACAAAATGCAATGCAACTTTTTAACATGTTATAATAAATTATCTATATGGTATTTTGAGCTAAAACTTCACATATGTGCTCTGGGGATACCAAAGATTTATTTGACATCTTAAAAAAGTCTTGTGCCATGGCCCCTTTAAATAATTTTTTGTTACATTTTTGGAGATGAAAAGCCACCTAGATGTGTAAAAAGTCCTTACTTACCGAGTTCACTTTGAGCTGAGACTGATTCTCATCCTCGTGCTCTAGTGCAATTGGTGGGGATTTTTGTGGGGGTGAGAGTGTGAGGTCCCTACGGAGGGGCCGAGCCTCAAGCTTTTCCCCCACACGTAGACTGTCCAACTTTTGAAGCGAGTCCGGTACCGGTTCTTCCCTGGGCGCTGAAGCGTCCCGCTCCCAGTCTCGATTTTTACCCCGTCGCTGTAACGTATGTGCACGAGTCTCTGCGTGACTGTGCCACTCCTCCCCATGCCCATAGGGCTTCTGGGAATTATGGGAGTCCATGGGCTGTAACGGCCTCATCTCCATTTCGTAATTGCTCAGTTTCTCCTCGTCCTGTTCTAGGAGCCGAGGATGTGCCAAACTGTCCCCGTGTACCCGCTGTGAGGTCCAAGAAGCAGAGGGTCCGTCTGCTCTCCTGTCCCGTGTGACTTTGTGATTGGAGGAGCTGTGGTCTCTGAGCTTGTGATTGGAGGAGGAGTGCTTGTGACCGTTGGTCCGAGCCCGTACCTCGTCTTGCACCGAGGGGGTTGTGGAGCGGCTACTCCCCCGACTACCCCCTCTACTGCTGCCCCCACGAGAAGTGCGCTTGTCCTCGCTCAAACTGTTCGTTCTGTGGTAATCTCCACCTCCGCCTGATCCCCCGCCACCTCTTCCCTCCATCAGCACCTGGATCTCTTGGGTTCCTCCACGTTCCTCGTCTACAGCGGTCTGTCGCAGAAAGCGGGCGTTTTTGGTGCGGTGGGAAGATTTGGTGTTCGGGCTTCGGGGAGGTGTGGAGGGCCGGCTGGGAGTAGGGCTAATATCCGGGGTGAGGTCCGGGGGCGTGGAGCCCTTCATGTAGAGCTCTGTGCTATCTGCCGTTCCACTGGAGATCACCTCCACATCGTTCTCACTTGAGTTCTGCTGTTTGGGTCGCTGGCACTCCACTCCTACTCAGAGACAAAGAGATGAGTCTAAGTTTTCATTTTAAAACATGTAGGCATACCATATGCTTAAAAATCACTTTAATGAGTGTATGGAATGAGAATCTGCACCTGCAGGAGCATCTTTAGCAGAAAATGATTGTGAAAATGAAAAGTTACTGCATAAGTTACTTAACTTTCATAATTTTTGACAATTTCAGGTCAGTTTCCATACACAAGACTCATGCTAGGTAGATTTGGAGCATCAATGTTTGATTTCAATCTTTGACATGACTTTACTCAGTCAATATTAAAGATTTTAAGGTCACAGAATGCTCTTCATGTTATGTAGAAGACAAAAAATTACTATTATGATATGAAAATCATATATTGAAAATCCTACGCTCTGCAAAAGTTGTGGTTTTGATCTGATCTTCACAAAAACCTATCATTCGGTTTTAGAAAACTTAATATAGAGCATTTGTAATTTGCAATTTTAGCATTTCCATGTTTTTTTGGTCTGATTTACTGTACATCTATAGCCATTATAAACCTTTTTTCCGTTGGTTGTTTAATGTTTTGCCTTCTCTATTCTTATAATATTTTGTATTTTGTCTATAGTACATTTTGACTTTATTGTATATTTTAACAATTTATAAAACTGTTTAGTACTTGACCTATCCTGTCCTTGGACAACAGCTGGGTGAAAGACATTAGAAAATTCATGGACACATTGCAGTATACGGTTTAAAATGACATGTGCGTATGCAAATAAAATGACAACATTTTCCTTTTAAACCCTTGATGCACATGGATAGTAACTTATCAAAGCTTTCCAGAATCATCACCATGGGCTCTTGTTATCATCATCATTATTATGAGACCGAAAATTTCCAGTCTGTTTGTGCTGGAAGCAGTTTGCTTGCCTACTTATCCCGCCCCCCAAGTAAATATCATCTTTTACCCCAACTGTAAACATCATTTTTACCATTTGTTCTGACAAATCCATTGGATGTCAGCACATCTGTGCCTGGTTTAAATTCTGGCATTTCTAAGGTTAACATTAGGGCTGCTCAATTACGGGCAAGATCATAATCACGATTACTCAGTGACTTTGAAAACATGCATTTATTTAACATTCAACAAAGGGAAACTCTTTTTTTAAATATGCTCATTTTCCAGCTCCCCTAGAGTTAAACATTTGATTTTTACCAATTTGGAGTTTATTCAGCCGATCTCCGGGTCTGGGGGTACCACTTTTAGCATAGCTTAGCATAATCCATTTAATCCGATTAGACCATTAGCATCGCACTTAAAAATGACGAAAGAGTTCTGATATTTTATTAATGATATTACGCAGTGCCCAAAAATAGTTACCAAAGGGACTATTTTCGATTGCTGCATAATATCATTTCGCCTGCTGCATGGTATGGCAGCAAAGTCCTTGATTATTACGCCAGAATGAGAGTATAATTCCTAGCCATATCAACTTAGAAAATCGCATCTTTTAATTTTCTGTCGGTCTTAGTACACGATGTAACTACAGAAGAGTCAAGTTTTAAATAGGAAAAATATCAAGACTCTTTGTTTATTTTTAAGCGTGATGCTAATGGTCTAATCAGATTCAATGGATTATGCTAAGCTATGCTAAAAGTGGTACCCCCAGACCCGGAGATCGGCTGAATGGATTCCAAAATGATAAAAATAAAATGTTTATCTCTAGGGGAGCTGGAAAATGAGCATATTTTCAAAAAAAGTGGAGTGTCCCTTTAAGTAAATGTTGCAATAGGCTACAAGTGTCAAAGCAGTGATGCCTTCAAAGTGCCTTACAAACACATCGGTGCAGCAGGACGCAATTTATATTTTAAAGGTGCATTGTGTAGATTTTAGCGGAATCTAGTGGTGAGGTGGCAAATTGCACCCCTCCATTTCGAAGCACATAGAGAAGCTACGGTTGCCGGCACAGGACAGACACGTCATCGTCTGAGACAACGTAGTGATAAACCCGCTCTGCAGAGCAGTTTTTCTGTTTAGGGCTACTGTAGAAACATTATGGCGCAAAATGGCGGCTTCCATGTAAGTAGAAAAAAACATTTTATTCTAAGGTGATAAAAACAATACAGTTGATTTTGTAAAGTCTTTATACACCACTGAAAACATAGTTATCTGTATAATACTGCATTGCTCTCAAAAGATCCTTCTAAAATGTACACACTGCACCTTTAATCGCACAATAATTGTTTGTCCTCAATTATCTTATTTTTGTAATTGTTTGAATCAAAAATTGAAATTAAAAATGATTAATTCCTAGTTATCATTTTATCCCAAACTTTAGACATATCATGCCCATCCAGGCGGTCACATACACATCCAGCCCAGCATGTGTGCTTGTAACTTTCATGTAAAGAGTTGTTGTGCGATATGATCTGAGAGAGTATATGAATTGTGTACATGCTCGGCTCTGCCAGTATGTGTGGGGGTGTGACAGCGACTGATTTTGTGTGACTATGTATGAGTGTTTATGTGACTGAATGTGGGTGGTGTGAATCTGCATGTGTGGGTATTGTGTGTACGTGTGCCCGTGCATAAATTTCGGCGTGGGCTTGTCGGAAAGGTCAGCGCTGACCTCCTCTCATCTTCTTATTGCCTTTTCTATCACTCAATTCCCCCGCTCGGCACGGTAGAGGCATCGACCCCTGCAGCCGGGAACCCATCCGGCACCTTTTACCTGTTAGTTTTCAATTCCTAAGCTATTATGCACTCATGTACACATATTTCTAGTTAGTGGTGACAAAACATAATTAATCTCAGTCTCATAATCTAGTTATGATATTAGGAGCATCAAAGAAAGCATAACAAAAAAACCGAGCTGTTTTTTCCACAGGTTGGGTCACATATTTGCGTGCCCAAGTTAATGAGAGAATCAATAACTGAGATTTTCAGCTTTCAAATCATGAGGGAGAGCATCTTTAGCTTTTGTGCACTCAAACAGTTTAAAGTCCCGGTAATTTTTAGCTCAAGACTCGGCTGGTTGAACTCACTGTTTCCTCTGTGCTGGAATGATGGAGAAAACTCTTTGGCGGTGATTCGGGCCAGTCTGCACTCTTCCTGAGCTTTCTGTGCTGCCGTCATCGCAGCTTCAGCTTTTCCTCTGGCGTGCGCCGTTCTGAGGATGTGGTGATCCAAGACACAGATTGAAATGTAAAGAGAAATAAAGAGTTGGAACCATGTTAGAAAGTGGATAATTCCTGCTGAAAATTGCAAAAATAATGTTTTCAAACAGGTTTTCCCAAAAACTCCCCCCATAAATTCTGATCAGACAAATAGAAAATCATGGCTCATTGGTTGAGCCACAACCAGGGACAGGTGAGTTTTATTTCATTAAATCCCTCAGGATGTCAGTAAAGGTATACCACAAATATACAGTGCTTAAAAAAAACAGGGTCATATCATGAAAATCTGACTTTTTTCATGTTTAAGTGCTATAATTGGGTCCCCACTGCTTCTATCAAATTAGAAAATGTGAAAAAGAACAACCTAGTAACTTAGTTTTGGTAAACCATTCTCTGCAAGCATGTAAAAAAATAGCTCATTGAAATTTGGTTCCCCTTGTGATGTCAGAAGGGGATAATACCACCCCTTAATCTGCACTATCTGACCACGGCAGAGATCAACTCATTTGCATGTCAAAGGACACACCCAAAAATGGCACAATTCTGCTCACACCTACAAAGTGTCAATTTTAACATGCTATAATACATTTTCTGTGGGGTATTTTAAGCTAAAACTTCACATATGTACTCTGGGGACACCAAAGATTTATTTGACATCTTAAAAAAGATATGTGACCCAGTCTTTGAAAACCATGCTAAAGTCAGCTTTTGTTGTTTTCTACAAAATGTATCCTATATAATGTAAAGTACGTTCAGTGAAAATATAACCTTGACATCTTTAATATTGACTGAGTAAGATCATGTCATGTGAAATCAAACTTTGATACTCCTAATCTCATACTTGGATTGAGACTTTAACCCGGATCACAGACGGAGTCACATGTTTTATGGATGTTCCTTCAAAAGGTTTTTGGATGTATTTTCGCAAACCGTGAGCATCCTTAAGCACTTGTTTCCCCTATTTTAACAGTCTAGTCATTTAATTTGTAGGGAACAGGCTTCAACGCCCACCAAGATCTTGACACTCCGATTTACCAAGGCTTGGAGATAAATACAGGCTGAAGGCAAACAATTACACACCAATCACCCACCCTCACACAAAACTACGCTCTCGGGACCCAACAGAGTCGTGCCTTCCTGACACTGTAATTCTCACTGCGTAAACTTGCCAAGACTGCGATCTGTAAAAAAAAAATGACTTGACTGGTGTTTAAATAATTGTAATGTAAACACAATCTACCATCAACTAGTACCTTTGAATGATGCGGTGCATGGTTTTGCAACCTTTTTTGCAATGTTACTGCCGATCTTAACAAAAATCATTTAAACTTTTATAATGAATTAATATACAGGTGCATACAAAAGTCTATAAAAAAGTCAGAATACAATCTGCTTCTTTTTCGCATTTGTCTTGTTTAATATTTAAATGTTTAAAATCTGACTTTTTCATGTTTAAGTGCTATAATTGGATCCCCAGTGCTTCTATCAACCTAGAAAATGTGAAAAAGATCAACCCATAACTTAGTTTTGGTAAACTAATCTTTGCAAGCATGTAAAAAAATATGTCATTGAAATCTGGCTCCCCTTGTGATGTAAGAAGGGGATTTTATTATAATAATACCACCCTTAGGGGCTAATCACACCAAAAGCGCTTTAAACGCTTGGAAACGCAAGGCACGACACACTGCCTTTAAAAAAAAAAGAGCAGTGCGACACGGCTTTTTATATTGCTAAGCAACCACAGAGTCAGCTGTCTTGTCAATCAAATATTGAAGCGTGAGCCCTCTTTTGCTGTTAACTGTCATATTAGCAGAAACTTAAAAAAGAGGGCGCTTGCTCTGACCTTGTTTGAGGGTGACCCTACAGTCACATTAGCTACAAAAGTCAGCGACACCGAGCGACACGCACTCGCTTGATGGGCGTTCCTTGGCAAGTTTCTAAAAGCGCCATCAAGTGTCACATTAGAAGTATTGTTAAGTTACAAGAACAGTGTTTTCAGATTTAAAAGTATTTATTTCTCGATAAAAGTAACAAAATATATGAGAGAAAATGCCAAACTTATCACAAAAAAACGCATTTTCCCCATCTTGAATTATTTTCTCAGACTTGACCACAGACCTACGTCACACTGCTCCTTCACTCCGATTGGCAGTCGCTTTGTCGCATCGCTCAGCATTTGCATAAAATAGCCTTCTTGTCTATTTTGGCCCCGCCTTGCTCGCTCAGTGGCGAGCTTGTCGCTTGTCGCTGGCAAACGGCCACTGCCATTAAAAATGAATGGTAGCCTGTCGCTCTGTCTCTTGTAGCTAATGTGACTGGGGGGTGAGAGGTGCACAAACACACGAGTGGAGAGTGAGCGAGTGGAGTCCGGTTCTTCAAAGCAACTGTAAACTTCCCTCACCACAACGTAAGGGGCTAATCACACCAAAAGCGTTTATGGCAGTTGCAGGGGTCTTTTTTGAATGATATTCTATGGGCAGGGCACGTTTGCGCTCTGTTTATTGCTCCCCTCATTCGATTGTACAATGGAAAGACGCGAATGACGTCGGGCACTTCTCCGCTCTCAGCGCTCCTTCAAAAATGCGTGCGCGGCAGGCGGCAAAAAAACGCAAGGCGCTCGGCGAGCAATAAACAGAGCGCAAACGTGCCCTGCCCATAGAATATCATTCAAAAAAGACGCCTGCAACTGCCATAAACGCTTTTGGTGTGATTAGCCCCTTAATCTGCATTATCCAACCATGCCACTGCCATTTAGTGCAGAGATCAGTTTCTTTGCTTTTAAAAGGACACACCCAAAATGGCAGATTTTTGCTTGCACTGACAAAGTGTCAATTTTAACATGCTATAATAAATTAATCTATATCTATATGGTATTTTGAGCTAAAACTTCACATACGTACTCTGGGGACACCAAAGATTTACTTGACATCTTAAAAAAGTCTTGTGAAATGTCCCCTTTATAACTTTTTGTACAAAATATGAGGATGACAGAATATAAGGAGGTCCCACTTTTTCTTTAATGACAGCATTAAAGGGGTCCTTCATTATGATTTCACTTTATTAACTTTAGTTAGTGTGAACTGTTGCTGTTTTAGCATAAACAACATCTGCAAAGTTACAACACTCAAAGTTCAATCCAAAGGGAAATGTTTTATTTAGCAGAAACGAACGAACGGCTGGATTGACTACAGTGAGCTTCTTAATGGTTAGTGACATCATAAACCCCAAAATTTACATAAACCCTGCCCCCTGGAACACGCAACAAAGGGGGTGAGGCCATGTTCGGCCCTTGGTTATCCTGTAGCAAGGTAAACAAAGGACAACGCTGTTTGTCACCTTTAGCCATAGACTATAAAAAAAGATGGAAGACGTGATGTCGCCTCCCTCCATTGTAATGAATTGAAGCAAAAAATGTCCGACCCTGGTCGCCGCCATGTTACGTAAAAACGTCAGTTTGGAGCCAAGGCATGCACAGAAGGAATCGTCCGTGGAGCCAGAGACAGAGCCACGGTATCAAACTTCTGCCCAAACGCTCGCACATCCAATTCAACCACGCCAATTATAACGACACGCCCCATTTCTATAACATTAAATGACTAGCTAAAATGAAACTTATCACAAAAATGAACACTTGAACATATATGAGCTTGATAACAACTACTTAAAGGACCAAAAGCATCTTTCGGAAACTTTTATTGGAAGTGTAAATAATTGTTTTATTTAGGGCAGAGACCCATTTGTTTGAATGGAGAGGGGAGGTTTATGACTTGTACTGCAGCCAGCCACCAGGGGGCGATCAAAGAGCCAGCGGCTTCACTTTTCAAGACTTATGAGGCACAGCCGCCTTTAGCCAGTTAGCTAAATGCTAATTCATACTTATTTGACAAACACCTACACTGTAAAAAACTCCTTGTTGCACTTAAGTATTTAAGTTTGATCAACTTGAATTAATAATTCATTTCAATTTTTTTGACTAGTGAGGAGTTAGTTCTTTTTTATAGTTTATAACAATTTCTCACTAGTCGGAAAATTAATTGAAATTTCAAATCGATTAAACTTAAAAAAAAACATAAGTGCAACAAGGAACTGTCCCAAATGGCACACTCTGGACTTGTGGACTTCCTCAGAGTCCACACTTTGAACACATCATGTAGGGCAGACTTTAGGGACCCTTGAAACGAGGGCGCACCCGAGTCGTATTTTGGGACAGACTTGAGCGTCTAGCCGGAAATAGGAGGAGAAGTTGCCCATCATTGTAAACTCCTCTTATCTGTCGTCGGATTGCTCTTTCGCAAGAACTTCGCATGTGCAATTTAAGGCCACAAGACTGAAAGTCCACACGAAGTGCGCCATTTGGGACAGGTTCCATATTGCGTATTTCCGAGGGAGGGTCTTCACAGAACCAGGAAATTCATTTTAGGAGAATGGAAACAGTGGTGTAGAATAAAGGTAAAATATGCGAAAAATAATAATAAATCTAATCTTTTTCGAGCCGGTTTCTCAACCCTTTAACAAAACCTGATGATCCATGTTATCACAGCATAATCTGAGCATTTGTGTGCCTCGTTGGAAGTGAGAAATCTGACCTTTTGTACAAAGGAGTTAACATGAATAATATCACAAATTTGCTTGTTTGATCGGTGACCTAGAAATGTGCAGATTTTTACATTTATACATTAATTTTGTCTCATAACATTGTGTTATAAAAAAATTGTGGTTTCAAACCTCTGGATCCTATTAACTGATTAATATACATCAGTTGGTCAGTAAAAGACTGTGGTTGTCCAAGGGTTTTTTTTTTTTTTGACTGAGACTCGCCAAACTTATATCGCCAACATGAGCACTCAAGCTCAACATAATTTTTTTTAATGAGTGTTTTCTATCAGAATGCAGTACAAAACAAAGCTATTGTTCACCATTTCCCATCTGCACCTCTAAGAACAGTGAACAGCACTTGCTTTGGCTGCTAAATAATTCACTGAGGAAATCAATGTGGTCTGTGTAGAGAGAAAGAGAGAGAGAGAGAGAGAGAGAGAGAGAGAGAGAGAGAGAGAGAGAGAGAGAGAGAGACGGTGGCGTTCACAACCTCCCTCTTTAAATGTGTGATTCCTCCATTCATTATACAGCCATCTGTTTTACCTGTGCATGATCACGACATGAACACTTTGTGAAAAGACAGTATACACAATGCTAGTGTGTTTTTTTTATATTTGTAGTGTCTTTTAGTAAAACATCCTTTAACATGATACATTTACTTGAGAAATTTCTTAAGATAATAAGACTTTTTGTTTATATCGTTTTCTAAGATGTAAGCACAGTTTTGTTCGATTTATTATGCTTAAACAAACTGCACGATCTGCCAGTGAGGTGTGAAAAAATACTTTGAGAAATATTTTCTAAAAACAAATCTCACGCAACTTCACTTCTGAAGTAAATTTAATCTTATTTAAAAAATATATATTTTCAAAATGACAAACATGCTGATTGAGAAAAACCTTTGTCATTTTAATGGATCTAGTTTTTTTGTACACTTTATGCATCTTTTGTGCAGTGGCTGTCTTGGCGCAGCATCGCATGTCAATGATCATCGATTGCACCCCTTATTTTTTCCCTAGGCTATCTTCACCCAGCCAGCCAAAACAAGCGCATGTGCACGCGTGCGAGAGATTTTGCGTACGAGTTAACACATGAGGTTTTAAATGAGGTTATCACGTGTGTGGATGCGAGAGCATTTCTACATGTGTTACGGTGAGCTGAGGAAGGTCGGATGAAGAGATCTTCGGTTTGCATTCACCCCGTGCCTTGCCGGTTGTCCTGGCAACGGCAGAGGAGATAAATTGAGAGAGAATAATATGGCGTGGTGTATAAAAAGGACAAACAATTAAATAACAGAGGAGAATGAGAGGAGGATTGTGGGATGCATCTGGAGGTGTTGAGAGTAGAGTCGGAGATTAAGGGCTGCAGGTGAGAAATCATCCATTGAGTAATAGTGGGCCTTGAAGTGGCATGTGTATGCCACACACATATACATTACACTGGATTCTAATGCATAGCTTGGGTCGAGCTGTGCTGCTTTTCGTTTTATTTTATGTACTGCTGAACAGTCGCAATGTTTCTAAACTGCTTCTGTTTGAAACAGAGATTAAGCATTGTTTGACAACAAGAACAGATCTCCCTTCAATTCCCTTATACACTCTAAAAATGCTGGGTTATTTTCAACATTATTTAATCCACTTTGAGTTGTTTCAATTTTCAAAAACAAGGTTAACATGAACTATATTTTTCAGCTGAAGAAAAGCTTTCAGTTAATATACTTCATGCAAGTTTTGTTGAAACAAGGGGCCATGGCATGAAAATCTGACTTTTTCCATATTTAAGTGCTATAATTGGGTCCCCAGTGCTTCTATCAACCTAGAAAATGTGATAAAGATCAACCCTGTTACTTAGTTTTGGTAAACCATTCTCTGCAAGCGCGTGAAAAATTAGGTCATTGACATTTGGCTCTCCTTATGATGTCATAAGGAGATCTTATTATAATAATACCGCCCCTTAATCTGCACTATCCAACCACAGCACTGCCATTTAGTTCAAAGAAAAATAGAGAGAGAAAGAATAATTCACAGCATAATTGAGTTTCAATTGAATGGTCAGTGTTTAATTCAATTAAATGACTCGATCGGTCCTCGCTAAATTTGTAGATCTCATGAACTGATCTTTCTGTTTACTTTTGTCATCATAGGGCTTCTGAATGCGGCTGCAATTAGAGACATTTTTTACACAATGCGAGAGCATTTTTGTAACCCGTTGCTCATGTGGGACGTGCAGAGTTGGATTTCTCTCTTTGCCTTTACAGAGATATGTGTATTTTCTATTAGGACACGCTCCGATCCTAACAGCGTGACGCATCTTCACATCCCCATCAAACAGCGTACACATATCTATCGCAGTCTCGCAGACAATTGCATCCTCTTGCGTTTTAAAGTTTTGAGCGTTTAAACTTTCATTTTCCTCACAGCTGCTCTTGTCTGTTTTCACCCGCCGCGCGCACACAGCTGCCTGTCATCAGTGCACGTGAACAGAGCGATTTCTCTCACGTCTTAAAGTTACAGTAACCTAATTCATCTCTCAATTAAATCATCTCTCTGCTCTTCACTGAAGAACTGTTGTACTTCATACGAATGTGTGTATATTTAATTCACACAGTAAAGACTGTGAAGTGTTTTATTTTCATTACTTTTAACAGACATAAGCCTTTTTAAAGGCATATTAAATTTTTCTTTGTGCTAATTTATTTGATTCTCTATTAAAACAATAACATACCTAATTACTGCAAGTAATATAACAAAGGCAACATCTGTGATATTTCTTTATCTAGAATACATGTTAACAGTTACAGTCATCAAAGAGCTTGCATATCAGCTTGAAGAATCTATATCGGCTGCAAAAATCTTGGTCGGAATATCCCCATTGTGTATAACAATGTATGTATATATATATATATATATATATATATATATATATATATATATATATATATATATATATATATATATATATATATATATCACTGATTCTTGAGAGTCGGGACAAAACATGTCCCATTTAGAAAAGTCTAATTTATAGCAAAATTTAAGAAATTCATCATGATTGACATAATTACAAAGTTAAATGTATAGGATTTGTATATACCAATCTGATTTTTGGAATAAACTTTTTTATTTTTGGGGGGATTTTTTTTTAAATGTGTGGTCTGTGGTTAGAAGGTCCATGTTATTGCACTTGTCCTCAGCAAGAGGTCACAATATTAATCATCCCAAAAAACTTTAAAAAAGCTCTACAATTGTGAAAACATATATATCCAATAAAAAATAAGGGGTATAAATATAAAAAACAATGCATGAAGTGAACATCAAACAATATTTTCCATAAAAATCTACCTATTAAAGTTGTGTCCTCAGTTTCTGTCAACTCCGTCAGATTTTTTTATAAAGCTATTTAAATCAGGAAATTCAGGTCAGCTATATCCCTGAGGACCCATTTTCATCTTCCTGCATGTGGTCAATGCAGCACTACCACACATTCTCTGTTATGTTTACATTTGTTATATATATTAAACAAACAATGTGAATATTCCTATGGTCACAGCTGTACCATGTCAACACCATCTTTCTGTTAAGATACTTTTTTTAAACCATAGTGGATTGAATTTAAGCATTATAGTGAGGTTATTGGGACAGCTAGCAACTGAGGAAAAAGTACCTAGCTGCAGTGTACAATACATGTTTTGGAGGGAAAATACATGCCCTTATGTCAACTCCGTCAGACGTCAACTCCGTCAGGTTCTATGTCTGACGGAGTTGACCTGTAACCTGATGGAGTTGACAAATCCACCAATAACCTCTTAATGTGCGATTATAATATTATTTGTGAATAAAGTGAAGGATGAAACCATTATTTCAGGGTTTTATTTACACATAAATGCACATATAGCATGCATTACATTATTTAACCATACGCATCTGACTTCTAAAGAATAGGCAGGCAGTGGTCTGCTTGTTATTGTGTAACATGTAACTTTATATATATATATATATATACACACTCACCGGCCACTTTATTATATACACCTTATTAGTACCGGGTTGGACCCCCTTTTGCTTTCAGAACTGCCTTAATCCTTCGTGGCACAGATTCAACAAGGTACTGGAAACATTCCTCAGAGATTTTGGTCCATATTGCCATGATAACATCACGCAGTTGTTGCAGATTTGTCAGCTGCACATCCAGGGCATGAAGCTCCCGTTCCACCACATCCCAAAGATGCTCTATTGGGTTGAGATCTGGTGACTCTGGTGGCCATTTGAGTACAGTGAACTCTTTGTCATGTTCAAGAAACCAGTCTTAGATGATTTGCACTTTATGACATGGCACGTTATCCTGCTGGAAGTAGCCATCAGAGGATGGGTACACTGTGGTCATAAAGGGATGAACATGGTCAGAAACAATACACGATGCTCAATTGGTACTAATGGGTTTTCCAATCTTCTATTGTCCAATTTTGGTGAGCTTGTGTGAGTTTTAGCCTTAGTTTCCTGTTCTTAGCTGTCAGGAGTGGCACCCGGTGTGGTCTTCTGCTGCTGCAGCCCATCCACCTCAAGGTTCGACGTGTTGTGTGTTCAGAGATGCTCTTCTGAATAACTTGGTTGTAACAAGTGGTTATTTGAGTAACTGTTTTCTTTCTATCAGCTCGAACCAGGCTGGACATTCTTTTCTGACCTTTGGCATCAACAACGCATTTGCACCCACAAAACTGCCACTCACTGGATATTTTCTCTTTTTTAGACCATTCTCTGTAAACCCTAGAGATGGATGTGTGTGAATTTCCAAGTAGATCAGCAGTTTCTGAAATACTCAGACCAGCCCGTTTGGCACCAACAACCATGCCACTTTCAAAGTCACTTAAATCACCTTTCTTCCCCATTCTGACACTTGGTTTGAACTGCAGCAGATCGTCTTGACCATGTCTACATGCCTAAATGCATTGAGTTGCTGCCATGTGATTGGCTGATTAGAAATTTGCATTAACGCGCAGTTAGACAGGTGTACCTAATAAAGTGACCGGTGAGTGTATATATGTATATATATATGATGCAGGGCAATCATACATCCAACACACCCAAACACACACACATGTGAAATGAAAACAGAGGCGGAGGAGGGCACCTGGTTTCCCTTATTGTTCTTTTTTTTGATAGTAGGAAATGGTGTATGTGCAAAATCTTTATTATAGTTTGCTTTACAGTAAGTTCAATACTCTAATAACAATGAGTAGTTTTAGTAGTAGTGTTTGAAGAGCACATCTGTTCAATAATCAGCAAGGCACACATATTTTTTGTCAACACCATCAGTTTTTTGTCAACACCGTCAGATTTTCTGTCAACACCGTCAGATTTTCCAACAGCGTTGGATGTATTTTTTGTTAATCTTTTGGGGAAAAAATATTCTTTTTTCAGTTTATGTTGTTTTTGTAATAAAGGACCATCTGATCTACCATCTCTTATGTTTTATTTATTTAAGGAAATTGTTTTTACAATATTAAAGTTAAAATCAATGTTTGCAATTGCTAATATTTAGAAATCTGAGTTTTCAGAATAGTGTGGAATCACAACCTAAGTTTATATATTGTATTTTTTTACATATCAGAGTAACTAAACACTGTAACAATATACTTGAGAACTTTAGATTCTGGTTGGATTGAAAGAATTTAAATTTTTATACTTTTTAGTGTGTCTGACGAAGTTGACAAAAATCCAGTTCTGAAGGGAAACATGTTTATTTTTTAAAAATGTGTTTTTATTTAGAACCTGTTCCTTTACATGGTTAAATAGCTAAGACCTTTCTCTGCAGAAACATATAACTTTAATTGATATAGTGTGTATTTTAAAAAACAGTTTTTTAAAACCTGTTTTGTCCCGACTCTCAAGAATCAGTGATATATATATATATATATATATATATATATATATATGTATGTATACACATGCATGTACAATTTTAAGAAGTATTTTATGTAATATAAAAATGTATATACATGTGTAAATATTTCTTTAATATATACATGCATGTGTGTATTTATACATAATTATTATACATAATACACACACACATGTATATATTTACTGCACTATTTGCACAAGGCAATCTGATTGCTGGACGCCTGTGTTCGGGCTTGAAAAGTTGAGAAAGTTTTAACTTTCAACCACAGTGACGCGCCACACCGACGGATCCATAATTCAGTTCGGCAAAGGATGATGTCACCCATTTGAAGTAAATGAGAAGCGTTAATGCTGACGCCCCGTGTAGATGTAGCGTAACCGGGTGATTCTCACGAAACCATTGAAACACCACGGCACTAATGATTTTAGCTTTTTATGTGTAATATAGTAACATTAAAAAGCATCAGAATTAACACAATACTGTGTTCTACCTTGCACAATGTGTGATTTCAACATAAGAATTTATAATTGGAAATTTTATCTAATTTTCTGCTGAAATTCTCATTACCGCAATGTGTCCGGCTGTGTTTGAACATGCGTTATGTTGTAATTATGTTGTAATTTAATCAAAATAAATGGATGTTTTGCTAGACTACTTTAGATGACAGAAAAATTATTTACTCAATATTCATGTATAATAATAATGAAGAAAAATTTGGAAAATGATGTGTCCATGCCTGATGTTCTCATCCTCCGCAACACTTTTTGAGAACAGTTTAAGCACACATACAGAATTTTAATAAAGTTTGATTTTGAGTGACCAAGCACATGGACCAGTTACTTCAAGATGGCTACCAGGTAAGATAACTTTTTTACAGTTAATTTGAAATATTGTCTTGTCAGAATGCTTACACGACATTTTGATTATCATTACCACAACAGATGCTTATTAAATGTTAATTTAATTAATAGAAGCATAATACTTTGATTTTAAATGCATGTGCAGAATCTCCAAATTATGTTCTTTCAGGTCATGTCATTTTGAAAATATGTCAGTGTTGATGTTTTCTGACTGTTGCGGTAATGAGATTTTTTAGGACTAATTTTTTAAATTATGTTACAAAAAGTGTTAAATGATAAGTAAAAGTTTTTAAATTAATGTTCCCATTTACTCCAGACTTTGTTTTTCAATGTCTGGTGGGAAAAAGTAAATTTAAGCAATTTTTACATTTTCATGCTTGACATTTTTAAAACCAAGTTTTCGTGAGAATCACCCAACCACGGTTTTATTGTGTTATGAAACCAAACAGCTTTGTTAAAGAAATTTAATTTTTTATAGATTTGTCTTTTCATATAAAAGAAAGCTCATAACATTCCTCAAAAATGCATCTTTTGTGTTCAATTCAGACAGTGAGCAAATGATGACAGAAATAATTTTTTTTGAGAGGAACTGTTTCTTGAACACGTACATTAACACTCATTCACATGCAAACCCCCTTCTCTAACGCTGAGATGGATTCACACTTTCGTTTCTCCTGTTCCTGCCTCTCAACACTCAAACACGTGCTGACACCTCCCATCGCTGCTTTCATTCTCTTTCATACACATTTTTTTTCAAAGCCCTGCCTCTCATTCACATTCTTTCTTCACTTTATTATTAAACACTCCCACCCCCTTCCTTCGTAAGATCACACTTGCACAATCCCGACCTGCGCTAGTACCTTATTCTCACAAAAATCACATGAAAGGCAACATACCACACAACACATAGTACAATGTACAGTACCGCTGCAGGTTATTCATAAATCGTCAATGGTTAAGACATAAAACTACAAGCATGTTGGCCGATCACCAGGCCCAGCGCCAAAACGCAATAAATCCATTTTGACTAAATTGCGTAAAAGTGTGTTTTCTATACCAAGAAAGTGACCACTATTAGATGAAAACCACTATTTTCTGTTACAAACGTTCACATAGCATCTTTAGGTTATAATAACATTCAAATCCAAAATTTGATTTTCAAAGATTTATTATTAAAAACAGATTATTTTTTCGGCAAAATGCAATAAATCCATGACAATTTTTTTTTCAAAATGCTATAAATCTATTGAATCAATATAAATGTACATTCATCTTTGCCATGTTATATTCATTTAGTTGACTACTAGTGGTATACACTGATTAAAAAACGAAACATTACTGCCATTAATCAAAACACTTTGTCATATTAAGAACACTGTCATTGCTGCTGTCATCTTTGGGACGTCGTCGCTGAATTTTTTTGACAGCGATCAGCTGTAAAATGTTTTGGTCCTGTTCGATTTTCGTTGACTTCGAGTAAAATAATGGAAAGTTTTTCATAAGATCCCCTGGGGTCAATGTGTTAGCATGACAGAAACTTGCAACAGCCGGCATTTTTCCTTCGCCCGAGTGGCTTACGCTTCTTCCCCATCTCACCACAGGTTTATCAATGCCATCAAAGTATTATTTTGTTTTTGTTTGTTTGTTGATCACAAAGTACAAAGTTGTTAAGGAAAACTAGGATTTCGTGTGTATTCAATGCACCGCCATTATTGTTTACAATGCATGGAATGGTGCGCTGTGATTGGTTAAGCGGATTTATTGCATTTTGCAGAGAAGGAGGACTGGCGTTTATCGCGTTTTGGGAAAAATGGGAGAAAAGACGACAGAATAACACGGCGGATATCGGATTTTGCGTAAAATTAAGTATTTACTTTTAAATACTAACGTAATACAATACTGATTTTGGTGGTAACTCTTTTTTTTAAAATAGCATTTATCGCGTTTATCGCGTAACTCTTCATACCAAACGAACCAAACGTTACCTTGATTGATGTTTCAGCCTGCGAGGTTTTAAACATACATTCCTTAAATTCAAATTTCACGAGCTAGTAATGTCGCTGTCATATCATCATCATCATCATCATCATGGGAAAAGCAAACTTTTATAAATACGCCTTTTTTTAATACGTCCGTCTAACAACTCCAGTCTCCTGCGAAAACGAAGTGACTGAAATAAGTTTAGGTTGAAGCACTGAATTAACTAAAAAAATCAAAGCTTAAACTAAATTAAAAACTCAAACATAATTTATATAAATAATATCAAATAAACGTAAGTAAATAAAATGACAAAAACAGAACTAAATTGCTACAAAACTATAAATAAATTGAATTAACAAAAGCAGCATCTAGAAGGAAACAACTCTTTTAATGGTAAGTTAAATGTTTGTGGCCCTGCTTTTTTATTATGGGAGGCATTATAATGTACAGAAAAATATAATTCAGATTATTATAATGCTAAGCAGCAGTCTCAAATGAACAAAAAGAAAAACTGTTGCATCATGAACAGTAATGAGCAATACTTTTAAGAACAATGAAATAAATGTTTAGAAAGTGATATATTTGATCGTTTTTATTTACATTTTGTGTCTTCCCTCGCCTGGCATACGGATTGTTTCGGGATTGATGGCGCTTCCTGGTTTGTCACTCTCTGCGCTGTCTGTGGTCCTGGATGACTCTTTGATCTCTCCGCTGCCCGTCTGTCCTCACCTGCTCTTATCTTTGGATTGTTCCCTGTTCTGACTGGACTCCCCAAATAGCGAACCAAATTTACTCTATCCTCGTCTCTCTGCCCTCCTGGAGTTGTTAGCCCGTTGCTCAGCTTTATTAATAAAGTCTGATTTATCTTTGAAGTTCGCTTTGATACTGATGATAGTGACAGTGACATTACTAGCTTGTGTAAGTTGCATTTAAGAAATGAAGGTTTAAAACCTTGCAGGCTGAAACGTCAAGGAAATTAGCTAGGACGCTGAATTGCACTGCGCCTTCATGTAGGCTAGCTGGTTTTTTAGGTAGTTGCAGTCATTGGATACATTTTCTGGGGGACCATTTTCCCCCCGTGGCACCGGACCTGACGATCACCTTTAGGGGGCGTGCACACCAAATCTTTTACGCCGGCGCATGTTTTCAATTGTTTCAAATGGAAGCTCGGCGTTTTTCAAATAAGCCAGCAGCTAGCGCGGTTTTTTTCGCCCTGAAAACCAGCGCTTGTTGGTTTTTCCGCGCTCGGCGCCGAGAGTTGAAAGAGATTCAAATTTGGGAGAAAAGCTCTGCTCGTCAATGTCATTTCTCACACCGCCTCTCCAATCACAGTGGAGGGGCGGGACATTACCACAGCAACCAACCAGCTCACAGCCGAAGAAAGCTGGCACTCAGCCAAAAAAACAGCTGGCATTCGGCATTGTCCAGGCATTTTCAGCCGCTTTTAAAAGTTTTGGTGTGCACAACCCCTTAGACATCAATGCCAAGAACACAACAGAAAAAAATCTCAGTCATTGTCTTTTCACACTGTCAGAAAAAATGGCCAAGAAATGGTCCAAAGCTGTCACCAGGGCAGTAAAATTTAAATGTACCATTTTATGTACTAAGGGGTGTACAGTATTTACAGTATTTGGTACCAATATGTATTTCTGAGGTATTCATATGACCTCTTAAAGGGATACTCCAGCCAAAAAAGAAAATAATACCCCATAATATACTCACCATCAAGCAATCCAAATGTTCATCATCTTTCAGATGAGCACATTTGGAGTTATTTTAGTAACTGTCCTTGCTCTTCCAAGCTTTATAATGGTAGAAAAGGTGATCAGGGAACAACTGGGTGATTTTGATATTTGTCTAGAGTATCACTTTAAGGTACAAAGCTGTACTTTTTGAAAGGGTACTGCCCCAAGAAAGTAACCCTTTAAAATCACTCCCTGCATGAGATCTGAGTTGTTTAGTTATGCAATATGCTATTGTAGAAGCCATGAGTTAATATGCTTTCATCTTTTAAATAGAAATTGTGTCAGATTTACTAAATTACCTGATACAAATCTGTGATGTGAATCATCTGATTTCGGCACAAGGAATGTTCACTATCATTAAAAGATGATTCAAGGACAAAATAAAATATCTAGAGATGCCCTTTGAAAGAGAGCAAAACGCAAATCTCTACGATTTCTTCCGGCATATGTTTCACAATGCAGGTGTATCGGCTGCTGTGAACATAATGACCCTGAGCAGTTAAACAGATTAACTGTTATGCGATATTCTCAGTAGTTTAGATCTCCATTCATCTATTCTGCATCCTGTTTGTGTTCGTGCATGTGCTTGCGTTCATCTGATTACCTACCGGAAGTGCGTGATTTCCAGATCTTTGGCCACCCACGTGTCAAAGCCTATTTGGTGTTCAGAAACTTGGCATATGGCCATGAAACCTGCAGCCCTTAAACGCAGAATGGGGCTATTTTTGCATAGAGGACATTTGAATTAAACTCTTAAAGGCACAGCATCAAAGCTGTTAAATTTTAAACGCCAAACATGAGGATGATAATGAAATATGTCTATGCTTAAAAAAAAAACTTTTTGGACTTTTGTGTGTCTCTAGATGGTCACACACATCCACAGAGAGAAAAAGGAGAAACCGGTCACGATGAGCTGACAGCTACAGTTAATTGATCATGAGTTCCTCCATCTGTGCATTGATACAAATTCATAATTTCTGTATTATAAGGTCTTATATGGGAACGACCAATGATGTTCTTTTCAAGCTGACTTTGTTTTCTATCACATCTGCATGGATGAACAGAAAAGGATGGGATGTTTCACCAAATATGGAATCGAGTAATGAAAGATTTCCAAATTATACTTGGAGAAACCTCGTGCTCTGTAGGGAATAAGTCAGGAAGGACTTGGAGAAACTTTGAAGAGATTTCAAGCCTGGAGCTGGTGCTCTTCTCAGCTGATTTATAATAAAACATTTCAGCTGCTTTGAATATAATTTAAGAATTACAGTCAGAGCCGTGGCCACGTGGTCATATATAACGCAACTGTGCTTTGGGAAATGCAACTTTGAAATGCGGCTTGTAGTCCTTTCCCGGTCCTACACTGTCAGAAAAAAATGGTAAATAAAAGGTCCCTAGCTGTCACTGTACCATTTAGGTACAGATATGCATATATTTGGCACTAATATGGTGGTAATATGAACTCTTTAGGTGCAAAGGTGTACCTTTGGAATGGATACTGTTCCTGTGACAGCTAGGGACCTTTTTTTTTTTACAATTTTGACAGTGTACACTCTAAAAACAATTGGTGCTAAATAACACTAAAGGCTTGTTATCATAGAGGAACCATTTTTAGTGCTATTTAGCACTTATAAACAGTGTTGGGGTAACCCATTACAAGTAACGTGCATTACTTAATAATATAACTTTTCTGAAGTAACGAGTAAAGTAACACATTACTTTATAAATGTACATATTAATATTTGAGTTACTTAAAAAAAAAGGAATGCGAGTTACTTTTCAGTTTAAAGATGCACTTTGTATAATCCGTGCCGCTAGAGGGCGCACAATCAAAACAATAACAATGACATAGATTAGTGACGCTCTAAAGCAGCGTGGAATAAGGGGATTTGTTGTTTGACTCAACCGCTGATGACCATCAATCAGACGGGAACGAGGAATCATGTTAACAGATGAGGTAATCAAATGTTTTAAATGTTGCGTTTGATGACATCGTTTTAATTCATTGTGTAAGGTTTCATGTAATGTTCAAAACACAATTGTTATTCATAGATGTTACAGTATTAGTCCATTACGATGGTGTGGGAATACAGCACGGAATTAAGTGTTCAGATTAACAAATTTATCATAAACAAGCGAGTATAGCCCAACAGACGCATACTTCCGCATTTGTCCACGACACACTTGTCTGTGGTTTCTACGTCAGTAAAGGCAGTAACAAAGGGTAACGTGGATATTAACGTCATTGATAGGCGACTGCACTGCCCCGTGTCACTGTTTAGAATCATTAAATCATATTAAATACAAATTCATAACTCCTGACAAAAATAAAGACACTACTGTCACTATAGGATTTTCTGAATAAAATAAAGGTCAAAAACTGAATCTTAAGTCTTAACGCTTTTTAATGCCGTATAGTTTGAATTAATGTAAATAAAGAACTCTTTAGGATGCCAGTGTCCTCATGCAGGTTAACAGGATTGGGTGCTTGTAAAACTGTGGCGTTAAATGCGATGCGGTCAAAAATTTGGGTGCAACTGACTTTTATTCTGGTGCACCTAAGAAAAATAGTTAGGCGCACCAGTTCCACCAGTGAAAAAAGTTAGTCTCGAGCCCTGGAATGCCAATTTTCTCATAATTTACAAGTAGTTGAAAACATTAAAGATATTGTTAGTAGTCAGCTGGACAAACAGAGATGGCAGGCCAGAGCTTGACATTTTTGCGATGGAAATATGCCATTTCTCAGTCATAAAAGCCACCTGCAAGGCCTGAAAGAGATCAAGCCTCAGCAAAGAAAGAAAAAGTAACGCAAAAGTAACTTAAAAGTTATGTAAGCATTAATTTACATGAAAAGTAACTAAGTAACGCAATCAGTTACTTTTTTGGGAAGTAACTTACTATTGTAATGCATTACTTTTAAAAGTAACTTTCCCCAACACTGCCTATAAAGCACTTATGAAGAACCATATGGGGGTGATATAGGACACAGGTGCTAAATGGCACTTAAAAGGGTTCCCCTATGATTACGAGCCAGTGAACCACTTTTAGTGCTATTTAGCACTGTTTGTTCTTAGAGTGTACCCTTTCTTTCCTTCCCTATCACTTCCTATCTGTCTCTCCTCTTAGAATAAAGAGAAAAAACACTTCACACTAAAAAAAAATGCAGCATAACGTTTAAATAACTTAAGGCAAATCAATTCAACCTACTTTTTTAAGTTTTTATTTGTGATAAGTTTATATAGCTTAAAAAAAACTTTTTTACAGTGCAAGAATATAAAAGATAATTTTAGGAATGAGATAATCTACCTCACTAGAAAATTCCACATTTTACCTCCTAAACTCCATATTTGGTTAGGAACAAATGTTAATTGTATCCGCTATGGCGATGGACAAAAATTTCAGGGAATAATTACTTCAATTCAGGTCTGTTGTCAGAAAAGCTATTGAATGGCTTGTCAAGACTATTCTGGTGGTAGCTTTTCATTTACTTCATTGTTTGTTTATTAGCAGTGTTAACATTTTAAAAACTTTGTGTTTTTGTGTTCAACGGAAAAGAAAAAGCAGGTACGACATGAAGGTGGTAAAATTATGCCAGAATGTTTCTTTTTGTTTACATTTTTTGTAAGTAAAAAATCTGTGTACCCTTAGAACCAGACAAAGACGTTTAAATTTTGATACAGTATAAATCATTTAGTTTCGAGCTCTGCATTATCTCAGTGGTTGTTGCTAGAGCTCTGTGTGTGTATCAGTTTTATGTGCTAAGCTGTAGTCATAGCATTGCTCAGAATATAATGAGGTCAGTGGGATTTGTAAGTGGTGCTCTTAATATAGCACATGCATACCTATGCACGATAGTATAGGCACGCAAACATGCAGTCATCATTACTGCCTGGGCCTAAGTGTATAAACACACATACAGTATGTGCTTACACATCTCCCTAACATGTGCAGATGACATGAATGCATGCATGTGTGAGGCAATAAGCTGAAAGGGATTTAAAGGGTGTGTGTATGTGAAAAAATAGGCAAAACTGGCTTAATTTGGTCGTCTATATTCGGCAGTTTGCCAACACTCTTGGCATAATGCAGAAGTTTATATACTCTCGTTTTTCTCTTGCTTACTTTCTAAACGGCATCTTTAGACCTTTAGAGGAGTGACTCATTGGTGTGGTGACCTGATGGGGATTACTTCACCCAAATCTGTCATAATTTTGTTCTCAACTTCATATTTGTGACCCTGCACCACAAAACTTTTCTTAAAGAGCACCTATTATCTGATTCACGTTTTTAAATTTCCTTTAGTGTGTAAGTGTGTATTAGTACATGTTAATGATATAAGGTACAAACCCCAAAGTAAACAATGACGCGAGTTATCGTCTCCAGCGTAAATCTCTTTTCTTGGACTACAACAAAGACCGACATTCTCATAACTCCCCCTACTTCGGACTCACAGCCTGTAAGTTAACTCCTGTTAGCATTGCATTGTGAGCGAATCTTTCAAACATGGTAAGGAGCATCACATTTCCGGCTGACGTCAGAGGTATTCAGACCAATCACAACGTACAGATTAGCTGGCCAATCAGGGACACAAATCTGTGCGTTTCAGGAAAAGTGTGAAATCTGGAGCTACAAAAATTTACGGTATTTGGAAAATAATGTGTTTTTAAACCATAAACCATGCAAACACACTGTATTATACCAAATACACAAAATAACGTTGTTTTTAGCAATGAAATAGGTGCTATTTAATATATTTGTAGCAATAGCCAAAAATACAAATATAGATTTTTTTATGCCAAAAATCATTAGGATATTAAATAAAGCTCATGTTCCATGAAGATATTTTGTAAATGTCCTAATATATATATAAAAGTATTTTTATCATTAGTAACATGTGTTGCTAAGTCTTCATTTCGACAACTTTAAAGGCGATTTTCCCAATATTTCGAGTTTTTGCACCCTCAGATTCCAGATATTCAGTATCTCGGCCAAATATTGTCCTATCCTAAACCATACATTATTTCAGCTTTCTGTTTTTTTAATTAATTCAGCTGACTGCTTTTGTGGTCCAGGGTCACATATTTCTAAACCTGTATGCTGTTTCCACTTTGTCAATGATTTGAAGTCGAGATCGCATGATCGTTTTATAGAAAAGAATAATTTTAAAATGAATAATTCAGAAATCATACTGATTCAATTCGCTAATTCAACTCACTGACTCAAAGATCAAGTTTTCCAACTGGAGAGCTAAATTATCAGCAAATAATAATTTAAAGGATTAGTCCATTTTCGTAAAAAAAATCCAGATAATTTCTTCACCACCATGTCCTCCAAAATGTTGATGTCTTTGTTTGTTTAGTCGAGAAGAAATTATGTTTTTTGAGGAAAGCATTCCAGGATTTTTCTCATTTTAATGGACTTTAATGGACACCAACACATAACAGTTTTAATGCAGTCTAAAATAGCAGTTTCAAAAGACTCAAACGATCTCAAACGAGACATAAGGGTCTTATCTAGCGAAACGATTGTCATTTTTGACAAGAAAAATAAAAAATATGCACTTTTAAACCACAACTTCTCGTCTTCCTCCAGCTGTGTGACGCGCCAGTGCGACCTTGCGTAATACGTCATCACGTAAAGAGGTCACCGATGACGTATTGAAACTACGCCCCAGTGTTTACAAGTGTGGAGAAAGAGGACCGTTCCAACATTGTTATATGTGGAATGATACTAATTAATGTCTTCGTGTCAGTTCATTCTTTAAAATGGTCCGCAAATGTGCATTTTTGGCTTAGTTACATATATGTAACACGTGACCTTTCCATGGCATTATGCAATTACGTAAGGTTGCGCTGGCGCGTCACAGGACCGGAGATAGACGAGAAGTTGTGGTTTAAAAGTGCATATTTTTTATTTTTCTTGTCAAAATTGACAATCGTTTTGCTAGATAAGACCCTTATGCGTTGTTTGGGATCGTTAAGAGTCATTTGAAACTCCTTTGAAATTGCAATTTTAAACTGCATTACAACTGTTACGTGTTGGGGTCCATTAAAGTTCATTAAAATGAGAAAAATCCTGTAATGTTTTCATCAAAAAACAAGATATCTTCTCGACTGAACAAAAAAAGACATCAACATTTTGGATGACATGGTAGTGAGTAAATTATGAGGATTTGTTTTTAAGAAAATGGACTAATCTTTTAAATTTGGTCTGTTCCTCATACAAAGCTGATGTGAAGTAGAGAAAATAAAATGTAACCAGTTGCAGCAGTGGAGCACATTCACAAATCAGATACCAGGAAAACCAGGAAAACAGACAATGATATAAACAATGCTTCTGTTTTTTAATTTGCATTCAATTTTCAACCAACCCCTATTCACTTAATAAGCACACACACGCACGCACATACACACACACACACACACACACACACACACACACACACACACACACACACACACACACAACACTCACCGACACACACGCACTAACAGCATCGGGCAATTTATGACTATGTCATCCGGCATGTCCATGTTATTGATTGTGGCACTGTTGCTCTGCATCAATACAGACATCAGTCTGTCTGCTGATACACCCAGAATCTACATAACTCTCATTAAGTGAACTTATGTATTCTCTCTCTACGCTGAGACCAACACAAATCATTCATGTTTCCTTAGCAACCACACCGCACAGCATCAGCACCAAAGCCTATTTAACAAGTCTCAAGCAACCGCTAGAAATATGGCCCTGTGTTTGGATGCTCAGTGAGAGGAAGATAGGATATATGTTGTTGAATGATGTTAGCTCAGACAGAAGCAGGTGCGAGTTGTTGTGGTAATAGGAACACACTAGAAATAGTGCATTGACATCTATTTGGAGGAAATACAGCTGTAGCTATGCCAAACATTTAGATATGGATCTAGTTTAAACTCTTATTAGCAAATATATACGTTTACTTAACATTTGAGAAAAATCTATATATAAAATATTATGTATGGAAAACATATGTGTGATTATTTTTTGCATGCACGTATCTTTGTTTTGTTGTTCCTTTTCATCAAACTTATACTGGCCAATGGAAACGTGCTTAAAGTCCATGTAAGTCCGATATTAAAGGTCACATTCTTCCTGATCCCATTTTTCAAACTTTAGTTAGTGTGTGATGTTGCTGTTAGAGCAGAAATAATACCTGCAAAATGATAAAACTCAAAGTTCACTGCCAGGCGATATATTTTCTTTAACAGAATTCGTTTTTCAAAGCCTACAGCGAACATCCGGTTTGGACTACAGCCTCTACTTCCCGATTGAATGACGTCAATAAAACAGTTTTTGACTAAACTCCGCCCACAGGAATACGTCAGTCGCCAGCTTTGGCTCAAATGGCTCTGCTAAGCTAAGCTGCTGTCAATCACAACACACTAAACAAACTACACAATCACAACTCATTACGTATTTATGAAGGAAGGATTTTATATAATAAGAAAGACATCAGCCCGTTTTGAGGACAGTGAAAACACTGCTATATAGATAAGTAAATTGTGTGAAAAATACCATGTTTTTTTACACGTGAAACATGAACACATGTTATATTGCGCAGTGTAAGCAAAATCAAAGCTTTAAAAACACAGAAAGAACGGGACCTTTAAATGAGTTCTCATCTTGTGACACCACAGAAAAATTTTGTTATTAACCACCCAGCCAAATTTGAATGATAAAAAAGCCAAATAAATAAAATAAGTTATGATTCCCTGCTCACAAACACTGAGGGCGTGTCCTCTGGCAGCGCTGAAACACGCCCACTCGCAGCAAAGCTGCTATATCTCTCTCAACTTTCAAATACCGCTACAACCTACCGTACTTTCCGGACTATAAGGTGCACCAGAGTATAAGGCGCATCATTCAAAAATGCGTTATTAAGACGAAATAACATATATAAGTCAAAGTGGACTATACGTCGAAAATTATTTAGAAAATTATTTTACAAAATCCAAGCCAAAGAACAGACATTTAATCTGGAAAGGCAAGTTATTCAACTAAACAACAGCACAGAACAGCAGGCTTAATAGATGTCTGTACGTTAAAAGTAATATTATCAGTAATTTAAACGACAAACCATAGCATACAGAGTGTACATGGAAGGGTGAATAGGCTAAATTAACCGAAAAAGCCAACTAGCGTAAAGTTCCTATACTCGTCATTCCACATTACAGAATCCATTGAATTACATAAATACAAAAGCAGCATATGGCGGACTCTCGCGGCTGTAGGCGGTAATGTTGTCTCTTGCCTCATAAATGTCAAAATTTATTCATACTGACTGACAAGGCGCACCTGACTGTAAGACACAGCACCAGCCAAGTTATGAAAAAAAAACGCGGCTTAGCCTATATAGGCCGAAAAATACGGCAAATAAACGCTAACATTATAATGTGTTTAGAAACAATTCTCTGAAATGACTTTACACAGACTTTAAAATCCCAATAATACTTGCCAACAAATCAACCTGATCAATCTTGAAGACCTGCTAGCAAACCATCTTAGGCATTTGTAAACTTTTTGTATTTTTCAGCTGAAAAATTACAGACCAGTCACCCACCCTTGCCACACCCCTGCGACATCAAACATTATAACATCATAAAATCTTTTTAAAGGGGACATACCATGAAAATCTTGACTTTCCATGTTTAAGTGCTATAATTGGGTCCCCAGTGCTTTTATCAACCTGGAGAATGTGAATAAGAACAACCTAGTAACTTAGTTTTGGTAAACCATTCTCCAGAAGTATGTGAAAAAAAGTTGTCAGAAGGGGATAATATCGCCTCTTTATCCAACCACAGCACTGCCATTTAGTGCAGAGATCAGCTCATTTGCATGTTAAAGGACACGGCACAGTTTTGCTCACAAACTTCACATAAGTACTTTGGGGACACCAAAGATTTATTTGACATCTTAAAAAAGGGAATGAGCCCAAATAAATTAACCCAAAAAACAATGGGTTAAAACAACCCAGCATAGGCTAAATTACAACCTAACATGGTGGGCTTGTCCCTTTTTTTTACCCAATGCTGGATTGAAAGTAACCCAGCATTTGTTTTTAGAGTGTAGGCTTTCTTTAAAAACATCATCACTTGTTGGCAAGAAAAATTTGACTATCATGATAACAGAATCCTTAATCTTACCTTGAAAGTGCAATTTCCGCCTTTTGCTTTGCAATGTCGGCGGCCTTGTCTGCTGCTTCTACCGCTCTGTCCACTTTCTCGCGAATCTTGCTGGCACGTAGAGGAATGAGGTTCTTGCGTTTGCCGCTAACTAGCACGTTCTGTTTGTATTTTCCCTCTTCTTTAGTGCCATCAGGAAAGGTGGTGCATCCGTACCCATGCCTCTTGTTGCCCAACCACTCTCCCTGATAGTGCAGTCCGTCAGATCGCCTGCTCACCCCGCAGCCCGTCCTCTTGTCATTCTTCCATTCGCCTGTGTAACTCTCCGTGGTAGTGGCATCCACGTCATCGTCACCCACTGGCAGCTCGCTCTCCCCCTCCCCGAGGCTGATGGTCGAGTTGATGTCGGATGCGGCGGAGCTGACCGTACTCATGCCAGCTTCGCTCCGAAAGGAACTCTGCTTGCTTCTCTGGCTGGCCAACGAGCTTTTGGACTCCGATTTTCGCAGTTTGAGGCCACTCAAGAGTGAACGACGGAACAGGCCCTTCTTTTTGTTTTTCAAAAGCTCTGCTTCACTGTGGGCCGTCAGAACGAAGCCCCCGCGGGACACTGCAGGGCTGCCCGCCGCAAGGACGCCTCCGCCCCCCACACCAGCCACGGGCGGTCGATCTCCGGTCAGCAGCGCTGTGCCGTTACTGTGCTCGGAGCGTAGAGAGTTTATGGAGGTACGGAGAGGTGAACGGATGACGGCCGCCATACCGTACGGAACGCTCTGCCGTACGCCGTATCCGTGCCGCATGCCTCCCACCCATTGGCCCTGGTATGTACCTGCGAAAAAAGGCAACAAGTAAGAAACTACAGCAGACAGTTACACCATGAATCACCAATATACTTAAGAATGAAGATTTCGGTTCTGTTGCAGGATTTTTGCAGAGCTGCAGATGTAAAACTTAGGGATACACTGCTGAGTCTGCTATCCTTAGGTTTCTCTAGAGTTTGGAGAGTTGCCTCATGAATTCAGCTCTGT
Organism: Misgurnus anguillicaudatus; assembly: GCF_027580225.2. Lineage (NCBI taxonomy): Eukaryota > Metazoa > Chordata > Actinopteri > Cypriniformes > Cobitidae > Misgurnus > Misgurnus anguillicaudatus. The sequence goes on along the minus strand of NC_073342.2, from coordinate 15,776,476 downwards.
TTCTTCCTGACAGTGTAGTGAGAAACATTGTATAAAGAAAAATAGGGCTCAGACTGGCCCTTTTAGTGGCCCTCAATGCATTTTTCATTGCTTTGGTGCCACATTATGAGGGTGAGTAACAAAAAAGAAAAATGAATACATACATATGACGGGTATTTAATAGGATCTGTAAGGAATAATCGACGACGGGCTGTTGAATTATTAGACAAATAATGCATACCCAAGGTGGTGATGCGGCCACGATGCGAAGCAGTCAATAATCAATATTTTTCAATAATTCACCAGCCCGGAGTCAATTATTCTGCTTATACTACGGTTACCACACCTTAAGACATTGACCACATGATATATTTGAAGGGATTCGTCCGGTTTTTGTACTTAAATCGTTATTGTCAGTAGGACTATTTCTTCTGCGTCTCATCCAACGGCTCTTTTGCTTTGTTCCAAAACGTCATTTTAAAGCTTGCAATGGAGGCTTGAGCCATTGATAGGATTCTAATGCAGTTATTAATGAAGTTATTAGAAAGAAAGTGAGAGCGACAGAGACACAGAGAGAGAAAGAAAGGAAGAAAAAGAGAATAGCGAGCGAGAGAGAGAGAGAGAGAGAGGGCGAGCAAGCGAGAGAGATTGTGTGAATGAGGCTACCTCTGTGCATCTCTAAACAGCGCTGTTATTCCCTCAGAAAATCGTATGTCATGTTGTTTTTGTTAGTCCTTTATTACAGTTAACTATGCGTTCAAGAGAGCTGCCTGGAACTACTTTCGCTGTGCGTTTCCCAGAAAATATTTGCACACCTTAGAACGTTCATCAGCCAATCAGATTCAAGCATTCAACGGACCTGTGGTATAAAATGAGATAAACTGACACACCCAATTCTTTCTTTTCGATCAACTCATTTGTGTTACTAGAGTAGGCTTAATGCTTTTCAACCTCTTACATGAGCTTGCTAATTTGTCTAAGAAATATTGTTTACAGTCACACGAGTATAACAATAACTGTAGGTACAGAACACCATGATTACAGCTGTGATCGCCATCAGCATAGCCATCATCATCCATCGCCAACCACAGGATGTGCCATAATGGCAACAAGGGGAGAAGTGCTTTTGGCAGCCATGATCCTGGCTCCATTACTTCTCTTATTGTGATGGAGCCTCATGGGACTAAGTATTCATCTCATCTATCTTCATGTCCATGAGGTATCACAATGTCCATCAATTTAGCCGCCAGCAGTGTTATTTATCAGTGACCGTGCCAACAATATAAGGGGATGCTGGGTTCCGTAAAATGTCCTTTATGGACCTGGCAGCCTGATCTTTCTGTCAATGCTCTTGATGGATCACCATCTTGGATCTTTCATTAGACGACACAGCTGACCAACAACAACCATAAAGTTGCAGGCCATGAGAGTGGTGATGGGTGATCTCAAACTGGTGTCACTGGTAAAACCGCATTTCTAATCATTATAGTGTTTTGTTTTCAAAAGGAGGAAGGTAAGCGACATCAGCATCTTCAAACAGACATTGCCTCATAAACTGATTCCAGATGAGGTTTCTGCTCTCATGCTTACAACTAAGGATCATAATGCCTCTCTCCATGGTGCTGAAATCTGGGACAGCGCTCTCTCTCTCTTCACATGCAGCAGAGCTGAATGGTTTGTATTCACACAAAAAAGATATTTTTTAGACTGTCATACTAGACCTGATCACTCCTGTACTTTTCCCCCTCCGTGAGGTCACCTGTGATGTAACCACTATCCCTTCAATGATTCATCCTGGCTAATGTTCTAGAACTGTGCCACACACACACAGAGAGCTCACCATGCTGCTTCCGCTATCTCACCATCTCTCCCACCTCTTATTCATACTCGCCCTCTTTACTTCTCCTTTTTGGCGTTACATTATCAGCCCTCTCTTCTTGGTAGCTACATGCATACACATTCTGCCATATGTGAGCGTCCCTCATCCCCTCGTCCTGTATTGATCTCATGTCTGGATGGCTCGATAGGGCTGGAGTTGTGTTTGGTGGATTTTCCCAGCCCCCATTTTAATTTACATAAACTCGACTGGGTTGCAAACAGCCTTGCTACCATCCATCTGCCCACCCGTCTGTCTGTCTATCGTTTGAAACTTTAACAACGCTTTGGAGTATTTTTATTACCAAACTTATTACAAGGCCGTAAACTCCCTTTGTTTTCCAAGGGTACCATTGTTTTGGATTTATAATGGTGAATTAAAAGTGTATTAAGGATTATTTTTATCAAGAGAGCGATACTTGTAGACGAATAGAGAGCATGCATGTGAGAGAGATCGAGAAGTTGGAGTGAGAACAGACGCTGATTCATTTTCACAGGTCTGCGCTGTTGTCATTCAGATGTTGTGCTGTGCGGAGAGGACGACAGTTGGCCAACATCTGTCTGATGCATGCTTTATATTGTCAAGCAGCATCTGTGTGATATGTAGATCAAACACAATTCTAAACTGATGGGATTAGCTCAAAAAAATCCAACACACACCAAATAAAAGTCAGTGTGTTTGTCCTAAACAATTACATTGTAGTTTTCATACAGACACTCACACACACATCCTTATTAAATGCAGGTTTGCATCCAAAAATGTTTTGTCAGCCTGTATGGTTCCATAAAGAACCTTTAACATCCACAGAACTTTTTTATTTATTAACTTTTTATTTATTTACACCACTCCAGCATCCAGGGCACGATATATTCATGGCAAGAACTGGTTAATCCATACACAAGTTAATTCACACGCAAGTCGGGGATGGACAATTTGTCATCTTCATTTCACATAACCTGTGTGACTTTAGAGTGTGGGAGGAAACCGGAATACCCGGAGTAACCCCACACTAACACAGGATGAACATGCAAAATCCAAACAGACAGACCTCCTGACACAGCCAAGGCTCGAACCAGGGACCTGAGTAAAAATGTTCTTTGGGTGACCAAAAATGGTTCTAAAAAAATGGATCATAAAACCAGTCATAAGTAGCACAGGTACATATTTGTAGCAATAGCCAACAATACATGGTATGGCCCAAATCTTTTTATTTTTTATGCCAATAATCATTAGACTATTAAAGATTTTGTTTCATAAAGATATTTAGTAAATATTTTACATTAAATATATAACAATGTGTTTATCATTAGTAATATGCTGATAAGGATTTAATTTAAAGGGGTGGTTCAATGGTATTTCAAGCATTCTGACTTATTAACACAGTTAATGTCAAAAAAGCAGTTAGGCGTGTTACAGAGTATTTCTGTGCCAAATGCACTTTGCCAGGGTTCGTACAAGTTTCGGAAAGTTTTTTCAATTACAGGTCTACCTGATGTTACAGGGGTTTTCTATACGTATCACTTCTTTATATGGGCACTTCCCCCGGAAAACCCCGCCCACCCGTCAATCAGCGGGAGACGCTAGAATTTGCAAACATCTTATCACGCGACACAGCTTTGTTTCATTTCAAAACTCAACAATGGCACGAATGAAGAAGTGTGTTTTTGGATGTAATGAGAAGAAAGCCAGCCTTATGAAAACAATGGATATAGTTTATTATCCGGGGTAGCAGCGGAGTTTTGCGTGTGTGTTTGATGCGCTGGATTTTCCCAACCAGGTCATAACAAGTTGCACGCGGTAAGTAAGACTTCTGTCTTATGTTGGAAATAGGCGCGTGCATATAAATGACACGAACATGTAGTGAATCTTAAGTTAAAACAGTGTTGTATAGTGTTGCATGACTCATACTCGCTCCTCCCGCGGTATAACTCCTCCTTCATTTTTTCGTATGTATCGGAAAGATTCGGTAAAGCTAATCTTTCTTTTATGAATCTGATTAAACTAAAGACTCTTCGGGGATAAAAAGGATGTAATACTACTCTATAGTTACTCCAGATTAACATCAGAAATGCAGAAACAGCGTGTGTTACGTTAGCTTTAAAGGTGATTTTCTCAATATTTAGTTTTTTTTATTTGTATCTCGGCCAAATGTCATATCCTAACAAACCATACATCAATGTAAAGCTTATTTATTAAAAAAATTTACCCTTAAGACTGATTTTGTGGCCCAGGGTCACATATTACATCACTGTTAAGAACCCTTTTAAAGCTATTAAGTGTGGTTTAAAGGTTTTTGTAAGCTTTTGCAGTTAAATACTACAAATTAGGTTTTATAAATTCTGTTGTTGTAACAGTAAGGATTTTTGAAAAACACTTTGATAAAGGGAGTGTGGCCGACTACCAAAACACACTTGTAGCCAATCAGCAGTAAGGGGCATGTCTACTAACCGACATCGTTGCCTGGGTTGCGTACGCGTGGGGCGGGTCTATCAAAAGAGGGCCAGATTCTATTGAGGTAGGGGCGTGTTTGTTTAAGTGATTTCAAATATCAACATTGGCTTTCAGAGATCATGCACCCCGCCTTTAATTGCCACAGAAATAATGTCAATAGTTCATAGTATTGTCTTGTTTAGACCATTTCACTGATTATATATGACAATAAAATAGCATAATAATGCATGTAAATCAGTTTTAAAAACACATTTTTGATATTTAAGAATATTAAGATGAAAAAAATTAAATATGAATATGAAATTGGAATGTAAGAAAAAAATAATATTCAAAATATTAAAAACTTAAAAATAAATATAACTGCTAATAGTGATGTTCAGTATAAATCCCAGCGTCACGAGGTTAATTGCTTTAATCAGTGTTACTCTGGTCGCATCTGTAAGTATGCGCCATTAAGTTCAAGTAGACATGCTGGCTCGTTTACGTTAATTTCCTCTCCTCGCATCTCATTCACATCAGAGATGCGAGTTTTAGCCTTGAAACCAATTCTGGTCAGATTTATTCTTTCAAACTGTATGTATTCACCAGAAAAACACGAAATTTCAGCTCGAGTAATGCTCTCTTCACCTGTCACCGTCCGCTCTGTGTGTTTGTGTGCCTGTGTGCGCACATGTGGATCCAGAGCCAATTGCGATAGGCTAAAATGCTAATGGCATTCATTTTTATGCAAACAAACATACGTGTAAACACAATGGCAATATATCGCCCCCACCGAGGTCATGTTCACTTATTGTGCGATAAGTCGATATAGTCATTATCGCGAAAGGCCTAACTACAACAGACCAACTCAAATGTTTGAGATCTTTTCAACATTTAAACATTAATGTAACGTTTACCTGCAAGCATCCACAAATCAAATAAGGCTGTCAACAATAATAAACCTCTCCAGACTATTGCAAATTAGCTTAAATATGACAAAAAACAACAAAAGACAAATCTAACAGAATAAAAGTACCTATATTATAAAATCAAAGAGAATTATGATGCATTCCCAGACACTTCAGAATAAGGGCTGTCTGAAAGTGATATAAAACTGCTGACATCTGTAGTGCTTTGATTGATTGGCACAGTGTTTGTACCGACATAAGACTAAGCATTCAACTTGGAGTCTGGCAGTCTGAGGACAAGTCCCTCCCACAGGCTGAAATGAGTGGCTTTATACATTACGACTTCCTGTTTGAGGTATATGGAGGGGGAACTTGGCCTTGTTTGGCCTTAAGACTGCTTATAAAATCTTCCTGACTGAGTAAGGTCATTTCAAAGATTGAAATCAATGTGAAATCGATGATTGAATCAAGTTTTGATGCTCCTAATCTCACAATTAGATCATAGACAGGGTCACATATACATTGTCGCTTTAAACAATGCGTCCTTTATGTATTTCTTCACAGTGATGTCAAAGTGAAATCCCTTCATGTGATGCAAACACAAACAACCTGGTCCTTTGATAATTCTGCAGGTAGCCAAAGAAACTTCTCATTAAGAGGCAGCTAAATCTCCTATATCTAAACGAGAGAGAGAGAGAGAGAGAGAGAGAGAGAGAGAGAGAGAGAGAGAGAGATCAGTCACGACATTGGCACGCTGCTGGCGCTCTCCGTGGTTCTGAAGATTAGAGTAGGAGTTTCGGGTGGGATTTATATGCTCTCGAGCCTCGGCTATTCATTTTTGATCACTGTAGTGGACATTTTTAGTGTGCAGACATACATGTCACTGTTTGAAGTCTTAAAAAGGACACTGGGCTTTTGTGTCATAGCAGATGTTGTAATTATAACTGTTACACTTATATCCGGCAGATGCTTTAATTCAGCCAGATTTGCTTTTTTATCAGTAGGTATTCCAGCTATACAGGAACATTATTATTTTGCCATAATGATCAGCTGTCTGTACATAATACTTTCATATTTTAGTATATATATTAAAAATTATTTTATTGCTGTGCAAAAGAGAAAATACAGTCTCAGATTTCTTTACGCCCTCATTGGTTTGCTAACTGTACTAGGTACGCTGCAGACAGCAGTATCGCCTTGCATGAGCTTGGGACGTCTCGCACGGTTATTTGATTAGCGGTCCTGTATTGGCTTTCTATGAGTCCTGCAACCCACATGTCAAAACTAATTCGTTTGCGTTTCAGCCGGAGGCCTGTGAGATGAGTTCTGCCACGGCGCGGGGCACACAGAACGGAAACGGTTAATGCGGAAAGATCAAAGATGCGGAAACATCACAGCGTAGATTTAACCACGTGCTTTCCCCCGGGCTGAATTTATAATAGTTTTTTTTTTTTTTTTAATAAACACTGTTCTGTTTCAAGGTCGAATGCGTCTTGTTTCTGCATTTTGGTTTTTTATGATCAGTGATGGGTCTGTCTGAAGAAATGACAGTATTCATGACGTTCCTGGTCTAAATATCCCACATACAATTCTAATGAGAATTTTTGCCAAGAAAAAGCTGGCTCTCACAAAGCAGGCAGAAAGAATTTGGATCGGGTCTTTTATGAATTATTAATGTCTGCCTTTTTTCACAAAGTCAGCAATTGCACCGCAAAGTAATTGTCGGGTGCATGGTTGGGGACCAGAGAGGGACAGGCATTCAGAGTACACATCTGTTCCAGGACAGCGCGATATGACAGGTGTTTATAGCCGTAGATGGACTAAACAGAGGACCTCTCATCCATAACCAACTGTAAACTAATGGTGTTCTTAGCTAATATAAACTGGCCATTCATTATAGCTTTGGAGCTAATAGCTTGTTAGGTGCTATACGTAGCAGGTCAGATGAATCAAAGGTTGACTTGATGCTATATACAATTTTAATGCTGTATGTTATGTACGTGGAGCAAAGCTTTTGCAACAATGCCCCACAAAATGAAGCTACGCTTAAACCTAAATCTCTCTGTAAGCCTGCATAGACTAGCATGCTGTTATCTGGTTAAGGGGATTTCAGTTTGACTTTTTTAATGCCATGTTGGTGACCTCTCTCAAATGCGAAAAACATTTTTGGATTATAAACAACATAAAATCCCCCAGAGAGTCAGTTTCAACCACATATCTGATTTATCATTCTTTCACTCTACAACTGTATTTGTTTTTGAGCAGAATGACTTTTTAAAGGCCACGTTGATCAGCATTTGTGTCTTAGTCATAAAGGAGTGCTGGGATTTGCTGTATATGAGGCACATAGTGGACATGACGCTGTTGTTGGCCTTGGGCAACACAGAGTTCAACACTGATGGATGTAAGTACTTTACTTCCTGAATTCTGAGTAATCATTGGGGCTACATCAGAAACTAAATTCAGATCAGACAGTAAAGGCAAAAATCTACTATCTTCTTATCAAATGCCATTCTCATAGATTCTCATATAATTCCTATGGGTCTGACTAACAGGTACAACATGCCAAGTCATGTTATTGAACTAAATATTGATATGCTGTCAATATTAAAATATCATGCAAAGATAAATTCACAGCCAGCGAAGAAATTTTGTATTATACTGTATATAGGAAGAAAATATAATGTAGAGGTTCATATCTATTAATATACAAATACATGTATGTACATTATTGCTTTTAATACACAATAAAATTGGGCTTATTTTTAACCCAACGTTGGGTCAAAAAGTATAAACAAAATCGGTTGAATTGTAATTGAATCTATGCTGGGTTGTTTAACCCATTTATGGGTCAAATTTTAAAAACATTTTCTGGATTAATGTACTGTAACCCAACAGCTGGGTTCATCCCTTTTTCATCCAACGCTGGGTTGAAAATATTTCAGCATTTCTTAGTGTTCATACCCTACTGATCAAAAGATAAGGCCAACTGACTGAAATGTTTCCATTCATACCTTTTAATCTTAAACAATGCTGGTTATTTTTACACCAGCGTTGGGTCAAAATGGGACAAACCAAACTTGATGAGTTATAATTTAATCTATGGTTTAAAAAATGGTTTGTGCGCTAAGCGCACAGTCTAAAAGGGTTGTTCCTATTATCCTAATGAGTAATGGGTGTGTTTTGGGTGTAACATGCAATAAACCAATGAGAGTCTCATCTCCCATCCCCTTTAAAAGCCAGTTGCGCTTGAGCCATGCCGATTCCCTATTTAGATGGCAGAATTTGTAAACTGAAAAACTAAGTGGAGGAAGAAGACCACCAGTTTAAGATTAATGTTAAAAATTGTGTTGTTTTTATTTGTATTGAAATTTTTATTTTTTGTATTAAAATCTTTGGTACTTTTTAAAAGTCGTCATGGTAGTAAAATTAGCAGGCTTTTAATTGCTATAAATGTATGTATAGCCTACATGATCATTGTAATCTCAAAGAATAATTTACAAATATGCAAGAAAAGGTTTTTACTCTAAAAATACTTTATTTGTAACAAACAGGAGATAAAGAATTTACAAACGTGTGGAGCGTCAAAACGTTTTAGCACTCGGACAGTGCCGTGAGTGTTTTGAAAAGCATTACTTAAAATGTTTCTCATCTCACCATATGCACAGGTACAAAGTCATCATATACAATAAATACATGGGGTAGCATTTAAAAAATAGATTTCAAAATAGATGCAAAATTTGCATTTGTTTAAAGCAAAACATTCAGGGGTGCGTTCTCCGATAACGTTCTCTCTTAGCGCGCTACGAAGACTCAAAAGGTACACCTTAACTACAGGTATACCTTTCCTACGTGTGTTCTCCGAACTATACCTTTGGATGTTGCTTAAGGTAAATCTTCTTAAGTTCGACCTTAGCGGGTGCTGTCCATGGTGGAGGTTCTGAATAGGTTGATATCGATTGCTCGACAATCAATTATTCACTTTATGTAATAGGTTTCGCTGCGTTATGAGATAGCGGTGTTCTTTATTAAATAAACATTTTAGAAATAGTTCAAGTTCAATTTATTAGGAATATCTGGTAAAAATATTTCAAATTGCAAACAACTAAATTCAGATGAATGTGCAAGCAGCGTCGTTACAATGCGGATAAAGCTTAATGGACGCATTTCTGGAGCCTGTCTGTCTACCTCAAATATAACATATAATATATATATATATATATATATATATATATATATATATATATATATATATATATATATATATTATATAATAAAATAAATAAATATATATTATGATTACTTTAGATTTTAGCTTTGATTAGTTTTAATGTGGAAATTGTGTTGACCTTAGGAGCCTATAAGCAAGTGCGCAGTTTGTTTTGAATGTTTATAAAGAATATGGCATGCAGTTGCCTCAAAGTTATAAAACATTAAAAAACTTCGATGCAAAGTCGAATTAACATTAACAATCCTAATTAGTTTTATATTTTTTATTTTACCCGATTTATTTATGCAGCTAAAATACTTGCCGGTAGACTAAGATTTAACGGATATGAAATGCACAAATGAAATCATAGGATTCGCTGTACAGCTGCCAGTTTCACCAACTCCATCACCCAAAATATATTTTTTAAATAGTTTCTTAATCCTGTAGCATTTAATAGTTCGCAGTTGATGTCCCTTTGGAAAACATAATTAAAATCTAACAACCATCAATGTAATGATGTCTAATTATGTGAATGTTTTATTCTTTAAATATAAAAATATTTGCCTAATTAAACACGGAGTGTTTTTTTTTTTACAAATATTTAGTTATATAGACTGCAATGTAAGCTTTTATGAAAGTGATGGCCCCTAGTGGAGTCATGTGGGATAAGGTATAGCTAAGAGCGCTCCAGACTAGGGTTGTGCCGATAGACGATAGTATCGTGTATCGACGATCTTCAGACATATCGCCAATGGCAGGCTTTCATGGCGATAGTCAAGACGATAGTTTGCGAATGGTTATTATTATTATTATTATTATTATCATCATAGTTTTATATTAACACCCACAATGCATGCTTTTCCTCACATGAGGGTTTGTGGGCTTTACTTTACGCGGAGAGCTTGTAAAGAGAGAATTCCTTCTTGCACGTACCTGCACTTAATGCGCGCGTCTTGGTCTCCTTCTACCACTAAATCCAGCACGCCGCGTCATGAGCAGCTGCGCTTCTCTCTGTCTCACGTGCACGCGCTCTCGCGTCTGTCCGCAGTCTAAACATAAACTAAAGCAGTAATCCTTATTTGTTCAGTTTAATGCGTTTCATGCGAGCTGATGCAAACTTTACTTTTTCTTTAAAATATGACCCGCTGCATATTAGCGCCTCTCTCTCACTCTCGCGTACGTGCAGAGAGCTGCGCTCTGTCCGAAGTCAGATCAGGTATTAATCCTGTTTATGATATGCATTTCAATGACTTGTAGCAACACGTCCCTCATGTTTAATATATGATTGTGTTTAAAATATGATCGCGTTCCGCGTTTAAAAAGGCACCTCATGAGAGCACCACTGCTTGACATGTGTATAGTCTTCTGCAACAGCACTAAATAAATGAATTGAATAGTTTGTATGTGCGCGCACGTGTGTGTGCGTGCGCAGATGCATGTTTTTACAGTTATATTAAGTAATCATGATAGGGTTTTAATGACGTGCTCGCTTTAATGGCATCAGTTTTAAGAAGGTTGCGGTCATGACGGTGTTACGGTCTTGTTTTTTTTGTCCACCCATCAAGTGACTTGTTATAATGAGTAAAAATTAACAAATAAAAAAAATGAGTAAACTACTGCCCCGCCCCCCGATAATATCGTGTATCGCCGATCTCACAGGCTGACGATAGGACGATCTCAAAAAAAGGGCATATCGCCCAACACTACTCCAGACCAACCTTACGAACGTATGATTTACAGAAGTGATACGTTACTAATAGCGTTTCGGAAAACACGTATTAGCGATAAGGTACAGCTTAAGGTACAACTTAAGAACGACGTAGCGTTAAGGTAGTTTCGGAGAACGCAGCCCAGTTACTTATCAGGCTACAGGTGAAGCAGCTCTTTACGCCTTCTAACCTCTCATAATAGGTCCTCATTTATGTCCAAGAGACTCAATAATAATCTTTTACATTTTAATCCTTTAATTTTTCATATTTAAAAATGTATGTGTGCTGCTGCGCATCCATGTGTGTGATAAGCAAACGTGCGTTGTCGTCTCGCTTATAGGCGCATATTACTAACATGCTCTTTAAATAAACAATATTGTGCCATAGACTTTAGACCAGGTTTTAGCTGGTCAATGGCGTAGTCTATTTGAGTTGCCTTAAAAATAGCAACGCACCTGAACACACCTCGTTTTCAGATCAGAATGCCCACGTGCGCAAAAATGCGTGCAAATGTATTTGCTATTTACACAATGTGGTGATGAACGTGAAAATTACAACTGCGTCAGGCTAAAACTAGCAAAAAACATTGTGCCGGGTGTATGATAGGGCCATTAACCTTTGAACGGTAGTGTATGTGCCTTATACAAGAATACTGTATACATACAAGCTAAAGAAAACTAATTAAACCTCTTAAAACTCGTCCTTTGCCAGTGTGGTGGGGGAATTCAGGTGAACAGATGCTTATGTGCCTCAGCTGTAGTCTACTCAGACACAGCATTGTAAGAGCTGATAATGCTACTATAAGCTTTCTGCGGCCCTAGCAACCTTCTTCTCTATTGTCTTATTTCTTCTCAATATCTGTTTTTTTTTAAACGCTTTCTGTGGTTGTGATTAAGTGGCCCAGATTAGCACCGAAGTAAACACCATTAGCGAGTAAGCCAGCCAATCAGAATGGTGAGCATCGAGTCTCCAGTGACAAGCTGACCTGCCGCCAGAGTCTGTGTGTGTTTCCACAGCAACTTGCTATGAAGACACATGGGCAACGCTTTCATAGTGCAGGGAGATTGCAAAAATAAAACAAAGAGAAGAAAGGTTATGCAGGTAACAGATGGATGGTTGGCACAAGTGTATTGCTCATTCATTGGAATCGACACAACTTGTTACAGTCAGATTGTCCTGAACTTAAAATGATCAAACATGTGCTGATTTTAACACTCTCTCTTTCTCTCTATAACAACATTTAAGGGCAACCCACATTAGGTATTACATGCTAGATTAAATTTGGTTCCTCATGTCTATACATTCAGCTACCTTTAGATTATCTATTATAAAGAGATAAGAATAAATTTTTGAGAATATCATAGCCACTTCAAAGTCACTATAAACACACAATAACTATGCTTTACATTTGAGGAGCTCAAATGCAAAAGGCGCTAAATGCCACTTGCGTAAAAAAATGAGATAATGATATTAAGCAAATGCTCTCGGCACATATTATACGTTCATCAAATACTTCCGCTTCAATCTGCTTAATCCCGGCCTCAGGCCATTTAGAAATACATTGTAAAAAGTTGAATTAATTTTAAAGAATTACTTCAAATTGGTAACAGATTTTTCAACTTAAATTTTCCCACTTTAAGTTACAATGCATTTTAAGGCTACGTTTACACGGAAACAATCTGAAAAGAAAACGCAAAAGTGGCATTGCGTTATTACTTTTAATTCTGCGTTTACAAGCATTTTGAGGTGGAAATCTGTGTGCACATGGTGACGCAAATGTGTATGATATTTGTTGTAGTATGCACTCCAGGCAGCTAGGTGGCAATGTGAAGCACTGACACACTACACTACAAAGTCCGCGCATCTCCCAGGTCTCGTCCAAAGCCGTCTGGTTTGCCTCCAACAAATTGGTGCATCAACAATTTGATGGAGGTAATTAATGTGCCTTATCTGATCAGAAATACTAGCTGTGAATATTTCGTACAACTGATGGAAAGACTCTTGTATATTTATCAGAGCTGCTATGGCAACCAGAAGGTCCGACATATGGAAATAATCCAACATGTTTGTTGTTATTTTCATGAACTGGCGTATGCCTGTGAAGTAAACGCGTATGCGACGAGAGCCACCGTGAGCAGACTTTTGCGTTTTACCCTTTAGACGGGAACGCGAGGGTAGATCGTTTTTAAGATTTCCACTCTGGAGGGTGGTTTCACTTTTTTGTGTTTTTTAGCCCCAAAAACGCTGTCACCCTGTAAACGAAAGGCACATCCGATAAAATATTTTTACGTTTTCACCCTCAAGCGTTCTCGTGTAAACAGGCCCCAAATGGCCTGAGGCCGGGATTAAGCAGATTGAATGACACAAGTGGGATTTAGCGCCTTTTGCATTTTAGCTCCTCAAATGTAAAGCATAGTTATTTTGTGGCTATGATATTCTCAAATATGAATTCTCATCTCGTTATATTCAATTTTTCACTTTTTACAGGGTACTCTGAGAGTCTGGTAAAAAAATGCTCATTTACAAAAAAAAAAAAAAAATGCACGCACTTAGAGGGTTTTGCATGAATTCTTAATGTATTTGTTCACATTATGATACTTTTATATTTTTAGTAACAGTGCAACTACAAGCGAATGCCTAACCACCATATTTCATCTACAGTGATTTACAGTACACATGTCAGCCAAAGAGTTTGGACAGATCACTGACTGAAAACTGTTTACTCTCTTCTCTAGAGTAGATGACATTAGACCCTTGCATATGCGTTATGTCAAATTACGGTACAGTGGCAGCTTTGCTTCTTCAGGTAAATGGTCTGTTCTGGTCTATGTCATAGTCTATGTCACTTATCATGTCACAAACTTTACATCAGTTTGCCATGTTATCTGCCATGATTTTTTGATAGTCTTCTTTCACACTAACCCCAGCATAAAATGCCTGAAACCTCTCGATACAACTCGAATAGGGGTTTCCTGTACTTTTTTAGGACTTGTACATTTATTTAATCTCTACCCCCCCACCACAGTAGATGTCTAACTGGGCTTAATTTGATCCTCCAAATTTATCTCTGCAGCTTCTGGAGAATGGAGGAAATAGCTTGTCCAGATGATGAAGGGAATGGGACAAAAAACTTAGGCTACAAGTCAAAAGTGATGGGTGGTGAAGTAATGGAAATTACAGGGTATTCTAGAAGTCTCTTACTTCAGTCTGCTGCAACAGTATGTATTGGCTGGCCTATTTTAAGTGTGTTGAGGATCACTTAAAGGTTAGTATTCAATGTAAACCCTTAAGACAAACTTTATCTCATCACGCAAACAAGTACATTAAAGTCTTACCTCCATCGGAGTACGTCTCTGTTCCATATCCATCCTGTAGTCCGTTGTTCCACGTACCCTCGTACTTGCCGCTGGTTCCCGTGCTCTCCCGCACACCGTAACGTCCCTTAAATCCATGTGTCCATTCGCCTTTATAAACCCACTTGCCCTTGTTTTCAACTCCAATGCCGTGGCGCTTGCCTTGCGCCCATGTCCCCTGATAGGTGTTCCCGCTGGGCCAGGTATAAACGCCCACCACCTCAAAGCCGTGACTCCATGAGCCCGCATACTCGCCTTGGCCCTTGGGTCCCGTGCAGATGCCATGGCCGTGGGCCTTTCCCTCTTCCCACCCTCCACAGTATGATCCCCCATCATCAAAGTTGAACCTGCCCCCAGTGGACATGCATGAAATAGGTTTTGGCAAATACTCCAAACCTCAAAAAGAAAAGAAAAGAAAGTAAGAACCAAACAAACTCAGACTTAGAAATAGGGCCAGGGTGTTGGTATAAAGCTCGGGCAGGAAGACACCCCTGAAATCTCCTGCTAATGGCGGCAGATGAACAATTTATGAAGTTAAAAGAAAGAAAGAGGAGCCCTCCAGGGCAGTAGTCCCCTCCTGTCAAACCAGGCAGGAGCAGTTTGAGCCCACTCAGACCATCCTCTTTCAGGAGTGGAGCTTGTTATTCACGAGTTGCTTTCCTGCGGCTGCTTCTCAGCGATGAAAGTGGGCCCACGCCAGCCATGCGCCTTGTCGTACCGTTACTAACGCAGCAACAATTATTTCGCTTCTGGTACTCCGTCCCCCTCCTTGTTCCTGCCTCCACGCAGGCCCCCAGTGCCAGCACACACCTACCCTGACACCCGCTCACCCTCTCTGGGGCTTTGAACAGCTTTACTTCCCCTCCCTGACGTTGAGACCACCAGGCTCCACCTAGAAACCTGTGACGGCCGGCAGATGAAGCAGTCAGGTAGCATTTACAAATGTATCCGCTCTGTCACGAGCTCGCTCACTGTTGTAACACATTTACGCGACATGCTGATGCCACGCTGGGAGTCAGAGTGTAGAAAAAATAAGAAAAATGGATTCTGCAAGGTTCAGTCTCTGTCAGCTAGCAGCAATGCAGTCTATCGCATGCATATGTACGCACCCTCTCACCCGCACAGGATGAGCGCACGGCTTAATCGCAAACAAACTGATGTGATTAATTCCTTATCGGGGCACCGTTTTGTCGTTCTCCTATCCTCTTTGCTCTCTTTTAGGGTTGGGTAAAAATCCTCTGCTCCAGTTTGCTTTCAAGTGTAAAACCCAGAGTCATTATTCCAGATTTATCTTCTCCTGGTCTTCCTTGACTACAAGCACATTGTTGGAATGATTTTCATGTGTCGCGGATTGTCTTTTCTCCGTCGTCATCTTATTCCTTCATAAGCTTGTATGTCTCTCTCTCTCTCTCTCTTACACTGGTGTCTCTCAAATCTGCTCATTAGAGGCGGACTGTTCCAACGCAGCCAACCCCCCTCCCCCTTTCACAAGCTCTCTGGCTCTCTCTCTCGCTCACCGTTCTTTTAAAGAGACATGCACTGTATCAACACACACCACTTTTCTCTCTCCATCTCTTTCCACCTCAGGGAGCAAAGATTGCTTTTCCTAATTGCCCGGCTTAGTCCTTCCCCTACCCTCCCTCTAAATCTCAGTTGCTCTGCCCTCATAGAATAATTAGAGCATTTGTCGGTTAATGATATGGCTTTAGATAATGCATTACATTAGTTGATATAAAAACGTGACCTTGCCTCAGTCATTGTGACTATTCGTCATTGGATACCATGATGTTTGTGAGCCACAATGGGTATTTTTTACTCTTATTCACTATGGGTGACTTCTATGATTCATAGTTGGAGTGTATTGTGATTGAGGTCACTACATACAACACAGCTACAGATCGCAGAGATAACAGTATCACGCTGTTCTTAAATGCTTACTCTGTATTTCTGTCTTTAGCAACACTCAGGGGATCTCTGTATACTCTGTCTCCTTCTCAAACAGCTTTTCAATAGATGTTTCCAGAACACATAAGGATGCAAGAGGGTCACCGTGCACTTTAGGCTGACGTTTGGTATAATACTTCAAAATACTGGGTGTAGATTTTTTACATAAACAAAAACAAAGATGTACCGTTCGTTTTGTGATTATTATTGTGTGTAAAAGTTTGTTTGTGAAGTAGACGCATATTTATCCTCTCAATTATAGGGGATCAACTCTGAAAGAGCTGGGTAAAAATAAACAGCAAGGTCTGGTGTGCTCCTTCAGCTCGGCAGGGAGCAGACACCCAGGTTTTCTGAGGAAAACAGGTCACCTACCATTTCACTCAAACTAGCTTTTATGTATGTGACTTATTACACCATATCTGTGTTTGACTAAGCAATGCTAGATCACTGCTTCTGGTGGTTTAGCTGATGAGGCCAGTTTGTTGCTAGCCTGCTGTTGGCTTGATTAGCATTGGATGGGGATTTTATGAGATGAGATCGGCAGGCAGAGCGTGGGAGTGTGTGTGAGAGAGGAGGAGAAAAAGAGACAGAGCTCCTGAAGCTCAATTATTTGCGTATTGCGTTAGCAACGCAAAAATCATGGGTTCGATTTCAGGGAACATAATGATAAAATGTATACTTTGAATGCACTGTAAGTTTATTTGGATAAAAGCGTCTGACAAATGCATTTTGTAAAATGTAACTACTTGAGCATTATCCTGTTCAATTAGCTTATCTCCACAGAATTGTTGGAGAGATAATAGATGCCATTTGTAAAACATTAATTGTAATGCCAAAATGTAACTGTCGATTATCTGCTGTACCATGGAGCATTTGATGCAGACACATAATAGCTGTTTGAGGCCGGGGAGCCTTACCATTCTTTCAAACACGCCGTTACCATTGTTGACTTCTTTTTTGAGGGCGCACATCGCAAAGCTCGTCAAACATGTACAACCCCTGTCGGGTTTTGTAAATTTCCACAGCCTGTTTTAGCGAACAAGTCTGAGTAACGCGACCGGTGACTTCTCTTCCGAGGGTCGCCGTAAATTCAAAATATGTGTTCGGAGTGTCGTGTGTGTGGCTCGTAATGTCAAAATTTGTATTCGGTCTGTCATGTGTATCACGCGTCATATCAAAATAAATGCCTGCGGCAGACATTTCGAAGAGGTTTATGATAAAAGAGACTCTCACGCTTGCCAGATACTCACTTAATCTCACGTGTAACCAGAGTATAGTGTTAAGTTAGTGTCTTGCGAGTATTCTGTGAACGTCTTTTTTATCATGGACCCTTTCGATGCATGTGCAGCGGGCAGGTATTTTGACGTGGCGCATGATGCACAAAGGTTCACATGACACACCGAACACGTATTTCGACATGACGAGCCACACACACGACACCCCGAACACACACCTCAAACCCGCGCCCCTCGGAAAAGTCACCGGCCACCACTTCCTGTCACTCAAGACTTGTTAGCAAAAAAACAAAAAGGCTGTGGATATTTATGAAACCCTGCAGCACAACTTAAAGTATAAATGCTGTTATTGACATTCCAGACAATTTTTTTTCTTAACTATTTAACCACAGGGGTTAATTAGTAAATAGATGGACATTTGCTATTTGAACAAGTTTTTAGCTTTTGTGCATTTCTATAACAAACTGAACTTGGTGGAAAAGCTAACCTTATAAGCTAATCTTATTTTTTATTTTTTACCTAAATCCACTCAACCTTTTGAGATATTTTTAAAACATTTCCAAAGTGAGAGCTTATTGCTCCCTCTAGTGTTCGTTTATTAACATTTACCGTTCAGTAGCCAAGCCAGCTTCTTACTATATACTTATATTAAAATATACTAGCGTTAAGTCTACCACATTTGTGTATGATCCTAATAATTGTTGTTTTTCTATATTTATAATATCAATTTCGAGTTCAAAGATTGACAAGATGCTATTATATATATATATATAAGTAGTGGAAAATGTATTTTTTTGTGTGTGAGTTAAATCTAAAAAGCACATTTGTTTTAAATAAATAAATAAATAAAACAACTTGCATGTGGTACTGAGGAAAATCAATGATAAAGACAACAGCTACTTTTTTTTCTATTTCATATAAAAAACTAGGACAGAAAAATAGTAACGTTTATATGACACTATCCTCCCTTTAGATTGGGTTAGGATATGTATACGGCTCCGTCCTTGATTGAGAGCTCTGGGACGATTGGCGCCATCATCGGGAAAGTTGACGTAATGAAATGACTAAACCAGAGATTTCTTGAGCAAATGGCATATTCGTGCCTACAGTTACTACCACCACAATACTACACGTTTTTATAAAACTTGAACTAGTTCCACCTTATGCGTAAAGGTCAAACAATTACTGTAAAGTAAATGTACCGCACGCTTCAGTATCATACAGTATTATACTGTACACATCAAATATGACTGTAAGATATGAGAATGGCAATTTGACCAATCAGAGCCGGATCATGATTACTGACAAACCGCTCGTCCAATAACAATTGCGCATGGGAGGGGTTTACGTGAAGTTCGGATAGCGAACTACAGTCAGTTTGCCTCGACTTCACGACAGGATAATGATAGGTAACGAAACCGCTGATTAACTCACTCGCGAGTAACGCTTTGTGTGCGAATAGGAGCTCTGGATAAAGTGTCACCTTTTGGAAACCATTAAAACCCGCTACTCTTTAACGTCCGACGTAAGAATACGCCGTCCATTCTGGCAGTCAAACTGTTACAAATGGGGAGTTTTCCACATGAAACGAGCGTTGCCTTTTGCTGGTGCAATGCCGACCTGGACAGATCGGCGCAATGGAGACTGTGAGATGTAAAACAGGGGTCTTTATTGATGTTTTGTAATCTGGACTCTATTTAATAACTGGCTGACGTGGGATCGTGCAGAGGGGGGCTGGCGGAAAAAGAAGAGACATGGGCTTGCAGAGGGGCTGCGCCGCCGCGCGTCTGGGATTAACTTACTGTAAACACACTTTATTTCTTCAATAAGTTTCTCCTTATACCATTTACTCCTAACCGCTTTAATAATATAATGCAACCGTTTGTGTATAAATCGCGAAGGAAACGTTGGGATTTGAGTAAGTTAGAGTTTGTTATTGTAGCGGTTTTCTTGAGAAGCTCAAGCTGACCACTGCTTAGGAGTTTATGGATGTTTACGTATGTAAATAACGTTAGTTTGAAAGTTTATAAAGTCTCGATCTTGTCATCACTCCGACATTTTGGTGTATTAATTATTTTTTCATATCCTCCATTTATGTGGCTTATAAAGAGTACTGTTTAAAATGGTTGAGAATAGGTGTTTTGTTCAAAGAGAGGATGTTTACCGCTGGTTCTCGGTGCTGAGTTCGGCACATAGGGCTGAATTCCTTTGTGGCCTTTTGGACCTGTGCGTGCCCATCGAGCTGCGCTTCCTCGGTTCGTGTTTGGAGGACCTGGCCCGAAAAGACTACCACTCCCTGAGGGATGCTGAAATCAAAGCCAACAACCCGGCCGACCTCGCCAACCTTACCAACATCACGGATGAGGTCGTAAGGAGCAAGTTGCTCGTCTCCCTCGCGCTCCTCAGCTCTGACAACCGCGTGGCGGCGGGAGTTTTGTTTCGGACTCTCACTCACATTGACACCATCATCAATAATTACGGCCTGCAGCTTAACGATGGACAGACAGGGGAGCAGTTTTTGCTCCTCTTCACCATGGCCTCTAACCACCCCGCCTTTAGTTTTCATCAGAAGCAGGTGCTGAGGCAGGAGTTGACGCAGATCCAGGAGATCCTACAAGTGACAGTTGGTGAGGCGCCGTCGACGTCACACGGAGGCGGGGCCAGTGGCCTCGCGACCTCTACCTTTCCTTCATACATCACCACCTTCAACTCTTGCCAGACCGGATGTCCGTGCTGCACAAAGGTGAGATGAATTTAGAGAGGTTAAAATAGAAAGTCTGTCATACATTTACCTCATGTTTACCCCGACAAAAAGAGACATTTTAAAGATCTTTTTTCAGAGTAGCTCTTTAAAGGCCAACTGAAGCAGTTTAAAATGTTTGATACATTGATGGAGTTGTCACTAGAGACCCAAGTCCTACCGAGCGGGTTTGGGTCTAAAAGTTTAACATGTGCCTCGGACACAGGTATATTAGTGGTCTCGGGTAAGTTAAATGAATGTATTTTTGCCGAATGGACCCGAGAAGACCAAACTATTTTCCATGTGTGCATCAAGTCCTTTACCAACCACCGCATCTGTTTTCCAAGAGAGCTTGCAACATCGTGTGGCTGGCGGAAGGTTAATTTTCGTTGAACTGTCAATCAATTCTGAATGCACACTGTGTTACCTTGGTGTCAGATAACAAATGAAAATAATAGAACAGTTGGCCAAATGGTTTGCGAGGCCACCTGGGTTTCTGGTGTGTGCGGATGCAGACAGGGTTTTTCTTTAAAGGGACAATAAGTAGGATTTACCCCCATCTAATGGTGAAATTGTATTTTGCATTCAAGCGAATAGTGCTCTCTAGCGCCTCGCTTTTCCAAATGCGTGTTGCAACTACGGTAGTTGTTATGTAATCACTGATCTCCTTGTCCGTTTCAGCTAGTTCACGTGTTCTGAATGAAAACGCGTTGTGGAAACGCTTTGGTAGGCTAGTGCTTTTTGTCCCTCTCTGCTATTATAGTTTATCAATAAGGCGGAACGACATTAAACTTTAAGCTTCCTTGGACTTATCCGTTCAATGTAAGTTAAGAGAAGAAATTCTAAGCTTACAAAGAAAAGTCAGATCACTGGCAGAGGTCATTTGACACCAACGAGGACATATTTAAAAAAAAAGGCATTGATTTTAATTAATAAAACACTTAAACCCTACTTACTGTCCCTTTAAAAAAAGATTTATGCACGTCGGGTTCGTGTAAAAAGTAGTTCGGCTCATTTTGGGTTGGGTACATTTCTTGTTGGAACCCAAGAAGACCTCTAGTTGTCACTCAAACAGAAAATGAGGGCGGGACGTATTGGTTGCCCCATCTCCTTTTAAATAGCCAGGAGTAGCTGTGTTTCGTTTTGGTAAGCTGCGTCCTCCGGAGGTCACATTCAAAGGCTGCATACATCAGAAGGCTGTCTAATTTCAGTAAAGCAAGTAGGACACTCTGAACGCGACCTTCGAATGCAATCTTTTTTCACAGGAATGCATGAGAAGTATCTTTTGGTGCTGCAAATAACCCACAATTCCTTACGTTGCCGCGAATAATGTTATTTGTTCGGATGGCAGTGGTTTCGTGGTTTATGTAGTTTGTCTACAAATTGGAAGGTTGGTGGTTCAATCCCTGGCTCCACCTGACCAAGTGTCGAGGTGTCCTTGAGCAAGACACCTAACCCCAGCTGCTCCCGACGAGCTGGATGGCGCCTTGCATGCCTGACACTGCCATCGGTGTATGAATGTGTGAGTGAATGGGTGAATGTGAGGCAATATCGCTTTGGATGGCCATTGGTCTATGAAAGCACTATATAAATGCAGTCAATTTACCATTTATTTCTTAATGTCATACCCTGTGGCTATGCACTATGTACTCTTTTAAAGGGGTTGTATCATTTCAAATGCAATGCTTAGAGGTTTTTAATAACTGTTTAAGCAGTTTCCCGGATGATGCCAAGTGACGTCAATCGCGTAACATAAAAACAGTCAATTAAAATGAACATTGTACATGTGACTTTTGATGTCAGTTTTACTTGTTTTGCCCAACATGACCTCAGTTACTGTCAGACAACAGTCTAATCATCCATACAGATGAACTTTGCTTTAACATTGCCTTCTCTCTTCCACACTGCAACTGTTGAGCGCACCCTCCCTGTGAGATTTAAATGCTTGTGTTTTGAGCACACTAGTTTTTAGATCATTTTGAAGGGATAGTTTAACGAAAACTAAAAATTTTGCTTTGGATGTAAGATCTAAGAAGTAAGGATGCCTCATGGCAGATCAGTGATGCAACATGTTTTTGCAAGTCACATGACCGATCTTGTTGCTGCAAGTTAACATTTGCAAAAGTGCAAATAAGAGTCACACGCTGTGGAGGAGAGGAAGATTTTCAGACAATAATAAGTGAAATTTTGGTCTCTTGTTGTTCGGACCAGATTTATTTCTTTACAGTACTCCACTATTATATAGAAATCAGTGACTGCTTGGTTAAATAGCTGATTTTTTTAAACAGTAAAAGTCTTACAAGTTTTGAAAGACACGAGGATGAGCAAATTATGACATAGATGATAGATGCGGTCCCCAATGTTCATGTTTTCTAAATCATCCCTTGCTGAGTTTGAACCTACAATATTTTGTTACAAGCGCAAATCTTTAACCATCACCCCAAGATATATAGGTCAGTTTAAATTTATTCAGAAACACCTATGGGGAGATTCCTAGGGCAACAGTAATAATCTAGGGTCAGCTGGCGCAAAAAACAGTTCAGCTCTGAGATCTTACAAGTGTTTACTGTCATTTTATTGGATTTGTTCTCCTGGGGGTCCTAAGTCCAGGAGCACTTTAAAAGAATCAATGATGACTTTTACGGCGACTGGCACTGTACACTTTCTCAAACCCAACGTGTAATTAAATGTAAGAAATGTGTAATTATGTTGTAAACCAAAAAATGTCATTTTGTCAACAAACAAGCTTGTGAACACAGTGACGGTGACATTACATTTAAGTTAACATACAATACAAAACATTTTTTCAACATCAATTTGCTATACGTTGATGCAATTTATATTTACCGCATGACTGCATGACCTCATAATATCTGGTTTTCTTTTACACATATTTATGTCTACGCAAGCAGCACAATGTGCCCCTGTGGCATGTGTGAGACCCATGCTAGATTATTACATATTTTGAGGTAATAGTTAGCTAGAAAAAAACATAAACATGCAGCACATTGCAATAGAACCTGATTGAGGGGCCTAAACTTTATCCGAATGTACTTAGTCTGTCGGAAATGTGTCCTTGCTAGCCATGTGTATTCAGTTATTTTGTAACTATGATTTAGTAAAGTTAAAATAAGGGATCCACCGATCCGATATCTTGGATCGTAACGGCTCCGATCCAGCCTTTTTGCTGGATCAGATATTGGACTAACAGGACGACCCAATTCTGATACTGTGCGTTACCCATGGTTGTTATTGACAAAGTTTGTTAACAACTTTAGAACAAAGTATTATAAAAGCACCATACAGGGTTTTTTGCACTATATTCAAATTCTTTTTAATACATTCAATAGCTTCTTGTAAAGGAACAAACACATTTAAAGATATTTAAGTTCACAGAAACTCTGGACTTGCAACTGGGTTAATGCAGTGGTGAAGCGGACGGATGAAACGCGTCATACACACACACACACACACACAATAACTTTAGGCTATTTTAAAGATCTGATTTTATAAAATTTTATCTCAGTAATCCGTTAGATGGATGCAATTTACTATGTGTTGAGTACATTCTCTTTGTGTTTTAACGGTTATGAACTTTCCTTTGCGAGGATTCCCATGAGAAGATGCTTCAAGTGCATCAATTCTGCACCCGGGATGTGCGTAAAAGGCATGGTCTAGTCCATAATTCCCAAAATAACCATCTGCACACTTAAGCTTTTTTTACTGGAAAATATATTTAGCATATTTAAAAAATGGTATCGGTGCATCCGTAGTAGGGCTGTCACAATGATTAAATAATTTTCTCATCGCAATTGTTTGACCTCATCGTGATGATTTCAGATCACCGCAATGATTGCACATCTCTCTAAAAAACACAAGGGGGAGCTGCAGCCCCTGTACAAACAAAACAGTATCGGATTACTTTTAAATATGTGTTATGTGTATTAATATTTTCTGCCAGGTCAACCTTGCAAAAAGTGCAAAAATGTGTGAAAATTATTTCATAAACAAAGAAAAAATGTATGAGAATTAAATGTCAAAGCAATAAAATAGACAATTAATCGGCATAATCGTCAAGCCTTAAAGCAGGCAATTAATCGCCATATTCGCCACAATTTATCAGACAATTAACCGCCAGTCAAATTTCATAATCGTGACAGCCCTAATACGATTACTTAGAATACCGATAGATACAGACAGTTTCGCTTTTTACTCCTTGTCTCAAATTATTATGTCATGAAATTCAAGAAGTGCAGAGCATACAAACTGCAATTCAGTTATCATTGTTACTCAATTCAAGATTTTGGGGCTTTTTTCTTCATTTTAAACAATTGGCTAATGTTTGATAGTGGGAGAAATGCTATTATCAGCTGATTCCAATTATAGGCCAATATATCACTGCACCCCTAATTAAAATATCGCTATCAGGGGTTATATAAATATAAATAAAGGGGTTATATTAGCAAGAGTTCCGTGTTATTTTTGTTTGACAGTATTGTATCGATTAGTAATTAAAAAATAAAATCATACAAGATTCATGGCAGTTGTTTTGTTTGGAGTTACATGCCGACCACTAGATAGCATTCTTCTTATCTCTAAACTTAAATAGTAACAGGAAGTAATAGCATAGGGGCACACAAATTTTTTTTGCTAAGGTTTGCATATGGTTGTGTGTTCTCAGTGACAGCTATCCTAAATGAATATTCTACTGTAGATAGACAACAATTCGACTTGGATCTCATTAAATATCAGGCAGTTGGTAAAACCTCTCTCTAGTGGAATAAAAGAGTCAGATAATCTCTAGTTTGACCCAATGTTATCGCGTTATCAGATCCAAAACCAGACTGCACAGACCTGGGCTCTTGAAATACACACGTGCTGTCGAAATGTGTGTTTGTGGGGAAGCGGAAAGTACCAACTGAGGGGAGAAGGAGGTTCTATTTAGTGATTTGTTGGTTTTGGCTTTCATGTAGTATAGCTCAGCACATTTCTTCACGCTTAAATCAGCCCTCTGTGTAACTCGTATGTGATTCATCAGGAGGAACTGACTTCAGACTCGTTTAAGAGACCCGTGACGAAAAACGTAAACAAAAACAAGCACTCTTTTGTCGTGAATGTATCGTGAGTGCAGTAAAGCCGACCATGGGGGCAAATGTGATACATGCGTTTACACAACTTAAGAGCAAACATTTTGTTTCCTGTAAAGTTTCATGTTGACAGTAAATTGACACAAAAATCTAAATGGTTACATCAAAAACTTTTTGAGGTCTTGCTTTTCTTTGTCTGTTAGGAACAGATTTGCTTGACTATACCTTACTAATTTGTGCCTCAGCTGAGACTCAAGCAGAAGCTTTTTAAGAGAGGAAGTGAGGAGATTTGGCAGTGTGGGATGTGGATGTGGCAGCATCGACTGTACAGCGCTCTTAATTGGTTTCAGAGCCGGGCTTTACTAACTGCTGTGCTTAGCATATGTGGTACTGGCCTACTTTTAAGAGCACTGCTTCATTGAGCTGGAGGTGTGGCCTGAGAGAATAAAGGGGCGGGGCTGAAATCATTAACCATTCTAACTAAGAGTCAGAATGAATTAGCGATTTGCACTCAGATTAGATGATCAAATCAACAAAGGAAAGCATTTTCACATTTATGTTTTTTTTTTTTTGAAAAATAAATAAATAAAGAAACTTTATTTCTCTCTCGACAAACAACATGGAAATACAGAACTAAAAAAATGACATAATGGCACATGTGCTGAAGTTGGCCTCATTACCAAGATGACTAATTATAGCACAGTCATCATGTCTTTCCAGGAAGTCCATGATTCACTTGTTTTAAGTGAGTCTAAAGCAACTGGTTTTAGTTTACGGTCTCAGTGGTTCTTTAACTGGTTTTTGCTATAAGATCTAAAGCACTGGTTCTCAACTGGTTTTACTTTAGGATCTAAAGCACTGGTTCTCAACTGGTTTTGATTTAGGGTCTCTTGCTTCAGGATCAAAAGCACTGACTCGCAACTGGTTTTCATTTAGGGTCTGAAGCACCAACTCTTAACTGTTTTTGAGAAAACTGAGTTTACATGGGATTCAGAGATTTGTCAGGTTTCTCGCAGGAAGTGAAGTCACTCCCTTTATTACGTATAGTCATTCAAAAAGCTGGCGGGAAATCTGTCTTAAGATATACTGTTGTATATCTTCTTATGTCGGCCGAAACTGTAAATGTAACATGATCTTTCAATTTTGAGGTTTCATTGCCAACTGCATAAGTTGAGCACAGACTTTTATGTGTTACTTTATGCTTGCTTGCTTCCATTTGTGACATTTTGGAGTTTATTCGGCCGGTCTCCGGTTCTGGCGGTGCCACTTTTTAGCATAGCTTAGCATAATCCATTGAATCCGATTAGACCATTAGCATCGGGCAAAAAAATGAACAAAGAGTTCCGATATTTTATTAATGATATTACGCAGTGCCCGAAAGTAGGGCCCTGCTATTAAAAGTTACAAAAGAGACAATTTTCGGGCACTGCGTAATATCATTGCGCCTGCTGCAGCCATGTTACGCTAGCAAAGTCCTTGATTATTATGCCAGAATGGGAGTATAGTTCCTAGACAAATCTGCCTAGAAAATCACAACTTTTAATTTTCTGTCTGTCTTAGTACACGATGTAACTACAGAAGAGTCAAGTTTTAAATAGGAAAAATATAGAAACTCTTTGGTTATTTTTTAGCGTGATGCTGGTGGTCTAGTCGGATTCGATGGGTTATGCTAAGCTATGCTAACAGTGGTACTGCCAGACCCGGAGATCAGCTGAATGGATTCCAAAATGGTAAAAATCACATGTTTAACTCTAGGGGAGCTGGAAAATTAGCATATTTTCAAAAAAGTGGAGTGTCCCTTTAAGCCTTTTATGGACTTTCCCTGATAAAAGAAAACTGGTTAATGTGTTTACATATGTGCGATCCCTGGGATTGAATCATGACCTTTGCACTACCAGTTGAGCTACAGAAAAGATCATAAAAGGCTGTTAAAAGTACTTTTACATAAATTATATATAGTATAGCATGTAACACCATATGATGTGCCAACTCCCCATATACAGAATAAACCAAAACTAAATCCAGGCACATGTGTGAAAAGAACCAACCTGTGTGGTGTCAGGTAGACATAAATAATAATCAATTGCCCAACTGACAGCTCTGACAGTCTGCCTAGGTATGTTCAATCCTGACCTGTGTTTGACCTTTGACCTCATTTCCAGACCATGCAACGGGAGGTAACAGGAGGTCAGACAGATGAAGGTTTGGGTCCTGAGATCATGCCCCCAAGTCCATCGCTCATATGCCAGGAGATGCCACTCAAAGCGCAAACCGGAAAACCCAGCAAAGGTGAGTTTCAGAACTTTAGGCTTTCCATAAATCCAGGCCCTGAATGCACACTGATGAAGTATTCAGGACAGGGTCAAAGGTCTTTCCAGCTAAGCATTTTTAAAAACAATGCTGAAAATGCAAGCGCAACAGAGATTACCGCACGTCAGCTTTAGAAAGCAACATGCTAACACATAACCTGAAACGAGAGCGCACAAGCTGAAATCTTTGCGAGCAAAATGTCATTCATGTGAGACAGCTGGTGGAAAATATTGCCTACCCTTAGGTCTTTTCCAACTGGCCGGATAAGTTAATCAGAGCAACAGTTAGATCCGTCAACTAGATGTTTGCCAACAGAAAGAGTTGGTATTCTAAAAACGTAGCTAGCCAGATTTTGTCCTGAACATTTTTAATCGTAAATTGTGACACAAATGACTAATCAAAATCAACATTTGTGACATCTAAAAGTAGCACAAGGGAGTTTTTTTTTGCATATTGAGCTACAAGAATACTTATGGCGCTTCTTCATTGCATAGTACCCTACGGTTTGGGTCGGGTCAGCTTTTGGGGGCTTTTCCACTGGGTACAGTACGTAGTACACTATAATTTTTTTAGTACCACCTCGGTTGGGGTTCCAAGCGACCCGAGCTGATACTAAAATGTGACGCGAAAACACTGTAGATCACTGATTGGTCTGAGAGAATGGTCACTACCAGCGTCTAAGCTAAGCTAAGATTAGCTTTATCTTTGTGCTTGCGCTGTCTCGAGCAAACCTGTTGTCATCATGTGACGTTATGCACTGCATTTTTGCTACTGACGACATGGGTATTTGTACAGAAACTGTCATGTAAGACAGAGGTAGTGATAAACGCGATGTGCAGACATCTATTTGTGGTGGTCAATTTTGATTTTGTGGCGGACTGACAAATAAATGAATGTATGGGAAACCTTGCATTCCAACGATGCTCTCTACCATTTTTTGTATGATGTCACAGCAATAGGCAGCGCAAATATAATGACATGGCTTATAATCCCTTCCACTCTGAAGTGATCCCTACTGAAAAATCCAGCTAAGACTAGCATAAGCTGGTGAGCTGGTTTTAGCTGGTCTCCCAGCTTGGTTTTAGCTGGTATTGCTGTTGTAGTAAGCTGGTCTAACTGTGGTTTGGTCACTTTTTTAAGCTGATCTAGCTGGACTTAGCTGGTCATGCGGGAAGACCAGCTAACCTACCAGGTTTGCCAGGCTGGGAGGACCAGCTTAGACCAGCTACTGCCACCTTAAACCAGCTAAAACCAGCTACCAGCTTATGCTGGTCTTTGCTGGATTTTTCAGTAGATACTAAGCTAACCAAGCCAAAGTAAGGTGAGCTGACACGAACTTACCCGTGGGGTACCATGCAATGGAAAAGCGCCACTATAGTATGCCTCTACGGTTCGATGGTGTCTTTGAATGTAGATGCATGAGTTCCTTCTTTTAACAGTAATGTACTCTGCACTTTATATAAACTTAAGGCTGGTTTTTGTGTCTTATCAAAACCAGACATTTCGCAAAGCTTGCATTCTCAACTTGCTGGTGAGAAATTTGAGAAAAGGCGAGTTTGCATTTGAGGAAAACTATTGACCAGGCACATTTCCAGAGTTCATTTGTTGATTGTAGTTTTCTATTTTTAATCCTGGAAATATTAGGGACACAGCCTGCCATATCTTCAGAAACAATACACACGTGTGCATGTTCCCACAAGTGTTTTTGAGTCACACACTGTGTGTAGCTTCTGGCAGAATGTGTATTTTTGGATCTGTTTTGCCTTGATGTTGGCTCTGTCAGCGATTATACCAGATGTCATGTTCGCACACAAGGGAGTCCACAAACTTGGAGTAGTTTGGCCTTTATTTGGAAATGTGTGCATGCCAGAGTACAGCACAAATTAAATGGTATAATATTTGAATAATTTATATATATAAATATTTGAATATTTATACATTTATATGCATTATATATTTAAATTATATTAATATATTTATTGATGCATTTATTAAGTCATTTATAATCAAAGTATATATGTTTCTAAAGTTTCTAATTAAAATGGATTTTACAAACGTAAAGCATTATCGCATCATTTAACAAGTATTGTATTCAGCATTTTTCTTTAAAATCTTTACCATGCTAACCATGTTTTTGTCCTAAGCAGCCACTGTGTGATCCAAGTTAAACATGTATTGATAACATGTCAACATTTTTTGTAAATGCCTTATAATGCACTGTAAGTTGCTGTGGATTAAAGCATCTGCCAAATGCATAAATGTGACCCTTGACCACAAAACCAGTCACAAGGGTAAATTTTTTGAAATTGAGATTTATGCATCATTTGAAAGTTGAATAAATAAGTTTTCCATTGATGTTTATTGACTGTATTTGGCCAAGATACAACTATTTATAAAATAAAATTTGGAAATTGAGGGTGAAATTGGCTATTGCTACAAATACACCCATATGGGAGTATTTTGGGTGTAACGTGCAATAAACCAATGAGAGTCTCAGCTCTCATCCCCTTTAAAAGCCTGTTGCGCTGGCGCTATGTCTAATCCCTATTTAGGTGACGGACTTTGTAAACTGAAAAACTAAGCGGAGGAAGAAGATTTACAGTTAAAGATTAATGTTAAATAATTGTGTTGTTTTTCACCTGTATTGAAATTGTTATTTTTTCATTAAAACCTTTTAAACCTGTTTTCTTTTAGTCATGGAAGTAAAAAAGCAGGCTTTTAATTGCTTTAAATGTATGGCTATCCAATATCATCAAAAAATAATTTACAAGTATGTAAGAAAAGGTTTGTACTCTAAAAATACTTTATTTGTAACAAACAGGAGATAAAGAATTTACAAGCGGCTCTCCGAACGTTTTAGCACTTGGACAGCGGGACAAGTTTTTTTAAGCATTACTTAAAAATGTTTCTCATCTCACCATATCCACAGGTACAGAGTCATATACAACAAATCCGTGAGGTAGCATTTAAAAACATTTAAAAATAGATGCATTTGTTTTAAGCAAAGCATTTATTTACTTACCAGGCTGCAGGTGAAGCAGTTCTTTGTGCCTTCTAACGTCTCATAATCGGTCCTCATTTATGTCCAAGAGACTCAATAATAATCTTACATTCAATCCTTTAATCTTTCATATTTAAAAAGTTTTTTGTGCTGCTGTGCATTCATGTGTGTGATAAGCAAACCCGCGTTGTCATCCCGTTTATAGGCGCATATTACTAATGCGCTCTTTAAATAACATAAAACACATTGCGCCATTGACTTTAGACTTTAGACCAGGTTTTTGTTGGTCAATGGCGTAGTCTATTTTAGTTGCCTCAAAATAGCAACGCGCCAACAATGCGCCCGAACACACCTCGTTTTCAGACCAGAATGCCCATGGGTGCAAAAGGGGGTGCAAATGCATTTGCTATTTAAACAACGTGGCGCTAAACGTGAAAATTATAATTGCGCAGGGTGGAAACTAGCAAAAGACACTTGCTTCGCACATTGCGCTGCATTGCACCGGGTGTAAGATAGAGCCCATGGTCAGCCCTGGTAACAGAGGTCGAATAGGACCACGTTTATTGCATTTCTATTTCATAACATAATGGAAATAAGAAAGGTTTTTACGTGCAGTGGGTGTATTGCAGTCACTACTCATACTAATGGAGTGCTATCCGACTAGACACAGTTAGAGACAGACTCTTGTTGTTTTGTCGGCTGGTATTTTAATGCTTCTCCACAGCATTACCTCATAGGCTTCACTGCATGCCTTCAGCAAGAGTCTGTCAACACCCTTGCACACAGATACACTAATATGTGCACGTGCTGTTTTACCAAAACAAATCACTGATGTTTTACAAAAGACCTTATTTGCTCCCATGCAAATGTGAGAGGGTTTATCCTAACATTCTCTGCTCTGATTGGACATCGACTTTGTATAGACTCTGAGGTTTAAACGTATGAGTTATCTTGGATCAAAGGTTGAGACAGCTGTTCTTCATAGCTGTATTTCTCACTGGCATTTTCAGAAAATGCACAAAGTTTCTGCTGTGTGTTGAGTGGTTCTTGCACAAACACTGTTTGTCGAAGTTCACATTGACATTGATGTGCATGTGGCGATATCTGTTTGTGGGTATGATGTGTGTGTAAAATAGTGTTGGGTGAGTAACCAGAGCTGTAAGAATGAGAGAATGCCCCGGATTAGCCGGCCTAGCTTCAGGTATGTGCCAACTGCAAGCCCCACAGCATACAGAACATAGAAAGCATATTCAGTAAAGGGTTGTGTAGAAGAGAGAGAGAGAGGAAAGTTTTTGTGTGTAGGATGAAGAAGAAACAACGTTCTGGATGTGATATTTCTCTGTTATGGACATCACAATCCAGAAATTTGCAAGCGTCGCCGTCCCGAATACGGGACACCTATGTTTTCATTAATATTGTTGATGTAAATTTTAATCTATCAATACAAATATATCGTTGGAAAGGTCTAAGCCTCCAGAACAGACATTTCAACAGTGTTTTATAAAATAAATTATGTAGGGAGTGTAATTGATTCATTTATGAAGAGAGTGTGCCTCAAAACATTTATTTTCTGCTAAAGGTCACTGTCCCACCAGCAGGACGCCTACATTTACTTCAATGTTTGCATATGAATTCTTATCTAATCATGACAAACTGTATATTGTTTGAAAGCTCCAAGAGTGTAGATTTAACTCAATAGGGTGGGGAGACGCTTAAAAGGTTAAAAACATTTTGCATTGGTATTTAAACCACCAAAAATTTACATCTGAGATATCAGTATGGTTAAAAACTTTACTATTCATGATAAGGTAGACATTTGCATGGAATTGCCCATCTAATATATTACGACAACTAGGGCTGTCACAATTCTAAAAAATTGGCTGACAGTTAATTGTTTAATAAATTGTGCCGATTATGACGATTAATTGCCTGTTTTAGGACTTTGCCGATTATGACGATTAATTGTCTGTTTTATTGCTTTGACATTTAATTCTCTTACGTTTTTTTTTTTTGCTTGTTTTTTACACAAATATATCTTTCAAAAACTGAAAATTCATCATAAGAAATAAACACAATAAAGTGTCTAAAAAATAACAGAAAATAAAAATAAAATAATTAAAATAAACTGACTATACCAGAACAGGCCTTTAATAGTAGCCAATCCTACTAACCGGTAGGTCATATTGGTACAATTAGTATATATTGAATGGCTTTGCAATGCATCCCATTGTAATGTCAGTTAAGGAACACCATCTGATACTGTCTTGTTTATACAGGCGCTGCAGCTCCCCCTTGTGTTTTTTAGAAAGACGGCAATCATTGCGGTGATCTGAAATCATCGCAATGAGGTCAAACAATCATGATGAGACAATTATATAATCATCGTGACAACATCCTGTAATTTTAAGGAAACATCAAGGGGCGGTTTCCAGGACAGGGATTGGCTTAATCCAGGACTAGGCCTTAGTTTAATTAGGAAATATAACTAGTTTTAACAAACATGCCTTACTAAAAACATTACCTGTGTGCATTTTGAGGCAAAACAAAGGGCATTGATGTATTTTAAGATATGTCAGTTCAAGTTGTTTTCAGTGTGGACAGCTCTTAAAAATGTTTTAGTCTAGGACTAGTCGAATCCATGTCCGGGAAACCGACCCAAAGAGTCTTCCTTATTTCTGGTTTAAAAATCTTCTTTAATATATCTAATATAAATTTGATTGTATATATTGTTATCATTTATTTAGTACAGTTATTTTTCAAATCTGTGTTAATAAGAAGAATCCCAATTATGGAAACATTTGAACCGACTAATTTACATAAATTGCCATGCATAAAATAGAAATAGCATAATTTGTATAACTTTAAACGTAGTGATAAATAGCAGAATCTTAAAGGAACAGTATGTAAGAAATGTATATCAATTAATCATGAAATGGCCCTGATATGTCACTAGACATTAAGAAATCATTTTAATTTCAAATACTTATATCACTGACAACAGTTGTCTGGCCAGGATATTGTCATTTCAAAAGTGGAGTTGCAGCCCTCAACTGATGTTTATGTTATCATGTTGTGTATTGGCCACCAGTTGTGAGATTGCAGTACCAGTTTTAGCCACAAGTTTTGTGATTGCAATACCAGTTTTGGCCACAATCCTACATACTGTTCCTTTAATTTTATTGTATTGTATTGCGCTCTGACTTCTCATTCACTGTTAAAGGTAATCAGCTGGTCAATAGCATTAAAGATGGTTCAGACAAGAGGGTTAAAAATAAAGAAAACAAAAGTGGCAGATGAAAGAGGAAAAATAAGAGCATAGGTTCAGGTCAGCTGCACCTGTGCAGATTCATGATTCATTGGGATTCAGTGCTGAAAGCTCACGTGAAAGAACAGAAGAGATGACAGGTGGGTACCCATAATGCCCTTGGGAGGTCAGTAAACAGTGTGCATGTGATGTTTAAATTTTTTCCTTTTTTACAATGAAGCACTGAAATGTATACAATGTTACCTACAGGTCCTTCAATTCTTGCATGGCTGTCAAACATCTGCACAGTTGTGATCAATGCTCGTTCTCTCCCCTTATCTTTAGCAAACCAAAACATTTTCTTTTCAGAGATCACTTTAGCCACTAGCCAGACCGATAAATAAATACAGACCAAAAGTTCACTTCGGTTCAGCTGCGTAACCACGACAACGCGCATTCGTCTGAT
Organism: Misgurnus anguillicaudatus; assembly: GCF_027580225.2. NCBI lineage: Eukaryota > Metazoa > Chordata > Actinopteri > Cypriniformes > Cobitidae > Misgurnus > Misgurnus anguillicaudatus. The sequence goes on along the minus strand of NC_073342.2, from coordinate 15,741,984 downwards.
GAAACCACCTATATTCGATTAGTGTGGCTGCCCCTTTAAAAATTTTTTTTGCATGTTTCTACAACATTTTTTAAATAAATCGGCAGTATTAAATCGATATAGTTTAGACTCTTGACTTGTTTTATTGGTTGTCCCTCATATACAAAGTCTAGCTCTTGTATCATTCCATCTATATCTCATATTTATCTTCATCTGTCTATACCCTGTCTATACTTGTCTTCTAAAAGTGCTTCACAAATCTCTTTTCTTCAGTGCCTCTTCACTTTCAGGGTTTGTGGTTCACTTTTACCCCTTGACACACACACACACACACACACACACACACACACACACACACACACACACACACACACACACACACACATATATATATACAAACACACAGTGTAATGAAGGGTTTGGTGAGTGGTTTGGGAGGAGCAGACAGTCGTCTCTCTTTTGCCGAAAGGAAAAGTCTTCCTCCGCTCCAGAACATTCCAGATGAGCTCACACTCGCCTGGCGTGAATGGGAAAAGAGAAGAGCTTTAAAGCGCATGCCAGTCGTTTTGTTAAAGGATTAGATTTCCCAAAAATAAAATTCTGTCATTATTTACTCCCCTTCATACCTCAAATTCCAAGCGTTTCAACAATAGATCTGTGTAATGCATCGAATCTTAAAGAATCTAAGTATCCGTCAAACAGATTTTGAAAGATACACTTGCCAATTTTGGAAATGGTAACAGAGGAAAAACTGAGCATTATACATTAAACAGTAACCTAAAAGGCTTACATTTACATTTATTCATTTTGCAGATGCTTTATGCAAAGCGACTGACAAATGAGAGAGCCTTTACACTTCCTGTCATTCCAAACACAGCAAATCATACAGAAACATCAGCCTGATGACAAATTAAACACATATGGTTACGTAGGAGTTGACAACAGTAGTTGTTTATTAAAGAAAAAATGAGTCAAGCACATTTAGGCGGTTTTAGGTTGGTAGACGGGGTCAGTATAGATGCCACAGATTATCATGTGTTGTATTACATTAGGTGGTTTTCTATGAAATCTGTCAACTCCAACTGCTCAAAATCTGCAGATTGGCGCAGACTTTTGGCAACTACTGTCAACTTGACTGCAAAAAACTTGTATAAGTTGTGTAGTGTCTTAACATTTATAAAAGAAGCAGCGATGACTGTGAATCATTAAATGATTCATGAACAAGTCTTTCTTTTGAATCATTTCGATTAATTTGCTGCTCCGCTAGTCTGAATGATTCATTTTCGAAACTAAGTAGTGCGTTTCTGAGTTTGGCTAAACAATGTAATGGTCAGAGGTTCTCAAGTGACCAGTACACTCTTTTAATTGTATTTGCTTTGTCAAAAAATTTTTTTTGGGGGGGCTAGTCCTTTAAATGTCCACTTTGTAGATTTTTAACGGCATCCAGCAGTGAGACCAGTGCTCCCCTCCCTTTCAAAACATATAGAGGTAGTCGCTAACAGGACAAACAAGTCGTCGTCTGAGACAACATAGTGATGAATCGCACTCTTTAAAGCAGTTTGTCCGTTTATGACATAGACTGTAAAAAAAGATGGATAACGCCCGTTCGCTCTCTTTCATTGGTGAAAAGAAGTCAGTGTCCTGATACGGCGCTTGAGTCTGCGCAGTAGCGATTTCGGGACCAGTCCTGCGCAGTAGTAAGCAGGAAGTAAAGCCGTGAAAGCAAGACCCCGCACTCGCTCTCGCAGAATGCACATATCACAGCTGTCAATCATGACGTGACACCACCGTTTTTATAACATTAAATAACTAACTAAAAACAAACTTAAATTTAAAAACAAACACTTGAATTAACATCAGCATGATAAAAACTACACTAAATGACAGAAACAAGCTTCAGAAAAAAGATAATTGAAGTGTAATTAAATTATTTAGTTGGTCTCAAGTCCCATTAAATAACATGGGGAGGCGGGGTTTATGACCTGTATTGGGACCAGTCACTGGGGGGCTATTGAGACGTTTTGGCTTCACTTTTCAGGGCTTGTGTGGCACGCTTGGTTTATGACTACTGTAAAAAATTATGACTTCTACGGAAAGGCGATTTATAGTCGTGCGTAGGTACGGCGTAGGCTATCCGTAGCCTGACGCGCACCTCGCAAAATTTTTAACAACGCGTCAGTTCTACGCGGACCGCAAGCGCTGTGATTGGTCAACCAGAACCCCTCCCGTCAAGTAAAAAACACTGCGTCATAGGTATTTCCGTTTGCGACGGTGAAAACAAAGAATGGCCAAGTTGAGGAGTGATTTAACTCAAACTGCAACAAAACTCGCTGTTTATTTACATCCATCATTGCTGGTCTTCTCAAATTATACACAACAAGTTGCTGTTTCTTCTTCGTTTGTGGCTTAACTTGCAAAGCTTCTTCTTCTTTGGCGTTCACGCTCCTACTGTGGTTACACGCGTGGTTACTGCCTACCAGCGGCCTGCGCGCGTGTTTTGTACGACGACGCAAAAGTATAAATGAAAACCGACGCGGAACCTACACCGTCGCGGCTACGCCGTAGGACCTATGCACGGCTATTACGAGCCCTTAAGGGTACCTGTGGTGTATGTACATAAAAAGGCTCATTCTCTGGTAATAAAAACATAACGGGTGATTATACACCACTAAAAACAGTTATGTATATTATATTGCATTTCTGTCAATAGAATCCTCCTAAAATTTTACACACTGCACCTTTAAGTGCAAAAGTTGTTTTAGGAAGTATGAGACAGAAATGCATCCGCTATGAAGAAAGGTTAAAGATTTCTGTGAATGAAACTCAGAGCAAATTGAAAGCTATTTACTGCTCAGACTCCGTTTGACATGTTGAACTCATTCAGATCCCTCTCTCTTTTTTTCTCTCTCTCTCTCTCTCTCTCTCTACATACACAATACAGGAAGTGCTGACTCTGCGAAGTATATTTAACATGCTTGCTCGCCCATGTGTACACCGAGCCAACTTCAGATTTACTAAAAATCTCCTTGACAACAGTGGGACAAAAGTGATTTTTATTTTTAAGTTTTAGCATCATTGGGTTTAAATGCCACTTTGTTTCATTATCTGAATCAAATGCAATGACATTCAGACATTATAAGTCCCAAAATGCTTTTTTGAGAATTTCATGCTTTATTTGCCTCTCATTGTTTTAACTCTCTGTCTTGTTCTCAGATAGCTCATGTTGCATTTTACTTTCCATTTCTTATTTTAAAAAAAGTTGCATGTGCAGGTTTGCCAATAAAAGCATGTGTTTTGAAACAAATGCCTAAAGGCTTAAAGTCTCGCCTTATAGCTAAATATGCTGAAATATGTTCTGACCTGCCAGACACTTCTTGAGTTCAATTCTAAAGGATTTCCTCTCATATTATTTCTTTAAATAGAACCTGAACAGTCTAAATAATATGATAATTTACGAGTCATTTTTAATCTATCATTCTACACTTTGGAGAGTAAAATTATTAAAGGATTAGTCAATTTTCTTAAAATCTGGATAATTTACTCACCACCATGTCATCCCAAATGTTGATGTCTTTCTTTGTTCAGTCGAGAAGAAATTATGTTTTTTGAGGAAAACCTTCCAGGATTTTTCTCATTTTAATGGACCCCAACACTTAACAGTTTTAATGCAGTTTAAAATTGCAGTTTCAAAGGACTCTAAACGATCTCAAACGAGGCATAAGGGTCTTATCTAGTGAAAAAAATATGCACTTTTAAACCACAACTTCTCGTCTTCCTCCGGCTGTGTGACGCACCAGCTCGACCTCACGTAATTGCGTAATGACGTGGAAAGGTCATGTGTTACATATATGAAGCGCATATTTGCGGACCATTTTAAACAATAAACTGACACAAAGACATTAATTAGTATTATTCCACATACAACAACATCAGAACGGTCCTCTTTCTCCACACTTATAAACACTGGGGTGTAGTGTCACCTACGTCATCCGTGACCTCTTGACGTAATGACGCATTTTGAAAAACTTGTGGTTTAAAAGTGCATATTTTTTATTTTTCTTGCCAAAAATGACAATCGTTTTGCTAGATAAGACCCGTATGCCTCATTTGGGATCGTTTAGAGTCCTTTGAAACTGCAATTTTAAACTGCATTAAAACTGTTAAGTGTTGGGGTCCATTAAAGTCCATTAAAATGAGAAAAATCCTGGAATGTTTTCCTCAAAAAACATAATTTCTTCTCAACTGAACAAAGAAAGACATCAATATTTTGGATGACATGGTGGTGAGTAAATTATCTGGATTTTTAATTTTTAAGAAAACGGACTAATCCTTTAATATTTTTTGGCGTGTGCAATTTTTGGCTTTTGTGCGTACGTAGACTTAAAGTAAGGATCCTACGCACATTTTTATAAATGAGACCCCTGAAGAGTGAGTGCAACTAATTTTTATTTAGTTATTGGACGGTAAATTTAATTTTTAAACTCTTGCATTACATCAATAACAGTTTTTTTCGGACGCTTATCATACACAATCAACATTTTAGCATAATCTTATGTGATTCAATTTCATAGTAACATATTGAAACAGCACAAAAACATTTTTTTTTGGTAATTTTTGTAATTTCTAACTAACATCTAAAAGTAGCACCTACAGTAATATTAGAAATTTTCCTTGGAATATTTTTGTAATAAGGCACTTCTCTTTTTCTAGTGTATGTCGAAAGAATTGATCTCAGAGTCACACCCAAACCAGACAAACCAACCGAATACATACTAGAGGTGAGTTATCTGTCAATTTTCAGCGTCATTTAAATGTTCTGTAATGAATATCATTTTTATGTTTTCCTTATTTCCGATCACATATCACATCAAAAGGCATTTATTTTACACCGTAATCAAATGTTAAAAATGTGTATGTTTTGGCAATTGAACATCGTACTTTGCTTTTGGTTTCAAAGGCTCTGTGGTCTGATTCTACTCGGTCGACCGTCAGCAAAACCTCTCAGGAAGTGCTGGAGTTTATTTCCCAGGTGAGTGATGGAGAGCTAGTCACATGTGTGAGAAATATAGAGCTGGTGTGTCAAGTCCAAAATTCCTAACAAATCAACTCATTTTAAAGTAGTCTAATTGGCAGATACAGAGCAGTGTAATGTGTTTTTTCCTGCACAGTCAAGTTTGAATTAAGTTGAAATGTAAGCTGTGTATGCTCATAGTTTGCACAGTTAACTTGTAAAACAGTAAATGTGTTAACTGATTAACACTGATCAGTTGTAAAAGAGTGTGATTGTGTCTCTATTTTCTATCTTCAGCTCGCTCAACTCTTTCCTGATGAATGTCTGGAAAAACTCTTGCCACCGATGGCTGGACTTGATTCGGCACAGGAGCTAGATCCTCTGTAATTCTGTGCCTCTCAATCCTAATGCACAAATGGATACACATGGTCCTTTAGTCTAATATAATGTTTTAGTAAATGCCGAAAATTATCATATACTCAGATTAATAAATGCTGTAGAAGTTTTGTTCATTGTTAGTTCATGTTGACAAATACACCCTTACTATAAAGTGTTAACATATAAAGATATTTGATATGCTGTTTGGTTGTTTTATGCAGCTGGGGTGTTAACTAAATTTATGCCAACGTATTTTGTGTTTTTTTGCCTAACCCCACACAGGTGCTTGACCTCCCTCCCGCCTCACGTCCTGAAACACGACAAAGTCTGTTTGTTTTTCAGCACGTCATCCGCACCTCAGCTCCCCGTGAGCACAAGTAAGGCTTTTTATTTCCCCCTTACAATGGTCTGTCCCTTGGTCACTACATAGAGATTTGGATGTAGACCAGACCGGCCATTCCCAAACTGTGGTCCGCGGACCACTAGTGGTCCGTGAGGGTACTGCAGGTGGTCCGTGTAAAGGCAAAATAAGAATCTGTATATTTTGAGAATATGCTGTGTTGGGCTTGAATGAGTTCATTGAACAAAAGTTGAACGTGAACTGAACGTACTGTATTCCTGATGAACGTTACTGTGAACTCGTTTATTCTGGTGCCTGTGAACGGCACGCTGTCTAAGTTTAACGTCGTTCAATAGGGTGCCAGATTTCTATATTCTTCCAGGCGAAAACCCGACTAAAACACACTGTAAACAGGCCTTAATGTGTAGCGGAAAAAACACCCAATCTGGCAACACCGCCACCAGTCAGTGTTCACCAGTCACGCATCATCAAAGAACACAGACGCTGCTAAAATTTCTGCCGCGCCACTAAAATACTTTAACATTAAATAACATCATATTTGTCTTAAATCGTTAACGATTAACATAGGCTGCAAACGCATATTCTGGATCTTGAAATAGACTCTGACTAGCTCACGCTATTTAACGTGCACGTGTGGTGTGCAATACATGCGAGTTGTCATACACGCAATGCCTCGCAGAGCTTCTCGCCCGGGGTGCGACCCCCACCCGGCTAGCCTTTCAAGGTATGTGCAAGCAAATACAAAAATTAAAAGACAGTCAATGCTAATGTAAACCCTGGTTGGATAAGGATTTAAAGTTGGATATGAAGATGAAATCTGACGCATTTAGCTTCAGTGTTAAAACTGATGAAATAATTGCTGTCTGGTTCTATATGGGCTATAATGGCAGTCATTTTTTTTTAAATAATATGGGGGGGGGAAGAACTATAAATTAGTTCATTTTTGGAACTGTGAACTAGTTCAAAATTTTGAAATATGAACTGAACTAGTTCATTTTAAAATTTGTGAACTGTGAACTAAACTAGTTCTGGTAGAAAGTGAACTTTCCCAACACTGAGAATATGTATATAAATAATATTGATATAAATTTTAAATGAAATTGTCAAGTTATTGTGTGATTACTAAATAGGCCAGTGGTGCTCGGCCGTGACATTCAAGTTCAGTGCCGTTCAAAATGGATTGGTGTATGAATATGTGGCAGCCGTTTTGTGCAGTAAACTTTCTTTTAAAGAACCTGTTGTACTGATGTGATGACCAGTTATAGTTTTAGTGCTAGACTATTTAGATGTGCAGATTAATTCAGGACTTTGTGTAGACATATTTTATGATGAGTATTATGAGGTGGTCCGCGAAAATTCTTGTTTACAAAGAGTGGTCCACACACACAAAAAGTTTGAAAACCCCTGGACTAGACCATCTCTTGGGGAAATGAGGGTTAGCTTCTCTTTCAGTTCAGAGGAATTTGATTTGACCTGCTTGTGCTGGGAAGTCCCAAAAGTGATGACCTCATCTTGGGATACTATTAATAGGAGTAAAGGGCACTGAAACCTGGATGTGTGTCTGTATGGTGATATTTATAGTGGTGGGGGAAGGGACGGAAAATCCAGATCATGGATATGGACATAAATTGTATTTCTTGTTAGTTTGTGTGCTATTTCTTAGCATACCAAAACACATGTATCAAATTTTTTATTTGATAAAATGTAACATGCCATGTGTAGATTTTAGCGGCATCTAGTGGTGAACTGGTGAATTGCAAACAACAGCTCAGTCTACCGGTTCTGGCTAGAGGGGATACAGCTACGGCCAAATCTCGTGATATGTTGGGATTTGGGTTAGGTTTGAGGGTAGGATTAGGATGAAAACAAAGCTCATCCAGTGAGATTTCATGAGATTTTGGCCATAGCTGTATCCCGCCTAGCCAAAAACCCAGTCTACCGCTCACCCCTCCTTTTCGAAACACATAGAAGCTATGGTAACCGCCACAGGGCAAACTTGCCCCAAATGGCACCCTTTACTCGAGTCCGCGAAGGCACACCAGAGTCGTATTTTGGGACAGACACGAGCATCACTCCTGAAATAGTAAGAGAAGTAGTGTAAACTTCTCCCATACGTCGTCTGATTGCTCTTTCGCAACTGGGTTGGTAAAGTGTGTGGTTCTGTCCCAAATGGCCCACTCCAGACTTGTGGACTTCCTGATAGTCCACACTTTGATGACATCATGTAGTGCAGACTGTAGGGACCCTTGACACGAGTCCATGAGGGTGCACCGGAGTCGTATTTTTGGACTCAAACGTCACGCCGAAAATAGGAAGAGAAGTTGCCCCTCATTGAGAACTCCCATCTGTCGTCTGATTTCTCTTTTGCAAGCACTTCTGGGTTGATTTAGGGTGCAAAGGGGGCGCTGATTAGCACACTTCGTAGCATAAAAATGACAAATGGGACACCCTACGGACTTGTAGACCAAGCGAGCATGTGCAATTTAAGGCCACAAGACCGAAATTCCACATGAGTCCGCCATTTGGGAGCAGCAGTGAGGGCTTCGCCGAAGACCGCATTAAGGGTGCAAAGGGGGTGCTGATGAGCACACTTCGGAGTGTAAAAATGATAGATGGGACACCCTACGGACTTGTAGACTAAGCGAGCACGTGCAATTTAAGGCCACGAGACAGAAAGTCCACATGAAGTGTGCCATTTGGGAGCAGCAGTGAGGGCTTCGCCGAAGACTGCATCAAGGGTGCAAAGGGGGTGCTGATAAGCACACTTCGGAGTGTAAAAATGACAAATGGGACACCCTACGGACTCGTAGACTAAGCGAGCACGTGCAATTTAAGGCCACGAGACAGCAAGTCCACATGAAGTGCGCCATTTGGGAGCAGCAGTGAGGGCTTCGCTGAAGACCGCATCAAGGGTGCAAAGGGGGTGCTGATGAGCACACTTCGGAGTGTAAAAATGACAGATGGGACATCCTAGGGACTTGTGGACTAAGCGAGGACGTGCAATTTAAGGCCACAAGAAAAAAGTCCACATGAAGTGCCCCATTTGGGAGCAGCAGTGAGGGCTTCGCCCGAAGACCGCATCAAGGGTGCAAAGGGGGTGCTGATGAGCACACTTCGGATTGTAAAAATGATAGATGGGACACCCTACGGACTTGTAGACTAAGCGAGCACGTGCAATTTAAGGCCACGAGACAAAAAGTTCACATGAAGTGCGCCATTTGGGAGCAGCAGTGAGGGCTTTGCCAAAGACCGCATCAAGGGTGCAAAGGGGGTGCTGATGAGCACACTTCGGAGTGTAAAAATGACAGATGGGACATCCTACAGACTTGTAGACTAAGCGAGCACGTGCAATTTAAGGCCACGAGACAGATAGTCCAGATGAAGCGCGCCATTTGGGAGCAGCAGTGAGGGCTTTGCCGAAGACCGCATCAAGGGTGCAAAAGGGGGGCTGATGAGCACACTTCGGAGCGTAAAAATGACAGGTGGGGACACCCTACGGACTTGTAGACTAAGCAAGCATGCGCAATTTAAGGCCACGAGATAAAAAGTCCACATGAAGTGTGCCATTTGGGAACAGCAGTGAGGGCTTCGTCGAAGTCCGCATCAAGGGTGCAAAGGGGGTGCTGATGAGCACACTTCGGAGCATAAAAATGACAAATTGGACACCCTACAGACTTGTAGACTAATCGAGCATGTGCAATTTAAGACCACGAGACAGAAAGTCCACATGAAGTGCAGCATTTGGGAGCAGCAGTGAGGGCTTCGCAGAACACCGCATCAAGGGTGCAAAGGGGGTGCTGATGAGCACACTTCGGAGCATAAAAATGACAAATGGGACACCCTACGGACTTGTAGACTAATCGAGCATGTGCAATTTAAGACCACGAGACAGAAAGTCCACATGAAGTGCGCCATTTGGGAGCAGCAGTGAGGGCTTCGCCGAAGACTGCATCAAGGGTGCAAAGAAGGGGTGCTGATGAGCACAGTTCGGAGCATAAAAATGACAAATTGGACACCCTACGGACTTGTAGACTAATCGAGCATGTGCAATTTAAGACCACGAGACAGAAAGTCCACATGAAGTGCGGCATTTGGGAGCAGCAGTGAGGGCTTCGCCGAAGACTGCATCAAGGGTGCAAAAGGAGTGCTGATGAGCACACTTCGGAGTGTAAAAATGACAGATGGGACATCCTACGGACTTGTAGACTAAGCGAGCACGTGCAATTTAAGGCCACGAGACAAAAAGTCCACATGAAGTGCGTCATTTGGGAGCAGCAGTGAGGGCTTCGCCGAAGACTGCATCAAGGGTGCAAAGGGGGTGCTGATGAGCACACTTCGGAGTGTAAAAATGACAAATGGGACATCCTACGGACTCGTAGACTGAGCGAGCGCGTGCAATTTAAGGACACAAGACCGAAAGTCCACATGAAGTGCACCATTTGGGAGCAGCAGTGAGGGCTTCGCCGAAGACTGCATCAAGGGTGCAAAGGGGGTGCTGATGAGCACACTCGGAGTGTAAAAATGACAGATGGGGACACCCTTCGGACTGGTAGACTAAGCGAGCACGTGCAATTTAAGGCCACGAGACAGAAAGTCCACATGAAGTGCGCCATTTGGGAGCAGCAGTGAGGGCTTCGTCGAAGACTGCATCAAGGGTGCTAAGGGGGTGCTGATGAGCACACTTCGGAGTGTAAAAATGACAAATGGGACACCCTACGGACTCGTAGACTAAGCGAGCACAGGCAATTTAAGGCCACGAGACCGAAAGTCCACATTAACTGCGCCATTTGGGAGCAGCAGTGAGGGCTTCGCCGAAGACCACATCAAGGGTGTAAAGGGGTTGCTGATGAGCACACATCGAAGCATAAAAATGACAGATTGGACACCCTACGGACTTGTAGACTAAGCGAGCACGTGCAATTAAAGGCCACAAGACTGAAAGTCCACATGAAGTGCGCCATTTGGGACAGGACCAATGTCCTTACAAATGCAGTTTGTCTGTTTAGGGCCACTTTAAAAACATGGCGGCGCAAAATGGCAACTTCTATATAAGGGGACCGACTGTGTTTGTAGATAAAATATTTAAAATTATATTAATTTTAAAATTTGAATTTAATTTGATCAAAATGAGGTGACTTTCTAAAATATGTTATATAAAATCAATCATTTTTTCACATAACATCATACGTGTTTTGCAGATCTTGGATGTCTGCTTCAATATAGAGGAGCTAACAGGTGAGCTTAACAACCTCTCACATAAACCTTGTTCATTTCTTTACCTTTATGCATTTGACTGACGATTTTATCCAAAGCAACTCACAGTGCATTCAATACGTAAGGAATAATTGACGACTGGCTGTTAAATTAAAAGAAAATAATGCACACCCAAGGTGGAAATACACCGCGAGTGTGCATTATTTTCAAATAATTCAAAGGACCGGAGTCAATTATTCCGCTTATACCATCGTTACCACAGACATTGCTCGGGTGCCTATTTTTAAGAAATTTGACAGGTCAGGTTTGCGGTTTACAGAAAAATAATCAACACCCATGGAACATTTCTCAGCCAATCAGAACAAAGCATTCAACAGGCCCATGGTATAAATGTCTTTTATCAGTATGTGTGTTCTCTGGAATCAAACCCATGACATTTGCACTCCACCAAATGAGTTTTAATAATCAGATATTTCACAACTGACTTTATATCTCTCCATCTATAAATCCCTTCTGTCTGCTATATAGGCCTATTTGTGGGGTCGCCAGCATACAGCCAGTCCTAGGAATCCACACCTCCCTTCCTCAGAACTCCCCGGCCCACCTGCCTCCTCTTCCACCTCAGACAGCAGTGGCCATCCTCCCCAACAGTGCTGTAACCATGGGGGAGGGCAGCCCTCCACAGTCACATCTCCCAAACCACGTACCCCAACATCAGCAGTCCCAGTCAAGCCCGGAGCAGAGCGGCATTTTGGACTGGCTTCGTAAACTGAGGTTGCACAAGTACTACCCTGTCTTTAAACAGCTGACCATGGAAGAGGTAGGTAACTGAGATTTTTGGCAGCATTGACGATTCCATTTTTTAAATTTGAGGTTCGAGGTTGTGACTTAATTTCAATCGTGACACCATTACAAAACACAGACATTTTACTCATCACCTGCAACTCATGATCTGGTTGGGACCGCCCCATTTAAAAAAATCCAGTGTTACACAAACACACACGTACAACTCCGCTGCTACCCCGGATAAGCAAACTATATCCATTGTTTCCATAATGCTGGGTTCTTTGGGAAGCTAAACAAGCTTAAATCCCTCACAACAACAATACACTTCTTTGGTGACGTTGATTTCGTGTCAGCTCTTGGTTGGTGTGTGTCTGCTTTATTAAATTGCCCATATAAGGACTTCCACTGTACTTCCTGCACTAAAATTGGCTATAAAAGAAATACAGCAAGTTTATTATATGAATCTTTTATGTTTGAAAAAAAACTTTCAGAAACTTGTAAGAATGTGAAGTGCATTCGGCACAGAATTTTCACACTTATTCCTATGTTTAGCATGATGAATTCAACTCTAAAACAGTGTTAATAAGTCAAATTACATAAAATAGCTTTATGACCCCCTCCCCCTTTAAAAAAAAAAAAGAGATCGCAAAAGTGGTTTATAATTTCCAAACTTGCATTTTAGATGGCAGCCCTGAAGAAATTTATTAAAAGAGCAGTTTTGAGAATATATCCTGGATATCTGCAGCCGAACAGGATTGTTTTTTTCCAGACACAGGTCTTCCTCTAAAAATAATCTAAATTATGATATTTTTATTTCTTATTGCAGTTCCTCGCTCTCACGGAGGAAGATCTCAACAAGTACGACCTCACTCAGGGGGCCAAGAAGAAACTGAAGACTCAACTGGAGCTCCAAAAGTGAGTTTGCTTTGTGTTCACACTACAACACTGATGCGGTTTGATCGGCACTTTAAGAAGAAATTCACTTGGCATTAAAAAAAACACATTCAAAAATTTAGCGCTAACCACAGTTTGCATTCTATGATTCCCAAACTTGACTTTTAGATTGAGGTTATGCAACAGGCCACCATGATCTGATGCACTTTACTGGGACTGTACAGCATCACTCCACCCTTGTGATCCATGCAAGTAAATTAGCTTTTTAAAATGCCAAGCAGACTTGCTCTGTCTGCCCTATATACCTGTAGTCATGTGATTTGTGTTTTGACTCGTATGACACTGTCACAGTGTACCAGATGGCAAAAATTTACACGGTCGGATCTCAACATTCCCGCTTTAATATTCATGCAGGTTTGAATATATAAAAAGTCAAATTTATGAGTTTGCGTAAAACATTTAATGTACTGTTGAAGTGTTTGTGTTTTACCTATTTGTACAAATAATTAGTCAGGTTGGTAAATGGTCAACTCGAACAACTGCAGGGCAGATCGCTTCCTTCAGATAAGCTGTTCTTAAATACAAGAGACTTCCTTTGGCAGTTTTATCTGTGTGTTACAAATGTAGTTTAGTTACGTTTTTCCACTGATCTGTGAACAGTTGTTTTTCATATAATGGATAAGCTTAGAATTTGGTGTAATGAGTTTGAACCGGGCGGAAGTAGAGCAGCTTTTTATGCCTTGGTAAATACACAGCGTACCTTTTCCATTTCTCACATCAACAAGTTTCCATTGCACAGGTTGGAGCTGTGGGAACTGAGATATCAAATAGATAACCAGATATATGTTTGAGAGGTTTTCCATGCCTGGAAAGGTTTACTGATCTTATTTTTATTAGACAGGACTTTTGACAAAAGTTGAAATGCGAGAGAGCATTTTTCTTGACTGAAAGCATCTTTTCGACACAAACATCTGCGACCGTGTCTGTGAAATCCAGGCGAAAGTCTCAATGTTTGATTTAGTTCTTTCCCTTTTTTTCAATTTTTGACATGACCTTACTCAGTCAATATTAAAGATATCAAGGTTATATTTTCACAGAATGTCCTTTACATTGCGTAGTATGATTTTATGTAGTAAATAGTAAATAAAAATAATAACTTTAGCTGGCTTTTCACAAACTAGATCACATTTATTTGCTGAAAAATTCATTTAGATTTCTTTAATGTCTAAATTTTAATGCAAAGCTTTCGGTGTCCAGAGTTTGAATTAAAAGTCATCAGCTCCTAATGGGTGCACAGCTGCTCCAGTGAATGCTGGGATTTTTTTTTGCACACTGCCATCTAGGGGTCATTGCTGGTAGATTTTCTGGGAAAAACAACCTTTAGTATAATTCATACAGTATATTTCATGTATTTATTTAGCAAATGCTTTAATTCAATGTGACATACAAATGAAAATAATAAATAGTAAATAGTAAATAAAAATACATAATAAGTCATATTTTGTGTCTTGTTGTCAGAGAGAAGCTGGAGAAGAGATACGTTGTCTCTCAGTTTCCTGTTTCCTGCGGAGGGGTTGCCAGAGTGACCCCCTCAAGTCACATGGGACCCCTGACACACACCGGCAGCACTGGTACAGGTACACACACGTTTGAAACTTCATACTCACAAAAACACAAAGGCCTTTTGCATTTCACTTTTTAATGCATTATGCAATACTACACTGTTAGAAATAATGTGATCAAAAAGTCAAGGAAACATATAAAGAGCTCAGATGCAAAACTAAGTACGTCTGGCATGTTTTCTTCTAAATGAGCATTTTTTATCAGGCTCTAATGTTCGGTAATTTCACCTTAAAAGCAATGAAAAGGTTATTAGTCAGTAACTGAAATGTCTTATTTTCACAAATGTCACTTTGGCCATTTCATTGAGATTTAACTATCCTTCGCTGTAATTGCTTATACTTTTTAAGTATAAGCAAAAATCCTAAAAAAAGTAAAAGGCTCAAAAATTTAAGGTACTGTGTAAACATACTTTAATCGGTAATAAACACTCCACTGTGACATACGCGTGCCGTCGTTCATCCGATTCATCTTTCATGCACTTAGAGGATTTTGTTGAAAAATCATTGTGGTGTTTAATGAATTCTGCCAACAAACTGGTTTTCGAAATGGTCTGAAGCTTGAAGCAGATGCGAAGCGAAAGTATTTGATGAAGGTATAATACGTGCTGAAAGTATTGTACTGCATTTTTGATGGAGGTGGGGTTTAGTAGGGCTGGGTTGGCAAGGGCCTTACGATACAATACATATCACGATACATGGGGCATGATACAATGTATCATGAAACGATACAATACGTTGCATACTTTTTCCTTTTTTATCAAAAATGTAAAAAAATAGAGCTGTCGGCCACACGTCGGCTTCGAAAGGTGCAGGCGTTTTAAAATTTTCTGCCATTTTCTCACTCCCGCTAACTTCTGAGACATTGGCTGAATGGTCGTATATGACAGAGAACTGGACAACTACAGCAGTGGCGTAGAAGGTCGTTTGATGGGGGTGTGTGTGTGTGTTAAAATACCGACAGTAGAGACCGAAATACCGTCACAGTATCGTGGGGGGGAAATCACGATAATAATAATTGATAATAGATTTAAGGCAGCAACTTTTTTTTACCTGTGTTTTAAACTTAATAGCTGTAATTTTTTTTATAGATGCTTATAGTGCTGCAGGGACAACATATTTTTGTATGCTAACCCCGGAAGTTAGCGCGACACTGGTTCCTTTGCAAAAAAAAGCCATTCATTTTTTTCCCATAGGATTATTGCTTATCACCAAAATTAAGATTTAACAAAAGTTTATGACACTTGTTTAATCCAACAATTTAGTCTCTACAACTTTTATGAATTTTGAAGTAAAAATTGGGCTTTTTATAATTCTAGTTAACGCATTTACACAAAATGTTTTATTTATTTGTGGAGATTATCTTGTACCAATCGTGTAAGTGTCTTTAACTGTTGTTAAACACAGAGCTTCATTTTTGCGTTAATCCAAAAGTCTTTGGGAAAAATGAATGGGCTTTTTAATAGGGCTGCTCAATATTGAGAAAATATGCTATATGTTATTCTAGTAATGACAATATTTCTTGCGGTATATCGTTTCCCTTGAGAAATGCTATTTTTTATTAGCTTTTTTAAAAATTATTTAGATATGTAATTATTATACTGTAATAACCAGGTAATATATATTCTTCTGATGTAATTAAATCTAATTCAGGCAAAAAAAAAATCTATTTTAGACGTACCATTCTTTTCAGGCACAAGTTTGTCGCTGTAGTTTTCCTTGCTTGTCTCTACTCCTGCCATAGGGTTGTGCCGATAGACGATTGTATCATGTATCGATGATCGTCAGACATATCGCCAATAGTGAGCTTTCATGATGATAGTTGGCGATGGTTATTATTATCATCATAGTTTCATCATAGAAGGTTGCGGTCATGACAGTGTTGCCCTTGCTTCAATTTTGTCCACCAATTAAGTGAAATGTCGTAAATGAGTCGAAAAAGGACAAATAAATGAATGAGTAAACTACTGCCCCCCCACGTTACTATCGTGTTTCGGCGATCTCACAGGCTGACGATAAGACGATCTTAAAATGGGGCATATCGCCCAACAATATCCTGCCATATTTATTTTCCGCTCTTGATTTTTAGCTTTGCGCCCACGGTCTAGCCAACAGTATAACAGTATAAGACCCACTTTGGATATTTAGTAAGGCCCTTTCTGATTGGTCCAATTTGGACAATCTAAGCATGCAACACACAAATGATAGACACGATGTAAAATAAAGTTGAAGTTATCGCAATTCTGTGATATGGACATATTTTTTTATATTCCTATTCCTATTGTTCATATTTTGCAACCTATTCGTCTTTGTCTAAAGGTTACAATCAGGTGTATGTGGTAACATGTTGTGTTCTTGTCTGTAAATGTACGTTCAGAGTTACGTGTAGACGTGGAGAACAGCTCACTGCCCATACCACGAGACAGCAGTTCGTCCTCAGGTTATTCCAGTGCACCTACCAGTCCAATGACTCCCCTGTCACGTGACGCTTCCTTTGACAGGGTCAAAGACCCTCTTAGACGTAAGAATTTAATTTAACTGCATTTTTAACCACTTACGGTTTTTATACAAAAAAAAAAACAATATTTTTGACTTTTAGGTTTGGAATCTGGTTTGGACACTGTCGAGAAAGAGCGTTCCTGTTTTCTTCTCAATCCTGCGGTATCCACCGGTCCAAGCCGTCCCACCGCTCAAGTCCTACCGGTTCAAAACGACCCCTCACACATGAGCTTACCTTCACCCTCCCTGCCACTCCTTTCGCCGGGCCGAATCCTTAACTCTCCACGCAAACCCCACCCACCACCATTGTGTTCAGAAGAACGCCCCAAACCGATGGGGTCCGGGGTCGCCATGGGCGTTCGGCTTGAGAGCGTCTTCACTGGGTTGAGTATAGACGGATCTCCCGGGCACCAAGAATTGTCAGGCTCTCGAGTGCCCCTCACGGTGCTTCGTTCCCCTCCAGGCCTCATGGTGGAGACCAGCACTTCCCTTACCTCCACATCAAACACCCTCCACCACATCTCCCAACCCCCCTTACACCTACAGGTGTCTTTCTCGTCTCCCCGCACAGGATCTTACCCTTTCTCCACCACGTCCTCCTGCCCATCATCAATCTCCTCCACCAGACCCTCTTATTCACCTGTAAGCGGTGTACCCATAGCAGCAGCTAGCAGCATTCCCATGGCTGCCGTACCCGGCAACACTTACTGCGTGAACAGTACCCCCGCGTCCACGCCCACTTCCAGCCCAGCATCCACAGAAACCAGCGCCTTTGCCTCAGTGCAAGCAAACAGCTCTAACTCCAGTTCGTCATTGTGTGTTTGTAGCTCTTGTGGTTGTAGTGGTAACTGCGGCTCGTACGGGCCGTTGCCGGTAAGCTACGCCGGATACTTCCCACACCCGTTTTCAGGAACGTCTGTGTTCACGTTAGGGCCTTTGCTTCATTTCAGCCCGCTCCTTACGGGAAGCGGTACCGGCTCCCCTTTCTCGTATCCTCTGGTGGCTCCGCCCATTTACAACAGCAGCCTATCACATGACTCACAACAGAATATCGTGCTGCCCCCGGTTCAGGGTTTCCTCGGGGGAGGGGGTGGTGTGTACCAACCCCATGGAATGATGGGAAATGGGCATAAGAAAACAGGGAACGTGTCCTGCTATAACTGCGGGTTGAGTGGGCATCGCGCACAGGACTGTAAGCAGCCAGCAATGGACTCTGCACAGCAAGGTAACACTGTTGTTTAATTAACAGTGTTTGCTAAGGTAGGTTAACCATACGTGCCAGTTTTTCCTGACACGTCCTAGCCAGGATTTAGGGTGCGTCCTCTGGAAGTTGCATTTGTCGCATATGCAGTCGCCCAATGCTACTTTCAGGGGACGCACCCGAAATCCTGCCAGGATGTGGAAAAAATGGCACATATGGTCACCCTAGCTAAGGCAAGCATTACTATTAGTATTACATTTATACAATAATTAATTTACATAAAATGTATTAATCTATATGTGGGTGATTCTCACAAAAACTTGGTTTTAAAAATGTCAAGCATGAAAATGTAAAAATTGCTTAAATTTACTTTTTTTCCCACCAGACATTGAAAAACAAAGTCTGGAGTAAATGGGAACATTAATTTAAAAACTTTTACTTATCATTTAACACTTTCTGTAAAATAATTTTAAAAATTTGTCCTAAAAAATCTCATTACCGCAACAGTCAGAAAACATCAACACTGACATATTTTCAAAATGATATGACAAACCTGAAAGAACATAATTTGTAGATTCTGCACATTTAAAATCAAAGTATTATGCTTCTATTAATTAAATTAACATTTAATAAGCATCTGTTGCGGTAATGATAATCAAAATGTCGTGTAAGCATTCTGACAAGACAATATTTCAAATTAACTGTAAAAAAATGATCTTTCCTGGTAGCCATCTTGAAGTAACTGGTCCATGTGCTTGGTCCCTCAAAATCAAACTTTATTAAAATTCTGTATGTGTGCTTAAACTGTTCTCAAAAAGTGTTGCGGAGGATGAGAACATCAGGCATGGACACATCATTTTCCTAATTTTTCTTCATTATTATTATACATGAATATTCAGTAAATATTTTTTCTGTCATCTAAAGTAGTCTAGCAAAACATCCATTTATTTTTTTTCTTAATATTTTTGTGTTAATTTGATTAAATTACAACATAACGCATGTTCAAACACAGCCGGACACATTGCGGTAATGAGAATTTCAGCAGAAAATGAGATAAAATGTACAATTATAAATTCTTATGTTGAAATCACACATTGTGCAAGGTAGAACACAGTATTGTGTTAATTCTGATGCTTTTTAATGTTACTATATTACACATTTTAAAGCTAAAATCATTAGTGCCGTGGTGTTTCAATGGTTTCGTGAGAATCACCCATGTGCTTTCAAGCATACTAATTTCTTTAGTTTCTATTTGATAAATCAAGTGTTATATATATATATATTTCCTTTTTAGGGACGTTTCGTCTGAAATATTCTCCACAGTCTGACAGCCAAGACTCAGGGGATTAAATCTTACGTAAGAACTCGTTTGGACCTGCACCTTCCTCAGTGTTTGAAGAAACGTAACGTAAAACTTCACTGAGCAAAGACATTAAAAGGCTTTGCCTAAGGATCAGATTTGATCAGTTACGGCTCTGTCACAGAACCTTTGTGCCAAATAATAGAGGGAAGATGTTTCGCTAGGCACAGATGTTCAAAGGAGTCAAAAAACTTTCTCTTTGTGTTCATCTGTGCGTTTCTGACTGTTCATTGCACTTCAAACTTGCCAGGGCAAGTCAAAGCAGAGCCGCTGATTCGGTCAATGTTGCCGCACATATGATTCTTGGAAGCGAAATAAACCAAGCTTGCAAATAACGGGCAATGATGGCCACCTCTTTTTGCTTTTGGTTGATATAAGTCAGCCTTGGGGAAAGGGGTACTGATATCTGCATACTTGAGATTCAAAATCTGACCGCCAACGGTCTTTAACTTTACCGTCAACTTTGTCGAAAAATCACATGTAGCACTTTTGACTACCTTGAGGGACATTTCTCTTGAAGACATCATGTGTTAGTTGTATGTGACTATTTTGTTGTAATCAAGGTATATTTTTAATGTCAACGTTTTTGCAAACATGTTTTTTACTTTTTTGTTATTTTTTTTAATATTGTGTTATCGAAGTGAAATGAAATACAAACTCAAAAACAGCCAAGTAAAACCGTAAGGGAAAAGGGAAAAGGGAAAAACAATCCAGACAGCAGACGACTCTGGGCCGGATCCGCACTGGATTCACCTGAAGTCTGCTGTCTGGGAAAAAACAAACGCTTAAAAAATGACATTGTCTGGAGATTTATGGATTCTGAATTGAGAACTGAACGCACAAGGAAACAAATAATTTTTGCCACCTTAAGAAGGTCACAACTTCTAAACAACACGAACAGCAGATGTACAGTGGCGGGAAAAAGTATGTGAACCTTTTGGAATTTGATGGGTTTTCTGAATTCATTTGTCATAAAGTGTGATCTGATCTTCATTAAGTCAAGGGTATTGACAAACTTAATGTGTCTAAAAATAATAACACAAAAAAATTCTCTTATGTCTTTATTGAGAACCAAAAAAACCTGTGCTTGTGGAAAAAGTATGTGAAGCCTTGAGTTAAAAGGACAAAAATACTAATTTTCCAGCTCCCATAGAGTTGGGCATTTGGTTCTTGCCGTTTTGGGGTCCATTCGGCCGTTCTCCGGGTCTGGCGCTGGCACTTTTAGCATATCTTAGCATAATCCGCGCCTAAAAAATAACCAAAGAGTTTTGATATTTTTTCTATTGAAAACTTGACTCTTCTGTAATTACATCGTGTACTAAGACTGACGGAAAATTAAAAGTTGCGATTTTCTAGGCAGATATAACCAGGAGCTATACTCTCATTCTGGCATAATAATCAAGGACTTTGCTGCCGTAACATGGCTGCAGGAGGTGCAATGATATTACGCACTGCCCAAAAATAGTCCCCTGCCATTGAAAGTTACCAGGGGGACTATTTTCGGCTGCTGCGTAATATCATAGCATTTTTTTAGGCACGATGCTAATGGACTGATCGGATTCTGTGGATTGTGCTAGGCTATGCTAAAAGAGCTAGCGCCAGACCCCAAGATCAGCTGAATGGATTCCAAAACAGTAAGAATCAAATGTTTAACTTAAGGGGAGTTGAAAAATGAGCATGTTTTTTGTGTCCCTTTAATGACCTCGAAAAAGTTAAATGGAGTCAGGTTTTAGCACACCTGGAGTCTGGTTAAGATAATACATTTGGAGGTGTGGACTACAGCTACTTTGACTGATCAAAGCCCCTTAGAGGAATGTTCCATGTTCTTGAGGGAAAGGTCCAGATGGTTTGCTCACCACCATGTCGTCCGGAGTGTTGATGTCTTTCTTTGTTCGGTCGAGAGGAAGTTGTGTTTTTTGAAGAAAACATTGCAGGATTTTTCTCATTTTGATGGACTTTAATAGACACCAACAATTAATACTTAACTCAACACTTTACAGTTTTTTTCAACGGAGTTTCAAAGGACTATAAACAATCCCAAACGAGGCATAAAGGTCTTATCTAGCAAAACGATTGTCATTTTTGACAATAAAAATAACAAATATACACTTTTAAAGAACAACTTTTCGTCTAGATCCGGTCGTGATGCGGTAGCGTGACCCGACGCAATACGTCATGACGTCAAGAGGTCACAGAGGACGAACGCGAAACTCCGCCCCAGTGTTTACAAGTGTTGAGAAAGAGGACCGTTCCGGCGTTGTTGTATGTCAACTGATACTAATTAATGTCTTTGTGTCAGTTTATTGTTTACAATGGTCCGCAAATGTGCGTTTTATATATGTAACACGTGACCTCCCTACGTCCCTACGCATTTATGTTAGGTCGCGCTGGACCGGACCTAGACGAAAAGTTGTGGTTTAAAAGAGCATATTTTTTATTTTTCTTGTCAAAAATGACAATCGTTTCACTAGATAAGACCCTTATGCCTCGTTTGGGATCGTTTATAGTCCTTTGAAACTTCGTTGAAAAAAACTGTTAAGTGTTGAGTTAAGTATTAATTGTTGGTGTTTATTAAAGTCCATTAAAATGAGAAAAATCCTGCAATGTTTTCTTCAAAAAACAAAATTTCTTCTCGACGGAACAAAGAAAGACATGAATATTTTGGATGACATGGTGGTGAGTAAATTATTTTTATTTTGGGAAAATTGAATATTCCTTTAACTTTGGAGTTTGCTCTGCACAAGAAGAACATGCTTATGCAAGCCACGCCTCGCCAAAAAGAGCTTCGAGAGGAGCTACAATTAAGAATTGTTGCTTTACATAAAGCTGGAAAGGGTTACAAAGTTATTTCAGTCTACAATCAACAAATGGCGACGCTTTGGGACTGTTGCTCACCAAGAAGTGGGCGCCCATTCAACCAAGAGCACAAAAAGACTCAGCAGTGAGGTACAGAAACAACCCTGAATGCAGTCAAAGATTTGAAGGTATCATTGGAACTTGCTAACATCTCTGTTCATGAGTCTACAATGAAGATTTTATGACAAATTTATTCAGAAAACTATGAAAAGCCAAAAGATTCACATACTTTTTCTCGCCACTGTATAAGACTTTACCAAATGTTCAAAGGCCCATCCCTTTACCTGACAGATTTCATTCCGTACTGTCATTCTACACTAAAAAAATTCAAAGTATTCATGAAGGTGTTTGGCTATAGCTGCCTTATACAGACTGTTTCTGTACTGTACTTGCAGTCGCTGGCTATGCATGTTGCCTTATAAACAACTTCCCAGATAGCAATAGACTCCGGGGTGGATCCACACCGAATCTGGAGCAGATCTGCCTAGGAGTCTATTATTATCTGGCTTTGAGCTGTATGTACTCTCATGTTAAACAAAAAACCTACAATGACAATGCTGATGCAGCCATTTTGTATTCAGATGTGAATGTTTTAAAAATTTTTGATTGTTATATTTTTTTGTATAATGTATCACTTTGACACTTTTTAAAAAACAAACATTTCTTTAGAAAATTCTTGTGAAGCCAGTTTGTTTTGTTTGACTCTAGTGAGGTCTACAATACTTGGAGAAAGCTTTCCAGAGTATTCCCAAACTCTGTGACAATTTATAAAGAGTCATACAGTGTTGTTTCCAAACAGCTTTCCCACTTCTCCAGTCTTCCATTGTTTGATCAAACAGGTACTGCCACTCACACCGATGGAGGTTGACAGACACTTGCCTCCAGTTCCTCCAACTTACTGGCTAACATGTGGAGCACAGGTTGGTCATTTTCTTATATTTATGAGGCTCTGGCTGTCATAGAGATAGGTGTGATGTTCCATATGTTTGACACCGCTACACTGTGAAAAAATCCTTGTCACTCATTCCCCGCCAGCCATTTTTTGAAAAGTTGTCCACCACATTTTCTGTGATTTCTACAAAAGTTTCTTTTTTTAAAATATATAAACATACAAATACATCAAATGAAAGAACAGACCCTCTGCTTTCAAACAAACAAAAAAACAAACAAAACGTGAAAAAAAGTTTCATCCTATCTATATTTTTCTTTAAAAAAAATTGTGAAGGAATTTTGTTAGAGATTAGATTCAGAACGATTATCAAAACATCTGTAAAGTTTAAAATTAGTAAATAATGTTTTTGCTTCAGTTTTTTTCATAAATTGGCTGTCTAATGGATAATCATGGTATTGCAGATTAACATAAAAATTCTTCAGAAACACGTTTTTTTATGCAAATGTTTTCTCTTAACTCTTTCACCGCCATTGACGAGATATCTCGTCAATTAAGAGAAAAGGCTTCCCCGCCAATAACGAGATTTTCCGTCTTTCTGCAATACCGCTATTATCCACCAGGTGGCGCCCTTCCGCAACTTTTTAAACCCGGAAGTATTGTCCTATGGCAAGCGGCTGCATGTCCGTGTTTGTTTTAAAGTTCGCTCTGAATAGGATCTCTATGAAAAGTCTGTCACAAAAATGGAATTATCTCTGCTTTTTGCTCAAAATGTGGTGTTTTTGCAGAAACCTACCCATATTCAAAAGCGGATTACAAAAGAACCACTGAAGGTAGGTTGAAACGTTTTTGTTTTTTTTTGAAAGCAGAGGGTCTGTTCTTTCATTTGGCATATTGTATGTTTATATATTTAAAGAAGAACATTGTCTGGAAGGCATTAAACTTTGGTGAAAATCATGAAAAACGCTGGTGCTGGTTGGCAACTTTTTTAAAAAACGCTGGCGGTGAAAGAGTTAAAGGTGCAGTGTGTAATTTTTAGAAGGATCTCTTGACAGAAATGAAAAATAATATACAAAACTATATTATCAGGGATGTACAAAGATCTTTCATAATGAACCGTTATGTGTTTATTACCTTAGAATGAGACCTTTTTATCTACATACAAAGTGGGTCCCCTTACATGGAAGTCGCCATTTTGTGCCGCCATTTTTCTACAGAAGCCCTTAATGGACATTTTTTTACAAAGTTGTCTCCGACGATGACATGTTTGTCCGGTGGCAGCTACCGTAGCTTCTCTATGCGTTTCAAAAGCGAGAGGTGAGCAGTGGACTACGTTGTTGGTTGCAATTCGTAACCTCACCACTAGATGCCGCTAAAATTTACACACTGCACCTTTAATTGACGAGATAACTCGTCAATGGCGGGGAAAGAGTTAAAGGTGCTCTAAGCGAATTCACACGTTTTAGACCATACATTTTTTTGTTACATACAGCAAATATCTCCTCACTATCTGCTTGCTGCCTGACTGCTGATCAAACTGTAAAAAAAACGCGATCTCTGTAGACAGCCCAGCCTCCACAAACGGCAATAACAACACAGTGGCCAAACCTAGCACCACAAAACAAAACAAAGTGTTCCAGCCAATAAACGACAAGAAGGATTTGGGGGTGGGGGTTGGGCGCGTTCATGAACGCAAGGAAGGAAGAGGGAGGGGGAGGAGTTAGCTATGCTCCGTTTGTTTGAAAACAATTCAAACATCAACAAAAAGTGACGTCACACAGATTCCCTTAGAGCGCCTTTAAGGGGCCAATCACACCAAACGCGTTTTAAAAGCTTGGAAACACGAATCACATCTTCTGCCTTTTTTAAAATCACTTTAAAAAAGAGCAGTGCTGCGCGGCTTTTTATATTGCTAGGTAACCACCGAGGCAGCTGTCCTGTCAATTAAATATTGAAGCGTGATCGCTCTTTTGCTGTTAACTGTCATTTTAGTAGAAACTTTAAAAGAGGGTGCTCGCTCTGACCTTGATCGAGGGTGAGAGGTGCACAAACACACAGAAAAGAGTGAGCAGCCCGGTTGTTCCAAGCAACTGTAAACTTCCATCACCACAACGGAAGGCCCATCTCACCCCTCATTCGTTTGGGCAATGAAAAAACGCAAATGACGTCGAGCACTTTTCCGCTCGAAGTGCTTCTTCAAAAACGCGTTGTGAGGCAGGCAACAAAAATGCAAAGCGTTCAGTGCGTATAAAGCTCACTGCCTACACGCCATTGGTGTGATCAGCACCTTAGTCTCTGTAAAGTCCGATATTAAATGTGTTCAGAGTTTGTCACACCACAGAAAAATTTGTTACTGACCACCAAACCAAATTTGAATGCTGGAAAAAAATGGCAAGTAAATAAAAATATTTATCAAAATCTTGGAAATATAGGCAGCATTATCAGCAGTAGGGGACGTGTCTACTAACCGACATCGTTGCCTGGGTTGCGTATGTGTGGGGCGGGTCTATCAACAGAAGGTCCAGATTCTATTGGTGTAGGGGCATTTTTGTTTAGGTGACTTTAATTATCAACATTGGCTTTCAGAGATCAGTTCACATTTCGCATCTAAAACCGTGCAGAAAATGCAACCGTCGGTTGGTTCTTGTCACATGACCTGCGGTGCGCTTGCGGCATTCTGAAAAGTTGGAATGTTTTTTAACTCAATGCGGTGCGGACGCGCCTGGAAAAAACGAGCGTGTTGCACCGCGTGCGTGTAGCTTCCATTATGAGCGTGAATACCGCGCACCTACATTTAAAATAAAGAACTTGTTCATGCAAAAGAAGCAAAATGTGAACTGCCCCAAAGTGGTCATAGACACCAAAGCTTTTACGCCGGTGGCTAGCGTATGTTTTCAGTTGCTTCCAATGAAAGCACAGCATTTTTAAAAAAAGGCCAGCTGTTGGTAGTTTTTTCTGCGCTGAAAGCCAACGTTCAGCGTTTTTTCTGCGCTTAGCACTGAAAATTGACAAATATACAACTTTTGATGAAAAGCTGAGCTTGTCAATGTCAGTTGTCACACGGCCATCCAATCACAGTGGAGGAGGAGCAGGACAAATATCACAACAACCAACCGGCGCATCGTACAACGACTGATAAACAAAGCGGAAGTATAACAGCAACCAAAGTGCTCAGCTTAAGAAAGCTGCCAGTCGGCTGAAATAAAGCTGTCCGCCGGGCGTTTTCAGCCGCCTAAAAAAAGCTTTGGTGTGCACGCCCCCTTACTCTGGAATTCAGTACAATTCAGTAAACTACATGGTTTAAAGTCTTTTTAGCAATACATTTAACATTTATAATGTGTTACTGTTTAAAAACTATCTTCAAGATTGACTTACAGAGACTTAAGTTTAATCAACTTGAATTTACTTGTTTCACCTAATTTTTAAAGTTTAGTCAAATTACATTTTTCAATTCATTTCAACTTTCTTGACTAGTAAGGAGTTGCTATAAATTATAAAAATAAAGTTGAATTAGCTTAAAATATTTCTACATAAATTTCAAAAAAGTTCAAATTCATTGTAATTTCAAATTGATTCAACTTAAAAATTTAAGTGCAATAAGGAATTTTTACAGTACTTTTATTTAAGACAATGCATGTGTGTGGCAAAGCGTATATCAAATGAATGTTTTAAATAAGACAAGACAGGGCGCATATTCCTCTTTTATTTTTTAAAATATTAACAGAAATAGAAGTGTGATATTGCTGTGAATAAATCTGAGAGCAGGACAAATGCAAAAATTAGCTTAAGTTTGATAACAGGTTGATCAAGTGATGCAAACCCTCGTTCAAACAGTTGCTTTGTAAATTGCACAATTCTAAGTATCACAAAAAGACATCTCTTTAAATAAGAACAAGTCAATAAAATCGGAAACAAACGCTCAGGATAAAAGGCATTTAAGCAGATCTGTACAATTAATAAGACATACAGACTCATGGTTATTTATGTATTCATAAAGGCGTAAAGAATTCTCTAATAAATTTACCAAGGTTAAAAGCGTGCAGCTAAAGAAGCAGGGGTTTCGTGAGCAAAACTCAGAACTGCGCTTGGATTGGGTACAGTTCCCTACAGACCCACCAGTATTGCAGTGAGGTCTGCCCTGACTACCTGGGGCACAGTCGTCTTACTGCATGACGTTACAGTAAAATCACATTCATTTGCTCAGGCAGCGTTTTAATGTACCATTGTCTAGTTACATTTTTATTGTCCTCCTTAAACTTGCATTATTAAGCTTACACTACAATCAAAGCAGGGTTTCTTGTTATAAATTACATTTTTGTTTGTCCTTTCACCACATATACTTTATGTGGAACGTGCTAAAACGTCAAGAAGGCCATTGCATTGAGCTTAGTCTTAGCCGTGTTGTGAATCCAAGTACGCAGATTGCAAAACCTCGAGGGCGAAATGGTTTCCAGCAGAAAGCGAAACATGGTTATCGGCAGAAAACACTGCTTGTTTAATGACATCTACAAATTCTCGACATGAAGAGCATAAGCTTTCCAAATAACTTTTAAAGCAACAAGGGGGTTGCACTTCACCAGAGAGCGTACTGACAGCAACGTGACCCCTTTAAATTAAAATGGACCTGTTGAATAACCTCAAACTTTCTTGACTTCTTCACACTACACTATGTAGATGTGTATGAATTAAACCGCTAAGAAGAAAACATGACTCCATCTCTATACCCAGTAGTCTTTCCTTCAAGTCTTGCATTTATGTTAAGTAAATTTTCAGACAGTGGATTGTTATCCGGCTAACTGTAACCTGGTCTACAAACCAAAAGACAAAGACGTGACTCCTCAACACAAAGGTTAAGATCTGAGACGTTTATGATTTTACGGACATTTAGGATTTAGCTTTGGATAAAGGTTGAGATGGGGATTCAAGCCAAAAGGACTTAAAGTTCAGCTGGTTCCTATAGTCCTATTGGGAGGAGGGGAGTAAAGGGGCAGGGCTAAATGTACAGGAGAGGTCATAAGGGCTCAGGGTAAGTTGTATCATTGTCCTTGAACGAAAGCCAGTCGTATGCCGTTTTACACACTTCCGAATGTCTCCTGGGAGGCGTAGACCATGTACAGGAAGCCATCTTCATCTTTCTCTCGCTCGTAGACCTCAGAAATGGCCGTGGACACAGATACCATGCTGTGACCGTTAACAAGCAGAAAGAAAGCCTGGTTTGAGTTCAGCTGGAGGCGTCTCCTGATTGGCACACACACCCATAAAACGAATATATATTAGCGGTCAAATAATACAAAATGGGGTAACAAACAAATTAAGTTTATCTGCTTTAAGATTAAAGGACAAGTTTGGTATTTTACACTAAAAGCCCTGTTTTCAGATTGTTTATGATTACATATGGAATGGTCTTGACTGAAACTTCGACATATGCGGCTACCCCGAGAATTTTCGGGTATTTGTTGTTTCACCTCCCACCTCTACTATGTGTGTATAGGTGCACTGGAACAATCCTTCCTAAAATGCATAACATTTTTGTTTACAAAGACGTGAAACTCACTGAGTGGTCAGCGGTGTTCACTGATATGCTCACACAAAAATCGCTGCAAAAGATGCTTTCCAACAGGTGTTTTAGCATTCGTTGTAAACTTTTTCCAAACGCCTCACACCCGTATATTCTTCCGTTGAGAGCTTTAATAATAAACACTCCAGCCCAGGTGGTGGTGGTAATCCACCTTTGCCAATTGCAAGAATACAAACAAAGTTCCCGGCGCAAAGTAATAACGTACCTCACAGCACATCTAATACAAGTCAATGGAGCTGGCAAAAACTATGATAAAACCTGTTGGAATGCGTATTTTGCAGCGATTTTTGTGTGAGCATATCAGTGAACACCCCTGACCACTCGGTGAGTTTCATGTCTTTGTAAACGAAAGTTTAATGCATTTTAGGAAGAATTGTTCCAGTGCACCTATACACACATTGTAGAGGTGGAAGGTGAAACAACAAACACCCGAAAATTCTCGGGGCAGCCGCATATGTCGAAATTTCAGTCAAAACCGTTCTATTTCATCATAAACAACCTGAAAACAGGGCTTTTTTTACAGTGTAAAATACTGAACTTGTCCTTTAAGGGGTCGTTTACATTACAACGATTTTAACGAGTTTTTGTGCAGTTTAGCTGTTCGTTTACACGACAAAAGTGTTTTGGGATCTTGCAAATGCGAACTCTTAAAGACGGATTTCGAAATGCAAGTTTTTGATAATAAAACCTCATCCCATCTTAGTGTAAACTACGTTAACTAAATCTATGATAACTGTGATGTCATGCGCATGTGTTAAAGGGGACATATCATAAACATTTTTTCATGTTTAAGTGCTGTAATTGGGTTCCCAGTCTCCAGATTTTTTTGACTGTTGTCGTGTGTACATTTATTTTTTATAGACGCAAAGAAAAACTTTTTGGTTTTTCACCGAATCATTGTCATGTAAACATAACCTCAATTCAATATTAAGTTTTCGAAATGAGAAAATTGGGAGACAATTGTTCACAGAGAGCATTGCAGAAAAGGGCAACCTTAAAGACGAATACATTCACAGGGCTCATCGCAAATTTTTTTTTATAGTGGCCCAGTGGTTCAGATTTTCACTTGCCCTGCCAAAATGTCAGTGTCACATATTTAAAAATAATAATTCAAAAGTCAAATATAATTGTATACATATACAACAGACATGTTCCAACGAAAAAGGCTCCCAACTTTTCTGCTTTATCCGTAAACTGGCAGCAAACTGTGCAAAATATTGCATTGTTTCTTTCGTCGTGTTTTACCCAAGTAAATGTCTGCTTCCAAGATGTTAAATAATATACATTGGTGAAAATATATTTTAGTGACTGAGGGTGAAGCACTGGCCCAATCGGGCAAGTGACAATACTTTTTACTGGCCCAAATATCTTTCACGCTTGCCCCAGGCCACCGGGCAGTCCTTTATGTTGAGCCCTGCATTCATATGCAAAATGTGCCATAAATTTAATATAGATAAAAACGAATAAACTTTACCTGATTATCTTAATTAGTTCGCTCATGTTTACGTGGTCAGGGACTAAAAACTTTGTTTTGTCCAGAATTGGCAACTGCTTCTCTCCCTTGTATCTCTCAATGATCACCTGAAACAAAAATTGATTACATTTAAAAAATGGTTTCTTTATAAACAGCTAAAAAATACTCAAATGACGTCAGCCAAAAACAAGTGTTTTAGAAGCAAAAATGCTTTATGATGAATGATTACATTTTTCTCTGAAATAATGTGCACTGATGAATCGACAATAGAGAGAAGATACTTTAGGTGGGGGTTTGTGTCTATTCAGCAGACAGTAAGCTGACTGCCAATTTCTCCCTGTCAGCATGAATAACCATGAATACTGATAATACTGGAGGGCAGTCAATAAAGGAGATCCTTGGCCCCAATACCAAAGATAGGTCTTAAAGGTGCTAAAACATGTAAATGCAGACATTCAAGTCTATTTACATGAGATTATCCTGATATGCCTTTGAAAGAAACGCGTTTGGCAGCTTAATTTCCTCTTGTTTAATGGTAAATGTGCAGGAGATAAATTAGCAATGCACAGTAACTTCCTGAGATATTCTAATGGAAAGTCCACTGGCAATATCCCATTACCAGAATGACATTGGGGCATAAAGTAAAACTGTGGTCTTATGAATCCATACTGGCGGAAACATTACAACCCACAAACCTCCC
This sequence comes from Misgurnus anguillicaudatus, assembly GCF_027580225.2. Taxonomy (NCBI): domain Eukaryota; kingdom Metazoa; phylum Chordata; class Actinopteri; order Cypriniformes; family Cobitidae; genus Misgurnus; species Misgurnus anguillicaudatus. The sequence continues at coordinate 15,711,185 of NC_073342.2, read as the reverse complement.
ACATTAAGGATAGAGGCATTTACTGCCATTTATCAATTTCAGCCTTTTTATTCAGCACTGCAAACGCATATAATCTGCTTACCGGGATCTTGTTGGGATGCTGTTCTCGGATCAGCCTGACATCCTCCACCCGCTGCTCTGTAGACAGGAAGTAGAAACGGATATTAGATACAGACAGATCAAAATCGACAAACGCATTAAACCACAGATATTTTATTGGATTTGGGTCTCTAGTATCAATCAATTTTATAAAAGCCCAGGTTTAATCGTGTTTAACTAAGACCTTAGTCTATAGTCCAGTGGGAACTGAACAAATACAAACAAATGTGTGACCCTGGACCATAAAAAAGAGTTATAAGTAGCATGGGTATATTTGTAGCAATAGCAAAAAATACATACTATGGGTCAAAATTTTAATATTAAGTGATGGTCATGTTCCATGAAGATATTTAGTAAATTTCCTAACGTAAATATATCAAAAATTTATTTATTATTAGTAATATGTGTTGCTTAGGACTTGGAGCTGTCACAATTATTAAATAATCGTCTCATCGCGATTGTTTGACCTCATAGCAATGATTTCAGATCACCCCAATGATTGCACATCTCTTTAAAAAACACAAGGGGGAGCTGCAGCGCCTGTATACATGAGACTGTATCAGATTACTTTTAAATGTGTTATGTGTATTAAAACTTACTGCAAGATAAACCTTGCAAAAGATTTAATTTAAAAATAATCACAACAACGTGTAAAAATTATTTCATGAACAAACAAAAAAATGTATAAGAATTAAATGTCAAAGCAATAAAACAGGCAATTCATCGTCATAATTGTCACAATTTATTAGCGAATAACCGTCAGCCAAAATTCATAACCGTGACAGCCCTACTAAGGACTTTATTTAGACCAGTGTTTCCCAAACTTTTTCAGCGTGCGGCCCCCCTTGTGTACGGTGCATTCCTTCGCGGCCCCCCAAAGAAAATTTGTGACAAAAGACTGTTCTAAAACTCATCATTTTAATAAAAAAACATTAAATTATACAAAAAAGTAGTGCTGTTGGGTAGTAGCCTTATTTTTTTAGGTTTAATTACACAGAATTCATGGTAAATGAATGTATTTCATAAAATGTCATAAAACTGTGGCCCCCTGGCACCATCTCGCGGCCCCCCTGGGGGCCCCGGTCCCCAGTTTGAAAACCACTGATTTAGACAACTTTAAAGGCAATTTTCTCAATATTTAGATTTTTTGCAACCGCAGATTCCAGATTTTCAAATAGTTGTATCTCGAGCAAATATTGTCCTATCCTAACAAACCATACATCAACAGAAAGTTAATTTATTCAAAAAATTGACCCTTATGACTGATTTTGTGGTCTGTGGTCACACATTACTGTGAAAGCTCTATTGCAGATGCAACTCTTTGTGCTCTTTGGCATATAAACCAAATAAGTAGTACATTTACAATGGGATTCGAACTACTATGCAGCTATGCTACTGCAATGCTCCACCAATTGAGTTACAGGTTTTAACAATAAACTGAGATGATTGCAATTAAGCCATTTTCTGGTAAAGTTAAGAAAACTTTCAAAAAAGTTACAACGTCTCATTTAGGCTAAATAAGGAAATAGGCTTGCATTGACTGCTTTTTAGTTATAAAAGATTTGCTTCGAATAAACTTCACTTAATGGGTTAAAAAGCTGAAGGTAAAAGCGAAACAGGGAAGTGTTTTATGTACCGTGATAGCTGAACAAAAGACATCAGAACATCATGTACAGTAACCATATAACCATAAGACAACATCTAAATGACAGATGTCGAAACACAACATCACTATTATGGATGTTTTGTATTTGAATAATAGGTCTTAATATGGGTTTTGGGTGTTTGTTTCATAAACTTTCTGAGATTAAGAACGTGTTGGTGACATATAAACACATGCGAAGAGATTAAGCAATTGTGGCAAGTTTTGTGTGTGCTAAACATTACGACCCCTATTTGTTCGGTTGTTGCCTTGTTCCGGTCTACTTGTTATAAGCCGATAAACGTTTGTTGTTGTTGTTTTTAATGTTGTGTACAGTATACCTACTGTACCTTTAACAAATCATAAATATGACTTTATGATCATTAAAAATGTTATGAATATCAATCATGCACGTTATTTTGCCCAAGTAGACTGATCTTTTATGGGATCATAAGAAAATTAACAATATATAAGAAAAACGAAAGCAACTCGTAACGACGTTGCTCGGCCTTAAGTGGGCCTGTAACAGCGCACGTTGTTGACAAAACACTCAATTTATATAAAACGTCGCCGTTATATAAATAATCAGCAAAATATTTTCGCGGTGTTGTTTTGTTTACGCGAGTCCTTTGAAATAACCTTAAACGACGCGTCCCATCCCCCAATCCTGCAGCGTTGCGTTTTCACAAACATCTGCCTTAAACAAAGACCACACATACTATATTTTGCTTTTTGGTAAGTCGAAAATAACGTCAGATCCACTCTTTATGTTGTTTATGTTGTCAGTTTACTTTTGCATTGAGATTATGTACTATTTTTACGTTTAGATAACGACTTTACACGGCGACACCCTTGTAATGTTAACCCAGTTTATCTGAGAGCTACAAGACGCGACCTGTTTTATATGATATTTTATAATATATTACAAATAATACATTTAATTTTCACATACTTTACGGTAACGTTATGTTTGCTGAGTATTGCTGTAAACACGAGCGCAAATACGCAATGAAAAACTTTTTAAGAAAGCCGTTTAATGTAAAGAGTGTCATGTTGTGAAATGAACGCAATCTAAGCTGTTTTTAATATTAAAAATTGAAGAGATGGCGAAACAGTGTCGCGCGCCGCCTTAATATATGAACTGAATGCACTTACCAAATGTCCTCCTTTGTTTAAAGGTCTTTTCCGAAGGCATGTTTAAATGTGTAGTTAGATGCCGTATGTTTAGGCAAATTTGCCTAATCCGCTTATTCCCTTTCTCTCTTTGGACGGATGCTGATCTGTTATGTATTTTTATAAATGTCGAAATCGTATTATTTCTAATGCGTTATGTCTGTTTCCTGTCGTTGGTTCGTCTCTATCTTCGCCAGCAAAACAAACCAGTCAGCTGACCGGTGACGTCACAGGGCATGTGCCGTGTGCGTGGGGGAAGGAGGTTGCGGTTAGTCACACTTTTTTATTATTTAACGCTTAATAAACATAATACAAAAGCATTTAACATAACAGATCTTACTATTCAATTAACATAATTGGTTAGTCACACGCTGACCCCTCACTGTGGCAGTTTGTATATTTGTTATATTTAGGAAACGAAACTATCTGTAATGTCTTAGTAACTTATTTTTAGAGATAGATAGAGATATATTTATATAGTACAAATATGGTCAGGCAGACAGTACTAAGTTTACTCTTGTAATGCTTTAATGCTGCACGTGACTCTTGGGTTAAATAATACTGTTGTTTAGTTTTAGATGTGGTGAGATGATACTGAGTCATATGGTCATGCTGGTTGTTTGAGTAATAATAAAAAAATGACACTGACTATTTTGAATGGCATACTGTATTTTGGTGCTTTGTTGCATCTGAGGTGACTCACAATAGATCCTGTCTGTATTTTAAACACTGCAAAAAAGTAAGTCTAGTTTTTAGACCAAAAATATCAAATGTAAGTGATTTTGTGCATAAAACAAGCAAAAAAAATCTGCCAATGGGGTGAACAAAAAAATCGCAGCAGGCCCGTGAAAATTTTTCTTAAACACTAACTTCAAGAAAAATTCAAGAAAAATTTGATTACCCCATTGGCAGATTTTTTTGCTTGTTTTTTTGCACAAAATCACTTAAATTTGATATTTTTGGTCTAAAAACTAGACTTATTTTCTTGGGTCGTTTTGCTCATCAAGAAAAAGCATCGTAATTTATGAATTTTTAGGTGTTTTTACTGAAAACAAGACAAAAACACTAAGAATTTTTTTTATTGAAAATCATTTTTTTGCAGTGTATCCTAATGGTTTATAAAAAAAATTATATCCTAATGGTTTATACAAAAATTTAAAATTTTATATATAAATTTTTTTTTGGTACAGTAAATATACAGTACTGTGCAAAAGTCTTAGGCCACCAGCAAATCACCAGCTTTGTTGTTTCAGCAAAGTTATTTTTTACTCTTTTTTTTTAAGATACAAACAGAAAATAAAGGAAATATGTGCACAAAATTAAAAACAAAACAATTTTCAGAAATAAATGTATTCTTCAGGCATCAGTCAGAACTTAATGTGACCTCTTTTGGCACGAAACACATCTTGAGCTTTTTTGAGGAGACTGAACTCCCTGAAGTCATTCAATTAGTATTAGAAATTAGGATTTAATTTTATTTAGGTTTAAGAGATCCTGCAGTTTCCTGCTCAAGAGGAAAGGGAGTTTACCCTAAATACTTGACACTTTACTTTAGCTTATACTTTTATACTGTTTAATACTACATACACATTTCCTGTTTTTTCTGGTTGTATTCTATTAAAGAGACTGAGAAATAATAATATATAATCACTATACAATTGCAAAAACACCACATCTAATGGTAGCATGGTGGCCTAAGACTTTTGCACAGTACTGTATTTATAACAACAAAGCAGTAAAAATGTCAGAAGTCTGTATTTATGTTATGACTTAATGCCATGTTAGGGCCCACTAATGTATTGATGTTCAGGAGCCCACCCTTATAATTTAGTCCTTAGAATTTTAGTTGTTGAAATTTGCAGAAAAAAACTTTTAAACCTTTTAAAGAATACACCTAGATATAAATGTATACCTTTTTATGTACATATGCATTTGAATGATGCTTTTATCCAAAGCTACCTACAGTGCATTACAAGCTATACATTTTTTATCAGTATGTGTTCCCTGGATTCGAACCGTGACCTTTTGCGCTACTAACACAGTGCTACAAATGTCAACCATGTAAATAATGTAAGATGAACCTTAGACATGTGAACATGTTACTCCGTTAAATTTGCATATTTTCTTCCAGCACTATACTGGATATGGGAAGGGCGGTTTTGGCAAGCATTAGCTTATTCATTTGTTGGCTAACTCAGTGAGTGTCCTTGCTAACAGGGACCATGTAGATGAAAGGGAAAACAGAAATTTTAATATGCAATTTTAGCAGTATTGTTAGGCTTTCAAACCATGCTGTCAAATGATCAATGCTAAATTAGTGAAATCAATGAACACTTTGAATAGAACATAAATTCCAGAGCTCCGCTCCATAGGTGAATTCTGTGGAAATGCATTGCCAGATGAATTTGGCAGACTCGAGGCAAGATTTTGTTTTTATAGAGAATAATGAAGGGCTTTTAAATATTTATTAATTATAGGAAATGTTATTATGTTGTAGTTCACTTTTCTCCGAAACATTTGTCTCACAATCTTTTTTGTTACATTTCTTTAACCAAATTATTATCTCCAAAAGCTTTGTTCAGTTTTTTTAACATAATATTCATATACTTATTTAGAGATTCTGGCTTTCTAAACTCTTAAGGTTATGCATATAAAATTTATAGGACTCATGATCGTACAGTAGTTACTTCCACAGATACATACAGATAAACGTTTTATCAGCACCATATTAACATTATTTGAACAGCAGATGCTCATGCATGGAACCAATTCCGGCAACCACATTGTCATACGTATTTCAGCAGTAAATTCATGTTTTCTTGGAGCTCAAAACTCAAATTAACAACAAAGCCAGATGTACCACGTTTAGTCCTCCAGATCAAAATCTTCCAGCGTATGTGTAAAAGTGATTGATCTTTACTTTTTCCTCTGCCATTGTATACGTTTTTATAGATTCAGAGAATATTAGGAATGATAACAAAAAGCGACCTTTAGCTAATGAGTGATAATTTCATATATTTGCATTCATTGTATAGCTGTTGCATTCATATTCACATTTTTGTTGCATTCATAGTTGTATTCTATGTATTTTATTATTTTCATTTGTGTCTTTAATTTATGTTCCTTATTTCTACAAATTTGGTCTAGTGCATTTTCTGTGAAGCTGCTTTGCAACAATGTCTTTTGATGCTTGTTGTAACTACGTCATAGGCCAAATGTAACACGTGCATTGTTTTATATAGATTACAAAATTAATTTGATTCATAATCATGACTGTCAGTCTCATGACACTGATGTAAAGAGTGATCTGTGCATGTGCATGTTACGGATGACACTCCGTGTTCCTGTAATCGTCCTCAGCATCAGATGGTGGGCACGCTCACTCGCGCGTGGCAGCTGTCCTGTAGGAAGTGCAGTTGGCTCGTGTTAATCTGTGATCTCTCTCCCTTACATCGCATTGGCGTTGTGACATGGAATAAATATTTAGCGCCTCGGATGAACACTTTATAGGACAGTATTTAGAGTTTAACATTACAATCCGCTAGAATGAATTAAACTCTTATCCGGGTACTTGACCGTTTTACGTGTGCTTCACCGTTTGCATTTGTTCAACATAGGCTAATAAAATATTTTAGATTAACCTTTCGTGTCCAGTTGTTTAAGCGCGTGTCAAAATAAACCCCTATTAGGGTAATATGATCTCGATTTATTTTGTGATAAACTGTCTGAGGGTCTCTGAACGCTGGCGAATCTGAAGGTTCCGTCTTGCACAATAAAACATTTTATAGTTTCATATTATAATAATCAAAAATCCCAACTGTCCTTACATAATGCTTTTAGCGTTACTGTAAACTCAGGTTTGTTTTTAAGAAGCTTGGCCGAAGCTGACCCATAGAGAATGACACCACCTGTCTTTGTACAGCAGGGGGCGCTGTTGCACAACCACAGCCCGATTCCAGCCTTTCTACTGAAGAGACTATAGGTACGTTAACATGTAAACAAATAATCCGTTTGTAATCGTATTGATGGCTCGATCGTATTGAAAAGCATTAATGTAAACACCTTAATCAATACCATTGAGGTCGATCGGATGCAAATTTCGATCGTATTGAAAGGGGGTGGTGTAGGCTGCGATCCGATCATCAGGAGAAAAGTGCATGCAAACGGGTGAATCGTAGTATTTTCTCAATCGGATGCAAACATACCTTGTGCACATGCGCAGAACATGTGTGCTCAAGTTCACGTCTTATATTTACCTCATATTTACGTCTTACATAGTTCTCGTCATAGAAACATGCAATGGCAACCCATTAAGGTAATGGGGTCACGCGCTGTACATTCTACGGCGTTCATGTATACTTTCATTACATTTGGCTACATAAAGCAATAAAATAGCGTCGTGCCTGTTGAAAAGTGTGTTTTCTTTGCCTATATCTGAAAACTTCTTAAGAACAACTTTCTCCAAGCTTTGTACATTTATCAAGAGATAAAGCGTGAACTCGACGACAGTTGCCGCGCGCTTGGTGGCGTTGCCAAGTCCTCTGCTTTTTTCCAAGTTCAGATTTGGGTTTAAACTGTTTCTATGGGTTGTTGTTTTTTCTTGCGGGTTAAAGATGAAAGAATTTCCTTCATTAGTTATTGGTTTTTGGACTGTGAATAGTCATTGGGATTCTTTTGGGCTAGTTTTGAATGGCCATGGGGATGGGTTTGATAGGCGAAGCTGGCAACCCTGGCTGTGCGCTTGCGCAGACGTTCGGTTCAGAATATGTAGAATGTACATGTAAACGAACATTTTAACCTGTTTTCTGCTATATATATTTATAGTACTGTGCAAAAGTCTTAGGCCACCATCACTAGCTTTGTTGTTTTATCAACGTTTTAATGTCTATCCATATTAATTTTTGTAATCTTTTTTTAAGATACAAACAGAAAATACAGGAAATATGTACACAAAATTAAAAACAAAACAATTTTCAGAACTAAATGTCTATTCAGGCATCAGTCAGTATTTAGTGTGACTTTTCTTGGCACGAAACACATCTTGAGCTTTTTTGAGGAGACTGAAGCCCTGAAGTCATTCGATTAGAATTAGAAAGATTTAATTTAATTTAGGTGTATACTTTTGTACTGTTTTTAATACTACATACAGAATTCCTGTATTTTTTGGTTGTATTCTAATAAAGAGACTGAGAAATAATTTTATATGATCATTATACATTTGCTATATATATATATATATATATATATATATATATATATATATATATATATATATATATATATATATATATATATATGAAAATGCAAACTGTTACCATTTGATGCTTATTGATTTTTGAAAGCTTTTACTGTGTGGCGTCTCATCCAAACTGCAATGGGTGATTATTGACACTCCCAATAATTTTAATGCCTGCCATGTTTATGTTCTATGCTTTTATTTATGACGGTACATTGGCTAAAGTGTAAGTCTGTTAAAAATTGTAGGAAAATTAATTGGTAACAAATAATATTACTTTTATTTTTCTTCTACTAATTTAATAATTGATGAACCAAAGGGTTAAAACCTTACAGGGGGCACTGTGTGTTTCCAAATGAAAACTATGTTTACTCTAAAATATTTGTCTGAGGTCTTATGGGTGCAATTGGAAATTATGCCACGAGGAACCTGTTGAACTCTGTTCATCTAAACCAGCCGCTGGATGTTGAGAGCTTATGCAGCAGTAATTGAAATCCTTTGACCCATCACCAGGGTCGAATCCCAGGAAAAGATTTGATCATAATGTGAAGCATCATTTGGAAATGAAAATCTCTCTCTCCAAACCATTTTCCTTTGAATAACAGTGAACTAGTTCACGCGGATCAATCCCCGGTTCGTCCTGACCCTGAATGGGCTGTTTATTCGGGGAGGAGGACTGATATCTTATTAAATGAATTACTCTTAAAGTAATAGAGTCGTAATAACCTACTGCACTCCATAGTTTTAGCATGATAAAAGCAGGCAGGGAGTATTGTCGACAACAGCCCCTCTCAAGGCCGAGCCTAGTAATTCAGCGCGGGGTTGCCATGGTGGTTGCCACGGCAACATCCTACACCGTTTGGTGAGAGTTGAAGGTAACACCCACTCTCATTGTTCATCATTCGCCGGGCTAATGCATATTCATAGTCACAGCGAAGCCATTACCAAAGGCTTTTATTGGTCTGTGTGTATCCATCATGTGCACAATGCCATTACAAACGCTGCAATTCACCTATCTATGGCCTGTTAATTAAGAGGGACTAGATTAATAACCTCGGATGATTTGATTAATAAAGCAACAGGAGTGATTTCGATTTGTGTGCAAGCAACATGCGCCTTGTTTAATAAAATAATAAAGAGTCAGTTCAGACAAGCTTTAGTACGATGCTTTTAATCTGTTTGAAATAAAAAAAAAATACTCAATGCATATCATGTAACAGACGACACAAAAGCGAATTGCATCAAGATAATTGATTCATCAGAACTGTACAAGGTTTACATGAATAAAAGATCAGCTCAGAGCTCGAGGCCTTGAAACATATCGCCCTCCTACACAAGACCACATCAGCCTTAAGTTGCTTCGTCGAGGAAAAAAACAGCCTCGTGCAATCTGGTCCTACAGGGATATATTTGCTACATGCAGCAGAAATAAAATTAACACTTAATTTATTAAACATTTCAGACGTAACATTTTCTGAACCGAAGCCAGTTAATCAGATGCATTGTTAAAAGCCGCGTGTCCGAAACACAGTTCATTATCGGTGTTGCTTAGGCTTACCTGCTTGGTTTAATGAAGGTGAAAACAAACGCATCTGGTCACGTGACCTCCGCTTAACCAGACCATTAGTCAAGCGACCTGGGCACTGAGGTAGACTGTGACTTGTTGTCAGAAAGTAGAAGGAACAACAACAAAATCACTAGTCTTCCACAGCGTCCCAGACCACGACCAAACATCTTCTCGGTGATGTGTGGTTACTCTGAGGAGATAAACAGAGGCATCAATGGTAACTCCTAAATAAAGTCCCCAATGTCATTTTTATTGGAATGAGACAAGATTTAAGGCTTTCTATAATCTTTCCCAATATATGTCCTAAAACCATCAGCATGTCTTGCACATAATTCACAAAAGCTCAAACTGAATTGAATAACCTGATGCTTTCCTTCCACATGTGTGCTTTTTGCTTCACGAGAAACCTAAACCAAAGCTTGCTGAATCCAGAAAAATCCAGACTCTGCGAGCTCATAATGTGGTATTACCTAAAGCGCACCTGCCCTTTCCACCGAAAATACTTCACACACCTTCCAAAATGTCGCCCGTGTCTGAAGGCTACTGTGGCAACCTCGTGCTCGGTGCGATGAGGCTCAAAATGAAAGATGATTCAGCCATCAAGTCTCTAGTTTTAATAACAGGTGTGCCTGGAGGGTTCTGGTTAGGTGTGAATAATAAAGAATGGACCAAGATGTAAAACCTTACATGTAGATTTATGGATGAAGGTAGAAATAAGTGTATTTGTGAGGAATTATAGTATAGTGCTGTTGGCTGTGAATGGCTTTATGATGCACATCAATAGATTTTTTTTCTTTACGTGATTTTATGAAAGCTGCATATTAGGTTTTATAGTCACAATGAAATTGTAGTATTTTTTTACAAATGACTTATCTGTGAGCTTCATTGTTTTTAATCAAAAATGCTAATCTCATCTCCTCCTCGAAACAATCTCTCTTTAGTTCTGGTCATGGGGTATGGCGGGTGGGCCAGGCCCGGGAAAAGATTGCAGCGATTAGCAGATAGCAAAATGATCCAATTTCCAACAATCCAATCAATTCTCGATGGACGAATTCAAGTCCCGCCCTAAGCCTTTTCACTTGGACATATACGGGGATAATAAGACAATCGCTATCTCACTCTCATTGTGACTTTAACCTAGCCTATATTAAAAAACAGAAACTATGCCAAATTAAATTTATGACTAGCACAGAAAAAAACATCGTCACTGATGAAGACCTGTAGGTCGGAATTTTGCACTAATTATATTTGGAGCATTTAAAGGTGCAGTGTGTACATTTTAGCGACATCTAGTGGTGAAGTTACGAATTTCAACCAACAGCTCAGCCCACTGCTCACCCCTCGCTTTTGAAATGCATAGAGAAGCTACATTAGCCGCCACCGGAAAAACATATCATCATTGGAGACAAAAATGTTTGTCCGTTAAGGGCTTCCGTATAAACGTGGTGGCACAAAATGCCGACTTCCACGTAAGGGGACCCTCGTGCATGTAGATAAAAACATCTCATTCTAAGGTAATAAAAACATAATGATTCATTATAAAAAGGTCTTTATACACCACTCATAATGTAGTTTTGTATATTATATTGCATTTCTGTCAAGAGATCCTTTTAAAAATGACACACTGCACCTTTAATCAGTTTGCATGTTTTTTGTTGCTTTTTCTATGATTTAGTGCTGGGCAAAGATTAATCACGATTAATCGCTTACAAAATAAAAGCATTATTTTAGCATTATATACAAGTGTGTGCTGTGTGTAATTATTATGTATATATATAAATACACACACATTCATGTATGTATGTATTTAAGAAACATTTACATGTGTGTATATATTTATATATTTATTTATAGTTTTATATATTCTATATTATATATACATTTTAAAAAATTATATATAAATAAAAATGTTCTGAAATGTGTATAAATATATTTGTGAGTGTGTTTAAATATACATAATAATTACACACGGCACACACACACACACACACACATATTATGCAAAAAATTACTTTTATTTTGTATGCGATTAATCGCGATTAATCTTTGCCCAGCAATATTAATTATTCATTGAACCCAGCTTTGGCTGGTTTAGATGCAGACCTTTTCGCATTCTTCAAAAACTACAATTTTAGTTAAAATTTAAAGTATACGATTGTAAATATTTAAGAGACCACTTGGTTTCTTAATCTGCAGCATCACACTTTGGTGGGTAAATTAAATTAAATTTATGAGTAGCACAGAAAAAACATTGTGACTGCTGAAGACCTGTAGGTCGAAACGGTGCACTATAAAATTATATTTGGAGAATTTTAATCAGTTTGCGTGCTTTTTTGTTGCTTTTTCTGTGATTTAGTGCTGGGCAAAGATTAATCACGATTAATCGCATACAAAATAAAAGTGATTTTGAGCATAATATACAAGTGTGTGTGCTATGTGTAATTATTATGTATATATAAATACACACACATTCATGTATGTATTTAAGAAACATTTACATGTGTGTATATATTTATTTATTTATATTTTTATATTTATATATAAATAAAAATGTTCTGAAATGTATATATGTATGTGAGTGTGTTTAAATATACATAATAATTACACAAATTAAAATTACGGTCAACAAAGCGGCAATATATTTCCAGCCGGATCTGTTTGCATTCCCTGAATTAACATTAACAGCCTTGGGTATAAAAGCCTGCCATAAACTGCACGGCACTCGGTTAAGCATGCCCACAACCTAATCCCACCTAACGCCGGCCTTTTGGGAAATAATGAAGTGATCAGTTTGAGATGACAGATCGATGCACTATAAAGAACCAGCAAGGAGAGGCGCAGGAAGCTGTCCTTTTCTTACGGCTAGCACGTAATTTCGCTAAAAACCTCTCTACGAGTGCACGCGCATCCTAGACCTTTGATAGTGACATTTCAAGAAGGATGCCTGAGTGCATTTAGTTCTACCTTCCTCGCCCGACACAGCCGAGTGAAGTGTGACCCCCTCTCTGCCAAAGAAACACTCTCTTTTCTTTCAGGCCGGAGGGTGGAGGGTTCCTACAAAGCAACAAAAATCCGGTAGAAAACCCTCCTTAGACATGGAGTCCAAAAGAAGGTGCTCATTTGATCAGAGCAACACTTCAACCGGTGACACGGCACACGCGGCGCAAAGCAAACAGCACGTTTTTTTTCCTCATCCATCTCTGCTGAGCTCAGACAAAAATACATACAGCATGTACACCGTACTCAGTCAAACTCACCTGTACCCAACAACAAAAGCGTGACTGACAGGTGTTTTGGGACGGGAGGGGACCGTCAAATCTAGGGTTACATCGGCCCATTCATTTTGTATAAGGCCCTGCTTGGGTTAGCACGTACAAAGAGAAAGCAACAATCGGCGGACCATTGTGTTTGATACGGCATTGAGCGGAGACTGACAGCGCGATTCTCTAGATCTCTGAAGGAGAGCTTCATTAGAGACGTGGCCGCTCTCCGGCACTGCCTCATACTGAGGTGATGGATTACTTTCAGAGCCCAAGCCGCACACGGGAAATTAGCTCGGATCAACTATGGTTTTTCCCATTAAAAAAAAACCATATTAGCTATAATAGGCTCCTCGGTTCATATGAATAAAATCCAGCCTTCTTTTATTCTTGGTTTCCTTCAATTTTCCTTAAGTAGACGAACCGGTTTTCGCATGCACTTATACGTTTACTTAAGATACCGGAGAAGTGGGAGCAAGTGAGAAAAAAGGGAAAAGGTGAAAGTACCATTCCTATTTGTCTGCGGTCGGGAGTCCAGCTGGAAAATAATGGGCCCTATGTTGAATAGTAATCTTTTATTAGGGCCCGTTAAATTATGCTTTTCACTTTAGCATGCCCGCTTTTCACCGAGTACAATTAGAAAAATGAAATGTGGCGCGTGGAGAGAAAAAGCTCGGTGTCCAGCCAAGAGGAGCAAGCATTCAATTCAGCTTCTATAACATCTGAATTAAGACTAATGTCCAATTATTCTGTCGTAGCCATTTGTCTAAAGCCGAGAGAGAAAAATCCTTTTCTTTTGAGCGTGTGCATAGATCATAACCTCCGAGATTCGTCATGCTTGTAAAACTTTATTACAGTCATTCTTGGCAGAGGAAAATCAATTGTCTTCGTTTTTTTGGATTGTTGAGCAAGGTTTTTATAGGCACCGGAACATGACAGTTTAGACGTCAGACGGATTTATCGTATTTCGCTAATGGAGACCTCGAATAGCTGGTCAGGCAGATGAAGAGGTTTGCATTTAATGGTACTTTTATCCTTATCAACTCATGTGTTAAGAAAGGTATTGAAGAAAACAATTAAAATATGCATTAGGGCGGACGATTATGGAGCTAAGGAGCTAGATAATGACGTCGGTTAGTGAAGAGAAATGTTGTCAGGGGAGGGTTTGAGTCAGATTGAGATGTTTAAATGGAAATGTTCCACAGCAGATGCACTACGTCGGTAATGACTAACTGCTAAAAAATAAATAAATGCAATTATTCAGGCATTAACTATTAATATGTCATTTTCCATGTAAAGTCACAAATCTCAATGATTTTAATTAATTCAGATAATGTTTACAAGTATATAAGTAAGCACACGATACAAAACAGGCTTTTTTCAAATTTGATATCTGTTCTTGTTTCTTAGTTTATTAAAAGATAAATGTGACCCTGCCTGTGAAAACCCAACTAAAGTCTTACTGTTTACATAAACTCATCCTACATAATTGAAAAAACATTTAGTGAAAATTAGTGATCCACCGATATTTATCGGCAGATTTTTGATGAATTTGAAACCATCGGCATATCGGCAATAGCACAAGAGAGGCCGATACCGATTGTTTATTAATTAACTGCATAAAGAAATCCATTATATGTAAAAAACGAGTTAATGTTGTTAACAAAACAAATGCTGAATAGCAAAAAACACCTTTGAAGGTTGTCGTGCTGTCTTATTATATTTGGTTTAGGTTAATTTGTGCCTCTCTTATTATGTTGGTCAGTTGAATGTTAATTAGATCCAATCCATGTTCAGTAAAAATAATTTGATGCAGACATAAACTAGCAAATAGACCAACTGTATAGTATTGTATACAAGTGTTTAATATCGGTATCGGCATCAGCCAGAAATTGTCTGTTTAAATCGGTATCGGCCCAAAAAATCCTATCAGTGCATCCCTAAAATATAACCTTGATATCTTTTAATATTAACCAAATATTGAAATCAATGAGTAATAATCAAAGATTGAGACTTTAACCTGACAAGATCCCAGATTCTCAAACATTAAGGATGTCTGTTTTATGGAGTATGCCAAGAGCAGAAATGTGCAATAAATAATTAATTTTATTGCATTAATTCCCATTCTCGAGACTTTTTATGTTATAATGACTATCTTTGACTACGGTACATCAAAACGGCTTTAATCTTCTCCAAAAGCAATCAATGATCGATATGTTTCTTTAAGACCACACTAACCCTGCCACACCACCCCCTTCACCCTCCTCTTAATTTGATTCCCTTCACATCCAGTGAACAGTACATAGCAGAAACACCTTAAGTGTCTGTTCATTCACCCCTTAAAATTATTACCGTTCTCACTCTTTTCCTCTCTCTGCAGGCCCTGATCTGAGCTGATTAGGCGGGTGACTTACAGGGACAAAGGTGACTTCCCACTTCCTGTTTGCTCCCCATCTCTCTCTATTATTGAAGGAAGCAGAGATGCTTGAAGCCCTCTCTCGCTGATTTTCTCTGAGCGCTGCTGGGCGGGGTTGAGAAAGCTGCTGTGCGGATAGCAAACTGTGTGTGCCTGTGGTTTTACAGCACAGTTCTGCTATTACAGTACAAAGCCCCTATAGAAACGCTCCTCTAACCTGGATTCTGACATACTGTGAGTCACTCAGTAAGCCTCATTTTCCATGTAAAGTGGCAAATCTTAATGATTTTAATATAGATTAGTTTAGTACTAGCTATCTATCTGTGTGTCTGTCTATTTGTCCATCCATCCACCTGCCTATTAGTTTAATATAGTGTTGGTTTAGTATCTATCTATCTGTCTGCCCGTCCGTCTGTCTATCTATCCACCTACCTACCTATCTATTAGGTTAATATAGGTTTAGTACTCGTTAGTATCTATCTATCTGTCTGTCAGTCTGTCTGTCTATCTGTCCATCAACCTACCTACCTATTAGGTTAATAAAGTGTTGATTTAGCACTGGTTAGTATCTATCTGTCTGTCTGTCCATCTGTCTGTCTATCTATCTGTCTATCTATCCATCTATCCACCTTTAATATAGGTTTAGTACTGGTTAGTATCTATCTATCTGTCTATCCGTCTATCTATCTGTCTGTCTATCTATCCAGCGTGGTCTCGCGAGTTTCCGTGGCATGGTCACGGAGTTTTGTGCTAATTTTTCCGTGGCATTCTCACGGATTGGTTACTCAACTGCTTTTTCCTATTTTCAAACCATTTTCGCTTCGGTTTAGGGTTAGATTTGGTGTTTGCGTTAGTATGTCACTTTAACTATTGGTGCTGACGTTGGGGTTAGAGTTGGGTTTGGGTAGGGATGTCATTTCATGTAAATCTAACTCTAAACCGAAGCGAAAATGGTAAGAAAATAGGACAAAACAGTTGTGTAACCAATCCGTGAGAATGCCACGGAAAAAGACAGTCTTTAGCAGGGCCACGGAAAAATGCGGAGATCCGTGAGAATGCCACGGAAAAAATTAGCACAAAATTCCATGACTATGCCACGGAAATTCGTGAGATCAGGTTGATCTATCTATCCATCTATCCATCTATCCACCTACATACCTATTAGGTTAATATAGCATTGGTTTAGTACTGGTTAGTGTCTGTCTGTCCGTCTATCTGTCTGTCCACCAACACACCTACCTACCTACCTATTAGGTTAATATAGCGTTGGTTTAGTACTGGTTAGTATCTATTTGTCTGTCCATCCTTCTGCCTATCTATCCACCTACCTAATTATCTATTAGGTTAATATAGGTTTAGTACTGGTTAGTATCTATCTATCTATCTATCTATCTATCTATCTATCTATCTATCTATCTATCTATCTATCTATCTATCTATCTATCTATCTATCTATCTGTCTTTCTGTCTGTCTATCTATCTATCCGTCTATCCACCTACCTACCTACCTATTAGGTTAATATAGGTTTAGTACTGGTTAATATCTATCTATCTATCTATCTGTCTGTTTATCTATCTGTCTATCCGCCTATCTGTCTTTCCGTCTATCCATCTGTCCACCAACATATCTACTTACCATCCTATTAGGTTAATATAGCGTTGGTTTAGTACTGGTTAGTATCTATTTGTCTGTCCATCCATCTGTCTATCTGTCTATCTATCCACCTACCTAATTATCTATTAGGTTAATATAGGTTTAGTATTGTCTTGTATCTATCTATGTCTGTCTGTCTGTCTTTCCATCTTTTCCCATCTGTCTATCCATCTTTCAGTCTATCCGTGTATCTGTTTATCCATCTATCCCCCAACCTACCTACCTATTAGGTTAATATAGCGTTGGTTTAGTACTGGTTTGTATCTACCTGTCTGTCCGTCCATCTGTCTATCTATCCACCTACCTAATTATCTATTAGGTTAATACAGGTTTAGTACAAGTTAGTATGTGTCTGTCTGTCTACCTATCTGTCTATCCATCTTTCCGTCTATCCATCTTTCAGTCTATACGTGTATCTGTTTATCCATCTATCCACCAACCTACCTACCTATTAGGTTAATATAGCATTGGCTTAGTACTGGTTAGTATCTATCTGTCTGTCCGTCCATCTGTCTATCTTTCCACCTACCTAATTATCTATTAGGTTAATACAGGTTTAGTACTGGTTAATATGTGTCTGTCTGTTTGTCTACCTATCCGTCTATCCGTCTTTCCATCTATCCATCTTTCAGTCTATCTGTCTATCCATCTATCTGTCTATTCATCCATCCACCTACCTACCTACCTACCTATTAGGTTAATATAGCGTTGGTTTAGTACTGGTTAGTATCTATCTGTCTGTCCGTCCATCTGTCTATCTATCCACCTACCTAATTATCCATTAGGTTAATTCAGGTTTAGCACTGGTAAGTATGTATCCGTCTGTCTGTCTGTCTGTCTACCTATCCGTCTATCTATCTATCTATCTATCTATCTATCTATCTATCTATCTATCTATCTATCTATCTATCTATCTATCTATCTATCTATCTATCTATCTATCTATCTATCTATCTATCTATCTAATCAAAAAATTTCCATTGTATTTGTAAGCAGTACTTTGACACTGACAATAAGATTTATCATTATATAACAGTCGTTTCTTACATTTTAATAAGAAGTATTTAGTTGATTCAGTAGAATAACCCAAACAAAGTTTCACCTGCGGCTTTAATTTAATACAAATCTGCAATTTTTACATAGTTTTGCCTTGTCTCTATATTTCATATTAATTAAAATATCCTCTAAGAATTTTATCTAAAATAGCCGAAATACTTCGGATGATACTTTTACATTTAAAAATAAGAAACATCTGTACATCTGACATCATGGTTTAAAGGAACAGAGCACTTTATACCCCCCCCCAAATTTCAATTTTAATAGCTTTAGTTACAATTCACAGGCAACATCTGTTCTGAACAGTGATGTAACAGTCCAAGGATAATTGTTATTGTTGTAAATATGTTCGAGCCCGAGTGTGGTTGTCAGTCGGTGGTGTACAGACCGATTTCCCGGTAATTAACGTGGGTAAGAGCATATGATTTAAGGTAATTGCCTTGACAAGGGGGCTGAGTGAAGCTACATTTAATTACCTGAACATGTTCTCTCCCAGGAGCCCAGTCGAACGGCCTTTTACCGTTTTTCCATTTTATTTTACAGTGAAATTAGAGAGATGTGGAGGTGGCGTGTTTGTTCTGCACCCCCCAATCTGCTTCGCAGAGGTGTGTTGACAAAAATAAAATTGTAGTTGACTGGCAGTCGTAAAAGTGAAGGTATCTACGGTAGCGTTTCTTCTCGTTTGTCTATCATAATTCTCCACATAATTCTACTCACGGTTGTTCTCATTCGCTGTAATTACGAACGGTGCTGGATGGGTTTACAAATTTCACCGAACTTCACCGAAAATTGCCTGGTCTATTTAAAGACGCCTCATTCATGAAAGTGCTACAGCGTGTCGTGTTGCGAAACCTCTTTCTTGAAGCTGCAATTCAGGCAATGTTTTCCCTTGCTACAATCATATTACATCTATTGTACGTCCACTGCAAATCGTCCAAGCTTGTTTTTATGGCCGCAAAAATCAATTCTGCCATTTTCTAAACAGCACAATGTCGCAATGATGTCAGATGACCTCATACAAATTGAGCTCAAATCCGATTGTGTGTTTTGGTCAGCGCCTTAAATACAACACAGCGGTATGTTTAGCATTTACCCCCGTCTCCTGTTAATCAAATGGTAAAAATGTAATTTAACACATTTTGCCAAGGAAGCATGGTATGGTTTCGTGGGCAGCATCATGTCTGCTACAGGTATCAAAAGAGTTTGGTTGAGACAGTCATGCAAATTGAGTGTTTGTTAAAAATCGCTCAATCCTGTGCTACTGTCAACGCTTCACATGTATCAGACAATATGTAGTTGCCGTGTCATGTGACTCTGTGCTATTGTGTGCGAACGAACGGGGGGAGTGCGTGGGGGAGTGTGTGTCGGACCCCCGCTGGCTGGGTGTATCTCGGGGTGGATGCGAGGAGTGGTTTGTATCGGTAGGAAAGCAGTAGATAGAGTAAAGACCCCTTGCTGCGCCCACCCCCTCCTATTCTGCCCTTCATCCACCTGCCCCCACCCCCATTCCGATTCCTGAGGCACAGATAGGTCGCTGGGCAGTTCATAGCACCAGCGGTGAGGTAAAATGCTTTTTGTCCCCGCATCTTGTTTTTGTGTACACTCACGGCGCTCCGTGCCTTTGGCGTGCACCTGTGCACGGCGCCGAACAAAGGTCCATAGCAACGGGAGGATCGCGGCAACTGGATACCACACCTGTTTGATCTTTAAGACCTCTCCTTGATAAGTGGCCGTAACCAGGGCAACCGGTACTAAAAGGTTGAATGCATTGTTTCAATAGGTGGGCGCATAGGTCAGGATTTTAATACTGCGGTGCAAATAAAAATAAGTATTTTCTATTTAAATGGTAAAAATTTGTACGAAATTCATACTTACGTATGCTTCGCACAACCTGTTCGATGCCCAACTATTGTTTACCCAAGACCTGAAATAAAAATAAAAAATGGTTACATAATGCCTAAATGCACATATCGATTCACATTCATTTTAGTCTCTTTAGCGTGTTTGTCTGTAATTAAAACCTATTGCAATAAATAGCAATAACTCGGTTTGTTGCTTGCTCTGATTTGCACGACATGCATGCACAATCTCTTCAATGTGGATGATCTTAGTCCTGTGCACTTCCTGCTTTGTAATTCAATTGCACGGCCTAACAGACACTCTGTCACTGGGAGGAAAACCGAGCTTCTTAGCCCCTTGGGATCCGTGTGCTTAGTTCTCCGTGGAGGGAAATGCTGGACCATGAATAACTATTTTGCCTTAGACAGAAAGCATTTACATCGTAGATGATAAAAACATGATGTGATTATTATTGTTATTTAGAAAATGTGACCCTGCTTGTGAAAACCCAGCTAACGTTATTTTACTCATCCTACATAATGTAATGAGCAATCTGTAAAAATATAACTTTGATTATCTTTAATATTGACTGAGTAAGGTTATGTCAAAGATTGAAATCAATGTGATATCAATCAGATAAATCAAACTTAAACCTGGATTTCACAGATATATTTCATTTCAAAACACAAAAAGCTGTTAGTAGGGGCTGGATGGGTAAGAAGAAGCCTGTTTTTCTTTTAATAGGAAAATAAGTATTTTCAAGAGCAACTGCAGTTACTGAATTAATTCTGTAATGGATGCGGACTGAATCCTTACTCTGTCTTCACTGGCGACCTACCAACATTCCCAGCATCTCCCGTCCTCCAGCGGACAGCTGGGCTAGATCAAACCTTGCTCCAAGACTCTACATCATCCCTGCATCTTTCGCTGTTAGTCTGTCACTGGTGTTGCCTGATTCTATTCACACTTCCAACACAATCCCAAATGGCCTTTGCTTTCATGCACATTCTGTCATGTTTTGACATCGCTACATTTACAGCGCAATGCATGTGCGTTCTGGCTCTGATGCATTCATCAGATGCTCATCTATACATCAGATGCCAAGATCTCAAGGTTAGGGAGGAGGAGAGTGAGTGTTAAAAGGCCCTTCAAGTCTTGGGTAGATTCCACATATTACAGAAGGCAAACCTAATATCTAATATCACCCCGAAAGATCAACAGTATACGAATGACATGCAATCTATTAACAAGGGAAACGTCCAAGGTCACTGAAGCCGAAAATCCAATTCAGAGAAGCGTGCAGTGATCTCGAACACCATCTATGAGGAGCCTGATGCCCCTGGGCAACTAAGCAAACACTGGCTCTCTTAAGATTTATATCTTTACACAGGTGTTATTTCATAATGTTTGCCTTTTTTTGTAGCAATAAAAGCACTGGCGACTAAAAAACCATCTGTTGAAAACGATAAAGATACAAAACCGTGGTTTTACGTTTTGTTTAGTGGTGACAAGGCTTGTTTACCTTCGCGTGATAAGTCAACACGTCGTATTTGAGGCATTTTGACGTTACCAGGCTGCGCGTAATTGCATTAATTGCGCACACGCGCATATCCACTTGTTTGAACACCTGCTCTTAATGTCCCCCTCCCCTTCATTGCAAGTACAGACCACCGGACCATTTGGGCTGCCATTTCTGGAAGTGTTTTTCTGTGTAAATGTGTCATCACGACGCTCACAGACAACCTGTCACCTCCGCCTGCTCGCGCGAGCGCATCCACAGCACGTGATCGACGAATTATTACTCGTGCATGACGCAGCGAGGAGTCGTCGATAAGTTTGCAGCTTGCTGCTCTAAACTAAGCTTTTTCCTTTTTTCACTTTTTGATTGTGTGTTATTGTGCAAGTCCTATTAATTTGATGTATGAGAGCCTCCGATTTAATTAAATTAAGTCCAATGTGCTTTATTGACGTGGCTATTAGAGTACAGCTAAAAGTTTAATATTTAAATTTATATATAATGTTTTCTAGTCTATGGTCTGTACCTGCAGCCTACTTAATTAAATATCCTGACAGATGATTGCGTTACATAGTTTTTAATGAAAAGTGCTTGTTGCCCAGAGCATCTCTGAGTGAAAATGCGATGGGCTTGCCAAAATCAAAATAAAAAAGTTACAATTAAAGCCACTTGCTTGGACTTTCTCCACGTCCTCAGAGATAAAACAGTGCAATGTTTTTTTTTTTAAGGATTTCAGGATAACGGGTCAGCATGTAACAGGTGGTTCTGAACATCTGCTCCGCGCTTCGGTGGTTCGTCACTGAGCCCCACGCAAGAAGTATTTAATTATGACTGGATTTAGCAGCCTACACCTCAGTCTGTTCAAGATATATCGTTAAGATGACAAATACATACAAAATTCGTGTTTTTAGTTTCATTCGATCGTCTGTTTGTGCTTCTGCGTTTTAGAAAAAGTAACAACTCTTAACCATATTCTTATAAGTTCTAAATTATTGTAAAATTACTATACAAAGCTTTTATCCAAACAGTGCATTCAAATTATACATTTTATCACTATGTGTGATTCTTTAGTATCATACACTTTAAAAAGACTGGAATGTTTCAACTTATGGTTGGGTAAAATATGGACAAACCCAACCATTGATTGAAAGAACCCAGCATATAGGTTCATTTAAACCCACAGCTGGGTTTGTCCATATTTCACCAAGTCTTGGGTTAAAAAACAACTCAGCATTTTTTTTTTATAGTGAACTCATAATGCTCCACAATTTTAGCTGCAGGAGCACTAAACCAATTAAACTAATGAAATCAAGGGGGGCAAACTTCTTTTTTATGGATGTGAGGGAGGTTTTAAAATTAATGTGTCTTGTTCTGAATAAATCATTCATTTGTTAAATGGTCCCGGGTGCTGATCCCGTGGTGTTGAAAATGATTTCCATTGACTCGCTCTTTCTGTGCGCGAGGTCGGGTGCTGTCCAGCACTGTGGTGCTGAAAATTGATCGAAGCGCAAACGCCTGGCGCATATCCGGCGGAAGCTAATTACGCGCGCCCTTTCCTCGCATATTATTTTATGTATGCATTTTAGGCATGTTGTTTTCAGGGTGTTAGGAGTTCATTCACCTCTTTGTTTTTCCACTCTACTACTGTTCAGCATGTTTGCAGGAAAAACATGATATTCGTCTGTAGCTGAATTGTCAGAGCATCCGCAGGGAACACATAATGAAAAAATGTAGAGTCACTTCGGATTAAAGCGTCTGAGAAAAATGCATTAAAATGTTAATTTGCAAAAGGCACACTTGTGCAAAGAATGCGCAATGCATACAGCTTCCCCGATAAAACGCTATATAAACAACATACTGTAACTATAACCAAGAAACAGTGCGAGTTATTTTTGTGTGTGTGTGTAAGAAATAGCCTCCCTTTTTCTTGCGTGTTGAATGTATCTTGTCTGTCTAAGCCCAGCTGGAGATGTGTGAATTCTCATATTCCCCACTTATAGGCTGAATGCACGAATCCGACCACGAACTCACCCTGAGGGGTTGGAGTACTGCCAAAGCAGCATGTCACTTCATTGCATTAAATTGCCATCGGAATACATTTGAGCTAAACGTTGAGGGAAGGCCACCAGGACCCTTCTATATGATTAGCCACGCCAGAAAGATGAGGATGTTGAGGACTGCTCTGATATTGGATTTGCCAAGTATAACTATAATAAACAGCTCTTCAAATCTAATTGTAGTCATTCGGTCAACACACCAGATGGGGAATCGTGTATCTTGCAGGGGCGTCTCTTCTATAATCAATAGAAGTTTTGCAAAAGCATATTAAGCGGTACAAAGCGATTATTTGGATTGAATAGAGCAAAGAGGAGAATTGTTAAGAATGAATAATCGTCGCTGTTCTTGACCTTTAGGCTTAAAATCTTTAAAGAAATCACATTTTTTTTAAAAGCGTTGCATATTAAATATGTTCTTTAGAACGAGATTTGACGTGCAAATTTTAACAAAAATAATACAAGTGACGCGGACTACGCCGCTACCTGTTGATCGGGACCAACAGCTCTTTATTCTCTCACTAACTTTCACGAAATATATTTTACGCGCATTTTGTATAAAAATACATATTGACATGACATTGAAATCATCGAGGTTGCATTTTGATATAGCCTACACATACAAACCATTTCTGACACAAAATTGTTTACCACCCGTTAGCCTATAACATATAATGATGTTTTTGTATTAATTTCCCATAAAGCTAATTTAACGATGATTATACCACAGCTTTGATTTTCTAGGGCGGTTGGATTTTTTTATATGACACAGAAAAAACATACGATAACTCTATTCTCACCACCTTATCTTTGGCTGACACCCTCCACCCACCTAAATCTCACGAAAACCTATTTCGACCGTATCAAAAAACATGTCAAATAAAAATGCCTTACGTGTCTTTGCCGATGCGCTTTGCTGAAGACGCGGAGAGCGCTTCTCTAAAGATGACAGCCTGTCTTCTTGCCATGTGCCGTAACAAAAGCATCCCATGCATCCAATGCCTGTCCCTTTAAAGCCTTGCTGCGTCCCTGCAGGTGGCCTGTCAATTTTCTGGATCGCTATGACGTCACCGCATGCTAGAAAACCCAGAACGTCGACCTTCATAATAAAAGTCATCTGGATTTTTTTCTTTCTGTTTTTTTTATTTAACATTAATTTTATATATATATTAAAAATAGTATGCTTTATCTGTTTATTTGTTTGTTGAGTCGATTACCAACATATACATAAATACATAAATAAATTAATCATTATATCATCATCACATAAGAAAGACTGAGAAGATTAAAAACACGTAATTAATGTTAAAAATGTAAAGCGCGCACCCACGCACAACATGATTGGGATGCACGCGGCGTGTTAATTGGCATCGTGATTTTCTTTTGCATCTGTAGATTTGTCTAGTCACAACCTCAGAGGATACTTTGGCTTGTGTTGAATAAAAAACAGTGTGGTGTTTTTTCTGTACATACACATTGAATCAATATTTACACTGTCCTTGATTAGCTTAGTTATCATATAGTTATGCATTGCAAGATATACATGTTCACAACATATGAGAATTATTTCGAAACTCATAATTTATGGTGAATGGAAAATAAAGGCATGTAAAGCTTTAAGATTAACATGAAATGCTTTAACTTTAGTCAGTTTGGTCAGTTTTGCATGAAGCAAATGGTTTGTTTCATTTGTGGGCTTGCCATGACCACAGTGTTACAATAAACAATTGATCAAATTAATTATAGGCTAGGCCTATATGAAACAATCTCTCTCTCCTTATCTCTCTCGCGCGCGCACACACGCGCGCGCACATTTTAGTCTGTGTATATATACATAATGTTTGCGATTCCATTACGATGTATTGGCAGTGCAGCAGTACACAGTCTCTTTTGCATGTTTGACGAAGTAAATACGCTGCACATTGGCAAAACATTTAACAGCAACGAAAATATGAAGCATCCTCAGGGGATTTTTGTGCAACTAGTTGTTTACAATTATGCAAAAATAAAATCCAGAATAACTTACTGCAATCCGCTTTTTATATCGCCATTAATATTTAATTTTGGTCTTCTGCTGCTTTTACAACATTTTGATCATAGCTTGCACACATGATAAAATGTGTATATAATAGATAGCCTAAAAATCATTTTGACATTATTTTTATACAATTGCAAGTTACAGAAAATAAACGTGCTGTGCAAATGCGCACGTGCTTGATAAGCAAATGACACGTGCTTAACTGTTTACTTAATAAAATTATAAAACGTATTTTTTACTCACAATTAAATATGCTTTTAACAAATAAATCTGGTTCATCGCTCAACCTCAGGCCACGCGCAAACTATGCGTTTCTATGTGAATGAAAACCTTGTTCAAATAGCATTCAGTTCCTCAAAAAGACGAATATTTGATTTTTTTGAATCATGCACAACATTTCGTCTCCTTTAGGTCGTGATAAATCCAGGCTGCTGATTTCCGAGCTCATTAAATGGACACCTAACGGTAAGTGAGATCGATGTGAGTCCTCAATCTGTGCTGAGGAAGTGAAGATGTTATGCAATTGGAAAGGACACTGATAAGTCCGCAGAGGAGATGCCCTGTTCTCGCTTTGACTTCATTTGAATGCCATCTATACTTATTTACAAACATCTGAGTACTTTATAGTCTATTAAGTGTATAAGTTCATCTAAATGGCGTATTGATAAAATGTGTTACATACGTCCAAACAGATGCTGCTGTGCACTTCCTCTCTGGCTATTTAAGCAACATTTCACTTGTCATTTGTGATATTTCCCCATCTAAGGAAATGAACCTCTTTTCCTGTTAAATTTAACACATTCCTGTTTTAGTCTGCACCTTTTTGTGTGCTTCATAAGATGGACCCATTTTAAATGCCAGAATCTCCTTCACAATAATAAATGGGATTAAAATGCTGTCTTTGCTCAACAAAGAAATTGGGAAATTATGTTTTTATCTTAACATGAATTTTATCCACTTAGGAGATCCCAGCTGCAAGGAAGCGCAGACAGCCATTTTAAATTTCCATAATTTGCTTGCAAAAAGCCACAAGAGGTGTATTTTCAGGAACAAATGTGCTATTTGTCCCGTCTATTATGTTCAGTGCAATATTCTGGGACTAAAATGTTTGGTTTGTCATGTTGTTTTGTGAGGCCTTTTGTGCCATCCTACTGTACATTTGCATGATTGTCTTTGTATTTCAGCACTGTTTAATTTTTCTTTTTGGGGAATAGGGCTGCTTGTATGACAGAGGTTACCGTACAGAAACTGTAATATTGTATATTTCATTCGGCAGGGGTAGATTTTAGAGCCGTGTGCTTTTTTGCTGATCGTGGATTTGCACATGCACGAGATGGTTTGTAAACAATACTAGCTACACAATTTAATGCTCGGATTAAATTTGAGATGGCAACGCTTAACAAAGACCATGTTTGAAGGCACAAGTGTTTGGAGACTCCCTTATGAATTGTGTCCTTTGTAATTAATATTAATTTGTATATTTGCTGGTACAACACACAAATGACATGTGGGTAATAAAGCCCAAATTAAGAGGGTATTTATCATGGAGATTGCGATCAATTAATTAAAACCAATAATCTCAATACACGCAAATTGGCGTTTGGTATACAATGTAATTGTGGAAATGCATGCATGGAAAACAGCCAATTTAAGATCCAATTTGTTGGAGGGATGACAGTTGCCTTTTAAAAATGACAATGCCATCTCAGGTGTACAGCTGCTTTACATGCTAAACAATACAGTAATGCAAAAAAAACACAGTGAAGGCCTTAACATGTGTTGTAACGTAATAATGCACAGTACACTGCCAAAAAATGTCCCAAGATTTCCCCTTGTCACTGGGCCTTGCCTTAAAAAGGTCCTTATATGTACCACTTAGGTTCAGATATGTATACATTTCGTATCAATATGTACCTCTGAGGTACTAATATGCACTCTTTATAACAGCAAATGTGTACTTTTTGAAAGAGTACCGCCTGGTGACAGCTACACTGTAAAAAGTTTGATCAATTGATAAATTATTTCAATTGGTAACACCTTAAAAAGTTTAGTTTATTCAACTTAAAATTTCACGTTAGGAGAAAAATTTTAGATAGATTAGTCAATTTTCTTAAAAAAAAATCCAGATCATTAACTCACCACCATGTCATCCAAAATGTTGATGTCTATCTTTGTTTAGTCGAGAAGAAATTGTGTTTTTTGAGGAAAACATTCCAGGATTTTTCTAATTTAATGGACTTTAATGGACCCCAACACTTAACAGTTTTAATGGTTTAAAATTGCAGTTTCAAAGGACTCTAAACGATTCCAAACGAGGCATAAGGGTCTTATCTAGCGAAACGCTTGTCATTTTTGGCAAGAAAAATAAAAAATATGCACTTTAAACAACAACTTCTGACGTCGAAAGGTCACGTGTTACATACTGTATATGAAACGACCATTTGCGGACCATTTTAAACAATAAACTGACAAAAAGACATTAATTAGTATCATTCAACATACAACAACGTCGGAAAAGTCCTCTTTCTCCACACTTGTAAACACTGGGGTGTAGTTTTGCATACTTCATCCGTGACCTCTTGACGTGATGACGTATTACGTGAGGTCGCGCTGGTGCGTCACATGACCGGAGGAAGAAAAGTTGTTGTTTAAAAGTCAATATTTTTTGTTTTTCTTGCCAAAAATGACAATCGTTTCGCTAGATGGGACCCTTGTGCCTCGTTTGGGATTGTTTGGAGTCCTTTAAAGCTGCAATTTTGAACTGCATTGGGGCTGTTGAGTGTTGGGGTCCATTGGGGTCCATTGGAATGAGAAAAATCCTGGAATGTTTTCCTCAAAAAACATAATTGCTTCTTGACTTAACAAAGAAAGACATCAACATTTTGGATGACATGGTGGTGAGTAAATTATCTGGATTAATCCTGACTAATCCTGAACTAATTGAAGTAATATTTTTAGATGAACCAACTTTTCAATTTTAAAGACAATTTTTTGACCATTTTCTCTAATAATAAAAAGACATTAGAAAATGTAAATTTTATTACTTTTATTTTCTTTACCAGTTTAGTGGTAATAAACCTTTGCGTCCCGATCCATACATTGGATTCCTAAAAAAGGTGCATACAGCCTGACAAAGACCCATTAAAGGGATAGTTCACCCAAAAAATTTAATTCTGTCATCATTTACGCACTCTCATGTTGTTACAAACCTGTATAAATGTCATTGTTTTGATGAACACGAAGAAATATATTTTGAAGAATGTTTGTAACCAAACCGATCGGAGTCCCCATTCACTTCCATGGTATTCTTTTTATCCTACTATAGAAGTGATTGTGGCTCATGATCGGTTTGGTTACAAACATTCCTCAAAATATCTTCGTGAACAAAGTAATGTTTAGATGTTTATAACAACATAAGACTAAAATCATTCTGACAGAATTTCAATTTTGAGTGAACTATCCCCTTAAGCAACTTAATAGACTTTATACTTAATAGACTTTCATAATCAATTTATTGCTATTACGGAGGAAGTCGCCCACTTTTAAGGGTCACCTGGGGCTGTTTACATTATTTATTAAAGAGATCTATGTATGCCTGTGGCCCTAATCTACCCTACAGCCTGACGCCGCAGCGATAAGGGTCAGGTTACCGGCCAAGCAGAGGCACAGGCGGTTCAAAAGTCACACTGACAGATGTCCGTATCGGTGTTATGCAAACCTGCGCAGAGCGAATCCTTGTTTAGCTAAGCGGGCCATAAGTAATTCATTGTATTTAGCGAGAAGCAGCATCTGTTCAGCAGCCCCTGCGAGGAAACCCTGATTACCTGGCAGAAGGTGCGGCCTTTCCAGGTAACCGTGCTAATCAGCTAATGATCACGCTGAAGATTGTTTTCCCAGCGTTTAGCCGTTCACCGTTTTTTAAGGAGTATGTATAGCGGATGCGAGCGGTGGCGCCACATCACATCTGGCAAGAAAAGTAAAGTCCTTCGGGGAACATGGGTGGAGAGTACAGAGGCGGCTCGACAAGTTCCCCTGACATTAATGTTTCCTTCACTGACACTAATAATAGAAAAGTGCTCATCAATTTCCTTTCACCTATGATCTTCAAGTGGCAGAAATTGCCGCCGCACATTGATGGCCGGCTTTTTTGGCGCAGGCGTGGTGCGCCGCTCGGGCCTCCCCGCTGAGATCTCCCTTAGCTTTCTTAAGGGGTGAGAGGGTAATTCTCCCTGAGTGTGGTTTCTGCACTTGACCTCTCTTTGCTTCGCTTTAAAGAGTGTGTTTTGATGAAACGCTGAAATCATTTCTTTCCAAACTTCTGCTCCATCTCCGCTGACCTAAACTGGGCCGTATACCACCGAAAAGCCTCAGACTTTGTCCTGCCTTCTTCTCGCGTGGCCCCGGGAGCCCCGTAAAAGCTTGAGATTTGAGATCCATACAAGCAAAAATACAACAAAAACAGGGCTCCCAGAGCAAAGGAGAGTGCCTGCAATTATAGAAATACAAGACAAAAGGCGTTTTTAGGCACTCGCCGATAGGAGCAAATAATAAACGAACATTTTCACCCTCTCGTGGAGTGAAAATCTTTTTGTTGATGTTCCAATCTGAATTCAAGGTCTGGTGAGATGCGGCATTGTTGCTTTAAACCAACACGGCTTACGTGTCCAAAACTATCCTTTAAGTTAGCTCAATGCACAAACAGCGACTGAAAAAGGCTCGAATCACACACATCTCAAAAAAGGGAATATACAGTAAGCAAACTTTGCCCGAGTATGAAGCGGAGAGTGTTGAAATCACACCTGATTTGCATGCCCTGCAGTCGGAGGTTTGTACCGAGGACTGTACAGAGATGCAAGCAGTCCCATGATACACTGAACACACTCATTATGAACACAACCATGTCGGTCCAGGATGTTTCCCTCCCCCATAATACACAAACGCACACACGCATATCACACACAAGGCGTCTTGCGTGCATGCACGCACACACAAACATCCAGAAAAGAAAGATCGGCATACTGCACTTGTCCTTTACCCCTCATCCATTGTTTGCCACTGAGAGGTTTCCACGGAAACCGGAATTACAATTTGCTTGATACTTAAAGACGAGGCAGAAATGTGTTGTATAGCATCTATTGTAAGTATCATAACTATTTCAAACGAGAGGCGGCAATGTAAAACAATGACACATTTAGTTGGGTTAAAATCTTTATGCATTTACTGTGTATGCAATAGTTAATTTATCAGTAACGTTTATATAATAATTAGCCACTTAACAATTAAGACTCTGCGTCATATATATATATATATATATATATATATAATTTGTTTTTGGGGGGGTCAACACGGCACACAATGTTTGAAAAACGGCATCAGATTTACGCTGTCAGTCTGTGGCTACATTGATTGGACCAGCAGGGCTGCAGAGAAAGGTTTGCTTTGGTAGGAAACAATGTTTCTAAGCAACAGCATCCTGTCAGCTGACCGGCAGGGCCAATGAAACGTAGCCATGTATTCTGGCCAGCCAATGCACGAGCACACGGTTATATTTCTCTCTGTCAGGGTTTAGTGTTAGGAGCATATATTTACACACACTGACCAAGCAGACAGCAGGCAGATTGGATTCTGCTTTCAGGCCTTTTTCACTGACTCTGAAAGTGCGATAATGTTGCAAATAAAGTATTATGGTGTAGCCGTATAATGGCAAATATGGTCATAATAAAGCCTGAGTGGGGTTTGGAAAGAAAATGCAACCTGTTGATTGACTCAACTAATAAAACATTCAAGTATTCATATAGCAGAAATCCACTAGAATCATGACACATGACTCTTATGTTGGAATTAAAAATGCAACATTGGAGTTTCAAAAGACTTAAATGAGTCATTACGATGTATATGATCAACAGCACATGCATAAGTCAAGAAAAGGAAAAAAATATTCCAAGGAAAAACTTAACCGAATTCTGAAAAAGGGAAAAAGTTTGCAGGAAGCTACAATTACGGCAACATTCTATTATGTTGCAGAGTAGCAACTATATTGAAAAGGTAAAAGCTTCTTTTTAAATGTCAAACACAGCCTCTATGCAACATAGATTGAAATGTTAAAAAAACCTGCATCTTCGCTTCTCGTGCGCAAAAAGCAACCTTTTAAAACTTATTTTTCCAATTACGTCTAGCATGCAGTTAGTTCGCAATTAAGGCTGTGCGCTGGCGGTTGAAGTGTACTTGGGAGTTCGGCTTGGCCATTTTCGAGATCGGAATCGGGAGCGAAAGTTTGATTACCTCAAAATTTGCGATATCCTGGGGCTTTTTGTTTTGCATCTTCGTCATTAGTCCCTAAAAACCAGCCTTGAGGACTCTTCATTTTCCACTCGGCCTTTGGATTCAGAGGAAATGAATCTTCCCGGGTCTCCGTGCATTTTGTGGAAGGTAAAATCTGGGAAACATAAACCCAAAATGGAAGATGATGACCCTTGACAAAAAGAAAAGAGCTGAATGAAAGGCCATTATTTTGAAATATCCGGAACACAAACCCTATATACCGTAATGTTATAGCTGCCATGGGTTTGGCCCCTAAATGAAGTGCTTTGGCCCATGGGTGGTGAGTGCACTTAAAATGCTGGCACGTAACATTTTGAGGGCTCTAATATTCTTTTCCATGTTTTTTTCCACTGGAATACCTTTCAAGCTCGCAACCTGCTATAATTGAAGATTACAACTTATATAATCTATCAACTGGGTCTCTACTCGGGTCGAGGATAATTGGGTACAAATCCATTATCATACTCTCAAGGCCAAGCTCACTGGTTTCCTTCTGTGCATAGTTCTTATTCATTTTCTTTTCCAATTTTTCAGCTCTCGTAATCCATTTTGAAGAAAGTACGCTAAACGGCAAATTAGACTTTAGCTCATGTTCCCGTTTTTTTTTTTTTTTTTTTTTTTGATGGGGTTGTTTTGGAGCTCAACATCAGAAGTGCTGCGAACATGACTGAATTTACCACCTTATTACATGTAATAATTAATGTATACAGTAGTTGTACATTAATTTTATGGTACGCATTAAGCATTGAATATTATGGAATATTATGTCAAAATTTATTTTAATGAGAATTTGCAAATGTAAAAATGCTTCTAGTTTAAGATTTTGTTTGACTTGATTGAAATATTTTTTATAACCTAAAAACTGTTTAAAATGAGCATGCCTTTCTCTCTCCAAAATTCAAGTAAAGGTCTCCTACACAAAAGAGTAAAGATTTATTTTGCGAGACATTCACAGTCAAGCTTTATTTATTGACTTGATTGATTGATTTTTACATTACTTCATTCTGTGTCCAAGCATTATTACCTTTGTCCACAATAGTTTAAAAAACCCTTCACTATAATAATTTCAGACTGTACCTTCAAACTCCATTAGTGATGTTCTGTAAAGATTGATTGACCTCTGTCCTAATCATTTTGGAGCTACCCCTGTCTGAGCCTGTCAATTGACATTTAAAAATTGTTTGTTAATATCACAATTTTAAATATTTTCTGGAAGAGGAGGACACTGCCTATTGAATAGGAAATTAAAAGTAAAGTCCAAATGCTCCATAAAACGCCGAAGTGAAAAGGCAGTTTGAGCATCCATCAGTTTTTTTCTCTGGCAGAAAGGAAAGATACAAAGAATGAAGTGACCCCATCCGTCACCGCTTTGCCTTTTTGGTGTACTCTGCTAATGGGTGCATAAATGGGAAGTGCTTTGTCCCTAATTATCAGTTAATTTCGCCTTTGTTAGCTCTTTCACCATCCAACCCCTGACCAAGAGATTTCTTCTGCCTGGAAAGTAAATTTTGATTATTTTTATGCTTTGCTCTAGAAATTCTCCCTTAATTGTTTCCAGTATGTGATTATCTCTTCAAAAAATCAAACTGATAAGAATTTTGAATATTCAGAGCCTAGTGACATTAAAGGAAAAATTGGATAAGACATTTAATCAAATGCACCGATGATTTAAAATATTACAAAATAAGCATCAAAATAAGCTAAACAACTTTAAATCAAGATTTTAATTCCATAGTGTGTGGTTACGTTAATAACAAATATACATCATTCTAGTTATGTCAAGCTTTGAATATTTTAAAAGGTAGAAATTGTAAGTGGGGGGCTTTTACATGTAAATATTGTGGAGATCCACTGCACCAGTCCAGATGTAGTTGCGCGGTCTCGCCACTCCTGAAGGGGGCGCTGTGGCACCGCACGCGCGTCGTGTTCACTGTTTATATGTGGTTGTCACGCGAGCTACTTCCGCCGGCTAGACACTCTGAATCGGCTTTTAAACTTATTAAAACTCCCCTTTAAAATTTATTAAGCGCGATTAAGGTGTTGATTTAAGGTTTTTGCTTGCATGTTATCTTCTCCAGGCTTTCGTTTGACAGCGTGTGTTCGCTATGACGGTAACTTAGAAGCTGCAGAGACGTTAGCATGAGAAGCGTTTAAGTTACGCGAATAAGCAGGTAAGAGGATTGCAAACGTTTGTTTTTAAAGTTAATTTTGTAGTTTTATTCGCATTTGTCTTTATACGAGCTTGTTTTTATTATTTGGGCTCAAAATAGAGTCAGGGAAAGTACACTTGGGAAGAAATGCCCTGCTTGACAGTTTCTGATTTGCAGAAGTAACCTTATTAAAACACTGTAACATTTAAAAAAATTAGAAATGCTAAAAATATGAAATGCAAAACTTATTAGTGTTTGGCTTGTCCACATTTCCGTTAATGACAGCATACACTTGAGGTTGCATTGACTCAAGTTTGGGCAAAAACCGATCATGTTTTATCTCGTTTTAGCACGACATATATGAAGTCACATACAGTATGACTTATAACATAACCTGTCACCTATATTGTGACCTACAATAATGGTCAATGTCAAACATTTGCTTGTTTGAATAGTGACAACAAGCAATGTTAAATAATGTTAATGTATCTCAGTGTTAAATGTTAACAGTATCCCACCGGAGTACATACATACAGTATTTACATAACACAAAAAATAGAAAAAAATAATACACCACGGAGTAATACATTATTTTTTATAAGAAGAATAAAAAAAGTATGTGAGCAAGTTATTTACAAATGTAGATAATAAAGTACTAAATATTATTAACTGTTTAAGTACTAAGCTCAGTAGTAGATTGCGTTAGCAGCACAAAACGTCATGGGTTCGAACCCAGGGAACACACATACTGATATAAAATGCAGTGGCGGCTGGTGACTTGTTTTTTCGAGGGCACTCGATGCGAAGTTCGTCACAACATGTATGTAGCCCGTCGTGTGTGGTTCGTAATTTCAAAATATGTGTCCTGCGCGTTGAGAGATCCTATGTGCATCACGTGTCTTGTCAAAATAAGTGCCTGCTGCAGACGTGTCTAAAGGGTTTATGATAAAAAGAGACGCTCGCATTTGCCAGATACTCGCATAATCTCATGCGTAATCAGAGTTTACTGTTAAGTTAGTGTCTTGAGTGTATTTTGTGAACGTGAGCGTGTATTTTGTGAATGTGACGCGTTGGCACCAGGCACTTATTTTGACAAAACACGTGATGCACATGGTTCACATGATGCAACAAACAGATATTTTGAAAACACAAGCAACACACGACACTCCAAACACTTATTTTGAATTTGCGCCCCTCGGATGAGCAGTCACGAGCCGCCACTGATAAAATGTATGCCTTGTAACGCACTTTGGATAAAAGCCGAAATGCGTAAAAGTATTATTATGATATGCAATAATGGGCATTTAATATGATATCTTCCAATAATGTTTGAATTGATCATTTGCAGTGTTAATACTGTTATGGCGTCTCACAACATCACAACACCAGAAGATGATTGCCCTACTCTGAAGCCGAGACGGATTCAGAACCAGAACGTAGTCCACCGCCTGGAAAGACGCCGGATCTGCTCGGGCCCACCTGGGGCTCACTGGTACCGTGTGCGTTGCTTGCACCAAAACCTCTTCCCAAATTTCACAGTGGTGAATGTTGAGAAGCCCCCCTGCTTCCTACGGAAGTTCTCCCCTGACGGGCGCTGTTTCATCGCATTCTCTTCCGATCAAACATCCCTGGAGATCTACGAGTATCAGGGATGCCAGGCTGCAGAAGACCTCCTTCAAGGCCAGGAAGGTGAGACCCTGGCAAACGGGAACGACCAGCGCTCCCTCAATATCAGAGGTAGACTCTTCGAACGCTTCTTCTCCCTCCTCCACGTCACCAACGTCGCCTCGAATGGTGAGCACTTGAATAGAGAATGCAGTCTGTTTACGGACGACTGCAGGTATGTGATCGTCGGTTCTGCTGCTTACTTGCCCGAGGAACCTCATCCGCATTTTTTCGAGGTATACCGGAACAATGAGTCGGTGACCCCGAATCCACGCTCTCCTCTTGAGGACTACTCGCTGCACATTATAGACCTGCACACGGGACGCTTGTGCGACACGCGCACCTTTAAATGCGACAAGATCATCCTTTCACACAATCAGGGACTTTATCTGTACAGAAATATTCTGGCTGTGCTTTCTGTGCAGCAACAGACCATACACGTCTTTCAGGTAAGACAATAATGTGTGGAGCTATTTATTGGGTATTATTAATGCAAATCACCTTATTTCTATTGTAAGACCAAATAAATGTCAATTTAAAAAGGCTAAAATACCAAACAGGCCACCCTATGCCATTGGTCAGCAATAATAAAAAATAAAGGGACATCTTTTAACAGTGAAACGTGTGTTTATTTTAGGTCACATCAGAAGGAACCTTCCTCGACGTCCGCACCATTGGACGTTTTTGTTATGAGGATGACCTCCTGACTCTGTCTGCAGCTTACTGCGAGTCTCAGGCCGAAAGTCTGCCCGGTTTCTCTCGCCTCTACAAGGAGAAAACCATCAACTCCCTGAAACACAGGCTGCTGGTGTACCTGTGGAGGAGGGCGGAGCACGACGGCACCGCCACGGCCAAGCGGCGGTTCTTTCAGTTTTTCGATCAGCTCCGGCAGTTGCGCATGTGGAAGATGCAGCTTCTCGACGAACATCACCTCTTTATCAAGTACACAAGCGAAGACGTGGTGACACTGAGAGTCACCGACCCATCGCAGGTAAACACCATCCCACAACGAACACGTGTGCAGTGAAGTAACTTGAGATTTAATCAGATACGCACCTGCTGACATCATTCCTTAATCTCCGTTAGCGTAAGAGGTAACGTCTGTAATCCTTTTGTTTTGAATCCGTGTACAGGCAGGATTTGTGTTTTGTTATTATTTGTGCCTTTGGCTGTCTTTATCTTTAGATTGAGTATTTGCTATATAGCTGTGGTTTAACCACACTAACTTTAATTAGCCTTGCTTAGACCACTAATCCTAGGTAAGGTAGTAATCTTCATTGTTTAATTTTAGATTATGTGTATGAGTGATACAATTATTTGGCACAGACATCTAGGCACCAAAATATATGGTGGGTGGGCTTTCTTGAGTTGGGCCAGTAAGTTGTCATACTAAACACCCTAGATTGATAACTCTCATAGATATATACACTAGGTGTCGCCTTGGGGTTCAAAGCATGTTTCAAAACCGCCGCCATCTTGGAACAGGGGTCTTGTCATAGGAAGTAGATAGGTAACGCTGCTATCTCCGCCTGTACTTCGAATGCATGGACGATGCCGGACTTTTGTGCTGCGTATGGATGTTAGGCCTACTAGCATTATATTTAGAAAAAGTAGATTTTCTTAATATCAAAACTTGAAATTTTCTCTGGACTCAGTGCTAAATACATGTCTGACCATTGGAATGAACCCCCCCAAAAAACTAGAAAATCACATTTATGACGATTTATGGTGATTTTATTTCCATTACACTTTTCCCTACATTGATGCTGATGCATTAAAGGAATATTCAATTTTCTTAAAAGAAAAATCCAGATAATTTAATCACCACCATGTCATCCAAAATGTTGATGTCTTTCTTTGTTCAGTCGAGAAGAAATTATGTTTTTTGAGGAAAACATTGCAGGATTTTTCTAATTTTAATGGACTTTAATAGAGCCCAACATTTAATACTTAACTCAACACTTAACAGTTTTTTTCAATGGAGTTTCAAATGACTATAAACGATCCCAAATGAGGCATAAGGGTCTTATCTAGTGAAACGATTGTCATTTTTGACAAGAAAAATAAAAAATATCCACTTTTAAACCACAACTTCTCATCTAGATCCAGTCGTGATGCGGCAGCGTGACCCCACGCAATCATCATGACGTCAAGAGGTCACAGAGGACGAACGCGAAACTCCGCCCCAGTGTTTACAAATGTGTTGAAAGAGGACCGTTCCTACGTTGTTGTATGTCAACTGATACTAATAAATGTCTTTGTGTCAGTTTATTGTTTACAATGGTCCGCAAATTTGCGTTTTATATATATGTAACACGTGACCTCCCTACGTCACTACGCATTAGGTTGCGCTGGACCGCACCTAGACGAAAAGTTGTGGTTTAAAAGAGAAAATATTTTTTATTTTTCTTGTCAAAAATGACAATCGTTTTGCTAGATAAGAAGACCCTAATGCCTCGTTTGGGATTGATTATAGACCTTTGAAACTCCGTTGAAAAAAATTGTTAAGTGTTGAGTTAAGTATTAAATGTTGGGCTCTATTAAAGTCCATTAAAATGAGAAAAATCCTTCAATGTTTTCCTCAAAAAACATAATTTCTTCTCGACTGAACAAAGAAAGACATCAACATTTTGGATGATATGGTGGTGAGTAAATTATCTGGATTTTTCTTTTAAGAAAATTGAATATTCCTTTAAAGAGGAGGGGCTCCCCTGTTTCAAGATGGTGGCTCTATGTGACGCATTCTTTCCAATGAATAATTCTTTTCTACACCCTAGCAACCATAAAAAAACCACGGAAACTGCTTAGCAGCAACACTATGGGATAGAGATGGAGCGTTTTGTACTTGCTGTTAACGTCCTCGTACTGGGCATTATGCATTTTTGTTTATGTTCACATAAATAAAGTTTGTAATAAGACATTAGTCTAAATTGGCAAAGTCAATTATACAAATTATAAAACATAAATATTACGAAATGACTGCGTAACTAAATTTTATTTTTGAAAGCGCTGACATTTTTGTGTGTGTGCTATATTATGAGTAGATAAAGGCTTTTTCGTGTTAAAATCTTACGGTTGTTGCGGCATGGCGTGAACTAGGGCTGCATGATTGTGACAAAAATATCGTAATTGTTGATTATTCGCTTTGATTTTGTAATTGCGATTATTATTGTCGATTAATAGATTTTACTTTGAAGTTTTGACATGTTTTAAAACATTCTGTAAAGCAGCTGCATGGTAAGTTCTAAACATCCAAAATTAAATAATAATAATGTAAATTACAAATAATTATGGCAGTTATGTTGTTTGTAAAAAATACAAAACGAATTGCTTAAGGACACGTCAACTTATTAATTTTAAAATAATAATAATAAAAATGACTGTTTTTGATGTCGAAACACCATAGACTGTAAAAATAGATGGACGTAGTATCAGTGACGTCACCCATAGGTTTCTGAAGATCATTTTTGAAGCTTAAAGTAGGCGGTGCCTGCCGTCGCCAACTTCGCCGAGCGTCACCGTGCATCATTCGCGGATATCCGAAAATGGGTAAAAAGGTGGGACGTGGGTGAAGATGAGGTGGCTGCTTGCTGAAACCACGCTCGCCTAGCTTGACTCTAGTGACAGCAGTGGCTGTTCAACCATCACTCAAGCGGCCACGCCCTTAATTATGCAAAACTTTAAGGCTTAATATAATTTAAACGATGAGTTACAAAAAAATTCACCCCCCTCACAGTTGTCATTAAGGGCAAAATTAGCTATACAGACCAAAAAATTGTTGTACCAGGCTGTAAACATATTTTAAAGTTGGCCATTTTAACATGGGGGTTCTATGGGAATTGACTCCCTTTTGGAGCCTGCCTCTAGCGGCCAGTCGATGAATTGCAGTTTAAATCACTTCCGTATTGGCTTCGTCAGAGAGATCGGAAGGTTGCCCCTCACGAAACACAAAGAAATTAGCACAAATGGACAGTTGTATTTGAGGCTTTTGTTGATTATGTTATTGTAATCCCCATTAGTTTTCCGATTAATTGTGCAGTCTTGGCGTTAACACCCTTTCATTCCTTTTAAAAATGTAAAAATATTTTTTTTATTAGTTAATCTAAATACATCTGAAGTAGTCTTGTGTGTGAAGGGGTTAAGTACCTGATCTTACTTTCCTACTTCCAGCCTTCGTTCTATGTGGTTTACAACATGCTGACGACGGAGGTGATCGCTGTTTTCGAGAACACTTCAGACAAACTCCTCGAGCTTTTCGAGAACTTCTGCGACCTCTTCCGGAACGCCACACTCCACAGCGAAGCCGTGCAGTTCCCTTGCTCTGCGTCCAGTAACAACTTTGCCCGTCAAGTGCAGCGCAGGTGAGATGTGTAAATCAAGTAGGCCGATTCGACAAACCACAAATTGATGGCGAAGCCAGAGGAGGTCCGAAAATTCACTCTGTCAGAGGTCTCGCGCCAACACTTTCTATTTCTTAAAAACCCTAATCATATACACCTCGGGTCCAATTTAAAAAAAATATTGAGGAACTTTATGAAAACCTCATCCATCATCCATCCAAGTGAAGCGGGCGGGCCTTAAGGTGTGTAATTCATTACTTAGCCTTCACATTATTGATAAAGCTGTGTTTTTGCCCCCAGGTTTAAAGATACCATTGTAAATGCCAAGTATGGAGGGCACACGGAGGCCGTGAGAAGACTGCTGGGACAGTTGCCCATTAGCGCTCAATCCTACAGCAGCAGCCCGTATCTGGACCTCTCCCTCTTCAGCTATGATGACAAGTGGGTGTCTGTCATGGAGCGACCGAAGACCTGCGGCGATCACCCCATACGGTAATCTGATGCATTAAGTGCCTTCATAATGCAATTGTTTGGTATTAAAAAATTTTAATAATTAAATGGGTTTATAATAAACATTTTCCAGCAATGACATATTGTAGTTCAGTTCCCTATCACAAGATTTTTTGTAGTTTTATGTTTAAATACATTTGGTGCAGTAGAGCAGTCGAAACCTAAGCCTAGATTTTTCCTTACCACATATCCGTACATATTTTGTCATGCTGAACATTTTAGCATAAAGTGCAGACATATGCAAAGTCTAAACTTTGTTGACAAAGTGCACAGTGAATAACAGAAGAGGCCAGAATGTACGCCCACTTTTCTTTCGCATAGTGAAAAGTGAAGCCCAGCGTGAGGTCTGCATCAACTTCCTTGTTAAATCTTGAAACACTGAAGTGTAATTTCATGCCGTGACAGGGGATCTTTAAAACACTTTTTGAGAGCTCTCTAAATTATCTTGACAAATGTTACCATAATTCTGAGATATGCTTGCTTATCGAACGCATGCCTTTTGCTGTAAAATATACCCGTTTTTGCTGTCGCGTTCGTTGTGGCATCGTAATAAACTGGCACTTTCTTTTGTCCAGGTTTTATGCGAGGGATTCGGGGCTGCTGAAATTTAAGATCCAGGCAGGCTTGCTGGGCAGACCCATTAACCACACGGTCAGAAGACTCGTGGCGTTCACCTTCCATCCTTTCGAACCCTTCGCTATCTCCGTACAGCGCACCAACGCCGAATACGTTGTCAACTTTCACATGCGACATGGATGCGTATGAGGTTTTTGTGGATGTGGAAAAATCTGTATTTATTTTAAGCAGATATGATGCATGAAACCAAAGATTTTTTTTATTACATTTTATTCTTAATTTGTTATTTACATTAAAGTTTTATTTATTACAAATGTTACGTCTTTTATTTTATTACGCTAAGCAATGTATGTTATCTTTTTATTAAATTGCATTTTGCAAAATTTTATTGTATTGTAGTTTTTTGATTGTAGGAAACAAAAAATCCATCTTACTAAATTTCCTTCTCTTTTGAAGTTGACAGAACATTAAGATATTCACAGTTCGTATTCGTGTGTAATGTAATTTTTCAAATGACCGGAAAGTAAAGAATATGCTAATGCCCCCTTTTCGAAAGCCTAATGAAATAGTTTAGCTGCCATTACCCAGCCACTTCCCACATAGCAGACCAGCATTAACCAAACACGGAGGTGGGTTCAAACCGCCATCGTGAGGAACACAACAAACCCTAACGTTACAATAATCACAACAAAAACTAATTCTGAAATTGGTTCATTATACCCAGTTTACTAAGTGAGAGGTTTCCCAGTGGGAATGCAATTGTTCAGTTGACAGAGCAGAGGTTGAAGAAAATGCATCTGTTTTAACAACCACTTCAGCGCTGATTGAAGGACAATTTTCAAAACAGGAGATTGCCACGGCTTAAAAAGCTGGACTAGCGTGTGGAGAGGAAAGGTTTTTCCTTCACAACTACGAAATATAAAATTATAACCAATAAACCGAATGCATAAATCTCAAACCCCACATTTGGACCTGGCAGAGTCTGTGGGTAAGGCGCACAAGAAATGTCCCCCCACCAGTCTAAAAGCTTTCTTTTCTTAAGTTTCGCAAAGTGACATTTTTTGAGTGGACCCCTAAGTGGAACTACTGTAAGTGTAATCATTTCCTCAAGGCTTTATGAATACGAATCCCTGATATCCCGCCAGTGACTGACAGAAATTTACCCTGTCCAGCGAGATGACCGCGTTCTCGTCGGTGCTCGGGGCACGGTTGCGCGCGCGGCCCCTGAACGCGGGAATGAATGCTTTTAGCCGCGGACCGGACTGAAAAGCGTGCCTCCCGGGGTTCGGTGTGGGCGGGAGTGGGAGGGTGTCGACTGTTCTTCGTATGGCTCCTCTCTCGTTTAATTCAACCGTAATTGCGCTGCCGCAGTACGGAACAAAAAAATCCTACCGGGGTTATAATTTCGCCGCGCAATCAGTTCAGTTTTGCGCTCCATGAGAATAAAGGATAAGAAGTGGAGGTGAGGCGCGCGCCACACTTTACTGAGGAGAAAATTAAGTGACGCTATAGGTCAATTGTGATGGCGTTATTCGACGTTTTCAGTCACGTCCTTACATCTTTGGTGTTCTTTTATGTGTTAGCATGACCTGCCCCGCTCGTAAATGCTCGGGATGCGAGCTAATTAATTAGATAAAAGAAATAAAACGTTTACCGCGGAAGTGACAAATACGCCGCGCGCTTTCTGCTAGACCTCATCAAGCGGTTTAATAACTGACATTGTTGCGCGTGGCCCGTGTTGTCGACACGAGACAGTACCTGCATCACTTAAGATGTTGATGAACATCCATTATGAGCGAGCTTTGGGTGTCTTGTCTGTCAAATGATGAACATCTGCACATGCGCGCTCTTACATACATGGTGACTTGAACTTCTGACATTTCAGGTGTTCTTTTGGACTTAGAAATCTTTACGTGGGGCAGGTTTCACGGACAGTGTTTACATGAATCCAGGAATATGCCTTAGTTTATATTAGGACATTTAAGACCTGTCTGGAAAACCGCCTGGAAATGAGCCTTTTTGGTAGACAGTCTTTCCATAATGTTATTCAGTCAATAATTAATACCCCAAATATTGCTATAAATTCATTTTTAAGGTTTCACAGTTTTAACCCCATCGAATATGTCATGTAGGTTGGTTTCTGTATGCATTTTTGGCTGCTTAAAAGGTTTCACAGGAAAAGCACAAGTGTAAGGTATAGGCTACAACACATGCTGACCATTTGTGACAACAACATGCTCCACTATACAGGTAAACATTTGATTTAAGTCAAACAATTAAGTACAAAACATTACATGAATATGCAAGGATCAACGCAAATATTTCTTTATTCTGGTCTCGGTCGGGACAGTGGTTCAGGTTTTTACTTGCCCTGCCAGGGCTACCACAATAAATAAAATTATCTGTTGGGATACTTTTTTAATATAGCCTACATAAAACTTTTTTGTTTTACTTGTTGATTTTATTTAATCATCATCATTTATTTATCATGCATTTAATGTTCATTGTTTAAAATGCCAATATACATAAAATAAGCCAATCTTTTATAATTTTTTAAAATAAATTAATATTAAGATTGAGGCTATTGATACAATGTGGTTTGGTGGGCGACTCACAGATGCCAGGCGGGGCATCCTGGTCAGGGCTTTGAACCAGATTTTTTCCTCAATTGGTTCATTCTGAACAGAAACAGTATTTTACCGTTTTCGGTTCAACCCCAAAATTGACGTTCCTGAGCCGGTTAGAACAAAAAAATAAAGTTCCTGAACCGGTTAATAACGTTTCATGTCAGCTGTGGGACATACAAATAAGTAGGCTGATCATTAGGACATTAAACTTAAATTATTAGTCTACATAATTTTCCTTAACTCTCTATCTGGTCATCAAACATTAAAAAAGGCTACATTATGTAAGCAGCATAACTGTAATTCTGATATGCCTACATTTGTTTCAGCATTATACATGAATTAAGACAAGGACCATTTCTGCCATGTTGTTCATTGGCAAACAACTTAAACAAATGTTTTTAT
The DNA here is from genome assembly GCF_027580225.2 of Misgurnus anguillicaudatus. Taxonomy (NCBI): domain Eukaryota; kingdom Metazoa; phylum Chordata; class Actinopteri; order Cypriniformes; family Cobitidae; genus Misgurnus; species Misgurnus anguillicaudatus. The sequence continues at coordinate 15,667,044 of NC_073342.2, read as the reverse complement.
TAGAAAAAGAATACTGTGGTTCACTTGCTTTTTGAAACGCGTCTCTCCGTGTATGCACTTTTGAGTGCACTAAAACACGCGTGGCAAACACATGCCGGCAAAAATGACGGAGAACTCACAAACGCGTCACTCAAAAACGATTTATTCCTCCGTACACTGGGTAAACCTCCGTAAAGACAGGTTACTAAACAAAAAAAAAAAACACTCATTGTTATGAGAAAATGAAAGTAAGAGGAAAATGGTTGCAGCATCAGAACTTCAACATGCATGTGGTGTTGTTAACCACAACTGAAGTGTTCACACTTTTGCCCATTTTAAATAAAGTTTTTTGTTCCGGAACATATATTTTTTGAAAGTTTCTGGTTTCGTTTCTGTTCCTTGCAAAACATCAAAAGTTTCTGGTTTTTGTTTTCTTTCTGTGAACGGGTTCAAAGCCTTGGTGCCATGTTGGAGACCACTGTTTTAGAGTTTGAGGGCGAAGCACTGGCCGGAGCTTCTCTCTTATGCTCTGATATGTATAAAATAACCCAAAACTACATTAACAACCTCCAGTATGACACTTGTGAAAGCTAGCTATATCAGGTTCATTAGTAATGATGATATTAAAAATGTATGTTAAATATCAGAATTCATTGATTCAAAACCGTTTACTGATATTTATTAAATATTATATGCGCCAAAAACACCACGGTTTCCCCTATACAACCTTAAAATCCGCTTGTCGTCAGATCTTGAACTTGCCCTTGGCCCTCGAAACAACACAGGTGGCCCCTGTAACACCGGTCGACTTTTTATAAGTGTAGACCCTTCAAACTTGTAATCAGGCACTTATTTTGTGTTAATTAGGCCTGCACAAATGGCAGCAACCTAGCATGCCGAGAAGCCACACGTCACCTGAAAAACTTCATCCGGGTTTATTCGTCTGGCTAATTAGGTGTCCAGCTGCTTGCCGGTGGGCCGGCGTGGAGATTACATCCAATCAGACGGCCAAGTAAATCCAGGGACCACTGAGCTGGGCTAACGTGTGATATCCTGCCTCGGTCGGTGACATGGTTGGCTGGGGTTAACCTGTGAAGAGGCAGCAGGTGCTGTGGGATTATGTGTCCGTCCTGCCTCTGGTTACACAAGCTAATTGAACACATTCTGACGCCCTCCAGACTCCTGGAGAAAGCCTTTTGGACATGAGTGTGGCGTGGTTGGGATGTAGCGTTAACTGGGCATGTGTGGTTTTAGACCAGTTACACTGACCCCCATTGAATAAAAAGAAAAGGCTAATTTGGTTATTATGATAAAACACAGATTTGCATTGTGTTTATCTGACTATTAACTTAAACCGCATTAGGCAGAACAGCTTAAACGAATCTTATTTTTGGCTGTTAATATCAATTCAAGCTACAGATTTTTAAAATACCACATCAAAATGGTAGCGATTCTTAGAAAAGGTGTATTTTTTTGGCTTTTGGGAACAAATAGCCTGTATTTTGTAGGCCAAACATATTGTTAATTTAATAATTATTAATTCAGCATGCTATCATAATCTGTAAAACATTTGTAATACACCACAATCATGGTTTCTAGTCATTTTGCACAACCTTTTGGCATAATAAATTAAATAAAATCTCACTTTGACTGTTTCTCAGCATTACAGTAATGCCAAACAGAATTTGGATGCTTTGAATTTAACTGATGTTTGAAATAAGATGTTTCAGGCAAAACATTTTCCTATAATAAGTTAATTACATTTGAAATGATAAAATAATAGACAATACCGTTGAAAAGGAAGATAAACTGCTCTTGGAGACTTTGTTGTAAAAGCTGTTGGAACATTTCCATAGTTAATGTGCTGAACTGCATCTGGTAGGACACCTGTGTGAATGCGAGAAGATCTTCATTCATTAATAACAACTCGGGGAACAGCTGGTTAAATGTAATTACAAAAACGGAAAAGTGAAGTTTAGCATATTTTGTTTGCAGATGTATTTTTCCGATGCAATAATGCATAGAATCTTTTCACAGATGTACTTTTTATCTTTGCAAACTCATTGAACCCTTACAAGCATACCTCAGGTCTTTAGTGACAAGGGGCATCATTTCCTATTCCTACCCAACCCCTCCAGCTTCTCAGTATTTCTCAAACTATGACAAAAAAATACAAACGTAAAGAAATATCTGTTTTATAATTAATTTAAGGTATAAAGTGTATAGAGTCACTAAGACCTAAGGTATGTAATAGGGTGATTCTCACGAAAACTTGGTTTTAAAAATGTCAAGCATGAAAATGTAAAAATTGCTTCTATTAATTAAATTAACATTTAATAAGCATCTGTTGCGGTAATGATAATCAAAATGTTGTGTAAGCATTCTGACAAGACAATATTTCAAATTAACGGTAAAAAAATGATCTTACCTGGTAGCCGTCTTGAAGTAACTTGTCCATGTGCTTGGTCACTCAAAATCAAACTTTATTAAAATTCTGTATGTGTGCTTAAACTGTTCTCAAAAAGTGTTGCGGAGGATGAGAACAACAGGCATGGATACATAATTTTCCTAATTTTTCTTCATTAATATTATACATGAATATTCAGTAAATATTTTTTCTGTCATCTAAAGTAGTCTAGCAAAATATCCATTTATTTTTTTTCTTAATATTTTTGTGTTAATTTTATTAAATTACAACATAACGCATGTTCAAACACAGCCGGACACATTGCGGTAATGAGAATTTCAGCAGAAAATGAGATAAAATTTACAATTATAAATTCTTATGTTGAAATCACACATTGTGCAAGGTAGAACACAGTATTGTGTTAATTCTGATGCTTTTTAATGTTACTATATTACACATTTTAAAGCTAAAATCATTAGTGCCGTGGTGTTTCAATGGTTTCGTGAGAATCACCCAATAGGTTTAAGTTCAAAATAAAGTTAAGTAAAGAATATGATAATGAGGTAAATCAGTGTCACTAAATTGCCTTTAGGTGTGTGGGTGTGAGTGTGTGTCTGTAAACTTGTGTGTATGCTTGTAAGTGTCCTGCGATAGATTGACCATCTATACAGTACCAGGGGGCTCCAACTTTTTTGTGAGCTAGGCTTACTACAATGGATAAAACAATCTGGAGGGCTACTTTTTGATATAGTCTACTAAAATGTTTTTGTTTTATCTTTTAAAATGTTAACATACATAAAAGAAGCCAAGCTAATATAAAAATATGTAATGAATGTTGCATCTAAGACTATTAAAGTAACACATAACACACCCGTTTCTGGGTCATTCTACAAAAAAGGTGGAAATGCTTGTCCCTTGCTTTTGCAGACCCCTTAATCATTTAATTTGACCCAATAACCCCTAATGATATATATTTAATAAATATAGACTGTCCTTAAAATGATGAGAGTTTATTTATTTAATTTTCTTTTTGTTGAACTTTTTTTAAATGTCTGGTCCTGAAAATTGCCCTGTCCCTTTGATCATACATGGAAGTTGAACTATGTACTTATTATTTAAAACCATGAGTTTAATAAAACAAATCTAATTTACATTTACATTTAACCCTGAATTTACTACAACACTGAAATAGTAAAAACACACTATTAATATAAATAATATCAAATAAATATTTGTCCCCCAAATTGATGTCATTGTTGTTACCCTACCCAAAGAACTTTTATTTTGAAACAATGCTTCAGCTCTTTGAAGTTTTTCATGGGTCAAGAGGTCAGTGAAAGAAGTGCAGTGGAGGAAGGCAAAATGTTTGTGAGAAGTCTTACCTTATTTGTCTAAAATATCATGATATATCTAAGAATTTTGAGATAAGATTTTTTGGATGTCATTAGTGTTACTCTTTTTTTATAGCTGGGAGTGTTAAGATCTTTACATAAAAATACATTATACTGAATGAGTATGTGATTGTTACATCTCTGATGAAATAGCACATGGCTAATGGCAAATATTCGTTTTTTTTCAGTAAATTGTCATTGGTGTTACCGTCATTAGTGTTACTTCTCTAATGAGTACTTCCTAAGCACTATTCCTTTAACTGACCAACATAAAAGCATAAAAACAAAACAAGATGGAACATTTTTTGAAAGTTTATAAGTTTTATCATATTCATTATCTATTATTATATTCTAATTTTGTCATTGGTGTTACATTGTGTCATTGGTGTTAAACCAAGTTTTGGTGTTATGAATGTATTTTCTTGTACTTTCTAGTAATATTTTGTTGTTGATATGGAATGTAAGACATTGTTGATATTTCAGTCTTTGCATCAAAGCCTTTTGGGTTGAATATTTTTGTTTTTGTTGGTTTTAAAGAAAAAAGTCAAACTGAGAATTAAATAATTTTATACAATGCTGGGTAAAGATGAATAATTTAATTAAACAAATATTAATAATCAATTATTGTTTTTTGCTGTTATCATTCCTCTACTCAACCTTTAACTAAAAACACAAGCTGTAATGAGAAAAAATATTTAGTATCAACATTAATGTTGTTTAAATCACAGGTAACACCAATGACAAATAAATGACTCATTGATTCTTTATTAAAATGTATTAAAAAGTTAAAAATAGATTAAGCTCCCCGTTTTGTGGATTCATAGATTTGACAAGTTAATTAATGCTATTAATGAAGTTTTGGGTATGTTGAAAGAAGTTCATTTAAGCAAATTTCCATCACCAGAATTCTACCTTTTCTGTAGAATGACCCCTTTACAGAAATATTACACTTGAAAAACACTTAAGGGTTACAATTTTTGTATATCTTAAAATGAAACAATATGTTATTTGAACAATTACACCCTCTTGAGCCATCAATGTAGCAATGTTTGATTTTTATTAATTAATTAGAATTCCAAGCACCACAGAAGTGCTCGTCCCCACAGTCATGTACAGAGGGAAATGCTTTATTTTAAAATCAAAAACAGTGTTTTCTCCCATTTAAAATACAATAATGTGTCCATAACTATCAAATATATGATGTAAATTACATTAAAAAACAAAATGCTAAATAAATATGATTAATTATATAATGAAAGTAATGGTCCCCTGGAGTTGTGTCACTAGTGTTACCGTTTAACAAAAAAGCTCTTATTCTTAAATCAAAGTCACACTGATGACATCACTTGACTTCATTCTATCAATTTCCTGGAGATCTATGAAGAGAAGTCCACTGTCTCTTTTCAATTATCAGAAATCTTCTCATTTATCTCATGATTTCTTATGAAGCTTTTAGTTTAAGTCACTGGTATGACCTCTATTGTTTGTGAATTGCAAAAAACTAGAATACTAATGGATTAAACTACTTAATTTACAATATATACAATGATTGACAACATGTGGTTTGATACTTTGCAGCAGCAATTTTGTAAAATGCAGTTTTCATGAAAATTATCACTGGTGTTACTGTCATTGGTGTTACCTTTCTTATGGGTAACACCAGTGAACATCAGTAACGCCAGTGACTGGTAATTTATGTTGTCACTGGTGTTACTGTGTTTTTTTTCCTTTCACAATAAATAAAATCTTTAACATGTGACATGATGATAATTTTAAATTCATTGAATTCTGCTACACTTAAGAATTAAGCTTTAAAGCTGAAAAAAAGTATATTTCATAAACACCTTTAATATTGCTAAAGAAGTAAGGTAAAACCAGTGACAAAAAAAATGGTGTATAATGATGTTAATCTGGAGTATAGAGTATTATTACATCCTTTATATCTCCGAAGAGTCTTTAGTTTAATCAGTTTTATAAAAGAAAGATTAGCTTTACCGATTCTTTCTGATAACGTATGTAAAAATGAAGGAGGAGGAGTTACTACCGCAGGAGGAGCGAGTACAAGTCATGCAACACTATACAACACTGTTTAATGATTCACTACATGTTCGTGTCATTTATATAATTTGCACGCGCCTATTTCCAACATAAGACAGAAGTCTTACCGCATGCAACTCATGACCCAGTTGGAACTTTTCAATGAAATCCAGCGCATCAAACACACACGCAAAACACCGGATAATATACTCTATCTATTGTTTCCATAAGACTGGCTTTCTTCTCCTTACATCCAAAAAACACACTTCTTCTTTTGTGCCATTGTTGAGTTTTAAAATCGCGTGATATGATGTTTGCAAGTTCTAGCATCTCCCGCTGATTGACAGGTGGGCGGGATTTTCCATGCGAAGTGCCCATAAAAAGAAGTTATACGTATAGAAACCCCTAAAATGTCAGCTGGACCTGCAATCGAAAAAACTTTCTGAAACTTGTACGAACCCTGGGGAAGTGCATTTGGCAAAGAAATACTCTGTAACACGCCCAACTGCATTTTTGAAACTTTGCCTACGTTTAGCATGAGGAAACAACTCTATAACTGTGTTAATAAGTCAGAATTCATGAAATACCATTAAACCACCGCTTTAATAGAACGTGTTTTGGCAGGCACCACACATACTCTGTGCGGGCACCATGTTGGAGACCACTGATCTATATAGAGTGTACCCCAAGATGCTGGGATAGGCTCCAACCCTCCCCTGACCTTGTATGGGATATGTGGGTTTGGAAAATGCAAGAATGGATAGATGCATGGACTGAAATTATTTGATACAAATGTTGACAGTCCCTACTAGGTGACTGAAGTATTAGTGTGGAACTTCAACCCTGTATGTTTTAACATCTGTTTGATGACAAATAAAATGTCAAAGTATAACAAAACAGGCTTTAATTTATTATTCTGGAATTGTTAGGACAGTTTTGTACTGTTTTGGCAGCCAATCGTGTTAGATAAAGATCTCGGGTCATAAAGATTAAAATATGTAAGCTTGATTGGGAAAACACTCATGCATTTAGGGGTTTAAAATTATCTCCATAAAGCATTACATAAGATATATGTGTCAAAACACATGGACAACGAATCAGTATTATAGACAGAACACCAGTACTATTAAATTTAAAAAAAATTATTGTCATATTAATTCTTCATATTTTTATTCACAACATCATTGTCAAATGAGAAAAGAATGGCCATGGTGTTTTGGTAACATATGATGCTTTAATTTGGTGTTATTTTCACAGCAGTAAGTTGGTGATGATATCACCCAATGTAATAAAAGTCCAGATTAATTTTGCATTTAAATTTTTTATCATATATTTTAAATAAAACGCATGTGATTTAGATTTTTGTGTTTTGGCCCATTTACAGTATGGAAATTTTTGGTGATGGACGAATAGATGTGGCTTATATGTGCTTTAAACGTTCACGTGGTCAATGTTTGAATTCACGGCAAGTAGGCAATACAAATAGCAACACAAATTCACGTGTCGGTCAATCATTAACCTGAGTTTAATAACAAAAAAGGTCATGCACCATATGTTAACATTCACGACACGTGTCTTGTTTTCGCAATCTGGATGATAATATAAGGCCCAAATGTATGTGTTCTACCACATGCGATGACAAGCCCATGCTGCTGGCCTGGTCCAGGTTTCTATGGTTACGATGTGTACTTTGTTGTAGCCACTGTCTGCCTGGTAACCCAGTTCTTGCTAATTGCTGTTGTCTTGGCAACAAGGTGCCCGATGTAATCTGAAAAAAAAAGGTAACAATCTGCAACAAATGTATGTATTCACGTCCCGCCGTCGTTCCTTATAGAGAATACGACGCATTTCTGTCTTTGTTTTTGGGGTTACAAAAGTAAGACAACAAATCTGACCTTACAAGATCAAGCTAACAAGAACCTCGACTGACTGTGAGCCACCTGTTAGCCAGCGTTGTAATATGAAACGGAGCGGGCCTGCTTCACTGCATCATTGTGTGTTATCTTGTAATTCAATAGAAAGGACCTACAGTGATTTCTAGTGGAGTGAGACAAGCACATCATCATTCAGCTGACACAATGAGCCTAATGGCCACACTGAGTTCAATAATTCAGCTAATTTAACTCTCTGCATAATTAAGAAATAAAGATGTGTAACTCACTGCACTTCAAAAGGCACAAAGTCTGCAATTGCGTAAAGATCTTACTGTGCAAAATTTCAAAATGAATATGCTTGATTTACATTTATTATTTCTTGTAATTATACTGCTGAGTTTTTAACCAAGTAAATCTAAAAAAATATGATTTAGTTTAATTTTTGAATAACTAAACCTGGCTCTCACCATGAACATACGCTGTAAAAAGATTCAGTAGAAATTACAGTGTTTATTGCAGCTGGTTGCCGGTAACTTACCGTAGATTTTAATTTGTTATTTACTGGCAAGAGTTTGTTCAAAGTTAAATAATATTAACAAGTCTCTATCTTTACAGAATAAACTATACAACAACAGCCTCATGCAAAGCATTCTGGGAACCAGAAATCATTATCAACCCTTTTCTGTTTTGCTTCAGATTTTGTTGAATGCGTTGCTTGTTATTTTAGTTTTACTCTGTAAAGATAAAGACTTATTAATGTTTAATGTTCATTTAGCTTTCAACAAAATGTTGCAGGTAAATAACATAAATTTAAATCTACAGTAAGTTACTGGCAACTGGCTGCAAGAAACACTGCACTGTAAAAAAATCCATAGAAATTACAATGGTATTGCAGCTGGGTTGCCGGTAAATTACCGTAGATTTAAATTTATGTTATTTACTGGCAAGAGTTTGTTCAAAGTTGAATACATTTTAAATATGAACAAGTCTTTATCTTTACAGAATAAAACTATACAATAACAGCCTCATGCCAAGCATTATAGGAACCAGAAATCATCATCAAACTTTTTCTGTTTTTTGCTTCAGATTTTGTTTCCCAGAATGTTTTGCTTGATGCTGTTTTTCTAGTTTTACTCTGTAAAGACAAAGACTTGTAAATGTTTAATGTTCATTTAACTTTGAACAAAATGTTGCCAGTAAATAACATACATTTTAATTTATGGTAAGTTACTGGCAACCAGCTGCAAGTAAGTAACACTGTAATTTCTACGGAATTTGCCACAAAAGCTGGCATGGCATTAAGACAACATGTAAGCACAACCTAATAAATAAATAAACTAAATCCTCATTTTCGTCAACACTCCAAAGCATGGTAAATGCTATTAATATTCTTAAGAAAAATGTTTAATCTCTCCTTACTCGGTTACATATGTGCAGCAAACCATGAGCCGGGCGTAAACTTTCTAAAACAAATGTCATGTATAAAATAGAAAAGGCTACATACAAGGAAAAGAAACGCTACTCTGTGCACATACAAACCACAATGCAAGGCCAAAACTTCAAAACTACACCAATAAAACCCCGAATCGGGCCATTAATTGCCAAGCGCAGAGGAGTGATTGAAAGTTATGTATGGCATTATGTTATCACTTGCTCGGCCCTTCTCCTGAGGTTTCTGAGTCGAGTAGGGGAGTACTGTGAAGCCCAGACAGGCATCAGGGAGATGGCTGGCGCAGTCACGTCCCCGTCTCCCCTTTACTCCCTTGCTCGTCCGGAATTCAATAAAGCACGATGGGTATAGATTTGTGGTGTTATGCCCACTACTCGGGGGCGGGACTTCAGTCCTTAAAAGGGTATCACTGCACCCATTTCCAAAACATTTGCCGTCCCGTGCATTTTTCTCGTTCTCCCTAAACCAAACTGTGCAGAGTCTTTCACTAGGATGACGTTGTATCTTCAATACGTATATGTACGTGTGTGTGTATGTATGTGTATATATATATATGTGGATATATATGGATATATGTTTGTGTATATGTACATGTGTATACATATGAATGGCCCCTACGCTAATTGGGTTTTGTTTTTCTTTCTTTATGTCTCGTCCTTCTCTCCGAGGACAATGAGACAAACAGACCCAGTTCCGGTAAATGTGAAAGTCGGCACACCTCTGACCCACCGGCAGACCTTCAACGTGATGCCCAGCTGATGCATGACCAACGACCACCGGCAGAACCCGCTTAACCTCCGCCTAATCTCCTTAATCGTTTCAATGTATATATAAATATATCTCCCAAGGGTTTTTCCCTCCTATGACTTTTTTTTACTTCCCCGGCTGAGCCTGGGGTTTTTTTTCTCCTAGGGGTTTTTTCAACCCGGGGAGGCAGCCTTCTTGGGCTTTACTTAGCACCCCCTTCTTTACGTTACATTAGCAATACGCACGCTTATAATGTTGATTCATAGTCGCATCAAATTTAGCTGCTTGTGCTATCGTGTATTATGTTGTGCTATCTGTCGTTTTTCTGTGCTTTCCACTGCTTCTATTAATGTAAAGGTGCTTTGAAACAATCACCAATTGTGAAAAGCGCTATATAAATAAAATTGAATTGAATTGAATTAAGCCACTAAAATAGAAAAACTGTGACTACGTATTTGCGTTCAATCTGATTAAGCGTTCAATCTGATTTAACGTAAAGCAATAAGTAAAAAAAAAATTAAATCGGTCTCTGTTCTTTCAGCCTGATCTCACGGGCATTCATATATATTTTACGAGTCGGCTAATTCGTACGAAGTGAATTGTACAAAAACATATGATTGTCATAAAAACATTAGTAAACCCGTAGCCTTAACCACGTCCCCTAACCACAATATTACAGGAGGCAAAAGCAAATCGTACAGAGATGTACAAATTGTACGAATTAGCCACCAAAATACGTATTACCATGAGCTAGCGTTGATTTATTCCAGACAGATCTTTGTAAATCTAAAGTTTCACTTTTCTAAGATGTCAAATAAATCCCCAAGGTACATATGTTAAGTTTTAGCTCCAAATACCATATAGATAATTTATTATCGCATGTTAAAATTGCCACTTTGTAGGTGTGAGCTGTTTTTGGGTGTGTCCTTTTAAATGCAAATGAGCTGATCTCTGCACTAAATGGCAGTGCCGTGGTTGGATAGTGCAGATTTAGGGGCGGTGTTATTCCCTTCTGACATCACAAGGGGAGCCAAATTTCAATTACCTACATGCTTGCAGAGAATGGTTTACCAAAACTAAGTTACTAGGTTGATCTTTTTCACATTTTTTTTAGGTTGATAGAACCCAATTATAGCACTTAAACATGGACAAAGTCAGATTTTCATAATGTGTCCCCTTTTAGGCAACTTTTGCTGCAATTAGGTTCAATTCTGGTAGTGGCCAATGTGCATTCACCAGAAAGTATTGATGCGTAGTGATGTAATGATGAACGTGGAGTCAAGGAGTAGAGACCAAAACGTCAGTCACAAGTGTCTAAACTGAGGATTTTAAAGTAAATGATTTCAATATAAGACAAGAGGATATTGAGATATATCAATCTCTATAAACAACTAACAACGCACGGTTCTCTCGAGAGTCTATTCTTACTGGATCTTAGGCAGATGTAAAGTACGTCCTACGCTTATACTCTCTGGTGAATGCGCATTGGCCATTACAGAAGCTAATTGTTATAGTTCATAAAGTTTTAAATATATTATAAATACGTTTCTTACAAAATCGTATCAATGACATTTATCAACCCACTGAAGCCGTGTGGATTACGTCTGTGACAGATGGACGCACTTTTTTGGGCTTTCAAGTCAGAAGTTGTTCCCTGGTCCCTGTTGTCTGCCGTTATAAAGCTTGAAAGAACCTCTAATATAACTCTGAACAAGATAATAATGTACATCAATCTGATCTCTTGAATTTCCATGGTAAAGTCACTGAATATTTTGCAATTTTTTCTGTGGCATTGTCACGGATCTCCAAATTTTTCCGTGGCCATACCACGGACTATCTTTTCCATGTCATTGTCACGGATTGGTTACTCAACTATTTTCCTACCATTGTCGCTTTGGTTTAGGGTTAGATTTACATAAAATGACATCCTTACCCGAACCCAACCCTAACGCCAGGCGACAATGGTTTAAAATTTAGACAATGTTAAAGAATAAATCAGATAAAATAGTATAAACCAATACTTAAAGTGACATCCTAACGCAAACACCAAATCTAACCCTTAAACGAAGCAAGTAAATTATGGGGTAATTTTCATTATACGCTGAAGTATCCATTTAAATTAATAAATTAGAATTTGTAACTTGCACCACTTCATAAAATTAAGTAGTGGTAACAGATCCACTGATTTATTTTTTACAACGTAATACATTTTTTTTAATTAAATAAAATTTAGTTTCGCGTGCGCACGTGAAACTATCGCGTGCGCACGTGAAACTAAACTTTAGATTTTTTTTACTCCAATGTCACCTTAGGGGCTCGGTATGTTCAAAACTAGCTATACAAATGCATATGTATCCATGTAACTGTCCTTGTAGTAGCATGGTAGAGCATTGGTTTAGCACACACATACACTTTAACTTACTTCATTACTTTAACTTAACAAATTAAGTTAAACAATTTCAACGTGTTTTTATAAGTCATGTCAACTTTTTAATGTCAAAGGTTAAAATAGTAGGTTGAATTGACCAACAAAGAACAACAAAGTTGTTTTCACTTTTCCTTTGTTTTGTTTTTTGCAGTGTACTGATAAAATATATACATTGTAATGCATTATAAGTCACATTGGATACAATCTTCTACCAAATGCATGAATGTAAATGTACTAAACAGCAATCAAAATGATAAGGAAGATAGCTCTTTGCTTGTTTTGGATGAATATAACACCAAACTACTAAACTAAGTGCTATAAAATTGACCGTGTACACTAGGGAGTTTAATGTGAGAAATTATGCATGTGTCACATATAACTATAATTTATACAGTCATATTGAGCTGCATACATCAAGACTAAACAGGCTTTACATCTGCCTCCATTTGTCATCCATCTGGTGCAAGCCGGAAACTCTCGAATCTTAAAACAATTTAATATGTTTCCTCTGACGTATGTTCTCTGTTGCAACAATTAAACTTAGATTTTTAGGGCCTATATTTCTTAAAATAAATAATTTGAGTAGGTCATCTATAGAAACTAATTTATATAAGCTATATAAATGCTTTTCTTCTGGCAAATGTTTTGTGTTTACCTTAGCTTAATATGACCCATGCCTATCTCCTACCAAAGTGTGCACTACATACATGTTTATTAAATTTTATTTTAATCATCACAATACGAATGTCTATTATGTTTTTAAATAGGTTGGCCAGGTACTCCATTTCAATTTGCAGCCATCTTCAAAACTTGAAACCTTTTCGCTGAGACCCATTGGGCCTGATTAGCTTCTTTTGAAGTACCTCACATCCTTGATACGGCTCTAATGCTGCCGGTGGCTATCGAAGACCTCGCCGCGCGGTGGAAATGATCATTCGCCTATTACCTAGGCTTCGCTATATTTAACCGTTGAATGAAACCACCCTAACCTTTCTCTGTTCACTCTTCAGCACATGTCTGAAGGGTAACTGCCCCAATAATGCACCGCAACATGCGTCAGGTACGTTAACCGGGCCTGCGCTCCAAGAAATCAAAGTAATTTGATAGTTCTTTGTTAGAGTATGCAGGATGCAAGAGCACTTCTGAAAGTGTTACATTCATCATTTCTACTGAACTTGTCACAGTAATGAGCTTGTTTAAATATTAGTATTTTTTCAAATTTTGGAAACTCATTAAACAGATGATTGCTGGTGCTTGATTAATGGGATGTCTATTTTATAGAGGAATAACTTAGTAAACATATGAACAGAGCTGGACTTAAAGTTGGCAAGATTAACATGTTTACAATAACAGTTTTGGTGGCTGTCTGGATTATGACTTTCTCAAATCAGAAAAGTGGTTTTGTCAGCATTAACAGATTTCTAGCAGCATCATTATGGTTTCACTCATAGACACATCAAGCTTAAGTTCAAATGTATACATAAAAAATATGTATTTCATTCATAAAATAAAAATTATTTAATTAAATGAAAATTATTTTTTAATAAAATGAAAATTACAGTTTTATTAATTCATTTTTATTTTATTAAAAAATAATTTTAACTCAGGAGTTTTAACCCTTTTCGATCCAAGGATCAATTTTCTTGTTAAGAATAATAATAAGAATATTTTTTATTGTTTTAAAAACACAAATCAACATATGAAGAGTTTCGTTGCAAAACGAGATAACTACCGTTTTTTTAATTGTTCAGAAATCTCGTTTTTTGGTTGTGAATTCCAATTAATTTCAATGCAACTGCAGTTGGTTTGTTTTGATTTAAACCTTCATAACTTAAAAATACAGCTAAGTAGCACCATAAAACAAAATAATAACATAATAATAAACATGTTTTGACAAAAATGTAAAAAAATGGATTTATCTCGTTTTGCAACAAAACTCTTCATACAGTATTACTGTGCAAAAGTCTTAGGCCACCATGCTACCATTAAATTAGTTGTTTTTGCAATTGTATAGTGATCATATATAATATTTCTTTTTATTAGAATACAACCAGAAAATACAAGAAATGTGTATGTAGTATTAAAAACAGTCACTGAAAAAAATTATTAATTGAATTTAATCAATTTTTTTAAGGTAAGTGGTTGCAATCAATTTATTTTAGCTACATTTAAACAAAAAAAGATTAGTAAAGTAAAATAAAATATAAAACTTTTGTTGTAGCTTAAATAAATTGATTGCAACCACTTACCTTAAAAAAATGAGTAAATTTAATGAATCTTTTTTTCAGTGTAGAAGTCTAAGCTGAAGTGTCAAGTTTTTAGGGTAAATTCCTCTTCCACTTAAACAATAGCAGGAAAGTGCAGGGTCTCTTAAACCTAAATGAAATTAAATCCTAATTTCTAATTCTAATCGAATGACTTCAGGACTTCAGTCTCCTAGATGTGTTTCGTGCCAAGAGGGTTCATATTCAATTCTGACTAATGGCTGAAGAAGACATTTAGTTTTTAATTTTGTGTACATATTTCCTGTACTTTCTGTTTGTCTATAGTTATAATATATAGTTATAATACATATAGTTATGTATAAGATATATAGTACTCAGAACGGCCCTTTCTCAATTTGTTCGTAAATATGTCTTATTAAAAATTTATTTCAACAAAAGAGTTAAAGTCACTTATCATCTTTAGGATATAAAAGAACATTTTATTCAAATGAGGTGATGCAAAAATGAGTACACCCCAATGAATATGTTAGCAGAAAAAATCAAATCAAATGTAACTAGCAGGAAATGATCCTGATCAATCACCACAAAGGTGGCCACAGGATAACTGCAATTGAGAGTGGTATTTAAGAGAGAACATCAACTCTCATGTGACAAAAGGGCACCACATGGTAAAGAAAATGACATGAGAAAAAAATATTTGGGTGATTCTCACGAAAACTTGGTTTTAAAAATGTCAAGCATGAAAATGTAAAAATTGCTTAAATTTACTTTTTTTCCCACCAGACATTGAAAAACAAAGTCTGGAGTAAATGGGAACATTAATTTAAAAACTTTTACTTATCATTTAACACTTTTTGTAACATAATTTAAATAATTAGTCCTAAAAACTCTCATTACCGCAACAGTCAGAAAACATCAACACTGACATATTTTCAAAATGACATGACAAACCTGAAAGAACATAATTTGAAGATTCTGCACATGCATTTGGAATCAAAGTGTTGTGCTTCTATTAATTAAATTAACATTTAATAAGCATCTGTTGCGGTAATGATAATCAAAATGTCATGTAAGCATTCTGACAAGACAATATTTCAAATTAACTGTAAAAAATTGATCTTACCTGGTAGCCATCTTGAAGTAACTGGTCCATGTGCTTGGTCACTCAGAATCGAACTTTATTAAAATTCTGTATGTGTGCTTAAACTGTTCTCAAAAAGTGTTGCGGAGTATGAGAACATCAGGCATGGACACATCATTTTCCTATACATGAATATTCAGTAAATATTTTTTCTGTCATCTAAAGTAGTCTAGCAAAACATCCATTTATTTTTTTCTTAATATTTTTGTGTTAATTTGATTAAATTACAACATAACGCATGTTCAAACACAGCCGGACACATTGCGGTAATGAGAATTTCAGCAGAAAATGAGATAAAATTTACAATTATAAATTCTTATGTTGAAATCACACATTGTGCAAAGTAGAACACAGTATTGTGTTAATTCTGATGCTTTTTAATGTTACTATATTACACATTTTAAAGCTAAAATCATCAGTGCCGTGGTGTTTCAATGGTTTCGTGAGAATCACCCATTTGCACAAAAATGGCCAAGGTTACAAGACAATAAGTGAAGCATTGATAATAAGTTTCATTACTGTCACGAAAGTGATCCAAAAATAAAAAAGGATGGACTTGGTGAGATGTCCAGGACGTTCACAGAAGTTAAAATGTCAAGAGCATTTTGTGATGAGAGACATTGAAAAGAATAGTCATGCAAGTTCAGCATAGTTGGCTAAATCATTAGAAAGTCAAGCTGGGGTGAATGTTTCCTGTGACACCATACGAGGTACAGTGCAAAGGAGTGGCATGCATGGCTGTCGTCCACAGAGGAAGCAGCTGTAAGGATCTCTAACTCTCTATACTTGGAGTAATGATACAAAGATTAATCTTTTTAGCTCTGATGGGTTCCAAACTGTATGATGTCACAAGGGTGAGCAGTACAATGAAAAATGCATGGTACCAACAGTAAAGCATGATGGTGGAAGTGTTTTTCTGTGGTGGGTTGCATGAGTGCTGCAGGTGTCGGAGAGTTGCATTTTATAGATGGCATCATGAATACACTTATACTGTGAAATACTTAAAAAGAAGATGCTAGCGTCACTCTGTGCCTTTGGTCAACAAGCAATCTTTTAACATGATAATGACCCAAAACACACATCTAAGGTCACTGGTTCATTTGAGAAGAAAAACAGGGTAAAAGTGATTCAGACCTCAACTCCATAGAACACATTCAATGTCTAGAATTATTGGTGTTGTTCTTTATGAAATTAATGAAGCCCGTTCAAAATATTAGATTTTTGCGGTTTTTCTCAGTCGCTTTGGTACATTTCTCAGATCAGAATTGAAATTCTCAAAA
This sequence comes from Misgurnus anguillicaudatus, assembly GCF_027580225.2. Classification (NCBI taxonomy): domain Eukaryota; kingdom Metazoa; phylum Chordata; class Actinopteri; order Cypriniformes; family Cobitidae; genus Misgurnus; species Misgurnus anguillicaudatus. Next base: position 15,650,085 of record NC_073342.2, on the reverse strand, counting down.
CTACTTGTTCAATTCTCACATCATTGTGTCACTTGTGCACATCAAAAAAGCAGTTTCTCATTTCTTTGAGCAAGTTGCAAATGCTTTGCTACATCCATGCAAATGATTATGTACAATTGTCTGCTTTTTCCTACATTATCAGTTGCTTATGTCATGTTGATCAAAATATATTATAATGGGTTCAACTCTGTTGAATAGTCTCACCCCCACAACATTTAGGCATTAGTTCATAGTCTTTACATGCAAAATGGTTAAACATGTTGTCATAATACAGGGTATGGTCAAACATATTTCTATACATTTCCAATAGACGTTTTTTTTCTAAATCTGTCCTAAATTGGTAAATTGCTCCCAGGTAAATCTTGACTTTCTCTAACAGACAGAAACGTCCCCCAGCAAGCAAAAACCAAGACGTTAAAATGATGGCTAACTATAGACCCAATAGTAACCCACTTCTACCCTAAATAACCCTGAATTTGGTTACATGCCATTTTTGCCAAAATAACTTGAAGATTTATGATATTCCACTATGTAAGAAAAGTCAACAGGTGTTCAAAGTGTTTGCTTTTATTTATTTTACATGTTCTAAAAGTATACACGTCATCTATTCTTGGGTCATGGTTAAACGTCTATTAGGCTTTTACTGGCAGCCAAAATTTAGCCTTGTTTTAGCCAAACATTCTTGCTGGGTCAGGAGGTATAGACTTCAGTGCAATTCCTACTGCATGTACAGTTTTCCCTAAAGATATTGTCCCATGTTCACATTTCTACTTTTATGTTATGCAGTGCTGTCTTTATCTTTCTTTATGGCAATGACATGGTCTGTCAACCAATTACAGTACAAACAGTAAAAGCGTAAATGTAAATTTTGTCCAGTCTCTTGCAATCAAACTCCCACATAACTTAGACTAAGGTGTAACTTACAATTTACAATACTTGTCATCAAAACTTTAGCCATAGTTTACATCAGAACATCACTTCAGAGTAAACTGTTATAATGACAACATGACTAAACAATTTGACTGTCTTATCTGTACACAATGACACAATGACTTGTTATTCTGATGGCACTGACATGTTCATTGACACAGATATTTAATTTTGAGAGATGAACTTAGTATTTTGAGCAAAAGTCTGGCTTTTGCAGGTTATCCATTATATTTTGCTATTTGTACAAATTGTTTTGAGAAATGCACTTACTGTTTTGCAAATTGTGAGTATGATTTGAGAAATGTACCAAAGCGATTGAGAAAAACTGTAAATAATTTTTGTAGGGTGTACTCATTTTTGCATCATCTTATTTTATTTATATGTGCTATTTTTCATAAACTAAAGATATAATTTGACAGTTCCGGTGTGCATTTTACAGAAAAGTAATCAACACCTCTGGACCATTTTTCAACTGATCAGAATAAAGCATTCAATAAGCCTGTGGTATAATTTAAAATAATGCAAACCCACGGTGTAACAGCACTTAATGGCTTTGTGTCTTACTGCATTACCACATTGGGTGTTCATTATTATCGATTAATTCAACAGCCCGTCGTCAATTATTGACAAACAGCTAGACAGACATACAGACAGATACAAAGAAAGACAGATGGACAGACAGATAGACAGACAGATAGATAAATAGGTAGATACAAAGTAAAACGGACAGACACAAAGTAAGACAGACAGACAGATAGAAAGACAGCTAGACAGATAAATGGATGGATGGATAGACAGACAGACAGACAGACAGACAGCCATTCAGACAGACAGAAAGACAGCTAGACAGACAGATAGAAAGACAGCTAGACAGATAAATGAATGGACGGACGGACAGACAGACAGACAGACAGACAGACAGACAGACAGACAAATAGATAGAAGACAGATAGAAAGACAGATAGATAGACAGACAGATAGAAAGACAGATAGACAAACAAATAGATAGAAAGACAGACAGACAGACAGACAGACAGACAGGTAGATGGACAGGATGGATAGACGAAAGACAGATAGATAGACAGACAGACGGTGGACAGACAGACAGACAGACAGACAGACAGACAGACAGACAGACAGACAGACAGACAGACAGACAGACGGACAGACAGATAGAAAGACAGATAGATAGACAGACAGACAGAAAGAAAGACAGATAGAAAGACAGACAGACAGACAGACAGACAGACAGACAGATAGATAGAAGACAGATAGAAAGACAGACAGACGGACGGACGGACGGACAGACAGATAGATAGAAGACAGATAGAAAGACAGACAGATAGAAAGACAGAGAGACAGACAGAAGACAGACAGACAGACAGACAGACAGACAGACAGACAGACAGACAGATAGACAGACAGATATATAGAAGACAGATAGAAAGACAGACAGACGGACGGACGGACGGACAGACAGACAGAGAGATAGAAGACAGACAGACAGACAGACAGACAGACAGACAGACAGACAGACAGACAGACAGATAGATAAAAAGAAGACAGATAGAAAGACAGACAGATAGAAAGACAGATAGAAAGACAGACAGACAGATAGAAAGACAAACAGACAGACAGACAGACAGACAGACAGACAGACAGACAGACAGAAAGATAGCTAGAAAGACAGATAGACAGACAGATAGCTAGAAAGACAGACAGACAGACAGACAGACAGACAGACAGACAGACGGACAGATAGATATAAGACAGATAGAAAGACAGACAGATAGAAAGAAAGATAGACAGACAGATAGACAGACAGATAGATAGACAGACAGACAGAAAGACAGATAGATAGACAGACAGATAGACAGACAGACAGACAGATAGAAAGACAGATAGACAGATAGATAGAAAGACAGACAGATAGAAAGACAGATAGACGGATAGACAGACAGAAAGACAGATAGACAGATAGACAGATAGACAGACAGATAGACAGATAGGCAGATAGGCAGATAGACAGACAGACAGACAGACAGACAGACAGACAGACAGACAGACAGACAGACAGACAGACAGACAGACAGAAAGACAGACCGACAGACAGATAGACAGACAGAAGGACAGATAGACAGACAGACAGACAGAAAGACAGATAGACAGACAGAAAAACAGACATTTTCATTTCATTTTATTTATTTGACAGGAACAATGCAAACATACATAGTGTCAAAGCAATTAAGCTTATCACTAAAGTGCTGCATAAAAAGTTTATAGCAAATGCTAATTTTCAACTCCTGTCCCTGGTTGGGCCCTAAAACAATACAATTTACATATACTATACTGCTTCAATGTAAAACAAATGAACATGATATTGACAATTCATCTCTCTAATCATACACAATAAAATGTACCCATAAAATTTACCCGTAAGGTTTAAATACACACATATACCATATACAACTCATACCTACTAGTTAAAAATGAGTGCACCTTTGATTTGTTTTTAACCAGTTTTTTAGCCTGGAAGTAAACACATTAAAATCCAGTTAGATAGATAGATAGACAGACAGACAGACAGATAGAAAGACAGACAGATAGAAAGACAGATAGACAGACAGAAAGTGAAGACAGACATACAGAAAGACAGACAGACAGACAGACAGACAGACAGACAGACAGACAGACAGACAGACAGACAGTAGAGATAGACAGTAGAGACAGACAGACAGACAGACAGACAGAAAGTGTAGACAGACAGACAGACAGACAGATAGATAGATAGATAGAAAGACAGATAGATAGATAGAAGACAGATAGAAAGACACATACATGCATACAGACAGACAGACAGACAGACAGACAGACAGACAGACAGACAGACAGACAGACAGACAGACAGGCAGACAGACAGGCAGACAGACAGACACTGTACTATAGATACACAAACAGACAAATACTGCATGTATACAGATGAAATTAATCCCCACTACATTTTTTGCTTATTATTTTATCCTCCAACATCAGTGCAATATTTGTACCTCATGTTTTGAACACTCTGTCAACATTTAATATCATCCAGAGTACAGTTTCCTTTTCATATGACCAATATTGATTGAGAGTTGCAGTTCATTTTCTAGGAGCACCTCGAGGGTCGATTGTTCAGAAATCCCACAAGGAGACGGCAAACCCTGCAAAGACACTCAATAAAATGAAACTTTCGTTGGGGCGAAAAAGCAGAACAAGCCTAAATATTGACAAAAACACATCTGACTTGGGCTCGATGTCCCTCGGAGTTCGTCAAGGCGCGTGGGAGCTTCAAGCTGGCTGTGAATTGCGAATGAAGGTCTGCACGCTCGTGCATGTACTGCGAGCCCCGTGGCTGGACAGATGTTAGTGTGTGCGGTATTGAACGTGGGACTGCCTTCATTTCCTTCCCAGGTGTTACACTTGATTTTGTGTCAACACCGAAGAGGAGAGGACAGAAGAGAAAAAACAAGAGAGAAGAAAAAAGGAACAAAGATGAAAAATAACACAGAAAAGGAAGGAAGTTATTACAAAACTATTATCATTATTATGAAATGATTACGAAACCATTGAAACAGCCCAGCATAACCAGCGGGGTCAGTCGTGTTTAACACGGTTATGCTTAATGGTTTTTTTTTACAGATCATTATATCATTGGGTAGGTGTGTAAAGGTTACCCAAATTTATATAATTAATGTCAGATAAAAACGTGCACTCAGTTGATCTCCACACTCTGCTCAATGGACATAATGAAAACCACAGAGAGAAAAGCAAGAGAGATGCCGAAGACAAACAAAACCTCGCCACATGTCGCCATTGGAACATAATCTAAAATTACGCAGCGAAGCTAACTCATTATCATACTCATGCGCTGGAGGAAAATCTTCTGATTATGTTTTACTCTACACTGATGACCGAGATGTATTCATCTGCTACGACCGGGTCTTTGTGTGTCTCCGCGTTCGCCTAGGGGAAAAGGGAGGGGGGACAAACACGTAATAATCATCCTCCCTGGATTAAATGGAGGCCATTAGACGGATATTAGGGGAACAATTGGGAGTATAGGGCCAGGCTGTACGCTAGCGTACTTCAGTACGATCAACCGGTGAGTCACGGCTAGGGCTAATGGTTTATCAGATGTGTAGACGTAGGGCCGTAGCAAGGCTGCATAGCGGAGAGCGCACCGGGAGGCCCGGCCGTGGATTTTTTTTATCGGCCTGTGGCCCTAGCGTCTGCTCTCTCTCCTGTCATTACCGGGAAAAAGTCATTACCGCTGTAATTATTTTCAAGAAGCCGTACCTGCTCTCGACTCGGCAAACTCGCAAATATCAGCGAATTGCTTTCTTCAATAAATACTGCAACAATCAGGAGGGTTATTTTCCTGTTTTTGAGGTTGCCATGTTATTTTCCGAACTATGTCCATTTAGAAGTAGGTCGCTTTACCGCGTTTGCATCCACACGTTAATTGGTCGTAATTAAGGGCGTGCGAGCACAGGGATGGATGAGTGCGGGTACGCATTGTGAGGCCGAGGCATGTTCGGAGGCGAACGTGTGGGTTGGTTCTGTCACATGGCAAACAAAGCCGGTCGGTGAGCGCCATGAATAATCTCTGATTGAGCCCAATTATCACAGCAGACATATTTGTGAGGGGGCGAAACGAGGAAGACCTATTAATATTTCCCGAAACTCTTTTTGGTACCCAAAGAAAGCCGAGGGAAAGGGTGCCAAAAAGACCCAGAGGCGAAATTAGACCAGCGTGTGTCAACATGGAAAATGAAAGGAGGCACCTGTTTATAATAGGCACCTCCCTAGTAGAAGTCTATTTCTCCTGATGGGACCCCTACTGATGACAGGAGACCCAACTAATCTTTATGTCACCTGGCCCTAACCGCGGGAGAGGGGAACACAAGGCCTACCCAGCAGTACAATCGGCACTTACAGATTCGTATTGACGGGTTCCAGTCGGGGGTACCGTTTTGCTCTCCGGGATGGCATAATCGCATTATGGATGAAAGTGAAGCGTTGTCTGTATTAATAGGCATTCGAATCTGGTGGGGTTTTAAATCAAGTTTGGGATGGCTAGTGTGGTACTGCCACCATGTGGTGCCTGTGTGTGTGTTTGTGAACATGCATGTCCAAGGCTCTTTCATATTAAAAGCATGTAGAGAGTATTTATACATACATTTATGCAAAAAAGGACAGGGAAAATAAAAATGACTCCCTCTTGTTTTCTAATGAGGTTTTTTATGAAATGATGACATCTCTTCTATTTAATAATATGTGCTGTCAATCAAAGCACATCAACATTATAGATCCCACTGCAGGGATTTTCGCAGTTAAGACCAGAGGAGGGCAGTGTTATTCCCTGCGAGATACCCATTTATAAAACGAGGTCGGAAATAATGTGCCTTTGCTGGTGTCAAATTGATCCCATCCAGTAACATTTCTGCATGGCAGCTTCAATTAAAGCCTACTGGGACTTAATTAGATCAGATGGAAAGAAAATGAAGAGGATAAAGAGTTCATTTCAAAATGACTATTTTTAATTTACCCATCATTTGTGATACAGAAACAGCCAATCCTAACAGAACATAAAGACTACACTGGAAAAAAAATATTTTCAAGAAAAAAAATTCTTAGTATTTTTGTCTTGTTTTCTGTAAAAATATCTAAATTAAGATGCTTTTTCTTGATGAGCAAAACAACCCAAGAAAATAAGTCTAGTTTTTAGACCAAAAATATCACATTTAAGTGATGTTATGCATAAAACAAGCAAAAAAAAAAATCTGCCAATGGGGTAGCAATTTTTTAAAACATTTTTCTTGAATTTAGTGTTTAAGAAAAATGTTTAATATTTTTTGCTTACCCCATTGGCAGATTTTTTTGCTTGTTTTATGCACAAAACCACTTAAATTTTATATTTTTGGTCTAAAAACTACACTTATTTTTTTCACTGTAAAATATACTTTGCTGCCTTAAAATGTTTTGTTGAATCAACTCGAATTTCAAGTCATTTCAACTTACTATTATTTATCTTGACTAGAGATGAGTTGTTATAACTACAGGTGAGTTGATATAACTTATAAAATTAAGTTGACTTTTTTCAACTATATTTTTTAAGTTGTGACAACACATCTCTGTTGAGATGACTTGTAAATCTGAGTTGATTTAACAAAAAATGTTAAGGTAGCAAAGTATTTTTTACAGTGTTGGGTCGTTTTGCTCATCAAGAAAAAGCATCTTAATTTAAGAATTTCTAGATATTTTCACTGAAAACAAGACAAAAATACTAAGAATTTTTTCTTGAAAATAATCTTTTGCAGTGTACAAATGCACTATAAACATCTGTAAATATTTTTAGTATACATTATTTCTATTATTCATTTCGTGTATGGTAGAAATATAATAAAAATGATTATATAAAAGCAAGTATTCTATTTAAAATATTTTGTAATTGTTTTTCCATCGAAAGCTGATTTGAGACTGCAACATATAGTACAAAAGCGATATGAATGTAATTAATTCACAGACTTTAAATAAACGAATACTGCCCTTCTGTCAGATCGTGATTCTCTTTCTCCTTCAGTTTCAACATGTGCTTTATTGGCATAATAAAAATGTACATTTGCAGGTAGGCTGCTTCAATAACGTATCTGATTCGTCTTTGACTAAATGCTAAGTTTGTTTATGAACAATGCACACAACAAATGACAAAAATACATTCCACAAATATTGGTAATAACAACAGATTAGAGAAAAAAAGAAAAATTAAGAGCTATACATGATATATTTAAAGGATAGTTCACCCAAAAATTAATTTGTTGCCATAATTTTTTCATCCTTATGTTGTTTCAAAACTGTACTACTTTTATTTTTGATGTACACAAAAGAAGATATTTTAAAGGGGACATTTCACAGGACTTTTTTAAAATGTAAAATAAATATTTGGGGTCCACAGAGTGCTTATGTGAAGTTTCAACTCCAAAATACCATATCAATTATTTATTATAGCATGTGTGTCGTTTTGGGGTGTGTCCTTTAAAATGCAAATGAGCTGATCTCTGCACTGAATGGCAGTGCCATGGTGGGATAGTGCAGATTAAGGGGCCTTTAAAGTCTATCCAACAAAAACAATTACAATCAAACCATTAAAAATAAATCAATAAATGATAGACATCTAAGATCAACAGAAGTTCATAAGTTTGTCCTCATGGTTCATACAAAGCACTTCTATTAAGTTCACAGGTTTCATTTTGATACAGTTCACTTTGCATTGCTATGGAAAAACTCCTGTTTTCTCTGATACTGAAGCCTATGGGTTCATATGTGTAAAAATCCCAGACCAATGTCAATCAAGCTCACCATCTCAGGCAGAGCTTTTGCATTCTGAAGAAGAAGCCGATTTTGCTCAAGCCCTGCAGCGGAATACACGCTCCCGAGCATTCTCCCCTGCGGCTATCTGGAAAAAGGTCCTACTAAAAGAGCATACCTCTAAAGCGTCAACTGCCTGGGACAAACCCAAGCTGAGATTTTGGCTGCCCTAACTGTGAGCGTCTTCCCCTCACAGTGCTTCGCTCGTGAATTGCCGCCTTTAGCCATCCTGCCTCCCGTGCTCCCCTGCCACTCCCTCTTTAGCAGAGGCGGATCAAGCATCGGAGCCGTGAGCCTGAGCGTAGGTGTGAGAATGAGATCAGACTTGCCCAGCTCTATCATAACGCAGTGTTCTTGTGCTCTACACCCACGAAGACACCCTCCTCTGGCGCGAGCGGCATGGTTCCGTTCGGCGGCTCGGAAGAGATCACAACAGAACAGAAACTGATGTCTTCTACCTCAAAGAGCAAAGATTGGGCCACCTACGATGATGAGACTGCCCCACCGTCGTATAAACCCTGCGATGTCTGACCTTACTCTGACTCTGAGCCCATTCGCATCCTCACCAAGGTAGTTTCGCAGCTCAGGTTTGAATGCTTCTCTCCATTTGAGCCAGAACATAGCCGCCTCAATGGGATGCGAACCAGGCCCCCAAGCCAGAAACCTGTCCCTTTCTTCCCAAAGGTCCATCAGCCATGCTCACAGTTCCCTAACCCACTCGCTTTCCACGAATACACAAAGCTGCCACCTCTAGATTAGTGTTCTTCAACCCTGGTCCTCGAGGACCCCCTTCCAGAAAGTTTTAGATGTCTCCTTATTTAAAACACCTGAACCAACTCATCAGCCTCCTTCCAGAATGTCTCCCTAACAAGCTTATGAGTTAAATCCGGTGTGTTAATTAAGGAGACATCAAAAACATTCTGGAACGGGGTCCAGGGTTAAAGAACACTGCTCTAGAGGAATCCGTGGCTGCCCACCTCTGCCCATCTTCTGCCAGCGGATGGAAGTCCAGATTCAACCATCCTTCCAAACCATGCCGTCTTTCATCTAAACTGAAGTCAAAATCGTACACTTTACATAATGGCAGTGCTGCAGGTTTTTAAGCTAAGCTCCTCCGCAACATGGACAAGTCGAGGGCCCACCCAATGTTATTCAAATCAAGATGGCTACCCAAGCACTTGGTCGTGCCATGACTAGCCTAGCTAGAGCGATATCTTTGGCTTAACCTCAGATGCAGATTGCGTGGCTTTTCTTAACTTTTCTGTCTCCCCGGCTGGCCTGTTCAGTTCCTCTGAATAAAGCTTCACGCAGCATTTTACTGAGTCTCAAGTCATCACAAGCAATGCGCCACTTCTTGACAAAAACAGGGAGTTCTTCCACCGACACCAACAGCTTCAAACTGCTGCCACAGCAGCAACGCCCCAAACCAGCATCGACACCAGCGCAGCCGAGAGCTGAACCAGATCTGAATCATCAGCGCCTAGCCAGGCGTGCGGGTCCGCCAAAGCACCAAGGCTGGCGTTGGATCCCGTGCCTCCAGAGGATACCTGATGTGCGGAGCTTGAGAAGGAGAAAGGGGTTAAGTCTCGCTTCGGTCGGACCACCCCAAAGATCCTGTGTTCCTCAGTCCTCTACTTACATCTATGTTGCTGTTATGGTCCCGCCAACAAACTATGTGCTCCCACACCCAACCTCACTTTGATAGGGAAACCAAAAAGTTTAACTCCTCACAAAAAAAAAATTCTCCCCCTCACTATGCTATTGCAGAAGCGGGAACCCTGGTGCGGTGTCACGCTTTTTCAATCACCTCCATTACCGGCAGAAAGCGTCTCACGTTCCACAACCCGTCAAACTTCACGTCCCCCCACTTCAAGGCTTAGTCCTGGATAAATCTTAACCCTGTCTGGGAAACTTCCTTATTCTCATATTGTCTGTTTACTGGAGGATTAGTACCGCACTATTTTTGTTAAACCACTTAAACGTGTTAAGATGGTTCAATTGGACGCACGTGCATTGTCATAGTTATACCCGAATTGAACTTCTGGTGTGCATTTATTTTTTAGTCTGACTCAGACTGATCTCACGGAAAGTCGTGTTATAGTCACAAAAAATTTGATACATTTATTTGTGTCTATTGCACGAAATTCAGCTTTTTTCATTCCTTGAACACGAATGTCTTTGTCATGTCACTCGCACAAATTTCTATGAATAGTTTTTCGTGTCCGTTGCACGACTTTCTTTTTCGTGTCATTTTATGTATTGTTTTCTCATTGTTTTTTCTTATTTCCTTACCATGGTCGCTAGGGGTTGGGGTTAGAATCACTTTCTGTTACATTTTTAGACATCCTAACCCAAACCCCAACTCTAACCCCAACTCCAGGCGAGAATAGTTTTGGTTGTGAGCTGGTGAGCTGGTTTTAGCTGGTCTCCCAGCTTGTTTTAGCTGGTATTGCTGGTGTAGCAAGCTGGTCTAGCTGTGTTTTGGTCACTTTTTAAGCTGGTCTAGCTGGACTTAGCTGGTCAGGATGGAAGACCAGCTGACTCACCAGCTTTGCCAGGGTGGGATGACCAGCTTAACCAACTACTGCCACCTTAAACCAGCAAAAAACAGCTACCAGCTTATGCTGGTCTTAGCTGGATTTTTCAGTAGGGTAGTTTTAAAAGCGGAAGAAACCAAAACATAAAAGTACATCCTAACCCAAACCCCAAATCTAACCCCAACGACAATGTTTTAAAAATAGGAAAAAAGGGAAACAATACATAAAATGATACGAAAAAGAAAGCCGTTCCACGGGCACGAAAAACTGTTTATAGAAACTCGTTTTGTCATTTGTTTCCTTGTTATCAGAAATAAACTACTGTAAAAGGACACTTTTGTTATTGAATCTATGTGGACGTCTACCGGAAATTGTGCTTAGTCCACAAAAGCTGTTTGTTTATGTTGTTGCTGCTGAAACCGTCTATAATAAAAGTGCTATATAAATACACTGGCTTGAATCGGTTGATAAATTTCCCTACCAGTTGAATTTCTTTTAAGTTAAGAAATGAATTTCAAGCCCTGATTAATTCTTATTTTTGTGTTTTTACTGTATGTAATGTACAGTAATGCATTAAACTGTAAAAACTCAAAGTAAGCTGATTGCCTGGAGCAGTAATCCACTACAAGACAAATGCTTATGGGAAATAGCTAAAAAGCAATCTTTCTCTGTCATATCCAATTAATGTTTACATAAGTCGCCCGTATGAGCCATACTAATGATTCAAGTTATTGATTTCCAACTCTGCTTTAGCCGTCTCAGGAGTTTACCCTCAAACACACTATAACACCACGCAGCGTCAGCTATTTTTAGCCGGAAAAATCAAGGTTGTATTTTTGTTCTGCGTACTTATGCGGCACATAAAATGAAGCCGGTATTTTTGTTCGCAAACCATTTGACATGGCAATATTTAAACACGCTTTGATACGAATAATTCCTAAGTCGACATGAGCTCTATTGAACGCAGCTACAATTACACATAAATAAATATTCCTGACAGCGGTAATACAAAGGCACTCAACGTGCATTAACTGTAATCCCTGTGGTGCCTGCTGTTTGACCATTTAATAAAACTCAATTAAATGTAGCTGCAAAGCTGAAAGATCTGTTGTATAAGCACCGAAACTGCAGACTCGTGGTGTGTTTGTCCGTTGTTATGGCATAAGCGGTGGCATGTGTTTATACACCAGACGCCAATGGAAAAATAATTACATTTTCGTTCATGGATGGTTACATAACCAGTCCACTGAAAATATAGCTGTTAAAGATATAGCAAACAATGCACATTTTTGGCCTGGTATGGTGTGCCAGTATAGGCCCACCCATTTGATTCAGTAACTTGCTTTAATAATTACAACCATGATCAAAGCTAAAATATCTCTATTTCTCTTTGTACCTTTTTTATTTATTAACTATTTTATTTTAGCAATCAGATTAATTATTCACAAGGCTCAAATGTGCTGCTGTTGTTTTAGTGGTAGTTCTGCTGTCTTGCCACTAGATGGCAATAGTGCAATGTCAATGCAATGTTTTTAATTGTAGTAGTGACTCAGACATGCTGTGATTTATTATTTTTTTCATTTAAGAAATATTGTAACTACTCAGTAAGTGTGTAATATGAGGCATGTTATTTTATCTACATAATGCAGGTCAGAGTTATACATTGTCATACTATACAAAATATCACAATAGACGACATTAAATATATAGGACTGAAAATGCACCTTGTGTGGAATAGAGGTACAATCCATTATGTTGATTGTATAACCCTAATGTCTGATTTAACAGATGAATTCAAAGGTTTTGTCTAATGAAATCCTTTGAAGCGTATACAGTAGTACAACAACTATTGCACAAGCTGTGCAATTATTTACATTTATGCATTTGGTATAGTGTACAAAATAGTATTTATAGGCGATATAAAGAATGTGCTAATATGTTTTTATATTTTGTTTACTTCTTTTGTACTGTACAAATGCCCAATCGACTTGATGATGATGGACATAGATGTTATTTAATAAGATGTATTTCTGTCTTGTGCTGCCTATATATTGTCCAGGACTCTCTGGTAGAAAAGATATTGCATCTCAACGGGACCTTCCTGGTAAAATAAAATTAAAATAAATAAATAAAATCAAAATTTGCAGTGGCTGTCACACAGTGGTTGCTCTTCTTGTTACAGGGCTGAGCCTCGCTGGCACGGATATTTTTAGCCCTGGCGTTTGGCAGAGAGACCAGCGCTAAAAGTGATGAGGCCCCACAGACCTCCAACTCCAAAAGAGCAACATTGGAGCCAAGAAGGCGGAGTCAGGAGAGGTCACATGGGGTCGCTGGACATCACAGAGCAGAGGACGAGGCGATGAAATTTAGTGATTGAGTTTCTGATGAGGCCATAAGCTCACCATTTGATCTACCATTTGATTGACTGCTCAAATTTTGAGACTTTGAGAAGGGGGCATGTCTCTCAAAACACCTTAGCAACCACATAGTGATGCTCTGACAACCACTGACATTTACAGTTATGCGTTTGGCAGATGCTTTCATCCGAAGTGATTTACAGTGCATTCAAGCTGTACATTTTGTTATCTGGGGATTGAACCCGAGGTCTTTATGTTGCAAGCTCCACAGGAATACATGAACTAGTTATCATCTGTTCAGCCTGATCTTGTGGGAATTTGTACGTTTGGATTTGGCGAATTTCGTATGAATTGGTGCGAAGTAAATCTTACAAAAATGTGTGATTATTAGAATAAAAATGTAATGAAACCGCACCCCTAACCACACCCCCAATGTCAAAAGCAAATCGTAGAAAACATGCAAATGTGGTTGTACGAATTAAAGAGCACCTATTTCATTGCAAAAAACGTTATTTTGTGTATTTGGTATAATACAATGTGTTCACATGGTTTGTGGTAAAAAAAAATTATTTTCCACATACTCTACATTTTTGTAGCTCCAGATTTTACTCTCTTCCTGAAAAGCACGGATTTGAAAAGCTCTGTGTCCCTGGCCAGCTAATCTGTGATTGGCATGAATACCTCTGACGTCAGCCGGAAATGTGACACTCTTTACCATGTTTCAAAGATCCCAGGAAGTAAACTTTTGCCTACAATCCGTGTGTTTGTTGTAGTCCAAGAAAAGAGATATACGTTGGAGATGATAACTCGCGCAATCGTTTACTTTGGGGTTTGTACATGAACTAATACACACTTACAGACCAAAAGAAATGTAAAAACGTGAATCGAACAATAGGTGCTCTTTAATACAAATTAGAAAACTCGGAAAATACTTCATGAGATTGTGTTGGTCTATTGTATTGAATTTTTAACCTTTTTTAAAATGTAGTTTCCTTAGCAAAGTCTCCTTCTGATCTTGGCCGACCGTACGCTTTCACAAAACCAACGAAACATTCAGCCTATAACGTCTTCACAGCGTATTGCCTCATCTTCCCCTGATACCTCATAAACCTTCTTGTTTTGCAGACACCTTGTGCTCAGATTGCATAATGGCTCCTTTTCAGCCACTGATAGGCTTCTTCCCCACCTTTTAGCACCTTCATCCCATCAGCCTCTCAGCAGGCCCTTCCTCAGACCCACCTGTCTGTGTGCCGGCATCTGCGGAGAGCACTAACATATTCCCTTTGTTAGCCGTACCTCCTACACTATTCGTCTCCGCCCGACTGACCTTGACTGCTCCAAACCCAAAATAAATTCAACACACTGGTGTTTTTATTGCATCTTCGACTGTATTATCGCAAGCAGGTTTCTTTTTCTGTAAATGGAAGATCCGAATCTCGCGCTATCAACTTTCTCCAGCCAAGTCAAAGCAATCTGTTGTTTGGCATTCAGTTTTGCAGATTGCTTATTGGTTTTGTGAATTTTTGCCAAGGGGGTTTATCTTTGGGATACATTTTATGTTTCGTACTTGAGTCCATTTTGCTTTGCTACACTCTAAAAAAAAAATTGGTGCTAAAGCACTAAAAGCTTATAATCATAGGGGAACCATTTTCAGTGCTATATAGCACCTTTAAAGCACCTATGAAGAACCATCATGGGGTGATATAGCACCCCTATAGCACCATATATGGTTCTATATACCGTATTTTCCGGACTATAAGCCACACCGGAGTATAAGCCGCATCATTCAAAAATGCGTCATTAAGACGAAATAACATAAGTCACGTACAGTCGCAGTGGACTATACGTCGCATTTATTTAGAAAATTATTTTACAAAATCCAAGCCGAAGAACAGACATTTAAGCTGGAAAGGCAAGTTATTCAACTTAACAATAGCAGACAGAACAACAAGCTGAATAGATGTCTGTACGTTAAAAGTAATGTTATCAGTTATTTAAACGATAAACCATAGCATACAGAACTTACCTGGAAGGTTGAATAGTCTAAATTAACCGAACAAGCCAATTAGCGTGAAGTTCGCATACTCGTCATTCCACATCACTGAATCCATTGAATTACATAAATACAGGAGCAGCAAATAGCGGCCTCTCGGAGCTGTAGACAGTAATGTTGGCTCTTGCCTCATAAATGTCAAAATTAATTCATACTGACTTAAAAGGCGCGCCTGACTATAAGACGCAGCACCAGCCAAGATATGAAAAAAAACACGGCTTATAGACCAAAAAATGCGGTAGCACAACATGGTTCTACACTACACAGCTGTATGGCACTTAAAATGGTTCCCCTATGATTACGAGCCAGTGAACCACTTTTAGTGCTATTTAGCACCGTTTGTTTTTATATTGATGAGGTGTTATGTTACAGGTTAACAATAAGTCCTTTTTATCGCCATGGAGGCTAATGCTGAAAGTCGAGACTGTCCTGTAGTATTTTAATTCGTTGTATGGCTAAGAATGTCCTTTCGACCGAAGCAGTGGACACAAGAATAGTCACCGCCAAACATATCAATGCGTCCACCCAGATTTTTACAGACTGTTCTCACTGAAAGTCGTGTTATAGTAACGCAAAATTTAATTAATTTATTTGTGTCCATGGCACGAAATTAAGCTTTTTTTGTGACTTGAGCACGAATGTTTTTTTCGTGTCACTCTCACGAATTTCTATAAATCGTTTTTTGTGTCCGTTGCACGACTTTCTTTTTCGCCTCATTTTATGTATTGTTTTCTCATCGTTTTTTTTCCTATTTTCGCTTGGGGTTGGGGTTAAAATCATTTTCTGTTTACATTTTTAGACATCCTAAACTAAACCCCAACTCTAACCCCAACTCCAGGCAAGAATAGTTTTAAAAGCGGAGGAAAAACATGTAGAAACCGATACATAAAAGTACATCTTAACCCAACCCCAAATCTAACCCCAACCCCAAGCAACAATGATATAAAATAGGGAAAAAAAGAGAAAACAATACATAAAATGACAAGAAAAAGAAAGTTGTGCAACGGACACGGAAAACTATTTATAGAAATTTGTGCATGTGACATGGACACCAATAAATTACTCAAATTTTGCGTGACTATAACACAACTTTATAGTTGTGAGATCATGTTGGATTTCAATGGGATTTTTGCCTTCAAAATCAGTCATGACATACATTACAGTCGGTTCTGATCGAATAGTGTTCCGTAACTTGGGTTAAGCTGGAGAACGCTGTATGTGGGATTTTTTTTCAGGTATGTTTGAAACTACTGGGGGTCAATCCAATCAAATGTTGAGAAAATGCTGACATCATTGTAAGCCTGCTACATAGCCTGCACTGTTCGTTCTGAAGGCCTAGGCAGATTTCTTTGACCCTGGCAACACATGATGTCAGCCGCTGGCTGAAATATGATTGGATAAATGCTATATCATAAATATACACTAACCAAGAGAAAAGCCATGAAATAAAGACTATTATGGGATTCATTTAATACACATTCATGGAAATATATATTAAAATGTAAATCAGCGATTCAGATAGTGTTTAGGCCAGCAGAGAGGCCTGAAGGCCCACCACTGATGCAGTAGTGGGCCATCAGGTATAAAGGTATGTAAGTTATAAAGACCTTACAAAATGAACTGTATTGTTTTTATTACCTAAGAATGAGCTGTTTTTATCTACATACACCATGGGTCCCCTTACATGGAAGTTGTCTGGTTGCCATAGACTTTAGTTTTAATAAGTGCTTCTCCAAAATAATGGTTGGATGTCAGCAAAGTTCATGACATTATGCTTTAATGTACAGTAAGCGTTTCTCAAGAACAGCAAGTGCTCAGCTATTTCCCCTAAATTTGTTACTGGAGTAGTACTAGTGAAATCCTCAGATGTGGATGGAGTATACACACAAACAATCCTCTAGTTTCCTCAGGGTTAAACGTAAAGCTCTGCGATAATTTAAATGAGCTGCAGAAATGATGTTTTCAGATATTAAATCTGAGCATAGAGCTTTGATTTACTCTAATTGTGACAAATATTACCTGACATGAAAACTTAATGAGAAAGACAAAGTAATACAGTGCAAAACATTTAGAGCTTTATTAAAAAACAGTCGGGTTTAAGCCCCACAGCCAACACAAAGCACCACCCTAGTGCCTTCTGTAATCAACTATAGCTCATGAAACCAACAAAATATTTTTCATAAAATTTCATGTCCGTTCGAAAACATTCACCTTGCAAAACTGCTTCATTATACAGAATGCAAATGATAGGTCTGCTTGCAAACTGAATTCCAGATTCCTTTGGCGTTAAGGGATTTACGCTGGATTTAATAGAAACATAAGTTTGAGATGGAAGTCACATGGTGTCCGAAGCATTAGTCCCTGAGGACACAGACCATCATCTACTGTGCCGTAGGCCTGCTTTCCTCATCTTCAAGAAATAACTTGCCTGCAACCGACCGCTGCAGCATCTCTTAGTGTGAATTGAGTCTATGTGCTGCCAGTTGTTATAGATGCTATCAGTCAAGCGCCACGCATCCACATGCCTGTACCTGCGGTCTGACATCAGCATCCAATCTATAGTCCTCAGGAACGTCGAAAGCATGTGCGGACTGACAAACAAATAAAACCAACAGTTTTGATCAGCTGAGAATGAAAACATTTGATCAAAGTTTGACAATAATTCCCACGCACACTGTATTAGAGAGATGCTTTTCACTTCTAAGCTCTGGGTTGAAATTAAATATCCACCCCGCTGAGTTTTTGTCACCGTACAAGACGCCGCCGCAACAATTTCCCATCTCTTTGTGGCAGGTCTTTGATATTAATGCGAGAGTTTTCCGTGAAGGAGTGTTATTCTTCTTTTATTACTGTCTTCTATTGTCACGAACCGGCCAGAAATAACTGTGTCCTCCACAATATCACCACCTCCAAGATATAAACATAATGCTTTTATAGTGGTATCAGCTTGACTGTGGACTGTAGATGGTAAAATCAGACTTAAAGGAATAGGGCACAGCTAAAACAACATTCTGTTGTCATTTTCTCACCCTCATTGTGTTTTTTATTCAGGAATGGCGGGTTTGGATCTAAATGAGTTCCTGTATTATCCAAAAAAAAAAGTACAAAACTGTACATTTTCTGTCACTGGGGTGGAACCCTCAAAAGTTCATTTTTGTACCTTTATAGGTATGCATTGAAATGTTGTACTTTTTAGTTATACTATTATACCCTAAGGACCTATTGTGTACCTTAAAGGGGACATATCATGAAAGTGCTATAATTGGGTCCCCAGGCTTCTATCAACCTAGAAAATGTAATTGAAATGTGGCTCCCTTTATGATGTCAGAAGGGGATAATACCCGTGACGTCAGTCGAAACGCTCCGCTGAGCCTCATTTAAGTTGCATTTAAGCATAAATGCGGACGTGCGCGTCGTGAATGTGCCACCAGAAACTGCAAGTCTGGAAAAAACTGGTATGGTGTTCCTGATTCTCAATCTGTGGATGGTTTTCATCGCTAAAAGGGAGTTTGGGAACTTACAGCAAAGCACAGATGACAACAGGTTTACTCGAGACGGCGCAAGCTAACATGAAGGTAAAGCTAATCTTTTGCATTATAGCGATGACGCTGGTAGTGACGATTCTCTCATGCTGCGTTTACACCAGCCGCAACAGAGGCGTGAAGCGTGAGTGATTTCAATGTTAAGTCAATGTGAAGACGCGTTGACGCGCGCCTGGAGGTCTCGCGGCGCGGATGAGGTGTTTGGCGCGGCGCGGAAGACGCGATTCTGTCTGAGTGCCTGCCGCGGTACGCGCGAATGGAATGCGTTTGACGCGAATTTGTGGCTGATGTCCAAGTTGAAAAATGTGAACTTTGGCGTAATTTCACATTAATGCCGCGTTAACCAATCAGGAGCCTGCTTGCTGCTGTGGCGGTAGCCCCGTCCGGAGTCACTCATTCAACCTGAAGGAACGCTTAATATTGTCCGTAAGCAGTCACCCGGAGCTATACAACACACGTTCTTATTTCTATAAAGACAGGAATAAAAAGGACCTCACTTGGAAGAGTGTCAGTGAGGACATCGGCAACCTGGTAAGTTGTAATACAGATTTCACTTTTGAGTCACGTGACGTTTTTCGACCCGCGCCATTTATTTTCCCCCATAGTAAGGTGACCAAATACAAACCAGTAACTCTCTAGATAAATAATAATTCCTTACATTTATATAGTGCTTTTCTCAGTACTCAAAGCGCTTTACATATGAACAGGGGAATCTCCTCAACCACCACCAATGTGCAACATCCACCTGGATGATGCGACGGCAGCCATATTTTGACGCCTGAAACGCGGTTGGTGTAAACGCAGCATCAAACCAGTCAGTGATCTACAGTGTTTTCGCCTCACGTTTTGGTATCAGCTTTGGTCGCTTGGAACCCCGACCGAGGTGGTACTAAAAAAAGTATCGGGTACTACGTAAAAGCCTGCAAAAGTAAGCTGACCCGACCCAAACCAAACCAAACCGTGGGGTACTATGCAATAAAAAAGCGCCATTAGGGTACCACCCAAGCGACAGAAAAGGTACAGTTTTGTATTTTTTCTGACAATGTGGAGATCAGTTGGTAGTTAGCAAACCAAAAGCTCACTGGTTTGAATCCCAGGTAACACACATACTGATAAAAATGTACACCTTGAATGCAATGTAAGTCTGTAAAGCATGCCAACCGCATAAATGTGGGTTGACAGATTTGTCACTATTATGGTAGGTTTAATCCATTGAAAATAAAACCAAACGTGGGCCAAATTTTGTTTTAAATCAATTGCTTAACCCCTGAATAGAGTTAATATCCTAAAATGTGACCTCGAGTGATTAGTCTCAGTGTTAAATATTCGCTCACAGTATGGGTGCGAGCTGTGCGGCTGTGGTCGCAAGCTAATAACTATTCACGCTCACACTGATTTATGAATCCAGCCTGCAGGTTTAAGAGTATTTTTTATAATACTTTATAAAAGTGCCCATCATAGAAGTAATCTTCCATATTTTTCAGACTTAATCAAATCGGTGGATTTCCTTATGAAGGATTGGAAACCTGGCACTGTAGATGCCATAGCGTTATGTTACTGTACCTCGGTGGAAGCATAAAGCACAGTTTACTTTCCTTGGAGCCATAAAATGAATGTTTTATAATCAGCAGAATGAGGTGAGAGGAAAAAAGCAGATTTTGAACCAATATGTACAATGTAAGATAAATGTATGTATGAATTTCTACAGATGAATGTGATCTGTGACCCTGTCCAGTCTCATCATCTAATGATGAGATTTGGAGCACTAAAGTTTGATTTTTATCATTCATTTCAATCTTTGACACAACCTTACTTAGTCAATATCAAAGTTTTATATTTTTACAGAATGTTCTTTACATTATTTTAAATTTTATGTAGAAAACAGTAAATCACAAAAAATGACTAGATGGATTTGCACAGGCACAGGCGGATGGTTGCCCTCTGGTGGTACAATAGATAATATGTCATCAAGCTAACTCCTCAATGCAAAATAATTAAAACCATAATATTACAGAATAGCAATTGCTATCATTTTTGTAAATGGTGTCACGGTTTTAAAGCAGTTGCTTTTTATGAGAGAGTGAGGACGAGACTGTTACAGGTTCACTCAACTACCCAACACATTTCCCCCCTTGATACTCGGACCGTTGACAGATGTCTCATGTTTTGTTAGACATCTTTAACTCCTGTGGCGTACATGTCAGTGCGCTCTTGGACAAAGGCTTCTCTTTGAAAGTGACATCTGCAGAGGCCACAGAGGTGACCGGAGGCCAGGGGTCGCGTCCTGGAGGCTAAAGCATCTCTCTTCTGCTAATTCAAACTGTGGCTCAGAGGCTTGTGGGACTTCAGGACAAAACTGTTCCTTATAGCCCTGACAGATCGCACACCATGTGGTCCTTCTGTCTTTGAATCGCTCTCTCATCTCTCTTTCTTTTGAATGAATTTCAGAAGTTTCCCAGAGAAACATTTTATTGCTCAGAGGTTCATAGCTCATGAGATTTAATGGAGTTCTCAGTAGTTTTAAATTTTTTAAAGTTTCAATTAAGTCTCTTTTCAGATTGGTGTGTGTATTCCAGCAAGCAATTTTGCGTTTAAAAGACATCTAATAGCCGTCCAAAGAAAGCCCAGACATCTAGGCTAAAACAAGGCAAATTGGCTGTTAGTAAAAATTAATAGATGTCTTAGCATAGCCCAAAAATGAACAAATGAATACAACAAAATACCTTGTAATCACTGTTGCCTTTGTTTATACTATATGCTGGAATGTCCTACATCTCTCAAGTTTTTTCTTGCAAAAACGACATAACCAAATTCAAGTTTATTTTGGCTAAAAGTGGGTTACTCATAGGCAAACTATATCAGGTCTATAGTTAACCTAGATGGTAAAATGGTGGCTATTGCTTGGAGGGTTTACAATGTAAATGTTCTCAAAAGGTTGTATGCCCTAATTCACTCTTTTTCAAGAAACAGAATAAACACTGTATTTTTTAATGATTACACAATGTGTTGTCTAAGTTGACAAGCACTTTTAATACTTTTTATTGATGAAATATTTGCAAAACCCACTGACAAACATAAAGAGTGACCATTAATAATGAATTATGACCAAAAAATGAAATTCACAAACTATGGAGATACAAGATTTCGGAAGGACAGCAACGAAATATAAATCTGGATGTACACACTTAAGGAATCTGATAGGGTCACACATTTCTCTGCACTGTAAAAAATGAAAGGTTGGATCAGCTTAAAAAATTACTTCAATTGGTAATGCTTAAAAAAATATTTTTTCAAATTAAAATGTTAACCTAAGGTGAAATTTTTATGTTACCATTTAAAGTAATTTTTTAAGTTTATCCAACCTTTCACTTTTTATCATTTGTGAAAAAAATTGGTGGTTAAAGGGGACATATCCAAACTTAAAGAGGGACATATCATAAAAATCTGATTTTTTTTCTATGTTTAAGTGCTATAATTGGGTCCCCAGTGCTTTTATCAACCTAGAAAATATAAAAATTAAATCTTGGTAAACCATTCACCTCAAACATGTGAAAAAATAGATAATTGAAATTTGGCTCCCCTTGTGATGTCAGAAGGGGATAATACCGCCCCTTAATCTGCACTATCCAACCACAGCACTGTCATTTAGTGCAGAGATCAGCTCATTTGCATTTAAAATGATATACCCAAAAACAGCATTTTTGTCCACACCTACATAGTGGCAATTTTAACATTTTATAATAAATGATCTATGTGGTATTATGAACTTTAAATACATATTCAGGGGACACCAAAGATTTATTTGACATCTTAAAAAAAGTGTTGTAAAATGTCCCCTTAAAAATGTCCTCTTAAGTTACCTGGTTGCCTTAAAATATTGAGTCAATTCAGCTTAAAATATTAGTTGATAAAAAAAAATTTGAGTGAATTTTTTTTTAAGTTGAACCAACAAATATTTTTTACCGTGTACTCAACAGTGTTGTTTTCGTCAACGATGACAATAACGAAATGATTTCGTTGACGCACATATTTTTTATGACCCTAACGCGACGATGACTAGCTAAAAATGTCTCTAAGGTGACGAAAACATGACGAGACGCTTTCTAGTTTTCGTTGACGAAACGGGACGGAACGAAAATGATTATAAGTCTGACGTTCATAATGCATGTCATTTCTGCCTATTTTGCGTGAAATCTGTCTGTTTTAGCTCAAAAGTATCAGCAATGCTGCCTCTTTCTATCCTTGTTTTGGGTCAACACAGTCTCACTCACGCTCACCACCCGGCTGCCGCCATGCCGCGCACGCGCACAAGATTTCAAACAACAACAACAACCTGCGGCGGTGGTGTGTTCGATGGACGGTCGCGGTGACGCCAATAAACGGAAACGACGAGATGATTTATGGACATACTTTCAGTATAATCCATCAGACAGAAAAACGGAATGCATATTGGGAGACGACGGTAAATGTGGCCACAAACTAGGTGGGAAGAATACCACCAATCTCAAGCGGCACCTGAAGGCTCATATTTTTTAAAGGTAACTAACAAGTCACGCTGTTAACATATCATATACATTCAATTTTACTCGACAATCGGCTTGTGACGCATTTCATGGTGGGCTTGGGGTTTTGCATGTAGGCTATCTGCTTGTCAAACCTAGGCCCGTTTCCGGTGCTTTTTGTGGTGTATTTAAATAAGGCAAGGCACGCGTTTCTCAACTTTATAAGCGAGGTCTCAGCGTAACACACAAACTCAACATGATGGTATATTAGGCTTAACTTTTTTCTTCATGGCTTTTTGTTGTGGCATGCGCAGAAGGCACACCAACTAAAACAACGGCAAGCCCTCAGGGACAACCTTAATGCACATTTTAATTGTATTAAATACACCACACTTTTTACCCTAAACTCATTGGTTAAAAAATACTTTTTTTACTAAAATTGACTTAAACTTGACTAAAACCTTTTTGCGTTTTCGTCGACTAAAACTTGACTAAAACCTTTTTGCGTTTTCGTCGACTAAAACTTGACTAAAACTATAAATTTTACAAGTGACTAAAATGTGACTAAAACTAAAAGCATTTTCGTCCAAAAGACTAAGACTAAAACGAAAACTAAAAGGGCTGCCAAAAACAACACTGGTACTCAAAAAATACAAAATGCCCAACGCAACTCCTGGCATGCAATTATAAAACATATAAATTATACAAACTCTTTGCATGTCCGGATATGCTGACTAATACAATAAAGTTGTCTTATTTTCACTATACCTAAATAAATATTTAAATTCATAGCACAAACCCTTTGCATAGATAAATGATTGCCACGAAGACTGAGCAGCGCAGCAGAAACGCAGTGGTCGTACGGGGAGAATCAGAGCGCGCAGACAGGATGATGAAAAGGAAACTTCCCACTGTGCTTATTGAAATGCATCAAAATCATTTGACATACAAGAAATCTCCAGGCGCATTTGCTGGCAGGGCATCAGAGCTGCAACTTCTTGAGACCTGAAAAGTGAAATTCAGTATTCTGCATTTTCAGGAATACGGATCAGGAACAGAGTTGCTTGTGGAGTAAAGACCTAAAGAGAGATGACAATAATATGCTTGCCATTTACAAGGATTAATTTTACAAGGATTATGACTTAGTAAGAGATAAGTTACATGCTTTTGATATCTCGCAATGGGTTTGTCTAAACCGTGCTGTAAGTTAAAGCAACACTAAAGAGTTTTTGCTCTTTGCTGCCCCTTCAGGTTGGAAGCGGAATTGCGCATTACCACTGTTAAATAATTTAGCCTACTGCAGCAAAGCTGGCTCTGATTGGATTGTAGGTCTGCCGTAAAGCAAGTTTTTGTAGTTTTCACTCGAACTACAGGACTGCAACATGACGGGTTGAAACTTCTTTAGTGCGGTTTTGGCCGAAAGGGGGCTGCAAAGCGAATGTGAAAGTGCCGATCATCCTGTTTCGAGTGGATGAACGACTGAAACTTTTTTGGAAGCGTTATTTTAAGGTAAAAAAAACTCTTTGGTGTTGCTTTAAATACAAAAATGCAGACGAATGTGTAAAATAAGCCTGATCTAAAAATAACTTTGGTCTTATGATCTTATTTTAACCTTTGCTGAAAGTGTCCATGATTTACTTTGGCTGATCTTTCATTTTCTGCAGACTCCTGCGTCTTAAACCCTTACATCTGACCTTGTGCAAAACAAATTCATTTATAAAACTAATCCCATTGCTTGACCTCTAAACTAGCTTTTTCTGGTTGAATTTGGCCACTTTCTGCATGTGTCAAAGTTGCCGTAAGACTCCATATTTCTTCTTACATAATGAATCCTAATGGACCGAGCCTAAAGGTTTGGACTTCTTCCACCTACCTGCACAACCCAAGCCAAATCACCGTAACACAGCTCACTTATTTTGTGTCTTTACGATATGCTGCCTGCCTCTCCCCCATTCTGTAGCATGCAGACCTATTATATTAGGTTGAGGGCCTATAATGTGTTTTTTTTCCCCGTGTATTTTGACGCTGTTCTGCTGAGCACACAGACCCTAAAGAGAAATCCCATTTCAAATTAAATTTAAATGACCCCCCAAGCTCATAAACAGTGGGTCGCCTGACAGCCTAATTTATAATTCAGCACTGAGCTGGGGGCTTCTGGTAGGATTTTAAGGGAACGGGGCAGCGTATGTGTGTTTGCATGTGATACGGCTATGAAAACATATATATGCACATTTAAAACACACAAGCAAGAGCATGCATGCACGCATACAATAACCTAAGATCTAACATGTCTTCTTTTGGAAAATGCAACCCCATAATGCACTGCAGTGAGTTCTGTGAAATGCTAAAGAAGGTTGGTTTCATCCAAAGCTAAAATATATTGCTGAAACGTTAAAGAGATCGACTAAACAGGCTCACATATTTTCTTACCTTTCTTGATGATGAAATCCCGTTATATGCATAATGTATCAATTTCTCTCATTTTGCATTTGAACTGCATTGTTTACTGGCTTCAGGGTTGGTTTACTATGAAATGAGATGTTGGAATCCTCACAGGATGAGAATTTTAAATGCAGGATTAGCATACTGTATGATTTCAATGTTACAAGGGAAGAGGGAATGCTTGTTTACTGTACACTGTCTGAAAAATGTCTTAGACCTTAAAAAGGTCCTAATACTGTATGTGGGTGATTCTCACGAAAACTTGGTTTTAAACATGTCAAGCATGAAAATGTAAAAATTGCTTAAATTTACTTTTTTTCCCACCAGACATTGAAAAACAAAGTCTGGAGTAAATGGGAACATTAATTTAAAAACTTTTACTTATCATTTAACACTTTTTGTAACATAATTAAAAAAATTAGTCGTAAAAAATCTCATTACCGCAACAGTCAGAAAACATCAACACTGACATATTTTCAAAATGACATGACAAACCTGAAAGAACATAATTTGGAGATTCTGCACATGCATTTGAAATCAAAGTATTATGCTTCTATTAATTAAATTAACATTTAATAAGCATCTGTTGCGGTAATGATAATCAAAATGTCGTGTAAGCATTCTGACAAGACAATATTTCAAATTAACTGTAAAAAATGATCTTACCTGGTAGCCATCTTGAATTAACTGGTCCACGTGCTTGGTCACTCAAAATCAAACTTTATTAAAATTCTGTATGTGTGCTTAAACTGTTCTCAAAAAGTGTTGCGGAGGATGAGAACATCAGGCATGGACACATCGTTTTCCTAATTTTTCTTCATTATTATTATACATGAATATTCAGTAAATATTTTTTCTGTCATCTAAAGTAGTCTAGCAAAACATCAATTTTTTTTTCTTAATATTTTTGTGTTCATTTGATTAAATTACAACATAACTCATGTTCAAACACAGCCGGACACATTGCGGTAATGAGAATTTCAGCAGAAAATGAGATAAAATTTACAATTATAAATTCTTATGTTGAAATCACACATTGTGCAAGGTAGAACACAGTATTGTGTTAATTCTGATGCTTTTTAATGTTACTATATTACACATTTTAAAGCTAAAATCATTAGTGCCGTGGTGTTTCAATGTTTCGTGAGAATCACCCATGTACCAATTATATATACATTTGGTATCAATATGTACCCCTTAGGTATTTATATTAACTCTTTAGGTGCAAAGGTGTACTTTTTGAAAGGATACCGCCCCAGTGAAACCATTTTTTGTGCATTTTTTTCTGACAGGGTTGGTTTATCAGTAAATGCTCAATGCATGCACATTTTTACTAATTTCTTCTCTGCTTAATAAGTTTTGAAAACAATGGGCTTACATCCCAATTGCATTAAGACCCCCTGCGATGCAGCCAAAAGCACGCTTTTCACCAGAAACCAATTATGTTTCAAGGCCAGACGCAGTGTGAACGCTCTTTCAGGTGACGTCTTTTGCATGTATGTGGTTGCTCCTAAGAAAAAGTTGGACCATGTATGAATACGAAACATCTAAAAGTGGGGTCAGAGCTGTCTCCTGGTGGTAATTGCTCATGCAAAAAGCATCTTTCTCTATTGACAACCATTGAAAAGTAGCCGTGCATTCTGATGGAGTAACACTTTCTGCAAGCAACAAATAAATCACAGTTTTTCATTATATTACCGTAGATGTTTTGCCAATTTTGAGGGCTTTTAACAGAATGAGATGGATTGCTGCTTTGTCACAAGTCATAGACCGACAGGTTGGTCTTAAATGCTCGGGACTGTGCACGTTCTTGAGGTGCATCGTCCAATTTGCGTTATGATTTTCTTGCGCTGTTAGTTGCATTGAAATGCTAATAGATAGCTTTTTCCATTTAGCACAGATGTAGGGGTGCACGGGGCACAAACTAACTTAGTTGTAACGTGGACTATTTACATTGTTGCACAGGGTTGAGCGAGTTGTTTTTCCGGTATTGTTTTTACGCTGCCAAAATAGATATGGCGGCGGCCATCTTACCACAGGCAGCTCGCTCACTCGTAGCATTGAGTTTTAATGGTGCAGGTACTTTTAAATGACCATAACTTGCTACATTTTCTACCAATTTTCAAACGGTTTGGTTTCTTACATATGTTATTAACGTGGCTATAATTATGGATGCTTTAACATGTTTCATAAATTTTTTTTAGTATAAGTATGCAGGTACATCTTTGATGTTTATAACAAACATGGTAATTTAAAAGTACCTGCACCATTAAACTCAATGCTACGAATGAGCGAGCTGCCTGTGGTAAAGATGGCCGCCAAATGCGGACGTTCCACTCAATTGGCCAGCAGCGCAGGCGAGACATCTAGCCTTTATACATATCTAGTGTAAGATACCAAATCCAATGTTATGTCATCTTAATCAGTGTCTTGTCGACTAAAACATAGCATCATTTTAAAATATGTCCGCAGCTCTTAGCAACTTTTTTGGAAGGCTTGAAAATATTTTCACCCAGCGGGGTTAATTGTAATGCTTTGTTACAACTAACCCCTCAGCACTTACGATATGAAAACAGCTAACGTAAGCGTAATTCTTGCCGTTGTTTTAAATAGGCTACGCACTAATGATTGCTGGCTGCCATTAAAATAAATGTGCCTGTCTTAACAAAAATTGTTTGTCAAAATTATTTTTGTTCATAAAAATACATTTTTGATTAAATAAGGTCACGTCAAAGATTGAAATCATAATGAAATGAATGACTAAAATCAGACTTTGATGCTCATTATCTCAGAATGTTTTTGTCATAATTGTGTTGTGATTTCTCACATATTTAGACATTTGTATCCATTTACCAGTCCGTCCAGAAAGAGTTTTTTTGTGATTTTTGCGGGCAAAAATCCTCGATTTTGCAGCACGTTTTCTTAAAAAATGCGATTGAATATGCGGGATATTTATGCAATTATGGGATGAAATTGCGTGAATTTGCAAAAACTGCAGAAACTTGCAAAAGCTGCAATGATGTTCACGTCACATAATCACGTCACTTCATAACGTTCCCATGGCAACAGAGGACACGGCTGTGCTTGTGTGAAGTAAATGCAAAATTTTTCAACTTTCTGCTAATATATATGTGACTATTTTGCTTCGAAAATGCGGGGATTATGAAATCATGCAAGCCCCGCATATTTTGTGCGCGGAAATCTGTAATTAATGCGGCGAAAGTGCGTTGTATTTGGAAAAAATGCAGCCCTGCATAAATATGCGGACTTTGGCTGATTAAGCAATAAATCGTGCGATCGCACAATCACGTTTTTCTGGAGGGACTGATTTACTGATTTATATTGAACTATGGTTAGATGAGGGATTAGGGTGGCCATTCGTGCCAGTTCCGCCGGACACGTCCCGAAACATGTTTTCGGGTTCGTTTTCCGGAGGTTGTTGGTCGACCGCATACGTCATCAAGGTTTAATATTTCGGGTTTAATTTCAGAAAAGCAACCGTTACATTTCAAGGTAAGAATGAAACTACAATGATTGTGTGTCTTAAAAGAAATTAATCTTAATTTTCTAATGTATTTTAACTGAAATGTGATGACGTATGCGGTCGAGCAACACGACTTCCGGAGAACGAACCCGAAAACATTTTCGGGACGTGTCCGGCGGAACTGGCACGAATGGCCACCCTATAAGGGACGAATAGTGTAGATACATGTCTATTATACACAGATATATAAACAATATCCACTTTAAGTATATAGACAAAATAGTATAAAAAAAATAAGCCTGCAAAGTGCAAACTTAATTTTAGCAAGTGTTACAACTAACCCCCTGCCTGTTACAATGAACCCCACCTATGGGGTAAGTTGTAACGTTTGCACTTCTGTCACGTTTGGTGTAATTGTCCAAGAATGGTAAATACTAAATGTTCATTTGTAGCAGAGATGTGTGTGTTGCTTGTGTAAAAATATAATTAGTCAAACTCAAATATTTTTTGAATGATTGAGCCAAAACCAAAAAGTTGTGCTCTCCCCTACTTGTGTGATGTGCATGCACTTTCCTAGAAATGTCAGGTCCTTTATTTGTTTTTAACAATGTAACAATGTAACAAATAAGTCATACTGGTTACTCTATAGGTTTCAAATCATGATCAGAGGAATGCTGTTATTTTGCATTGATCAAACTAATTAGGTCATTGAAAATAAGCTCATAGATTTATATTGAAGGAGGGACATTGGAACGGAAAAACTTTGGCAGTAAGCAACCACCCACAATACCCTAACAACCAACTGGAAACACCATAGTGATGCACTAAAAGCTGCCCAACAAATCTTGGTATGTCACACCCATACATACACTTCAGATCTGGTTTGTGAATAAAATTTAATTATTAATATGAATGTGGATAGTGCGTATCTGTAGACCTTGTCACCTACCTTTTGCATATTAAATGTGTTAGAAGAACAGAGAGAAAGAAAATGTATGAGATACAGAAAATCTAAATTATGCTTTCTGTTTGTAAAAAACATCTTGCTTCCGACCAACAAAAATCCACAGATCCCTCTGTCTGAATAAAGCAAGTTTACAGGACCCAGAAACCAGCTAGAGATATTTACCGCTTTCAGTGTCCAAAATAACGCAGTAGGGAGCATTAGGTTTTGTGTTCATTCTTTATATCTTCATTCTTTTTATCCTCTTTATCTTCTGTGAATAGAAAAAAGGTGCCAGAGGCAAAATTTGAAGCTCTTTACAGTATTTGTGTGTGTGTGTGTGTGTGTGTGTGTTTTACATCTATATGTCTGTACACTAAAGCCATGGTCACACAAATTTCTCTGCAGACCCTTACAGCAACCAGATATGATATCATGCTCTAAAGTGCTGTTTTTATTCACAGATGGATTCTGATGTGTTTGCACCGTTGCTTTATTGTTTATTGTTGCACACAATAGGATTGCGCAATACTGTTATTTTAAGTTTTTCCTCCATCTGAAAAGGTCACGCTGTGACGTATCAATCATCTATTAGTCACACGTCCTTAAGTGATATGAATTTGCAGGTGAAAGTTCACCAAACTTGAGTTTTGGAATACAGCGAACTGGAAGTTAGCATTATCCGTCTGATGCATCCCAACGCTATCCCTAATTCATATTAATTCATACGATCACATTCGTACATTTTTGTATCATTTACCTTTGACCCTGTGACGTTGGGGTTAGGTTTCGTTATTGTCATTGTAATGAATACGAATTATAGCCAACTCGTAAATTACCGTATGTATAAATTCTCGTGAGATCTGTGAGTCTGCATGCATATGATGGAAGTCGATGGAACATAAAGTGCAATGTGACCGCATCTTAATTCAGGGGTTTATAAAGATTAAAGGTGGGGTGCATGATTTGAGTCGGGCTGAGTATCAAAACACACTTGTAGCCAATCAGCAGTATGGGGCGTTTCTACTAACCAACATCATTGGCTGGGTTGCGTATGTGTGGGGCAGGTCTATCAAAAGAAGGTCCAGATTCTATTGGGGTGGGGCGTGTTTGTTTAGGTGATTTCAAATGTCAACATTGGCTTTCAGAGATCATGCACCCCACCTTTAATTTAATTTATACAGTGCTGTCTGTATGCCATTTTTGTGTCAGTATGGCAATGGATTGTACAAATCGATTCTACAAGCAGGATTTAAGTCTTTCTTGCTGTCCATTTTAGGAGCGTTTCATTTCAATACCTCTATAGTGCAAAAATAATGTCTGTTTTTAAACAGGTTTCCCAAACACCCTCTGTGATTGGTCGGTCAAACAGATAGTCCCAACCCTAACTGATGTGACTGGTAGAGCCAAAAAAGGGCAGCAGATAGCAGTGGCGGCCGATGACTTTTTTTCAAGGGCGCGCAATGCAAAGTTTGTCACAACATGAATGTAGCCCGTCATGTGTGTGGTTCGTAATTTCAAACTAATGTTCTGCGCGTCCAGTGAACCTATGTGCACCACGTGTTCCGCCAAAACAAGCGCCTGGTGCAGACGCGTCTGAAGGGTCCGTGATAAAAGAGACACTCACGTTCGCCAGACACTCTCATAATCTCATGCATAATCAGAGTTTATTGTTAAGTGAGTGTCTTGCGTGTATTTTGTGAACGTGAGCGTCTCTTTTATCATAAATGGTTTTGACGTGTGTGCAGCAGGTACATATTTTGACAAAACACGTGATGCACATAGTTCACATGACGCAACAAACACATATTTTAAAAACATGAGCAACACACATGACACTTTGCGCCCCTTGGAAGAGCAGTCACGAGCCGCCACTGGAGATTCTAAGACTTAAACTGCTATCAGGTCATATAAAGATCTTTTTGTCCTATGCAGAAATGCAGAACATGGCTCCGAGAGAGAGAGAGAGAGAGAGAGAAAGAGAGAAAGAGAGAGAGAGAGAGAGAGAGAGAGAGAGAGAGAGAGAGAGAGAGAGAGAGAGAGAGAGAGAGAGAGAGAGAGAGAGAGAGAGAGAGAGAGAGGGGGGGTTTGTGGAATGGTGGATGATACGTAAAGCAAAGAATGGCAGGAATGACAGATAAAGACGTCGTCACAGGGTGATGGGAGTCTTAGGGCAGAATAAGACCTTCCCCTCTTCTACTTGTCAGACTAAGCAGCATTGTTTTTCTTTGAAAAAAAATATCGCACATTATGAAACATCACACATGATTAGCAAGCTCTTCTTTTTTTCTTTGACAAGTGAATGCGTGACTGCCTGTCAGGAAGGGATTCTGCTGAGAGTCTTCCTGTCATTTCCCTCTTCATCTCTTTCAATTCCGCATTCAGCTTTGATGAGTTATCTCACGTGTCTGGAACAACACTCGGCGGATTGCCGCGTTTGTCTTTGACTCATTGTTTGAATAAATAACTGTGACGCTTTTGGAGTTTCACAAACTCAGGCATATTGACTTTTTGCCTCTGAACGGTGATGCTGTTAAGTTTAACGTCCCGTGCATTGTTGATTTTACAAATAAAAACCAAAATAAATTCTTCTATTGTGGTGCAGCGGTTAGCGCATCAGCTCTATAAATGTGTGCTGTGATGCTAACCAAGGAAGTGCAGGTTCGAGTTTGACCCGCAATGTGTCCCAACACATCTTACCCTAACAAAATGTTCAGTTGTTTCAACCCATGGTTGGGTAAAATAAAGACAAACACAATAAAATAAACCTACACTATAAGGTACAAACGTTTTCAAAAAGGACATCTTAGCACCTCATATGTACATTTCAATACCTAAATGGTACATATTAGGATCGTTTTAAAGGGTACTGTCCGAGTAACAGCTTTTGTATCATATTTGCCTTAAAGGTGCAGTGTGTAGATTTTATCTGCATCTAGAGGTGAGGTTGCGTATTGCACCCCTTCTTTCCAAGCAAATAGAGAAGCTACAGTAGCCATCACAGGACAAACATGTCGTCGTCTTAAACAACATAGTGACAAATACACTCTGTACAGCAGTTAAGGGCTACTGTAGAAACATGATGACGCAAAATGGCGCCTTCCATGAAAGGGGACCAGCGGTGTATGTAGATAAAAACGGCTCATTCTAAGGTAATAAAAACAGTACAGTTCACTTTGTAAGGTCTTTATACACCACTGATATCACAGTTGTCTATTTTATATTGCATTGCTGTCAAAAGATTCTTCTAAAATTTACACACTGCACCTTTAACCATATTGAAACAACCCATCATATGATAATTTTAACCCAATGGTTGGGTTTGGCCATATTGTACCCAATATCAGCTCAGCATTTTTGATTAAGTGTACACACCAAAAGCGAATTCAAGTCAACGCAAAGATCCGAATAAACGTGAACTCACGCCGCCCGATGTAAATGATGCAAATCGCGCGTCGTGATTGCTGTGAAAACACGCTATTCGCCTCAAACTGAAAATAAAAATATGAAAATATTCAACTTAAATGGCACAAAATTAAATCCTTCGAGTAATCTACAGCGATGCTTCACGTTTGGTGTGTATAAATCTTTTCATATTGCCAAAGATTTTACATTTGAAAGCTTAGTCAAAATGGCACATGAAGCAAACCCAGTGCTCTGTTTAAGTTGTTAGCGAAAGAATAAACGAAAAACCCCAACATCTAAGGTGTGTTTGTTTTCCTCTGTGACCTATTATCTTTTAGTCAGAAGTGGTGTGTGATGTGGCATCAGGTCAGGTAAGCCAAGAGCTAAACGTGTGTGTGTGTGTGTGTGTGTGTGTGTGGACTGTAGACAAACTTCAGTCTTCTAATTGACTTGGTGTCAGTGAATGGTCAGGGCAAGGTTGCCCTCCACTTCACTCTTCTCCACAATTCAAAAAGGCTCATGGGACTCAGACTAGCGGTGGCATTTTCAGTTAATAGGCCGATGGATTTTAAGCACACACACAGCCGCTTCACAGAGGGCGTGCTGGTGAGGTCTGTCAAACGTTAGATTTTCTCTTACATCTGTCAAAATATGCTTTTACAGTGGATACGTCCCACACCGACGCTGTCAAAATCATCAGCAAATGTAATTGTTTTTTTATGTGCTGTTAAGACAGATAAATCGTTCAAACACTTCGGGACAGTTAGAATCATTTCATTTGGGAATACGACTCGTGTTGTTAAAGCCTCTGCAAGCAATGATATGGATATTTGATTTGGGAAAAATTGTGATAAAGGGATCCCAGTGCATGTAATGGTCACCTTTTATAATGGTTAAATATTGTTATCAATGGGTCAGTATGTTTCCTAATACAGTACCATTTAGGTATGTATACATTTGGTACAACTATTAACCTTTGAGGCACTAATATGAACTCTTTGTGAGCAAATCTGTACTTTTTGACAGGGTACCACCCCAGTGACAGCTATAGGGATACTTTTTTGACGTTTTTTCTGACACTGTACACGTCAAGTTATAATAATTTGTTTGTACACAAACAAAAAATGCTGGGTTCTTTCAATACACACTCTCAGAAAAAAGGTACGAGAAGATACACAAGTTGTCATTGTTACGGTATTGTGGTGGAGGATGAAGGAGAGACGACGGATGACAATTAACATATAACTTTTAACAACGTTAACAAGAATTGACAAGTGTAATATATTTCAAACAATAAAATCAACGGTAACATAGACACCCCGAGAACACACCCCGACTGGAGGATTCTGGGAGTTGGAGTCCAGGCGACAATGAAAGGGAAATCCAGGACAATAGACAGGAATGTGACAGTCACTGGGACGGTACCTTTTCAAAAAGTACACTTTTGAACCTAAAATATGCATACTGGTAGTTCGAAGTAACACTTGGTACCTTACATACTGGTACCTCAAAGGTACACATCTGTCAAAAATGGTACATAATAGGACCCAGTGACAACTTTTGCACCCTTTTTTATGAGTGCATGGTTGGATATAATATGGACAAACCTAACCGCTGGGTTTAAAGGTGCAGTGTGTAGATTTTAGTGGCATCTAGCAGTAAGATTATGAATTGCAACCAATGGCTCAGTCCACCGTTCACCGAAATGCATAGAGAAGCTACGGTAGTCACCACAGGACAAACATGTTGTCTACAACAAAAGACAGTAGTGACAAAATGCGCTCTGTAGAGCAGTTTGTCTGTTTAGGGCTACTGGAGAAACATGGCGGCACAAAATGGCGACTTCCATGTAAGGGGAACGTCTCATTCTAAGGTAATAAACACATAACAGTACATTTTGTAAGGTCTTTATACACCACTGATAATATAGTTATGTATATTATATTGCATTTCTGTCAAAAGATTATTCTAAAAGTTACACACTGCACCTTTAAATTAACCTATATGCTGGGTTGTTTAAACCATGGTTGTGTCAAATATGAATATAAGTTGTTGGGCTTATTATATTTTACCTAAAACTTTTAAAAAGTAAATGTGCTAAAGGTTCTTTACAGCGATGCCATAGAACTATTTTTTGGTTCCCTAAATCATTGGTTTTCAAACTGGGGGCCGCGAGATGGTGCCTGAAGGGCCCCGGTTTTATGACATTTTATAAAATACATTCATTTATCATGAATTCTTTGTTATTAAACCTAAAAAAATAAGCCAACTAACCATGGGCGTAGATTTAGGGTGGGACGCTAGGGACATGTCCTTACCAATATTCAGGGAAGACTGAATTGTCCCTAGCAATAATTTCGACCAAACAATCTGTATTTATATATAACCACTGATGTCCGTCTTATTCTTGTTTTTTCTATTTTTTACTTATTATATATTTTTTTCAGGAATCATTTAAATGAGTTTAGAAATCTTTTGCAATCCCGTTCTGTAAAAATAACGCTCTATGTGGTACACAAACGATTAACAGCTTTCGTTCTCTACAATGCCCGCCACCGTAACTCACATCGCTAATATGATTGGCTTTGCATTTCTTTAGTCCCGCCTCTCTAACTCACATTGCTTATATGATTGGATTAGCATTTCTTTAGTCCCGCCTCTCTAACTCACTTTATGAAGGCTTGTCTTTACTCGCTACGTGTGATAGGATGGTTTCACTTTGTACAACGCGCCAAAGTTCACTCAACAAGACGCCCGTGATTATTCGGGCTACAGGTAAGTGAGGAAGAAAGTATTATTATACCCACTGTAACTGTTTCATGCACAAAAAAAGTTGTGTCACATAATGATTCAAGGACAGTGTTTTCACCAATACACGCCAATCCCATGTTAACCTGAGGAGTTGCAAACTTGTGTCAACCTTTTATGGGGTGGCAAGGTTATTTAGGGGGTCCCTAATCCATGAAAGAAAATAACCCCAACATGGTAAAAACATGAATTCATGTCATGATTGCTGAATACTTTAAATTACTGCACTGTGGTCATTACTTGCACAGATGTAGACATAATGTAAGGTTGCATTTTAAACTTTTTCACACTGATTAACTGTTTGTTAATGAAAAGAAGATATAATATGAACTACAGAAACGTTAATAAACGTTGTTCAGGAAACAGCATGATATACATACCTCCTTCAACACTGGGATTTTTTTGGCAAAATTAAATTAATAATTAAATATTAATTGCATATTCTTCAATGTTATAAAGTAAATATGGATTCATATATGTTACAATGTGATTTTCTTTTTTTTTACAAAGACTTAAACAGTTACTGTTTATTAGGCTCTAGAACATAACGGATTGTTTATTATAGTACATTAAATTTGGGATGGCACCGGGGGTGGCGAGTCAGATGTCACTGAGTAAAGTGCATACTGAGTTGTCTGTTGTTTATGTCAAGTAAATGGTGATAAACAGTTTTTGCAATGCGACCATTTTATTTATGTCCCCACCAATGCCAGGATCAAACCTACGCCCTTGCAACTAACCAACAGCACTACTAGGTATAATTTTATATGTTTTGTTTAATTAAAATATTACATTTTAAAACTGTTTTTGTCATAAATTTTCTTTCGGGGGGGCTGCGAAAAAATGCACTGTACACAAGGGGGGCCGCACGCTAAAAAGTTTGGGAACCACTGCCCTAAATAACCATTCAGTCAAAGGATCTTAAAAGAAGCATTACTTTCTTATCTTATCATTGTCTAAAAACCCTTTTCACTATAAAGAACCTTTTGTACAACAGAGAGGTCCTTTAGATGGATTATGGCAGGGGTTTTCAAACTGGGGTCCCGGGACCCCCAGAAGGTTCAAAGGGGTCCCCAAACAATTTCAGAGGGAAAAAACTAAACAAAATTTCTAATATAGGTCTACAAAAAGGTTCTTAATTGTGAGAAATTACTATTTATCTAACAGATTTTACATGTTTTCATACAATATATATATAAATGGATTTATATTTTATGATGGGGGTCCGTCGCATACAGTAAGGTTCATCGGTTTACTTGAAGCGGTGTTTATAAGACTGACATGACACCTTCATAATCATGACATGAAGGAGATTTTATGCACATTTATGACAACTGTCATTAAGTGTCATTTATTCAATTATGTCATTTTTAATGCAAAGATGAGATTGTTTGAAATGTATGATGACTTGACATAAACCAATACATCAAAACTTGTCATAAGTCTGTCATAAACATGACATAGCAGAATAATGATCAAACTTAAGAAACTATCTAGCTTTATGGGTTAACATTACATTAAACTGTCATTTAAATGTTAAATGTTAATACTGTAAAATCATTTTAAATAGCTTAACAAAATGCAACAGACACGTCAAAAGATTATATTTAACTTTATGTATGTGCACAATCCATAAAAAACTAACAGAACTTGTTCTTCCTCGCAAGAGGTTTCTGAAATTTTCTGACATAGAACAAAACATTTAATTAATTTAATGCAATTACCTTTTTTCCCAGCGATATGGACCCAACGCCGCATGGCTTAACCACGTATAGTGTTATTTTCATTTAATTTAAGGTAAATCAGTTTCCAGATGCAATAAAATATAATTATCAATTGTAATAATAATAATAATAACAATAATAACAATAACAATAATAATGATAATGATAATGATAGTGATAATGATAATGATAATGATAATAATCATAATAGTAATAATAATTATAATGATTATTATTATTATTATTATTATTATCATTATTATTGAATGATTGATTGATTTTATTTGTGAAACACATGGAGAAAACTTAAAATAAACATTATGAACTGAATAATATTTATGACGTTGTTATAAAACTATTTAACAGAGTATTATTAACACATTTTAATGACAAATTATATTTGTATCATTATAGTTGACGTAAAAAATATTCCAGACGTTGATATAATACTATATGACAGATTATTAACACCTAATTACAAATTCAATTTGTATCACTGTTAAAAAGTGGTTGGCTATGTTATCTTGGTAATGTCAAGTTGTCATGACAAGTTATGATGTATTGCTTATCGTCAAGTTGTCATAGCAAAGACATCTCAAACAATGTCATCTTTGCATTAAAAATTACATAATTGAATGAATAACACTTAATGACAATTGTCATAAACATGCATAAAATCTCTTTCATCTTCATTGCACGTGTCATGTCATGATTATGAAGGTGTCATGTCAGTCTTAGGAACACCCCTTCAAGTAAACTGATACAGTTTATCATATTTGGGGGTCGTTGCCATCATAAAATTTGAAAACCCCTGTATCATTGAACCATTTAGCCATAATGGTTCTTTAATGGCATTGTGTTGAACCTTAATTTTTTAAAGGTGAACCATGAGTAAAAGTATTTTTTCGAGTGTAGTTTGTGCAAAAGGTACCTGTGATATCTTGTTCAAGTCAGAACATTAAACCAACTTTGGCCATCTTAATACTGGTCAATTTTTAATATCTAAATATTTCCATAGCCTGAATTGCATCATTCAGTCAATGGCATATGTGTTGCATCATACCCAACCGACGGTCCACAGAGGAAACAGACCTCTAAAATAGAACAATGTTAAAAGTACATTAGCATCTTCACAGCCTTATGTCTCAGAAAAGCTCCCAGAGGATGCACACCAGCCCTGAAGATCTGGATAAATTATTAATTGAAAATGTTAGAATTATAGTTTCAAGTTCAAACTGGGAAATTAAATAAATAACGAAGTTGAAAGTTGCAATTGCTAAGTTTAATTTCAACTTTTAGATGAATGAGTGGTGCCCTTTGAATCGCTTTTTGATTTGCAGTCAACTTGAATATTGATGTCTTCATCATTTGACCTCATCAGTCTTCAGAGACAGGCCCAGACTTCAGACATTTGATGCATAAGTAACAAGACGGTCCACGACTAGAATTTAAACCGTGTAATGACTCCTCACATTGACGTTGTAGTTTTAGTAAAACATACTTTTTATTTATTTAGAGAACCATTTTTTTATTGAACTGATATGCTTTATATCACCTTTTAGTGTAAGTGAACTTTTTCTTTTTCAGTTTGGCCTCACCTTGTCCCATCACTTGTTGGTTACCCATTAAGGACAAAATTTCAATGCTTTAAGTAAGGAAAACAGACCAACATTACTGTAAGATCCCTCTGAGCTGTTGTTATTAATAATGACATCATTTAATTAAGGCCAAACAAGCGGAGCGCAGATAAATGAGACATGATGCATCCTGTCGCCCCCGCCCCTCATTTAAGGAATATTTAAATTAACAGGGAGACTGAAACGAGGACCCTCTTTGGGTCATTGCACTTCAAAGTAAATAATATTTTTCAGCTTAAGCATACTTCCCCTGAACTCACTTCTCTATTTCATGGCACACTAACCTCCGAGTTTCAAGCCCTTCATTCGGATTTCTTCATTATTTTTACTATTAGAGATGCAGAAAATAATACCCGTCTTATGTTTGGGCGCATATTGGATGGAATATCAAGTAAATGTAATAGTTATAGAGAAATGCCTGCCTCGTTTCCTCACGAATGTCCACTATAAAAAAAGATTTGTTGGTTCAACTTAAAAAAAGTAAGTTGCCTGTTTGCTTTAAAAGTTCATTTAACTGAAAAATATTAGTTAAATCTTATGTAAAAATTGTTGTGTCAACTAATTTTTGAAATTGAATTAAGTATAAAATATAGTTATATATATATATAATTTACAAAAGATAAAATATTTAACTTCCTTAAACTAACACAATGATGTCTAGGATTTTAACAGCTCTGTTATAAATCATTTGGACTGGCTTAACTATAGTAGTCATAGCCTGTGACCATGTGCAAATGCAGTAACCTATGTGCGAGAAGATCATGGCGTGCATGAAAGTGAGAGCAGCATGAAACGGCAGGCATTCTCTAATCTGTCTGAATGTATAGAGATTCGCTTTGACAACTCGACATATTTTTTTAATATGACTTTCAAATGTAAGTCAAGAGTCAAGTACAAGGCCCAGGTATTTATCTTCTGAGACCTGCTGGATCTTATACCCATTTATCCATAAATCTAACTTTTCTGGTATGGAATTAAATCTTGAAGCAAAACAAATAGACATGGTCTTTTTAACATTCAATATCAGACCTGCGTTTTGAAACCACACCACCACATTTTGCAGATGTTTTGCAAGTTCTTCAGAAACTGCCTGCACATTTTTCCCTCGCACATAAACCACTGCATCATCTGCATACATTTGAAGTCCTGCTGTAAGACAAGAGTCCGGCAAATCATTAATATACAATGTAAAAAGCAATGGCCCAAGAATGGACCCTTGCAATACTCCTGTATTTACTTTTAAATATGTAGACATTTCATTATTAACCACCACACACTGATCTCTCTGTTCGAGATATGATTTAAACCACTGCAAAGTTACTGGTGAAAAGTTAAAATTGGACAATTTATGTATAAGAATGTCATGATTTAAGGTTTCAAACACCTTTTTAAGATCTAAAAAGACGGCATCAACAATTTCTCCACTATCTATTGCAGATTTAAATTGTTCTACAAGAAAACAATTTGTAATTTTTAGTGCTTTTCTTATCCCTTGAATAATTTCAGACGGTAAGCAAAGGTGGTATACGCAATGACTGCCAGTTCTGCTACATACTGTCAACACTGTTACTCTACATTAGTAACAGAGAGTTTTTTTTCCTTTGCTTATGGCCATATATCCACTATGTACATGTGCAGATATTGAATACATATTCAGAGTAGCTATAAGATCATATCAGACTTCAGACTTTAGCGGGACAGTTATTCAAACTGGCCATTTTTCTTGAATACTAAACCCCAGCATGGATTTTTATCCTCTGTAGGGACTTAGATTTGACCACCTAAATGAATAATCAGAATATCACAGATAGATGCCCGGTGTATAGTTTTAAAAATATTCATGAGGATTGTATTCCCTCAGTTCTACCGGGAACGGTTGCTATCATCAGTGGTGAATGTTGAGATCTTTTACAAAGCGCATGAACACCAGTGAGATATGGTTACACACATATTTATGTTTTATTGTTTATATTTGTAAGTATCATGTTGATGATGAAACCAGGTACAGGTGCAGTTCCTTCTCTTTTATACGGCTATGCGTTACCTGTCCACATTTACACAGCCAGCAAGGAGTTACAATATATGTTGAACATGTAAAGTTAAAGGAAAACTTAAACAATATTTTACAATGTTCTTACCTTGACAAATGAATACATACCTATAATTTTTCAATGCGTGCACTTAATCTTTGTACAGTGCGTCGTGAATGTGTTAGCATTTAGCCTAGCCCCTTTCATTCCTATGGCTCCAAACAGGGATGAATTGAGAAGCCATCAAACACTTTTATGTTTTCCCTATTTAAAGACTGTTACATGAGTAGTTACACGAGTAAGTATGGTGGCACAAAATAAAACTTTTGCTTGGAGCCATAGGAATGAATGGGTCTAGGCTAAATGCTAATACATTTAAGAAGCGCTGTACAAAGATCAGGGCATGCATTGAAAAAAGATAGGTATGCATCAATTCATCTAAGTTGAGGTAAGAACATAGTAAAATATTGAAAAACTGTGGTGTTTTCCTTTAAAATTGATTATTTTAAAGTGGTAAAGTAATGTGAAAACATACATTTATAAATAATGAAATATCAGATTGATTTATTTTCAGTCTCACTGCATTAAGTAGGTTTATAAAATCCAAACATCCTGTTTTTTGTCATATTTTAATGCTTTATATAATGAGGGAAATACAGTTTCATCTTTGCAATGATGTCTTAATATTTAATAGCACCACACTGTTTCTCAAGCTAGGGGGGCAAAGTAGAGATCCTTGATTTCAGTCAAGTCTTTGAAGACTGATGAGCCCTTAAAGGAGCTGTGGCCATGCAGGAGGGCATGGGTTTTTGGTGGGGGTCTTTCAAACCGGTCATTTTAATTTTGAATCACAGAATTGCTTTCTGAAAACCTGCTGACTTCTCATTAGGATGGCAGTGGCAAAACAGAATGAATAATACATAGAGAAGAAAGAGTCCAATCTTTGCTGCATTTTGGCTCAGTGCTTTGTTTTCTTATTTGATTAATGGATGAATAAACTGTTTACATAATTGCTCTTTGAGTCTTTTCATTGTCAATCTTTCTTTTCAGGGAGGCATTTCGAGTTTTTTTATTCACTGTACTGTACGTTTTGTCCCACTAATAGTAAACCAAAGCTGCAGGACATTATATTATTATAATGGACATCAAGTGATGACTCAATACAGTTTTTTACATATTTATGCGTCTAGCAGATGCTTTTATCCAAAGTGACTCACACATGTTGACATATTGTTTAAAGAGCCAACAATAGTCTACGATGTAAGATTTACTTTTTAAATGTATTCTCCAGGTTTATTCCCATATGTTTTTGTTTAGTTCTTTTATACAAAATATGGTCAAAAATGGTCACTGGGGAAACACCCTTTGAAAGCGCAAAATCCACTTTTACAAGTTGTTTGGACATAAATGTGTGTTGGCATTGTGTGAACAACAACCATACAATGACAAAAAACACCCACACCCGCTGTTTTGACTCTCTTGTGAATGTGACGTCACACTGATAAAGCCCCGCCCATGGGCACTGACTGACTGTTTTTTACCCAAAAGATTTTCTAAATGTATTTGTTAGCAAATTGTAGCACTAATGTGGCTATACTATTGTCTCAAACTGTATTCACAGCTGTTTTACCACTGTCTGTTGGTAAGGGAGTGAAAAGCTGTAGCTCATTTGCATTTAATTTTGGACATGCTATAACCAATGATCTGTTGGGTATTTTGAGCTGAAACTTCACAGACACATTCTAGGCACACCTGAGGACTTACGCTCACCTAAAGGATTATTATGAACACCTATTCAATTTCCCATTAATGCAATTATCTAAATAACCAATCACTTGGCAGTAGCTTTAATGCATTTAGGGGTGTGGTCCTGGTCAAGACAATCTCCTGAACTCCAAACTGAATGTCAGAATGGGAAAGAAAGGTGATTTAAGCAATTTTGTGCGTGGCATGGTTGTTGGTGCCAGACGGGCCGGTCTGAGAATTTTACAATCTGCTCAGTTACTGGGATTTGCACGCACAACCATTTTTAGGCTTTACAAAGAATAGTGTGAAAAGAGAAAGACATCCAGTATGAGGCAGTCCTGTGGGCGAAAATGCCTTGTTTGATGCTAGAGGTCAGAGGAGAATGAGCCGACTGATTCAAGCTGATAGAAGAGCAACTTTGACTGAAATAACCACTCGTTACAACCGAGGTATGCAGCAAAGCATTTGTGAAGCCACAACACGCACAACCTTGAGGCGGATGGGCTACAACAGCAGAAGACCCCATCGGGTACCACTCATCTCCACTACAAATAGAAAAAAAGGCTACAATTTGCACGAGCTCACCAAAAATGGACAGTTGAAGACTGGAAAAATGTTGCCTGGTCTGATGAGTCTCGATTTCTGTTCTGACATTTAGATGGTAGAGTCAGAATTTGGCGTAAACAGAATGAGAACATGAATCCATCACGCCTTGTTACCACTGTGCAGGCTGGTGGTGGTGGTGTAATGGTGTGGGGGATGTTTTCTTGGTACACTTTAGGCCCCTTAGTGCCAATTGGGCATCGTTGAAATGCCACGGCCTACCTGAGCATTGTTTCTGACCATGTCCATCCCTTTATGACCACCATGTACCCATCCTCTGATGGCTACTTCCAGCAGGATAATGCACCATGTCACAAAGCTAAAACCATTTCAAATTGGTTTCTTGAACATGACAATGAGTTCACTGTACTAAAATGGCCCCCACAGTTACCAGATCTCAACCCAATAGAGCATCTTTAGGATGTGGTGGAACGGGAGCGTCGTGCCCTGGATGTGCATCCAACAAATCTCCATCAACTGCA
Source organism: Misgurnus anguillicaudatus (assembly GCF_027580225.2). Lineage (NCBI taxonomy): Eukaryota > Metazoa > Chordata > Actinopteri > Cypriniformes > Cobitidae > Misgurnus > Misgurnus anguillicaudatus. The sequence continues at coordinate 15,605,456 of NC_073342.2, read as the reverse complement.
ATATGCTATCCTATCAACATGGACCAACATTTCTAAAGAATGCTTTCAATGCCATGTAGAATTAAGGCAGTTCTGAAGGTGAAAGGGGGTCAAACACAGTATTAGTATGGTGTTCCTAATAATCCTCTAGGTGAGTGTATATTAAATCTTGTAAAAATAGGCATAATATGGGCCCTTTAAAGGTCCTAATATGTACTGTACCATACAGGTACACATATGCATGCATTTGGTACCAATATGTACCCATGAGGTTATAATTTGAACTCCTTAGGGTCTACTTTTTTAAAGGGTCACGCCTTTTTTGACAATTTTTCTGTCAGTGTATAGGTAGTTGCTTTCTATTAGTGAAAAACTTCTGCTTAAGAATGTGTTCATATGTCTTCTTGTAACGTGTTAATCTCCAAAGTACCCTACGTAAACATGAACATGTGGTTTCAAAAGAGGCCTCATACAAGTATGAGTAATGCTCCTCGAATAAATCCCTCAATATAATTATAGTAAAATGATAGCAGCTCACTCACATCTGACAGTATCGTTGCACAGTAATGAAAGACTGATTGGCCTGCCATTGCAAACCATCCGTCTGTCTGGTCGTCTGATGACTCTTTGGTCATGACCTGTTGTACCTCCGCAGATGGTGATTCGCAGTCGATGCCCCAGATGGCGAGACATTATCTGCTGTGAGTAAACCAAGCTCGACTGTGATTCAGTTTCACTCCTGCCCCGTTTTATTCCATCCGCGACGAGCGCTGACGCAAATGCCTTTTGATTCGATCAACTAATGATAAATGCGCTTTTCACATTTCACGAAACCACGTCAGCCGGTTGGCTGCTGTAGTTATTCCGTCATTGTTTATGAGTGGAACGATGAAAACGATGAATGGCAAAGACTTGAATTCATTTCAATTGTCATACAGACGAGCATAAAAAGCTAAATAAGTGCAATATATACAGTTTGAGCAAGTACATAGTGGCATCAGTCATTCTGTCACTTGAAAATTGATGGCGAATTCTAGATGTCGTCTGTCACAGATGTATAATTTCATGCAAGGCGGTAACAACATAATAACAGCAATTACAGACAGGTAAAATGACAGTTTTATCTACAAGTAAAATGCAACTATATTGGATGCAAAGCTTGACTTTCTCTTCTTGAACTACTGTACAAAGAGTTTCCCTTTTTTATTTATTTAAAGCCATTCCAACATCTATGGTTACATTAATGCAGACAACTGGTTAATCTATACGCAAGTATAAAGAAGGACAATTTGGCATCTCCAGTTCACATTATCTGCACGTCTTTGGACTGTGGGAGGAAACCACCCAGAGTAAACCCACACTGACATAGGGAAAACATGCAAACTTGTGCATATATTAAAAATATTTGCATTTAATAAAAGCTTATAGTAGTGAGTTGACTAGTGATGTACAAAGCTCTCTGACCGCCCTGCACCGCAGTCAGTGAATCAATCACATCTTGAAAAATGAGAAAAACAACCAAGGAGAAGAACCAACAGATACACACGCAATGGTAGACGCTTACAAATAGGAGGGTCAGGAACAAGAAAAATGGCCCCCAAGGGACGCAAATTAAGACAAAGGATGTGCGTGCCCCGCCTGAATCAGGGTTAACCAGTGGCCATTGTGGAGGCCGTAAAGCAGAGAGAGAGAGAGAGAGAGAAAGAGAGAGAGAGAGAGAGAGAGAGAGAGAGAGAGAGAGAGAGAGAGAGATTGAGAGAGAGAGAGAGAGAGGAAAAGAAAGAGAGAAATCAGCACGCCATCAGTTCTGCACCATTGTGATGGATGGAGCCTGGAGCCAGCTATATTAAACCCATTAGAGGGACATTTCTGCACCTTTCTATATAAATCTCCAGATAAATTATTTACCTCTTGCAGCCCCACGCAACATGATATATGTGTGTAGGCTTTTTGTGTGCCCCTTAAGACCAGCTTTCAACAAATCTCACTGTACAGACCCTGAATATGCTCCTGTTTGTGACGAGTGACCCGTGCAAAGCAGCGATTAGCATTATAGTGCTGTTTTTTGAGGGACCGGTGCCAAATTCATTTCTGACGAAAAACTAAGGCCATTGTTTGCATAATGCATTTCGGGCAAAATACGCTGTTAGCAACCACTTTGATTAAGAGGATTTGGAAAGGATATTACACTATTCAAATATCTCTTTAGTTATAGCTTTAATCAATGTCTTTTAAATGACAAACGTGTTTTGTTTAAGGGATGTCCGAGTCGATGAGTCTACTTGAGATGACTTTGATCTGCTTTACTAAAAACCATGCTGGGGTGCGTTTCCCGAAAATCATTGTTAGCCAATTATGGTTGCAAGCAGTGTTTCGGAAAGTTACTTTTAAAAGTAATGCATTACTATATTAAGTTACTCCCAAAGAAAGTAACCAATTGCATTACTTAGTTACTTTTCATGGAAAGTATACTTTACTTTTTAGTTACTTTTGTGTTACTTTTTCTTGGCTGTGGCTTGATCTCTTTCAGGCCTTGCAAGTGATTTTATGACTGAAAACAGGGTTTCCAGCATCAAATTTGTTGGTTAAGGTGGTAGGGTAGTTAAGGTGATTGTGGCCAGGGGCATGGCAATCAAAGGGGCAGGGCAGTTTTCAGAATGAGAATATTATTATTTAAAGCAACACTATATAGTTTCCATGTAAAAATGACTTGCAGTTCCCCCATGTGGTTGAAAAGCGCAACAGTGCCTGGTATCAGACACTCTTCTGAACGCAGGGGGAGGGGCGGGGCTGTGTGCTCTACCCTCCACCGCCACTTTCAGAGTGTGCTTGTAGCAGCTAGGAGGCTGCTCAGGTTGCAGCAACAGTACAATTTGTCCAGTTAAAAGTTGTTCTATCACTGAAATAATTTTAGAGACATTATTTAAACGTTAAATAACTACATAGTGTTGCTTTAAAACAATCAAATAAAACTTAATTTTGAAGAAACTATGACAGAAAATGAACACATACTAGATTATTAATGTATTAAATGTTTTTAACAGATACCTCAAATGGGAATAGCTGCGTGATGAAGTGAAACTAAAGGGTTAATAAAACCAAACTGAAGCAGATGTTGTAGAATGTCTGGCGAACGATGATAGATAGCGCGAAGATTGTAAAAACTGATTATTTCCTATTAATTACATTATCTTAAAGGAGTGTAACTACTGTAGCATGTACATTATGCACATAAATAACGTGAGCAAGAGCGCTCAACAATTATATTGAATCAACAGGCACGTGCAACCTAGCTAGCAGGTTGCTCAAACAACAAAAATCACCAGCTAACTTACTTTAATGTAAGTTTTATCAACTATCAACTAATGTAAGATGTTTTATGAACTGGCTACTAGTTATCCTCCAGACAGTAACGGACCACGTCTTTCTCTCATTTGGCCGTGTGGCGGGCATGCCCACTCGCCATGTGAAGCGCGTCCGCGCTATTCCCCCGAGATGCACTTGACGGCCTTTTGTGCAGCAAATGTATTTTTTTTTGATGACCTAGTTAAGGGGGTAGGGAACTGCAAAAAGCTGCGGTAAACCCTGCTGAAAAGTTCTGCATTCAGAAATTGCATATTTCATCACAAAAATGTCGAGCTCTGGCCTTCCACCTCAGATTCTGACAAAAACTGTTCCTACACAGGCGTGTACGCATAGAGTGCATAATGTAACTACGTTTAGTTTAATTCAGTACATAATTTTTTTATCAAATTAATTAAACTAAAAAAGTAACTTGCATTACTTTTTTGAAAAAGTAACTAAAATATTAATGTGTACATTTAAAAAGTAATGCGTTACTTTACTCGTTACTTTAGAAAAGTAATATTATTACGTAATGCGTGTTACTTGTAATGCGTTACCCCGAACACTGGTCGCAAGTTCCATCGTTACGGCATAGTTCAATGATTCGTGTATTTCCCGAAACCATCGTTCCAACGAAGATTCGCAAACTTTGTACGTACTATCCATTTTTTCTTGTGAGATAACGAAACTAGTACTAACTAGCCAAGACTGATTTGTTACCCTGTCAGTGATAACCCAGCTAAGGTCATTTTTTTGTGATTTACTAATTTCTACATAAAATCATACTATATAATGTAAAGAACATTCTGTGCATATAACCTTGATATCTTTAATATTATTGACTGAGTAAAATCATGTCAAAGATTAAAATCAATAAGTAAAAATCTAACTTTGATGCTTTAACCAGAATTTAAACCAGCATAGCAATTCACTTTGGCTGAGACAGGACATTTTAGCACTGCTTTCCATAAAAGTTTATTAGGGAAATTAAAGGGTTTGTAGGTATACAATTAGCTCATTATGGTTGTTGTGAATGATTAACTGGGCACTTCTCCTTCTCGTACTGACACAAACAAGATGGTCGGTCGTTCAATAAACAGCATCTTTGATGCCCAGACAACAAGTGCATCTCAGGGACATTGAGAACAAGGTTAAATACGCTCCTCTTGATCTACAGCAGAAACAGAAGTAATCTCACGTCTTATTGGGTGTCCAAGTCTGCAGCAGTCAGTAATAACTTGCATCGAGATTAAAATTTTCCACACTTAGATGGAGAGATTGACATTGCTAAGGAAGTCACATTGCAGCTGTACTACATGACCAGAAAGCGACACACTCTTGTTACTTGTGCAAGTGTGTGTCTGGGTCATATTAGCAGCGAGCGTGTTGTAAAATTGACAGTAGATTGCGTATCTGATGAAACTTGCGTGTGTGTGCGTTTATGGCATTACAGTTAAGCGTGCAGCTTCCCCAGAACTGCTTTCTCTGCTACCCCTTTATTAATATGGATCAGAATCATTTCCATCGCAACTGCGTGCATTATACTCATTCGGCAGAACAGAATTAAAAACAAACAAACAAAATATTTAGGAGAGAGAGAGAAAGTTATTTAACATGCATGGCACTGAGGGAATTGGGTTCAGCTTGGGTTTGTTTGCTATCAGTTGACTCTTTTTGTTCGTAATTTGCTCTCAATATTCTCATTCCAATCGGCTAATTATGACTAGTAGAAAAACATTCATTCTGATTGCTCACCATGCCGTGAATCATGTTGTTTTCGCAAAATAAATGAAAACAGTTGCACTGGGGCAAAAGACAGATTTTCATCTGATCAGTATCTAAATTGAGGGACTTTATTGTTATTGGGTTTAGCTTTTAAAGTCTCCTGTGGTAAAAAGTTTTTATTGTTTTTATATCTAGGTGGGCTTTTTATAAGCTTTAAGTCAAACCGTGTGCAAATTCATCATTATACAAAATTGAAATATATATATGTTCAGTTGCCAGATCTTGTATAAAATGCATCCTACTCACACAATAGACACAGCATACAATTTAGAACCCATTTTTGACCTCAATCTGGCAACCTACAACTTGGTTGCGCTGTTAATATCTGCGCAGACGGGGGAAGTTGAATCACGCATCACTATTAAAAATGGCATTAGAAAGCTCAGGGGGTGCTACGGCGAAAAAATAGCTGCAAATTTAACAACAGCTGGACTGAGGGATTTAATTTCTTATCGCATAGCAGGATTGACAACTCGCACGCTTTTTGCAATGTATGATTTTAGTGATTTTAGTATCGGACACGGTGGAAAAACAACATTATTGGACAAACTGATTAATCCAGGTGTGTCTGATTATTGTTGTTGTGACTACTGAGGTCAGGCACACCTGGATTAATCAGTTTGTTTGTGACTACTGAGGTCAGGCACACCTGGATTAATCAGTTTGTCCAATAATGGCAGACAGGAAACAAGGAGCCGGCTGAAGTTCATTAAGTAGTGCAGCTGGGCATAAAGCCTATTGCTCCTCTGAAATGAATTGAGTGGAGGGGGCGTGGCTTAGCCATAGGTCAATTGTTTACAGGTATGGTCCGAGCTGACGTGATTGAGTAGAGGGACTAATTTGCATATTAATATACTATATACTATATACTAAATGAGGCAAAGGTTTAGAGTTACATTCAAACCATTTTAAGGCATAAAGAAATTATTTTCACAAGAAAAAAAAATATTTAATAGATGATTTTCATCTAAAGGGTACTTTAAATTAGAGGTGAAATATATATTTTTTTTCAATTTGTACCGTACATAATTGATGTCCTTTAACAGAACATCAAAACATTCAACAAGGCCAAGGAAAAGAAGTCATGATGGTTAGATATCTCACTCGTGATAATATTCAGAAACAGAAGCCAAATGCTTTTTGTTTTATTTTCACCAATAAACATTCATGGTTGCTGTTATTAGGTCTGGACTCTGGATGTTGTGTTACTTGGCAACACACCGGCCAATGCCAACTATTTGACATTGCACAGGAAAAGGTTCAAGGTGTTATTTATCAAAATAATAAGTAGTGATGTTTACTGTCAAAAAATGTTGTACCAGACTGTCAGATTTCTAAAAAATAAAGTGTGCACTTTTGCAAAATCTAAATTATCATGTCTTCTGACATTTTTTGGACATTATTCAGAACAGGACGTTCTTTGTCCAATCCATTTTCTCTCTTAAAGTCCTGCCCTTCTATCAGTCTTGAAAAATAAGAGATTATGATTAATTTGCCAGAGATGCTTTCTTGTAAAGGCCATGAAGCACAGGCAGTAATTTTTCACTTTGATACTGTGACACAACAGATATCACTGCTATTTTGTCCCTTTTTTCTCCTAGCTGTGTGTTTTCATTTTGAATTCCAATAGAGAATAACAGAGCATAATCACAATTTATTTAGGATGGCTGGTTGCCCAGGTTTGGAAAAAAATCTTTTCATTTTCTAGTAATTGATTTGTGTTTAATTAATGCTTGTGTTTAATTAATCATTGTGGTATGAAACAGTTGCATAGAAAACCCACAGTGTAGTTGAAAGCTTAAATGCTGCTCTTAGGATAATACATTAATCTCTTTGACCCATCTTACCCTTACTAGTAATTTTAAACCCTTCGCATTACGAATATCAAACTTCAAATTCACCATTTGGTGATACACGTTTGAACTTGAGAGCAAAAACTAACTCTGGGTCAATAGAGGATCCCTCAGGTTTGGACGCTTCAGAGAAAACCCAGTGATTTATAAACAGCTTCCTCTATAGGAGCGGTCCATTACAAACCCACCCCATTCCCCCGCCATAAATACGCCCCGTAATTGTTTCAGTGACAGGGGAAACATGGCCATTTTGTTACTGCCCACACAGGAACATTAGTACCCAGACAGTGGTGAACAGCGAGGCACTTTGAAGCCACCTCCTAAACATCTCCCGTGGAGACTCGGTCTCAGAGCAAAGCCATAAAATAACCACAAATGCACAGCAGAATGCGAAGCCCAGGAACATTTGAAACCGCGGGCAACCTGGAAAAGGAGCCCAAGGGCCGTGAAAGTATCCAGTGAAGTCATCAGAAGAAGACAGGAACTACAACGTAATGGCCTGATTAGGCCCAAGGTGCTGATGCTCAGGGAATTTAGTGGTAAAAAAGCATTAGTAGAGCAGGATAACACAGCCAATTAATAGCTAAGTATCTAGCATAATTCCATTTAAAATGTGTTACTGATGGTTCAGCAGATAAAACACTGTTTGGCTCCTAAGGTTACCCATCCCATTGCATTTTGTCGAAATGGCAATTGCGGCGAGTCACGTAATAGATAATTGATGCGTATTGCATGCAACTGTCTCTGTCTTGGAAGTTTTTTTCATTAACTCTCATTATTGAGATCTTAAAGATTGACTGTAAGTGTATCTAGATCATTTGTTATCAAAAAAGTTCATTTACAGTAAATGTGCATTTGTTAACATTAGTAAATGCATTAGCTAACATGAACTAACAATGAGCAATACAGTTTTTTTTTAGCATTTATTGATAATTTTACAATTGCTCTTTTTAGTTCATGGTGCATGAATTGATTTTAACGGTTAGAACTTTTGATTTCAAAATGTGCTGAAATTAGCATTAATAAATGCAGCAGGACTGTTGTATATTCATTAGTAGGCTATGTTCATTTAATGTTAAGAAAAACATTAACTAATGTTAAGAAAAACAAGTGTTTCTCATTCAATATTGTGTTTTTTGTCATAAATTCAACCAAAAAGGTTGAATTTCATGAGCTCACATTAAAATGTAATCAATAGTTTAATGAGATAAAGCATATTTGCCGTGCTGTCCGAGGGGACCCAGATAGCCACTGGATGCTGTAACGGAACAGGACCGCAACCGCAAAACGATAGAGCCGGACTTGTTCCTGAGTCCAAACGCACATCGGGCCGAAGACGTTTCTGGTCTGTTTTTCGGGGTTGTTGCAGACAGAGGTGTAAAATGTGCCATGAGTAAAAGTCCTCTCCAATATTTTGTTCCAATCACCTGGATTTGCTAATTAGCACAGTTTTTCATCAGGAGGTGACCTCCTGACTCGTTGGTGTTTTAAGCCCTCAACGAAGCCTTCAAGGCAGCGCTGCCTGGAAGGCACTCCCCGTGCCCCGAGCGTTTCAGCCAATCACAGCACACGTGCTAGATATCGAGCCTTCCGCCAGCTTCTGGCAGTTCGAGCTCATCGTTGGTCAGGTGAGTAGTGCAGATATGGTAAGATAGGAATGTGACTGTATTTGAATTCAGCTCGAAATGTGACGTGTTTCTGCGTTTTCACGTGTCCGTGCCTCAACTTTCTTTTTTGTGCCAGTTTCACGTATTGGTTACTCAATTTTTTTCTTATTATCTTACAATTGTTGCTTGGGATTAAAACAACTTTCTGTTACATAAAATGACATCCTCACCCTAACCCAACTTTAACCCCAAGCGAAAACAGTTAAAAATTCTGACAAATAAACATATAACCAATGCTTAAAATGACGTCCGCATTATGCCAAATCCAATTTTATCCTCACGCGAAAACAGTTAAAAAATAAGACGAAAACCACAAATATAACCCCAATCCCATGCAACAATGGCTTGAAATAAGGAAAAAAATTGAGTAACCAATACTGAAACTGGCACGAAAAAGAAAGTGGCACCACGGACATGTGAAAATGCAGAAACACGTCACTTAAACGCTCGAAACATTTCGAGCTGAATTCAAATACAGTCACATTCCTATCTTACCATATTTGCGCTAATCACCTGACCAACGGTGAGCTCGAACTGCCAGAAGCTGGTGGAAGGCTCGATATCTAGCACCAGTGCTGTGATTGGCTGAAACACCAACGAGTCAGGAGGTCACCTCCTGCTGAAAATTTTTGCTAATTAGCAAATCCAGGTGATTGGAACAAAATACTTTTACTCATGGCACATGCATTTTGCCAGCGCCGATTCAGCACCGCCTGATCGTCAGTATCGGCTCAGATTCGTATTGCAGATCTGGACCAAATTAGTGTCAGACACAGCTAATGTCTTTTGGTTACCTATGGGAAAACTGATCTGGGCCAGATCTGTAAAATGATATAAATACTGAACTGATGGCAGTTAGATGTTTAAGCTGAAACCTCTATCTGGCACGGATCTGGTTCATAATCAGAAATCGTCTCTAAGATAGAAGCTGAGGCAAGGGGCTTAAAACGGATCCGGCCAAATGTAATTGCTATCTGGGGAGGGCTCAGAGCCCGAATTTAAGTCTGAATCCAGAGTACTCCCCCCTCTTTAACTGGGATAGATGTACAAGCAGAGAGGGTGGCGATGGGGTGAAGGTGGGATGCTGCAAAAAACTGTCACGGGACAGAGGTGAGGGACGGCTATATATTGGCCCTGTCCCAAATGGCACACTCCGGACTTGTGGACTTTCTCAGAGTCCCCACATTGATGACATCATGCAGTGCAGACTTTAGGGACCCTTGACCACGAGGGCACATCTGAGTTGTATTTTGGAACAGACTCGAGAGTCACGCCGGAAATAGGAAGAGAAGTTGCCCATCAGCAGTGTTTGGGGGTATTGCATTACAAGTAATGTGCATTACGTAATAATATGACTTTTCTAAAGTAACGAGTAAAGAAATGCATTACTTTTTGGAAAGAGATTAAGCCTCAATCCAGAAAAAGTAATGCAAAGTGACGCAAAAATAACTTAAAAGCAATGAAAGTATTACTTTCCATGAAAAGTAACTAAGTAACGCAATTAGTTACTTTTTAGGGAGTACTATTGTAATGCATTACTTTAAAAAAAACTTTCCCTTAACACTGGCCAATTAGTTTGAACTCCGTCTGATTGCTCTTTCGCAAGGACTTCTGGGTTGGTAAAGTACGTGAAGCCTGCAGCATTGCCGCCTTCGCCGAAGACCGCATCGAGGGTGCAAAGTGGGCGCTGATGAGCACACTTCAGAACGAAAAAATTACAGATTACAGACTAAGCGAGCACGCGCAATTTAAGGCCACGAGACCGAAAGTCAACATGAAGTGCGACAATTGGGAAAGGGCTATAGAGACCGCGCTGATTGGTTGGATTACATGACCATGCTCCTCCCGAACCTATTATAAAGAGTAATAAACTTCATAGCTGGAGAAAGATGCTTTTGCCCACAACTGGTAAAGCTAACAAACTAAATTGGGACCCCTTGGCAGTTAGGCATATGCCCAGCAAGCAATTCAGCATTTAAAAGACGCCTAATAGCCATCCAATACATCACACAGATGTCTGGGCTAAAACAAGGCAACATTTGGGCTCTCAGTGAAAATGTAAAAGATGTCTAACCATAGCTAAAGTCACCATTGACTTTGCCTACAAGATGGAATAGCAAACATCTCTCAAGTGTATTTTGACTAGAAGTGGGTTACTTATAGCCAGATTATATTGGGTCTATAGTTAACCTAGATGGTAAAATGATGGCTATTGCTTGCTGGGTCCTTATCTCCAGTATCCTTATCAACTCAGTCTCATAAACTTTGCGATTATTACTACCAATTTCAGTCTGCTGCATAGATATGGACATAATAAATCACAAACATTAGCTGGCCTACTGTATATAAATTGGATTTGCCGGGTCTTAAAATGGTCTTTATATTTCCAACATTTTCTCATTCCTTTTAGTTATCACTGCTGTCTGCTCTTTACACGCTGGGTGTTCCTTGAAGTATTGCAACACCTAAAAGACAAAAGCGAGTGTTGGTTTGCCAAGAATTTTTATTTATTTGTTATTCTTCTGTTGCGACCAACTGGAGCATCCAATAATCCCATCCTTCAGAGATATAAGACGGATATAAACAAATAGACGGCAAGTTCTACTACGGCATTTCTAAGAATTTTAAGGAGAAATCTATTAGTTTCCTAGAAAACCTTTTGTGCAGTGAGAGGGAAAGAGAGCCACGGATAAAGAGAAAAGCAGACCAAGATTGAAGCGCTAAGGGAATTTGTTAGCAAAGATTGAAACAACAAGAGAATTTCCCCACTGGGTACCACCTACCAAGAGCGGTGGGTGATCGTCTCTAGCTCTTGGCCTGCAAGAAAGTGATTGTGAAGTGTTTGAATGGTAAGACAGCGTGCTTTGCCGCCCATGGGGTTGACCCACGCATAGCTCCCAGCGACATGCTGCATCTGACCAGTGGCAGATTGAAGCTGTCTCTGTTAAGTGTAAAACGATGGTGGTCTCCAATGAATAGCTTAATTTCAGCACTTGACTCTTTGAAGAGATAACACCAGCTGACTTTGTTGCTGAAAAGAACAGGTTATAACTATATGTTGTGTTTACAATGCTAGTCTCCGGTTTGGTTTACTGGTGTTGGATTAGCGTAGCATTAAAGGATTACTCCACTTTCTTAAAAAAAAAATCCTGATAATTTACTCACCCCCATGTCATCCAAAATGTTAATGTCTTTCTTTGTTCAGCCGAGAAGAAACCTATTTCATTGCTATAAACAATGTCATTTTGTGTGTTTGGTATAATACAATGTGTTTGAGTGGTTTATGGTTAAAAAACACATTACCGTACATTTTTGTAGCTCCAGATTTCACTCAACATTTTTTTACTTTTCTAAAAAATGTTCTGGGGCATTATCCGATATGTATTCACAGAACCCATCACAAATGTCTGCCAACTCCAGCCTTATATCGCAATTAACAAAAAAAAAAAAAAATTCTGGTTGGATTCTGTACACATCAGTTAGACATTTTCTGTCTACTGTAAGTGGGCGGTTCTTGGTAAGAATGAGCTGCAAAGTGAACCAGAACTTGTTGACCAACATGAAGATCCAACATGATCTCACGGCAAGTCGTGTTATAATCACGATCATGATTACTATGCTTTCGAGAAACAGTCGTGACAAAATCGTTTTTCCAACTATGCATCGTACTATGTTGGTTCAGCAGCGAGTTACGTGGTTGACCGGGAAACGCACCCCAGAGTAGTCCACCAAGGTCCATGTTAGTCCAGGATCTTCACATACTGATCTCACGGAAAGTCGTGTTATAGTCATGCAAAATTTTATTAATTCATTTGTGTACATGGCACGAAATTCAGCTTTTTTCATGCCTTGAGCACGAATGTCTTTTTTGTGTCACTCGCACAAATTTCTATAAATGCTTTTTGTGTCCGTGGCACAACTTTCTTTGACGTGTCATTTTATGTATTGTTTTCTCACACACACACATTTTTAAATCATTGTCGCTTGGGGTTTGGGTTAGATTTGGGATTTGGGTTAGGATGTATTTTATATTGGTTTCTACATGTTTTTCTTCCGCTTTTAAAACTATTCACGCCTGGAGTTGGGGTTAGAGTTGAGGTTTGGGTTAGGATGTCTAGTAATTTTACAGAAAGTGATTCTAACCCCAACCCCAAGCGATAATGGTCAGAAAATAGGAAAAAACCTATGAGAAAACAATACATAAAATGAAACAGAAAAGAAAGTTGTGCAACGGACACGAAAAACTATTTATAGAAATTTGTGCGGGGGACACGAAAAAGACATTTAAAGCTGAATTTCGCACCATGTACACAAATAAATTAATACAATTTTGCATGACTATAACATGATTTTCCGTGAGATCAGTATGTGAAGATTCTGGACCAACATGGACCTTGGTGGACTAGTCTGGGGTGAGTTTCCCGAACAATGACGTAACTCGCTGCTGAACCAACATAGTATGATGCATAGTTGGATCCCTGGTCAGTATAAAAGGGTTAAACTAGGCTAAAAGCTAAGAGTTGGATATTTTCCAGGCAAAAAAATAAAATAAAATAAAACTTGTTGTGATAACATGTTGGTGAGAACGTATTCAACATGCGGAGCTATCACTCAACAGAAAGGTGGATGGAAAAAATTGCTCAGTGCCCTGAGCCGTCAAGTCAGCTGTTAAAGTAAAAAGATACCTGCACAAAAAGGCAGTCAGAGTGTTTAATACCTGTGTTTAGTGCAGAAAAAGCCACAAACGGTGCATGCTTCCCTTGCATTATGTGACACGCCGTTCCCCTAGATGGCCGCAAGACAAGCGGGTTGAGAAAAAGATTGTAAGGTAAATTTTCACCCGTGGATGCGGTTTTACAAATGATTGGGACTTTCCAAATGGCCATGTTGGATGTGTTTTTTTAAACATTTTGTAAGAGAAAAGATATTTACATTTACACAGACACTTTTATCCATAGCGACTTACATTGCAAGGTATACATTTGAACAATATGCATGTTGCCTGGGGACCAACTTAGCTACAAGATCAAATATACCGTATTCCTATCAGGTCAACATGATCACATGGAAATCGATGTTATAGTCACGGAAAATTTGATCACTTTATCTGTGTTCATGTCACAGAATTCAGCTTTTTTACGTGTCATTCCCACGGATTTCGTGTCATTTTATGTATTGTTTTCTCAATGTTTTTTTCCTATTTTCAAATCATTGTCGCTTGGGGTTGGGGTTAGGATGTACTTTTATGTATTGGTTTCTACATGCTTTTCTTCTATAACACAGATTTTCGTGAGATCAGGTTGATCAGCTCTTTATATCTTGGCCAAATATTGCCTTCACTTTAAAAACAGCACTTTGTAAGCCCTCTGCCAAAGTGTCTTCTTGGTCATCAAACACTTAAAATGTAGCACAAATAAGTTATTCAGATCACTGATGCTTGTAAACTTAAGTCCTTCAATTGCATGAAAACAGTCGACCAGTATCTTTAGTTTTTTCACAATTCACAATTTTACCTTTATGTGAACTATCCCTTTACGTGTTAAATAACACAAGGGACCAGGCCTAGTGCAATTTATTGAGCATGAACACCATCACGTATTGAATAGTACCAGCTACTGTAAATGGAAGGCGGTCTGTTTAGTGACCTATCTAGAGAGGGGTGGAGGAAACTCGTAATGCCCATAACAAGGGTAGTTAATGGCTTTTAGCAAATCCTATTAATTAAACAGTCAGACAGGAGCCCGGCGATATGACCGGCACTTTCTTTTCTCTTTTTGCCACGTACATTATTAATAAGCCATGAACAAAGGCTCTTTGACATTGTGGGATCTAATTGACTCTAATAGGAAGACAAGGGAGAGAGCATTTGCACGGGTGGACCACAGGATTAATGATGAGATCACGTGTTAACATGTGACTGTATTAATGTGATGTGTAAGGTTTGGTGAATGGAGATCGGCTTGGTTTAATGTAAACGTGTCATTAAAGTCGGAAATAAATATAAGTGTAATCTGAGCACCGGGGTCTGTCGTTGTGTGAATGCTGATGTTTCATTTCTGCAGTTAAATAAATTGAAGTGACGAGTGATGCGGGTTTTATTAGATATTAGAATTTGTGAATTCATTAAAGTGATATAAGTTAATCTTTTAAAAGCACTCTTCTGTCTGACTGTAGTTAAAATCCAAAATTGGCCCTATTTCTGGTTTAATACACATTCCTGGTCATATTGGGCACAGTACATGAGTGGATGTTATTCAGTGGCGGCCGGTGACTTCTTTTTCGAGGGCGCTCGATGCAAAGTTCGTCACAACATGTATGTAACCCGTCATGTATGTGCATCATGTATCTTGTCAAAATAGTGCCTGCTGCAGATGCATCTTATGCTGTGTTTTCACCAACCTGGTTTGAGGCGATAAAATCGCGTCCACTGCGCCAAGTTTGCCGCTTGAACAGTTTGAATGCATTCACGTGTGTAGAGCGAAGTAGACACGTGAAAAAGCTAGCATTTTGACGCGCGTCAGAGGCGAAATCTGCTTCTTGTGGGAGGGGCAAGTGCTATGCGGTTGTATGTTTTCAAGATGGCTGATGTTGATTGTGCATTTATCGAAAGAGTTACCAGTTTGTATTTAGTCATACTATAGGGGGACAATAAACGACGCGGGTCGACAAACGTCACGTGACTCAAAAGTGAAATGTGTCTTTACAACTCACCAGGTTGCCCAATGTCCTCACTGGCACTCTTCCAAGTGAGGTCCTGTCTCTATAGAAATAAGAATTTGTCGTATAGCTCCGGGTGACTGCTCATGGACAATATCAAGCGTTCCTTCATGTTGAATGAGTGAGTCCGGACGGGGCTGCTGCCACAGTAGCAAACAGGCTCCTAATTGATTAACACGGCGTGAAAATCCGCCAAAATTAAATTTTTTCAACTCGGGCGTCAGCTGCAAATTCGTGTCAAACACAAAAAGCACCATTCGCTCGTATCATGCCAGACGCTCAATTCGCGTCATTTGCGCAAACTAGACTCTCGAATGAGGCGGATTTGCGTCTACCGGGCCGCGCTAAACACCTCATTCGCGCCGCAAACCTCCAGACGTGCGTCTTCACATTGACTTAACATTGAAATCACTCACGCTTGACGCCTCTACCGCGGCTGGTGTAAACGCAGCATAAAGGGTTTATGATAAACGAGACGCTCACGTTTGCCAGTTACTCGCAGAATCTCTTGCGTAATCAGTAATGAGCGTAATGAGTTTACTGTTAAGGGAGTGTCTTGCGTGTATTTTGTGAACGTGAGCATCTCTTTTATCATAAACGGTTTTGACGCGTGTGCAGCAGGCACTTATTTTCACAAAACACGTGATGCACATGGTTCACATTACGCAACAGACACATATTTTGAAAACACGAGCAACACACATGACACTCTGAACACATATTTTGAATTTGTGCCCCTCGGATGAACAGTCACGAGCCACCACTGGTGTTGCAAAAATATAAATAATAATTAAAATAATATAATAATATGCTTTCGCATGAAACACTCACATTTCATGAGGTAACCAATTACTGATAAAGGCCTTTTTCGTTCCCCATTGTTTTTTTTCCAGATTACAAAAAGTCAAATGAAAGACTTTAATGTGTATAGGGTTTATAATGAATCAAACTGTATGACGCAAATGTTAATCTTACCATTCATCTCTGCAAATTATTGGCCTTGAAAAATTACAACAGAATGAATTAAACCTCCTGTAGTTTGGAAATGAAGCATTTGTTTAATAGCTTAAGCATTGACTTCCGGCAATTAAAACCCATTCACCCTCTAATGGCACCACTGCAAAATAATACCAAAATGCTCAATTCACAATGTATCAACTTCTCTGGTCTGGTATACGCTTTAACAAAAGTTACCAATAATACACAATTAAACTACTGTAAAGGGCAAAACGTAAATGGATGTTCAGCAAGGACCAAGCTGACAAACATAAAAAATGGCCATTGGAAAGAAAAAAAAAATGCAGCACGGTATTTATACTGTAAATGCAGTAAATGTAAAATCAGCAGTTTCTACTGGAAATGTTTGCAAAACACAAGACGGCAATTTATCAGGATTGGCTTTTATAGTTTTATATGGTTAAATGACATTTCTATAATATTCTCATCTGAGTGCAGCAGGGTTTTACGGTAGTGTCTACAGTAACACCGTGACTCATTTGTGAAGACCATGTGTAAGTGTTAGAAGCAAATCTCTGAGACAGTCAAGCATGTACTAATGTGCAACAGTGGTGTGAATCTCTAAGCGATGGCAAAATGCTCAAAACTGGTGAATAAAAGACTGCTGGTTCAATCCCCATAAAGATTAACTGTTTATCCCACAAAATAACCACTGGCTCCCTGACAATACCCAAAAGGATGCCTGCCAGGTTAATTTGCCTTGAAAGTGGAACATACCTCAAATTCTTTAATCACGTTGAGTTAGTTCAAAGCCGTACTTGCCCGTCTAAGCTTATCAATGACACTTTTATAGAAATGCCTCCCTGCCAAGCCTCACAAGAGACAGTTTTAAAGGACTCTGTCTCTGCTTTGTAAATTACTTAACACGGTGGAGGTTACTGATGCCAGATAGCCTTGGCATCTAAACTTGAATTAATGAATGCAAACATTTTTGCTAATTCCCCATGGTTAAGACTGATAAATGATCATGAATTAACAGTAAGACTTTTTACCTTGATTTATTGAACTAATGTGACATTATTAAAGGGACAGTTCACCCAAAACTAAAAATGTTGTCATTATTTACTCACTATACGTAATTATAAATACGTAAAGTAACCTACAATTCAGGTTTCAAATGCAGATGCTGATACCAGCGTGGCCGATTACCTTTTTTTCGAGGGCGCAAAATGCGAAGCTCGTCGCAACATGTATGTATCCTGTCATGTGTGTGGCTCGTCATTTTAAAATATGTGTTCAGCCCGTCATGTAAGCTTATGTGCTTATGTGCCTCACGTGTGTTGTCAAAATACGAGCCTGCTGCAGACGCGTCTAAAGGGTTTATGATAAAAGAAACGCTCGCGTTTGCCAGATACTCGCATAATCTCATGCGTAATCAGAGTTTAGTGTTAAATTAGTGTTTGCGAGTATTACGTGAACGTGAGCGTCTCTTTTTTCCTAAATCCTTTCAACGCTGGGCAGCAGGCACGTATTTTGACGCATGATGCACATAGGTTCACATGAAGCAACGAACACATATTTTGAAATCACGCCCCTGGAAAGAGAAGTCACCGGCCGCCACTGGCTGATACATAACCAAAAGATACCAATTGCAGCTTTAAAGGGATAGTCCACACAAAAATATGACAATTCTGTCATCATCATCATTTACTTACCCTCACAGAATTTCTATGTTCTGCTGAACACAAAGGAAGTTATGTGTAATAAAGCAAGAAGCAGAAGCACTATTTTGACCTCCATAGTAGGAAAAAAAACTACTATGGAAGTCATTGGTGCTCAAAAACGGTTTGGTACAAACATTGCTCAAAATATCTTCCTTTGTGTTTAGGAGAACAAGGAAATGAAATTTTACATATTTTTACATATATTGAAAAACAACACACTGTAAAAAATTATTTGCTGCCTTAAATTTTTTTGTTGAATCAACTTAGATTTAGAAGTCATTTCAACTTACTATTACAAACGCAAAATGCACAAAAAGCACCATTCACGCGTACTGCACCAGGTGCTCAATTTGCGCAAACTAGACGCAAGAATGAGGTGGAATCGCATCTTCCACTCCACGCTAAATGCCTCATTCGCGCCGCGAGACCTCCAGACGCGCGTCAACACGTCTTCACTTTGACTTCACTCACGCTTGACGCCTGAGTGAAGACTTGAAGTCATTTCAACTTACTATTATTTATCTTGACTAGAGATGAGTTGCTGTTATAATTATTAAAATATAGTTGAAATAAGTCAACTTCATTATATTGAGTTGTAGCAACTCATTTCTTGTCAAGATAAATAATAGTAAGTTGAAATTACTTGTAAATCAACAAAAAATGTAAGGCAACAAAAGTTTTTTAAAGTGCAGACATGTGAAATCGGACCTGACAGATAAACGTATATATAACCAAAACAGTTACATATTGCAACTTTAAAATAGCATTGTTTTTATTCAAGATTAGCTTGACCATAGCTTGATGTTGTCATACTAGTCAGAATTTGAGTCTGATATCGCTTCATTGGGATATGATTATGAGGCGTGTCTTAACCGAAAAATGCCTCTGCACTCAATTGGATAGACCTACGACCAATCAGAGCGACGGAGTGTGTGACGTATGTTGAAATGACGTCTTTTGCAGCCTGACCGAACTGTGCTAGTTATTTCGCTACAATGACACTAACATTGTGATTATACTAAGTCTGAGTTAGCGAACGTAAATCAACACCTACTATGTTTACAACATTTCATTTATATCACAACATTAAGTATTTACTAAGTCATACAGTTATACTATCTCTTACCATTTGTACGTTAGGTAAACTTCATCCACGACGATACCCATTACGTTGGCTTGAAAAATATCGGAGCCTAGCATGTCCTTCCACTTATTCAGCAGAAACGATTCCGGGTTCCGAAAAGAAGCTGGCAATGACCGCTAATTATATCCATTTCGTTGTGCACGCCGAGTTGCATCGCCATGATACCCATTGCAGTTGCTTCTTTAACTTTGTCCTCCATAAGTGCGACCAACTTTTGCCGAATCCCGTAGAAAGGACGGCAAAACATCTTTCCGATCAACAAACGCCTTGCTCGTGTTTCTCAATTCCTCTTTTAAAATCAATGCTCTCTGTCAATATCTTTTAGAACAGACTCAATGTCAGAATCCACACAGCTGAATTCTACAGCGGCAGCCATTTTGTTGTAAATAGATTCAACACATGCGCTCTTTGGTGACGTGGTTGATTACGTTACTGTTGATCATCTGTCCATCATCGTATAAAGACCGCCCTGACAATTTGATAGGTCGACCAGCTTTGGGACTCGCATAGTAGCTCCTCAACGGAGAAACCCCAGACCGATCTTCCCATCCTCAAAATGTTGTGGGCGGGGCTAATATCAACTGGCACCCAGGCTAGCTTGACCAATAACTTTGGTTGTAAATATTTGTCTGACGAATGGCAGAATACATTCACTGTTAGACTTAACTGTAATTTCTACAGATACTTACCACAAAATGTCCAGTAAAATACAATCATTTTCTTTTCCAGTTCATTACTGTAATATTACTGTAATAACATTATGGGTATTAACATTTAATTTACTGTACACTGAAAAAAATTCTGTAGAAATTACAGTATTATTGGGTATAACTGGCAACTAGCTGCCAGTAACTTACAGTAGATTTTACATTTATGTTATTTACTGACAACATTTTGTTCAAAGTCAAATGAACATGAAACATTTTTAGATTTTATCTTCTACAGTAAGTTACTGGCAACCAGCCGCAAAATTACAGCAAATTTTTTACAGTGTACTTACTGTATGTTTTGAATTTGCGGTAGACTGCTGTAAAACAACAGCAGCAGTGCTACTGTAGTTGAATAAAACAGTGTTATAAAAGCATGTAAAATGGAAAAATTAAATATATCTGTGAAATAAAATTAATTTTATTTGTTATAGCTTTTAGCAGTGAAGCAAATTTCAAAATGTGGATTTAGTGTAAATAATTTATTGTGAATTAGATAGAAATATATTTTTTAAAACTAGGTTACAGTAAGGGTATTATACTGTAAAATGGAACTGCGGTAAAGGCATCATACTGTAAAAAACATGTACAATTATGGTACTGTAATGGGGCAGTTACAGTAACTCACTGGTTACCACATATATACAATAAAAAGTCTAACAGTGAGTGTCCGAAACCTACAGACTTTGAAGGCTGTGAAAGAACCGACCTCCGAAAACGGTTTTGGGCAGGCTTCATTGACATTGGCAGCAAATGTGTTTGAAATATATAAAGAGAGTGCTTTGGCAATAACCAATCAACTATTTGAAATCTACAATACTAATTTCTCACTAGAAATGTAATCAAAAAGTTGTTAAAAAGTGAAATTAAAGCCCACATTTATAAAACAATTCTATAAAAGATATAATTTCGTTTATTATCACTAAATGCACAGAAATTATATTTGTTTCAAATTCGTAAAATAATGGTTTCTGAGACAACTGCATTGCAAAAAAAGTGTGTTAAAGTTTCGGCTTAGTGGTTGACAAATGCGCTGAAATGTTGAGCTCATGCAGGCGAGACAGGGTTAAACCCAACCTGTCATCTCTGTCTTATTTGCCATCTCAACATTCGATAAAAAGTCAAATGTTGACATTTAAGAATTTAGCAAAACCGTACTGGATAGTGAAGTCTTGCAAATGTTCCCCTTTCTGCTTCTTTCAAAAATCCACTCCATAAACATATCAGAAAGACATGATCCTGCTTACTCTGCAGGAGTGAACACAGCTAAAGGAAAAGATATCAGCTGCACTTCCTTCGTATTGACCCCAGCACTGTGGACATGCTCCATATCTTTTCCTTCGGTGCTGAGGTTTCTCGACTGTGTCCGTACTGCCGACATATTAAGGCGTTTTCAACCCTAAGGCTCTCTCTCTCTTTCTCTCTCTCTCTCTCTCTCTCTCTGTCTCTTTCTCTCCATGCCAAACATCTAAACAGTGGAAACCATTCTGGTGTAGTACCGTTTAATGAGGTCTTTGAGATCAAAACATTGTCTCAACAATCTAATTTAAATTCATATTAATGCAGCTGGCAGATACTTTTATCCAAGCGACTTACAGTGTATTCAAGGTACACAGTTCGTCAGCGGTGTGTACCCTGGGAATCAAACCAACGACCTTGCTAGTGCAATTCACTACCAATTAAGCTATGGATACAGATTATAAATTGTTCAGAATAAACTGAGTGCATGTGGATTTGGATGAGGTGGAAGGGGACTATAAGGGATAGTTGTGTCTTGGCTTGCAATGTAGCTGTGTGCTATTTTATACTGTAAACTTGTTACAGTACAGTATACCACTATAGTTTTTTTCAATTAGATGAATCCTGCTTGTATTATACTGTAGTACCCTTCACTCTAAAAATGGCTGGATTATTTTTAACCGATAATGGGTAATAATTGGACAGAGTACGTGCGGGGTTAAAAATTACCCCATGCTGGATTAAAAATGAGCCAATGTTGGTTATAATAATACAGCAGTTAGGTTAAAATAACCCAATTTTAACCCAGCGGTGTGTTCTGTCCAATATTTAACCTACATGGCTTAAAAATAACCCAGCCATTGTTTTTTCCATGTGTTATAGTGCTAAATAAAAAAGTAAAATTAGACAAACTTGCTTCCAAATCAATTACTACAAAATTACACGCATGCACGCACGCACACACACATACATACATATAATAAATAATATACACTCACCTAAAGGATTATTAGAAACACCATACAAATACTGTGTTTGACCCCCTTTCACCTTCAGAACTGCCTTAATTCTACGTGGCATTGATTCAACAAGGTGCTGAAAGCATTCTTTAGAAATGTTGGCCCATATTGATAGAATAGCATCTTGAATTTGATGGAGTTTTGTGGGATGCACATCCAGGGCACGAAGCTCCCGTTCCACCACATCCCAAAAATGCTCTATTGGGTTGAGATCTGGTGACTGTGGGGGCCATTTTAGTACAGTGAACTCATTGTCATGTTCAAGAAACCAATTTGAAATGATTCGAGCTTTGTGACATGGTGCATTATCCTGCTTGAAGTAGCCATCAGAGGATGAGTACATGGTGGTCATAAAGGGACGGACATGGTCAGAAACAATGCTCAGGTAGGCCGTGGCATTTAAACAATGCCCAATTGGCACTAAGGGGCCAATAGTGTGCCAAGTAAACATCCCCCACACCATTACACCACCACCAGCAGCCTGCACAATGGCATGATGGATCCATGTTCTCATTCTGTTTACGCCAAATTCTGACTCTACCATCTGAACAGAAATCGAGACTCATCACACCAGGCAACATTTTTCCAGTCTTCAACTGTCCAATTTTGGTGAGCACGTGCAAATTGTAGTCTCTTTTTCCAATTTGTGGTGGAGATGAGTGGTACCCGGTGGGGTCTTCTGCTGTTTTAGCCCATCTGCCTCAAGGTTGTGCGTGTTGTGGCTTTACAAATGCTTAGCTGCATACCTCGGTTGTAACGAGTGTTTATTTCAGTAAAAGTATCTCTTCTGTCAACTTGAATCAGTTGGTCCATTCTCCTCTGACCTCTAGCATCAACAAGGCATTTTCGCCCCCAGGACTGCCGCATACTGGATGTTTTTCCCTTTTCACACCATTCTTTGTAAACCCTAGAAATGGTTGTGCGTTAAAATCCCAGTAACTGAGCAGATTGTGAAATACTCAGACCAGCCTGTCTGGCACCAACAACCATGCCACGCTCAAAATTGCTTAAATCACCTTTTTTTTCCCATTCTGACATACAGTTTGGAGTTCAGGAGATTGTCTTGACCAAGACCACACCCCTAAATGCATTGAAGCAGCTGCCATGTGATTGGTTGATTACATAATTGCATTAATGAGAAATTGAACAGGTGTTCCTAATAATCCTTTAGGTGAGTGTAGATGATATATATTATACATATAATATATGTATAATAAATTAATATATAATTTGTCCATATTTGATCTATTTGAACAAGTCTAAATAAAGAAAAAAAAATCAAATTAAAGAAAAAATTATAAATAAATGTATACATTTTACTTTTTCAATAATGCCCAATACGGCAAAAATATATATATAAAAAAAATGGCCAAAACACTTTTTGCTGAAATATATTTTGGAATATGATATATTTTTCGACCCTTTTTTTGTATATTTTGAAATATATTTTCAAAGTAAATAAACTGTAAAGTATTTAGCCAACATATTTCAATCCAAGAAAATATATATTCACATCATATTGAAAGAAAAACTTTGTTTATGATACGAACCTGAAAACATAAAAAAGTTAAAATTATACTTTATAAAATTAACTTGTATTTAGCATATAATATATTTAGGCAAAAAATACATTTTTGCCATATGGACTGTATATATATATATATAGTTTTTAGCATATATTTAAAATATATTTTGGCCAGAGAAATGTCTTTGTTTTCCCTTTTTGGGCATAATATCTCCCACTGCATAGACGAGTTTTTACCCATCTCTGCTTGTGTAATAGCGCTCAATATCAAAGCTGGTAACAGTATTAAATCACATTAAAAGATGACCTCAGTCTTGCGTCAACACGAAGCAAGGGTCCCTTTAGACTGTATCATACTTTATCAGCTTAGCGTTAAATCAGACCATCTCAGATCAGACATCCCTGCATCCCTCAGGACCGCTACACTTAAAAACCACAGCAGGCACAAGGGACCATCATTACTTTTGAATTTTACTGTAACACAACAGATAACATCTATACATGTGAGTGCTTATGCAATTCTAGAATTTGAGCTTTTTCAGATTAACCACTGAAGACACAAACAATTATATTATATTATACTGTGAGAAAACATTTTAGTATATTAAATAATAAAACAACATTTTATAAATGAGTTCCAAAGACTTTAAAAACAGTGGTTGTCACAATTTTGCTGTGTCCTTTTGACACTTTTTCATGGTTTAAACCTGTGCTAGGTTTATTTTTCCCTTTAGACCAGGCGTTATTAACCTTTTCCACTAAAAAATTGAAGGCCTGCCCACTTAGCTTATTAAAATGTTTGTTTTGTAATTGAATAATCTTGTGGCCCAGCTGTTATAGGCATTGATGCAGGGAACATGCGTAATGATACAAATGTATAGCCCAAAATCACTGTATAAACGGATTTTAATGCATGCAAAATGCATAAATGTATGTATAATGTAATGATTGTGAAGATAGTGGTGTTAACATTGTTCATATAATGTGTTAACAGTGCTCAAATTAGCAAAGATCTCTACCGTAGTCCAACAAGTCCCAAGTTCCTTTCAAGAAGTTTAAGGTTTCTACGAATACTTTCTTTTTACCGAAACTGCAGAAATGTTTTAGAAGCTGTTTACAAAATGTTTATTTCTTCATCGCAGTAGGACGTCTTGGCAGATTTGGTTTAATTGACTGTAGATGCCCACTTTTGGAGCACAGCAGCCCCAGTCCTCATTTGCTTTCATTATACCGAAAACCCTACAGCTCAACACAGGCTAGTTACTCAATTCCTTATATCAAGACAATAAATTTGAAAAGAAAAACAAATAAAAAACTGAGGCCGATTGGGCTGCAGCCAGTGCAGCCTTTCCGCTGTCCAAAGCCCATCAATCATCCCGCCAGCGGTCGTAGACTGTAAATACTTCAAAGATAGAGAAGTATCTCATTTTTACCTGAACGAACACCTCTGATCCAGCCAGTGCATTACACTAATTGAGTCTTGTGTTAGTGTATGTGCGTTTGTGTGCACGACCTTTCAATACAATACAGTTTTACCTATATGGCGGTGGTGCATGCGTGCCAAAGACCATGTGCATGCGCACTAATCAATTACTTGGTATTTTCTGTTCATATTTATTTCAAACACATGATTTTCCTATTTTTTGGTGCATGTGTTTCTCTAATAGAAACATTACAGGCCAAGCGAACTGCTTATTAGATAAGACCACACACTAACTGTCAGAACATCTCCATTTGATGCCATTAGTTGCAGGGGGATGTTTTAGCGGGGGGACTGTATAGCGGATGCGGTCGCTGTTGTGGCCTGGGATGATTCACTTCAGCTAGGTCATAAAGTCCCGTAATTGCCGGGCCTTTTTGTTTTATTGCTATTCATTGCAGGCAGAGCCAAGCAACTCGGAGGCCAAATGTTGGACACTGCCTGCCCTTTAATGGACATCTTGTCCCATTTGGGTCTCCGCTGTGATTCTAGATAGAAAGAAATAATTGAATAGGGCTTGGATAAATGGCTTTGGTTTGGGCAAAGGAAGATGCATAATATGTTAAATAGATAAAGGAAGGAAAAATAGTACGGGATGGAGTCTCTGGTCGCCTTTGGTTTAGGGTTGCTGATGCTTCAGGCAAACTGTGGTGTGTAATTCGGTGGTCAGTCTAAAAATGGCAAAACAGAGCCTATTAATGCTTGCATGATATCTCAAAGAGTTTAAAACCTAAAAAATATGTACGTTTGCAACCAAACAATCCATTTGGCTCAATCGTATTGAAAAGCCTTCATGTAAACATCTTTATCAATACGATTGAGAACGATCGGATGCAAATTTGGATCGTATTGTGCACTCTGATCTCTGATCCGATCAGCAGGAGAAAAGTACGCATGTAAACGCGTGAATCGTAGTATTTTTTAAATCGGATGCAAAAATGCACATGCGCAGAACATTTGTGCTGCAAGTTCACGTCTTATATTTACCTCTTATATCACATGATTCACGTCACGGAAACACGCAATAGCATCACGCATTATTAATGTAACGTTAATGGGGTCACGCGCTATACACACAATGTACTAAATTCTGCAGCGTTAAGTATACTTTTAAAACAATTCGGCTATTTAAAGTAATATAATAGCGTTGTGGCTTTTGAAAAGTGTGTTTTCATTTCCTATATCTGAAAACTTCTTAAGAACAACTTTCTCTAACTCAGTTTTGACTTTTATCCAGAAATAAAGCATGAACTCGACGAGAGATGCTGTCCGCAGCGTAGCGTTGCCAAGTCCTCTGCTTTTTTCGTGTTTAGATTTGGGCTACTGTTTAAACTGTTTCCACCATTTTTTCTATGCGGGTTAACGATTAAATTATTTTGTTGCTTAGTTATTGGTATTTGGGCTGTGAATAGTCATTGAGGTGCTTTTGGGCTAGTTTTGAAAGTCCATTCGGATGGTTTTGATACGTGAATCTGTCAACCCTGGCTGTGCGCTTGCGCAGACTTGGATTCTATATAATGTACATGTAAACGAACATTTTAATCAGATTGCAATGTTTAGGGTGCATGTAAACTGTTTTGTCGTAACCTTCAATCGTATTAAATTCAGTCGGATTGACAAAATTTGTGCATGTAAACATAGCCAATGAGTATTTTCAACAAAAAGTTTTTTTTTTGAGCATTTTGTCAAAAATGGATGAACCCAACTATTGGGATAAATTAACTCAGAAAATGTTTATATTTGACCAACCAATGGGTTAAAAACCCCCAGCATAGGTTAAATTACAATTCAGCGGGTTGGGTTTGTCCTTTTTTACCCAACGCTGGGTTAAAAATAACCCAGAATTTTTTATGTAGGATTTTTATAGACCAATAACACGTTGTTATCATTTTTACAGGTCCAATACGTTTTAGTTCGTCATGGCCTGCTGAGCAATAATCTCCACTTGCTGTTTTTAAAGTTTTTGTGGTTTAAATTGGATTACACGTTACACTTTAAATTAATCGTGTTGTAAGCTTCTCTTAAGACAATCCATTGCATGAAATTTCCAAAAGAAGCGTTTCTTCGGATTTGTTATTTCATTATTTTATTGTGATAAACGCTTCTTTATTGTCACTAATTAAAAAGCTCTGTCTTTTTCATTTGCATGTGACGTGCCTGTCTCACAGGCGCTTGGTTGGCTGGGTTTTGTTGGGGCGAAATGAAAACAGACGGCGCTAATCTTTAGAGCCAGCAATTGAAAAAATAAGATGCCAGTTATATTTATGATATTCATTTTCTCAGACCATCTCCCCATTTTTCTCTTCGGTTCTGTAGCAGCTATAACATCAGGATAGTGCTTTACAACTACCAATATTTAAATGATCTGTTACATTATTGTTTAAAAGACTAACATCACATTTACTCCGATTGGTTTGATTAATGTTAGTCTGTGAACTAGAACCTTTTATTTAATTTAATAAACACACACACATTAATAATACTAATAATAATATTAAACAACAGTGCTGTACTTGTTTCTTATACAATGTTTGCAACATTAACATAATTTTTTTTCTTCTTCAAATAAGCAAGCAATGTTGTGTTTTGTTTATGTTGTGTTTTTATCAGGTTCTTAGATATAAGAATTACATTTTCACAAATATCATAATTTAATTGGTATTAAACAAATTTGACTTGCAAAAACCTCCACAAGTAAACAGTTAAATTATCACTAAAGATGCTACCAGAAACATTGCAAATGATGAGTGTCACAATTTAAAGGTAAAAATGAAGAAACCACACATGGGAGCGATGATGCATGTGCCTGCCACATTTGGGTTGTATTCAGGTCCAAATACTCACAAGGGACCCCGAGTTTGACTGTGATCAGCAGTCTTTTCCGTGGAAGGTGAATATTATTTCTCACCCAAAACAGAGACATTGAATGCACTCTTGATTAAATTGAAGTGGCTCTCATTTAATTTCACCCTTTGTTTATTTTAAAATAAAGATGTCTGCAAGAAACGGCATCTTATTGCTTTGTTCTGTATATTTAGGGGGCAATTTTGTACTTACGGTCTCCTGGAGAGAATCAAATCTGCGACTTCCCCTGGGAATTATTCCAGTTTAGCTGTTCTAATGATTTTACAGAACTGCTTATAGTATTATTAGTAATAAAAGCTATAAAATGGCCTTCATGCTATTTTTGCATGCAGTTTTGTACTCTGGAATAAAATATTCATCCATATTGCTTAAGAATATTTTTAGACTCTTTGTATTCAGAGGCAACAGTGAATACAAAGAGGGTGCCAAATTTAAATGGCTTTGACACTCCAGTTCTTGCCAGTAAATGTCTTATTCTGCAACTGGCATTTTATTTGACTGGCATAACAATAGGTTTGAGCCAAAGAGGACTGAATTATGGAGAAAGCTATCTGTTAGCATTCACATTCAATTTATTGAATCAATGCTGATTATACTGTTAAATATAAAGATGCTAGACAATGCCACGGAAAAATACATTTTTGGCTGTATGGTTCCATAAAGAAGAACCTTTCTGTTTCACAAAGTTGCGGGAAAAGTTATTTAGACTAATAAATGTAATAAAGTAACGGTTGTTTTGAGGAACCTTTGACTGAATAATTCTTCTATCACTGTGAAGAATCATATTTAGCCCTTTTATTAAAGGTCACGTTCTTTCTGATCCCAT
This sequence comes from Misgurnus anguillicaudatus, assembly GCF_027580225.2. NCBI lineage: Eukaryota > Metazoa > Chordata > Actinopteri > Cypriniformes > Cobitidae > Misgurnus > Misgurnus anguillicaudatus. The sequence goes on along the minus strand of NC_073342.2, from coordinate 15,576,624 downwards.
TTTTTAAACCCTAGTTAGTGTGTAATGTTGCTATAATAGCATAAATAATATAATAATGCTACAACTTGCAAACATCTTATCATGCCACACAGCTTTGTTTAATTACAAAACTCAACAATGGCACGAAAGAAGAATTCAATTCAATTCAATTCAATTCAATTTTATTTATATAGCGCTTTTCACAAGTGTTAATTGTTGCAAAGCAGCTTTACATGAGAAGATGTAGAGAAGAACACAGAAAATCAATAGATAATATAAGAAGTAGAGAAAGCGGTTAAACCGTACAAGCGAGCATATTAAAAATGTAACGTATACTGTAAAGTGCTAAGTTAAGCCAAAGTTGGCTGACTCTCCCTGGGATTAAAAACCCTCTAGGAAAAAAAACCCAATGGGAAAAAGTCCTAGAAGGATAAAAACCCTTGGGAGGAATTAATATATATTTATATATATATATAGAAACGGTAGGGATAGGAGGCGGGTAAGCGAATTAAACTGGTTTAGCCGGTGGTCGTTGGTCGGGCATCGGCTGGTCATCACGTTGAAGGACAGCCAGTGGATCAGTGATGCAATGATCTTCACAGCAACAGGAACTGGGTCTGTTTGTCTCATGGTCCTCGTGGTTGAGGACGAGACAGGGAGAGAAAAACAGAATTCTATTAGCGTAGGGGCCGTTCACATGCAATGCAAGTGTCAAACATTATAGTGGTTCAAGTCGGCTCGGTTCCAGACAGGCTAACTATTGCGGCAATAGTATATTACCCATATGAGGTATGTGAGTGCTTTGTTCTAGACAAACTAACTACTGCGGGAAATGTACATTTACTGGACATTTTATGTGAATGCTTTGTTAAAGAAGAATGTCTTAAGTTTAGATTTAAATTGATCGACTGTGTCTGATACTCGAACATTATTTGGTAAATCATTCCAGAGCTTAGGGGCTAAGTAGGAAAAGGATCTACCACCTTTAGACACTTTTGATATTCTAGGGATAATTAAGTGACCAGAATTTTGTGAGCGCAGTTTACGTGATGGATTGTATTCTGATAGTAGTTCTTTAATATACGAAGGCGCTAGGCCATTTAAGGCTTTGTAGGTGATTAGTAATATTTTAAATTGTATGCGATATTTAACTGGTAGCCAGTGTAAAGATGCCAGAATTGGACTGATGTGGTCATACTTTTTAGATCGAGTAAGCACTCTTGCGGCGGCGTTTTGAACCAGCTGTAGCTTGTTTACCTGATTTGCATGGCATCCCCCGAGTAACCAGTTACAATAGTCTATTCTAGAGGTCATAAAAGCATGTATAAGCTTTTCTGCGTCTGATGCAGACAGCATATGGCGTATTTTTGAGATATTTCTAAGATGGAAGAATGCTGTGCGGCAGACGTTGGCGATATGACTATCGAAGGATAAGTTGCTGTCGAACATTACGCCTAAATTCTTAACCGTGGAAGATGGCACCACCGTGCAGCCATCTATGGGCAACTTGTAATCTGACATATTATGTTTGTAGCGATTCGGTTCAATAATAAGTATCTCTGTTTTATTGGAGTTTAGCATAAGAAAGTTTTGTGCCATCCAGTCCCTAATATCACTAATGCAGTCTGTTAGCTTAGAAAACTGGTGGGTTTCGCTAGGATGCGACGAGATGTAAAGCTGGGTATCATCAGCATAGCAGTGAAAACTTATGTTATGTTTCCTGATAATGTCTCCTAGAGGTAACATATATAACGAGAATAGGATAGGGCCTAGAACTGATCCCTGAGGTATGCCGTATTTAACGGGGGAGTGATATGACTCTTCCTCATTTACATAAACAAAGTGATATCGATTGGTTAGATACGATCTGAACCAGGCTAACGCCTGACCACTGATGCCAACATAGTTTTCTAGTCTATTGAGTAAGATTGTGTGATCTATTGTGTCAAAGGCTGCACTAAGGTCTAGTAATATAAGGATTGAGATTTCACCACGATCGGATGTTAATAGGAGGTCATTTGTAACTCTAAGCAGCGCTGTCTCTGTGCTATGGTGGGGCCTGAATCCTGATTGGAACTTTTCATACGTATTATTATTTTCTACGAATGTGCGTAGCTGGCTTGCCACTACTTTTTCTAATATTTTAGAAAGAAAAGGTAGATTTGAGATTGGTCTAAAGTTATTAAGATCTCCCTGGTCAAGGTTTTGCTTTTTTATGAGCGGTCTAATAACTGCTAGTTTGAAAGCTGTTGGAACGTATCCTAATTCTAGAGATGAGTTAAAGATATTAAGTACCGTGTCTGACACTACATGAAATACCTCTTTAAGTAATTTTGTGGGAACGGGGTCTAGTATACAGGACGATGATTTGGATGACGTTACTAGTTTAGAGAGCTCTTCTATTGTAGTAGGATTAAATGACTCAAGATGTTCGTTTGGTAATCTAGTGGAAAATGTACTATTGGGTAGAGTGATGGCTGCTTGCGTAGTTTCTATGTTTTCCCTAATAAACATAATTTTGTTAGTAAAGAAGTTCATGAAGTCATCACTATTGTGTTGGAGTTTACTATTGGTTTCTGTTTGTTCTTTGTTTCTAGTCAGTTTCGCAACTGTGCTAAATAGAAAACGAGGGTTGTTATGATTTTCTTTAATAAGCGTACTGAGATAGGTAGATCTGGCAGTTTTAATAGCCTGTCTGTAGTGTTGAACACTCTCTTTCCATGCTGAACGCCATACCTCTAACTTTGTGCTTCGGTAGTTTCTTTCCATTTTTCTAGCTACTTTTTTAAGGGCTGCAGTATGATGATCATACCATGGAGCTGGCGGTTTTTCTTTGATTCTCTTTTTTCGAATGGGAGCAACGGCATCCAACGTGCTAGAGCAGACGTTGTTCAGGTTTTCTATTATAATATCTAGATCTTCACGATTATCTGCTACATGTTTCATTTGAGACAGGTCTGGAAGAGTGCTAATAAAGCTATCTTTAGTGGTGGAAATTATTGTTCTGGCTAATCTGTAGCATGTTGTAGGCTGAGCGGTCCTATCTAAAAGTATTGTGCATGACACAAGGCAATGGTCTGAAACGGCATCGCTCTGGGGTGATATTTCGATGTCATTAATATTGAGTCCGAGTTACAGAATTAAGTCTAATGTGTGATTACGAGTATGCGTGGGCCCTGACACGTTTTGTTTAATGCCGAGAGAATTTAGAACATCCATAAACGCACGTCCTAATGCATCTTTTGGATTATCCACATGGATATTAAAATCACCAACGATAAGAGCTTTATCTACAGTGACTGTAAGCTCAGATAGGAAGTCTGCTATTTCTTTAAGAAAATCTGTGTGGTGGCCTGGAGGCCTATATATGGTAGCTAAAATGAACGAAAGTCGTTTGTTGTTGCGATCAGTTATTTCCATATTTAACAGTATTATTTCAAACGAATTAAATTTTAGGTTGGATTTATGATTTACTTTGAATATTTTATTGTATATTGTAGCTACACCACCCCCTCTCCCTATTAGACGAGGAACATGTTTATAATAATAGTCTTGTGGGGTGGATTCGTTTAAACTGGTGTAATCGTCTGCTTTAAGCCAGGTTTCTGTTAAACAGAGTGCATCTAAGTTTTGGTCAGTAATTATTTCATTGATAATTGGTTCTTTGTTGGTAAGTGATCTAATGTTAAGAAGGCCGAATTTTAACATTTGAGTTTCATCTGTTAATGTATTATGTTCTAGTTTTATGTTAATAAGATTTGTACGAGACGAGGTAAACGGTGCTCTGTATTTATTTGTTCGAGGAACAGACACAGTCGAGATGTGTTGGTACTCTGTTAAAAAAGGCTCTATGTGCTGGGATATATGTGATCTTGACATGTCAAGGCAGCTAACAGACTGATGGGTAAGCCGATCTGTCTGTTTCCTGACCTGGGCCCTGGATAGTCAGACAATATCAAAAGTAAGACTATTGGTCAGATTTCTAGAGAGTATAGCACTTCCTTCCGGAGACGGATGGAGGCCATCTCTCTTTAGCAGGTCAGGTCTTCCCCGGAAATGCTTCCAATTGTCTATAAACCCTACGTTATGCTGAGGGCACCACTTTGACATCCAGCCATGAAGAGACACTAATCTACTGTAAGTTTCATCCCCCCGGTAGGCGGGGAGGGGACCAGAGCAAATTACATTGTCTGACATTGTTTTTGCAATTTCACACACCTCTTTAATAGTATCTTTGGTGATCTCCGACTGGCGGAGTCTGGTGTCATTCGTGCCGGCGTGAATAACAATCTTAGAAAACTTACGGTTAGCATTAGCCAGCACTTTAAGTTTGGATCTAATGTCAGACGCTCTGGCTCCCGGTATACAATCGACTATGGTGGCTGGTGCCTCAATGCCAACGTTCCTGAGTATAGAATCTCCAATAACCAGGGCACCTTTAACAGATGTCTCAGCCGGTGTATTGCTGAGTGGAGAAAATCTGTTTGATATTAAAACAGGAACGTGATTTGGATGCCGAATGCGACTAGGCCGACTGACAGTCACCCAGTTAGTCAGCCGCCTTGACTCTGAAGTCGGAACCGAGCCAAGTGTATTACGCTTAACACTAGGCGCACCCGAAACAGTGTTTGTAACATTAACATTAACGGTCTTACTGTCCTCAACTAGCGTTCGGATGCGCGCTTCTAGTTCTGCAACCTTCTCCGTCAGCCTTACTACTTCAATACACTTAGCACATGTAAACCCCTCTATGCTGACGGAAGAAGCTAAACTGTACATGTGGCAAGTAGTGCAGGTTACAATGACAAGCGGAGTCTTACCGTTTTCATGCTGGGCGATGGCGTCTCCGTTCGCCAGACCGCGGTCCGTGAAGCTGCATCGAGATGGGTGCTCGCTCGTTGTGTGCCTCGGTCGTCTCCGGGTGCCTGGAGCCAGGGTGATGTGAGGCACGCTGTACCGCCTGGTGCTAATGCCGGGACACAACTCCTCCACAGCTTTCCGCTCTGGTGAGGAAAGGTCTGAAAAACATACATCGGATGAGTCCGCCATTAGATCGAAAAAGAAGGCAGATTTACAGTAAACAGACAGTGAGCAAGTGCTAACTTCAACCGGCACGTTTGTTTATGCTAGTGGGCTATATGCTAGCACTAGGTGTTTACTAGTGATAAATCGTTTTACTTATTAATACTGTTCAAAAATCGTCACGGTAAAGTATTCCTAAGATAAACTAGTACGTTATATTATATAGATAGGAACGAGATAAGAAAATAGGATTTAGATTATGAACTCGACGGAGCTCCAATGCACGGAGCAGCGTTTCCTCGTTTGCTAATGCTACCGGGCTATATGCTAATACTGGGTGTTTACCAGTGATAAATCGTTTCAAGAAGTGTGTTTTTGGATGTAAGGAGAAGAAAGCCAGCCTTATGGAAACAATGGATATAGTTTATTATCCGGGGTGGCAGCGGAGTTTTGCTTGTGTGTTTGATGCGCTGGATTTTCCCAACCGGGTCATGAGTTGCATGCGGTAAGTAAGACTTCTGTCTTATGTTGGAAATAGGTGCGTGCATATTATATAAATGACACGAACATGTAGTGAATCATAAGTTAAACAGTGTTGTAGAGTGTTGCATGACTCGTACTCGCTCCACCCGCGGTAGTAACTCCTCCTTCTTCATTTTTTCGTACGTTATCAGAAAGATTCGTTAAATCTAATCTTTCTTTTATAAATCTGATTAAACTAAAGACTCTTCGGAAATATAAAGCATGTAATACTACTCTATAGGTACTCCAGATTAACATCAGAAATGCATAAACAGCGTGTGTTACGTGAGCTTTAACAGAATTCCCCTTTCAAAGTCTACAGCAAACATCCGGTTTGAACTTCAGCCCTCTACTTCCTGCTTTAATGACGTCAGTACAGTTTTCCGACTAAACTCCGCTCACAGGAATACATCAGTTGCCAGCTAAGCTAACGGCAAGCTAAGCTGCTATCGAATCACAACGCACTTAACAAGCTACACAATCAGAACGCAATACGTATTTCTGAAGGAGGGACTTCATAGGACAAGGAAGACATCAGCTCGTTTTGAGGACAGTGAAAACAGCAGTATACCGATAAGTTAATTGTGTGAAAAATAACGCATTTTTTTACACGTGAAACATAAACACATGTTATATTGTGCACCGTAAACACAATCAAAGCTTCAAAATCACAGAAAGAACAGGAGCTTTAAAGAATATAAAGACTTAAAAATAACCTGTCAGTGATGCAACATTAGTACAGTATATGTGTTTGTATATGTGTTCGTATATGTGTATACTTTGGATCAAGTACTGTTGTGTTAAATTTGTGCTATATAAATAAACTTTGACTTGACTTGAGCTCAGTGTTGTATTTGTAAACAATGGTGGGTTATGACTTCATATCCAAGGTCCGTATTTTGTTGTTTTCTCTTTTTTGGCAAACACTGACAGTCGCGCAGTTGCTCGTGAGCAAACAACATTGTGTAGGTGAATTCAAACTGGGCAAGAATTGCAACCTGCAGTAATATTTTCACATACACTTCACAGAGGGTGTGCGAAGGACGATACGTTTTTGTCAGACGTTGCTGGGGGGAGCAGCTCATCGATATGATCTTTGGATTCGTACATTTGTGCTTTTCAATAGAGGAAAAAGGTCACACAGTGATATACCAGTTTTGCGAAAAATCATCGCACAAGCTTGCGGGTGAGGCTCACCAAATCCAGATTAAGAAGGTGTCCAGCATCAGAATTTTTAAAAAGCCCTTGAAGCCATTTTTTTTTGCACATATAAGATTAAGGTCTGAACTTATTATTATTTTTAAAGGATTTAAAAAATATTTCCTACAGAATTATTTAAATTTTTTAGATTATCATTATCAAAAATTATCATTACCGCAACGATGATATTACATTAAATATATGCATTTACAAACTCATGTTTCGGTAATGAGAACTAAAAAGTTGTCTAGGTACTATGACAAACAAAATATCTACTTTCATCTGGAGAGAAAAAATAAGAACTGCTTACCTGGTATCCATCTTGAGTGTCACAGTCAATTATGTCCCTTCCAAAAAAAAAAAAAAAGTTAGTTCAAATTACATTTGAATTTTTTTTTTTTGCGGAGGATGAGAAAATTTTTCTTGGACACATTTATATTCCTTATTATTGTCTCTACATTTACCAATAATCACCAAATACCACATGTTTCTTTACTGTAAATGTTTATAGTATAACATGCACTGAAGCTTTTTATTTTTTAGACGTTTTAATTATAAATATTTCCATGTCAAAGAACCCAAATCCAGTCATGGACACATTGCGGTAATGAAAATTTCCCCCTTAAATGTGGAAAAAAACAACAAAATTGGTTTGTATGATGTCATTTGAAATCATGTGCAAAATAGTACATGAAGAGATGTTTGTAACTGTATGCTTATTATTTTGATACTCTTACTTTGCATTTACTTTTTTTATCAAAATGTTTCATGATACCTCATAAGTCTAATTTTGCGAGAATCACCCTTGCGTATCTGGTCTGGCTATTCGCATGCATATGAATGGAAGTCAGTAAAAGAAAAGGTCTATGACCGGCCCTTTACTTTGAATGGGTGACATCAGGCGTTGCAGAACTGAATTGTGGATCCGCCGGCATCGCTTCACTGGCGTTGCTTGCAGCAGTAGTTGAACATTTTCACTTTTCAAGCGCCAATGTTTATGCAAGACCTGAGAACAGAGGAGCATGTATTGCGGTCCACTGTGATTGGTTGTTGTCACTATGACGATGGCGTCAGGGCCTCACTTCAGACACGCCCTCTGCCAAGCATTAACGCTGACACCACGTGTTTATGTACCGTAATTATTCTCCATTCACACATAGCACTTACCAGTAAATTACTGGCAATCTTACAGCCTCTCTTATTGGGAAATTGGCAGCACCGATTTACCAGAAAGGTTCTGTTCACACATGATCATGAATAACTGCAATTTACCAGGAATATCAGTAAAGACTGTATGTGTGAAAGGGACTATTTACTGTAATACTTGCAATTTACTGAATACGCTGCTACTTTTGAATAGTCATCAATGAGAAAAAGATGCATTGTTCCGGCATGCGGTATTACGTAAAGTTACACAATTTACCAGCAGAGGGTACAGTAACTGGATCATGCTAACCAGTCAAACCTTGACCTCTAGCTTTGAATCTTTTGGATATTGACTGTATCAGACCAGACTATGAGACTTTAGGGATCATCTTTGAGAAACTGAATCCAGATATATGCATCTATGCGCTGCAGGTCACCAAGACCTCCACCAATCTCTTCGATCTACCCGAGGAGCCAACAATTAAGGCCCACAGAGAGCCGTTTTCTCCCATCTTGTAATCTTCATCCTTTGACCCCACTTTGAGGAGGTTCATCTTCTCCATTACCAGCATATGTTCGACCAGGCCTGTTGGAGTCATCTCGGCCACACCCCTCAACCTCCGGAGAGGATCAGTGGGTTTTTAAAAGGTTTCTCTGGTTGGTTAAAAACATGCACTTTACTAGCAGAAAACAAACTTGTCCCTACGGGTGTCTTTAAAATGGATTTTTGACAGTGAAGCATTGGCTCGAATGAGGGGACGTGATAATATTTCACCTCTTAGCACTCAAAAGAGTTCGCCACAGTAAAATACAAGACCAGATGAGTAAAAGGCACAAACTTTAACACAATATTTTGTCATTTTCTTCAACTTTAAGGGATTGAGTTTCCTCATTTATTGACGTGTAGTTGATATAAAGCTCTGAAGATCAAAAACCTGAAGTTTCAATATCTTATTCATGGCATCTCATCTCATAGGAGAAACATTTGATATAAAATGTATCTGATATATATATATATATATATATATATATATATATATATATATATATATATATATATATATATATATATATATATATATATATATATATATATATATATATATATATATATATATATATATATATATATATATATATATCAGTGTTTCCCACAGGATTTTGAGAAGACTGTGGTGGTGATGACGTCACCCGCTAATTAGCATATATGTGACGTCATCATGTCGTGTTTGCGTTTGATCTAGTGTTGGCACATGAAATATGTTTCACTTCTACTCTTTGATCTCTATCTGTATTTGATCTGTATTATATATCAAATTATATTTTAAGCCGAATTAAGCTGTTTTTAATAGTGAAATAAAAATGTTAATGGGAATCATGAAAATTCTATTTGTGGGGGCCAGTGTTGATTCTGTGGTGGGCCACCACAAATAAATCAATGTATGGGAAACACTGTATATATATAGAATTATATTTTTGAAATCATATTTTTTATTTTGCAAGATGTAAACTCTCAAAAGCTTGTTGAAGGGGGCAAACTTATTTAAGATCCATTTCTAAAACTCAGATCATGTGTGAGCTCCACATAAGCAAATTCTGTGGATGAAAAAAAACATTTTTTTCTATTAAATACACTCAATTTTAAATATGATACATTTACATACACTGATAAACATTTCTGTAGAAATGACAGTATTACTGGCAGTAATTTCCCAATAACTTACTGTAGATTTAAATGTATGTTATTTACTGCAAACAGTTTGTTTAAAGTTAAAAGAACGTCAAGACTTCATCTTCACAGGAAAAAACTACAAAAAGTACAGCATTATTCAGTGTTTCTGGGAAAAAAAATGGAAAAGGTTGATGATGCTTTGCATGAGGCTGTTTTTTATAATTTTATTCTGTAAAGACAAAGACATGATTTTTTTAAACAAACTATTTGGCCATAAATCAGATAAATATAAATCTACAGTAAGTTACTGGCAAACTGCTGCATAACTACAGCAATTTTTTACTGTATATATTCTTCCTGTAAATCCACCTGTTTCTTGACGTAAACGTGGGCACCGCCATCTTTGAGCTATTCTGTTTATGACTTCACTGAAAAAAATGATTCATTGAATTTAATAAATTTTTTTAAGGTAAGTGGTTGCAATCAATTAATTTAAGCTACTTTTAAACAAAAGTTTTATATTTTATTTTACGTTACTAATCTTTTTTGTTTAAATGTAGCTTAAATAAATTGATTGCAACCGCTTACCTTAAAAAATTGATTAAATTCAATGAATCATTTTTTTTCAGTGTTCCGGTGAGCCACTAAAGCTAATGGTAGTCTATTGCGAAGGACACAAGTATGCCGTTTTGACTGGCTGTTTAATGTTTATTATGAAATCCAGGAAGATTGACATAATTTGGACAGTTAGGGGTTGCCATAATAGATAATACAATGGCTAATATATTTGCGCATTGAAGACCCGTTACCTCCGATCAACAACACGAAATGATTGAATATATCTTCATATATCAAGCCACATTAATTTCATCCTCACACTGGTTCATACATGGCATGTGTAGTAAATATTAACTGTTTAAATCATGTTTTATGCATGCTCCCACTACATTGTTTCAACCAGCTGGCTATTGAACCAGAAGTCTCGCACCGGAAAGGAAATACGTCACATCACTTACTTCAGCATTTGAGAAAAAGGTGGATACATTTTACAGACGCCTTATCCAAAGCAACATTTTGTCATACGATGCATAATTGTTTTTGTGTGTAGCTCAATGGCAGAATGGTGGCAGAGCAGCAGAAACCAATCCAGTAACCCTCCAGTTTCTTGGAAACTGATCTACAATATTTTGGCCATTAGGGTGACCACCACTACTGCCATGATTTAGTTCAGTCACTGTTTGCTTCAAAAGCCTTATTCACAGTCTCTGCTCTTGAATTCTGTCACCGTGCAAACACTTGACTGCAGGATTGTGACTTTTGTAACTTGTTTTTGCTTTAAACTACATCCTTGTGTTCTGTGAGTGTGAGGAACAAGGAAACATGTAATAAAGAGGGAGTGTCTATATGCGCCTGTTGTGCGTTTGGGCCACACAGGTTGTTGCTCAGATAGGATGAGGTAAATAAAAATAGATTCAGTTACAGGTTGAATCTTTCTGATTTACTTTCTGACTCAGTAGTACTCTTAACCGTTTTTTTCTTTTTAACTCTCACACACTTTTCACTTTTAAGTTTACTGCTTCCTATGACGACCGCACAACTGGAAAATAAAGACGATTACAGTTTTCAGTGATTGCTAGGCTACCATGCATTTATAAAATGTTATATTTAGAATTGACATCATATTTGTATTTAGATCATAAAACCTGGATACAGATCAGAGTGGAACATTTAAATGACTATGACCACCCACTTTGCATTGTCCCCTTAATATTAACTTATATGCACAAACCAACGTGGATTTAGTCATGCTTGCATCAAAGAAAAAAATAGCTCTAAATTGACCTCTAAAGACTGATTATTCAGTGCTTGAATAACAGGACCTACCTATGGGGTTGAGAAAGCATTGAGGAGCTTGAACAACTTAAATGCGTTCATAAAAATCTGAGCGACTTTCCAACAGTGACTCATGTATATGACATTTATATTTCTGAGCAAGAGTTCAACTAAACTGCTTTACTTTTGTACGAGTTTTGCCAAATGTGTGTTTGATATTACCAAACCTTTACTTGACCACAGGTACAGTACAGTGGGCAACAATTGAGTTTACTTGGTCAAAGATGGAGCTGTTTCTTCATCTTGTTTACAAGAATTAGACATCTGGATTTTGAACCTATGGCATAAATATGCTCTTATTTTTTTAAAGGGGACATGTTACAAGAGACCTTTTTAAGATCACAATATATGATTTTTTAAACTATTTATTTGTATGATACAGCTGCAAATAAGTATTTGAACACCTGTCTATCAGCTAGAATTCTGACCCTCAAAGACCTGTTAGTCTGTCTTTAAAATGTCCACCTCCACTCCATTTATTATTCTAAATTAGATGCACCTGTTTGAGGTCATTAGCTGCATAAAGACACCTGTACACCCCATACAATCAGTAAGAATCCAACTACTAGCATGGCCAAGACCAAAGAGCTGTCCAAAGACACTAGAGACATAATTGTACACCTCCACAAGGCTGGAAAGGGCTACTGGGAAATTGCCAAGCAGCTTGGTGAAAAAAGGTCCACTGTTGGAACAATCATACGAAAATGGAAGAAGCTAAACATGACTGTCAATCTCCCTCGGACTGGGGCTCCATGAAAGAACTCACCTTGTGGGGTCTTAATGATCCTAAGAAAGGTGAGAAATCAGCCCAGAACTACACGGGAGGAGCTGGTCAATGACCTGAAAAAAGCTGGGACCACCCTTTCCAAGGTTACTGTTGGTAATACACTAAGACGTCATGGTTTGAAATCATGCATGGCACGGCAGGATCCCCTGCTTAAACCAGCACATGTCCAGGCCCGTCTTAAGTTTGCCAATGACCATTTGGATGATCCAGAGGAGTCATGGGAGAAAGTCATGTGGTCAGATGAGACCAAAATTAAACTTTTTGGTCATAATTCCACTAAACGTGTTTGGAGGAAGAAGAATGATGAGTACCATCCCAAGAACAACATCCCTACTGTGAAGCATGGGGGTGGAAGCATCATGCTTTGGGGGCGTTTTTCTGCACATGGGACAGGGCGACTGCGCTGTATTAAGGAGAGGTTTACCAGGGCCATGTATTGCGAGATTTTAGGGAACAACCTCCTTCCCTCAGTTAGAGCATTGAAGATGGGCTGAGGCTGGGTCTTCCAACATAAAAATGACCCAAAGCACACAGCCAGGATAACCAAGGAGTGACTCTGTAAGAAGCATATCAAGGTTCTGACGTGGGCTAGCCAGTCTCCAGACCTAAACCCAATAGAGAATCTTTGGAGGGAGCTCAAACTCTGTGTTTCTCAGGTGTTCAAATACTTATTTGCAGCTGTATCATACAAATAAATAGTTAAAAAACCAAACATTGTGATTTCTGGATTTTTTTAGATTATGTCTCTCACCGTGGACATGCACCTACGATGACAAAATGTAGACCCCTCCATGATTTCTAAGTGGGAGAACTTGCAAAATAGCAGGGTGTTCAAATACTTATTTTCCTCACTGTTAAAAATAAAATATACAAAACATGATATTTTGAATGGTAGCAATGTATTCTGTATATATCTAACAATAATAAAAATTGTACGTAGTTTAGACATCTACTTTATATGCAATTAACTTTGTACGAATTATCCAATTTATAAAATATGTACGAATTCTCGTAAAATCAGTCTGGAAGTAATACAGAAACAGTGTATGTTTGCAGTGTGACGAATACAACGAACAACATCTCCTCAGGTGCAGGTTTGTTTGAATTTCATGCCTAGCTTATCTGGCTGTTCTTTGCTAAAGGCTTTGTCTGTTTTTGAAACGCAAATGTTGGCTGTACGTTTGGTGATGTTTGAATCTGTCTGAAAGCTGCCATTGCATTGCCTACAACGGCCCATTATAATCCAACCAATATATTTTTCTGTCACACAACACACACTAATCTCCCTTCCTCAGACATAATGTTTGAATACTTTTTATATGTGAATACATAAACACTTCCGAATTGCTTGGTAGAAGTCATTTCGTTTTTAGTGATCTGTTATAGATGATTTGTAGGGCAAGGTGAACTACTGAATGGTTCCCCTCTGCACCTGATCCTAATCCATAGTAGGGTGAAATAAAGACTTAAAATAGCATGATGTGTTCATAGCGTGTGACATCATAGTACTGCGTAAGTAAAACAAAGCAAACGTCAAATTCCCCCCACTAAACCATCTATTGCTTTGCTATGAAGGAAGATGGGGGGATATGTTTCTCTAAATGTAATACGCAAAAGAGTAAAATCCATAATATTGTTATGGAACAAGTCCTAGTTGATAAACGGAAACTTTTAGGGCACAAACAAATTACACAGCTCTTCAAAGAAATCGCCCTCTATTTCGCCTTTAATAAACAACATACAGTAGTTTGGGAAAAACCGAAGCTGAATCACCAATCTCTTGCGTTTCCCAATTTAGCTCTGCTCTTCTATCCGCACTTCTATTTGCTGAAGAGGCATTAAGCACAAATCTGCATACAATGCCTTCAAACCTTATTATATGAGAGCACAGCTCCATTTAGATCTTAATCTAAGATTATATTTGATTACAAGGGAGAATATCAATCATAATCATGACTGATGTCATCCCGGAGTGATATTAATGTAACCACCCATGCTTGACTTTGATCAGATTCTTTTTCTGGATGAAATTCGGAGGCAGTGGAGAATAGCCAGTGAAGTGTGCTTGCCAACATCCTGTAAAATAAACTGTTCTGAAAGCAAAAATATAAGTTTTTATTGGTAAAGTTGTGTTGCATGTGTCTTTCTCAGAGCACATACAGCCTGATCTCACAGGAATGCGTAACTATTTTACAATGTTGCTAATTCTTATATAATCTTATGATTTGAATCGCACAAAACATGCGATAGAAAAAGCAATAACGAAACCCCAACACTAATCCCAATGTCATTGGAACGAAAGCATTGTACAAATTGATCTGACGTGTTCACCATAATAACAGTTGATAAGGCTCATCTGTACTGTTTACAGTTAGATTTGGGATACCCCCTTAGCTGTTATAAAATGCACTGGTAACCCAACGCTTCGAGGGGTTTATTGCGTTTATAAAACGGTTACTTCATATGCATGTTAGCGGGATTTTATAAAATAAAACACAAATAAGTTGTAATTATATTAGTATAAATATTACTCTTCCGCCAAACAAAGTAGTTCCTCAGAATCAAGTGTGGCTGCAACAGAGCGCAGTTCACAAACAACAGAGACGCAAAGGCACAATGAAAATATGATTAAAGACTGTGGTGTTTATTTTTATATATCAACATTCATCTAATTTATACATTAACATTTATATCGTGCAACTGTTGAAGTGATGATCAAATATGTTTGTAAGCATGCTTAACTTTTTCCCCGTCAGGGTTTTTTTTAAGTTGCCACCCAGTTTTAGTTGAATGCCTTACAGAAAAATGATCTTCTTTAAATAAACATAAGATATCAAATGAAAGAACAGTCCATCCGCTTTCCAACAACATCAAAAAACGTTTCATCCTACCTTCATTTGTTGTCTTATCAGTTATCACCTCTCAAATTTTCAGCTAAATGCGGAGATAATTCCATTTTTGTGAGGAACTTAGAGATCAGATTCAGAGCCTGATCAAAACACACGCTAAATCCACCACAACGCTGTTGTGTCGAGTGAATGCCTCAGTGTTTAAGTTGGGTAAGATTTCCCTCTAGTGGATAATAGCGGAAATATCAATAAGACAAAAAAAACTTCAGAGAACGTTTTCTCTTTATTGATGAAATGTTTTATTTATTGACATTTATCTGGATATCGCCATAATTGTGCAAAGGTAGAAAAATTAAAAAATGATTAAAGACTGTGGTGTTTATTTTCATAAATCAATACGCAGCAACAGTGGCGCAGTGATACTTGTGATGCGGTCTGAACCGTGGGTTTACCGGGGTATTTTATCACGGCTTAGAACGCGTTTCAACCAATCAGAATGAAGAACCAGAACGAGCCGTTTTATAAATTTTATTTTTGGATGAACTATTCCTTTTAATGTGCTCAGTTTGTCACACCACAAAAAACAAAACAAAACAATTGAATAAAATCTTGGAAAAAGAGGCGGCATTCTCTTCTCTCAAATGGTGGGGGCATGTCCGCTGTCTGCACTGAAACCACGCCCACTCGCAGGAAAGCTGCTGTCTCTCTAAACGTTTAAATACCGCCACAACCTGAACGGATGCTCGTGATTGTGTTTGAGGCGGGGCCATGCTCAGTGGCTCCGGTGTGTCATCGAGCCACTCTATTAACTCTTTCCCCGCCATTGACAAGATATCTCGTCAATCAAGAGAAAACACTTCCCCGCCAATGACGAGTATTTCCGTCTTTCCGCAGTACCACTATTATCCACTAGGTGGCGCCCTTCCGCAACTTTTTACAAACCGGAAGTATTGCCCTATGATAAGCTGCTGCATGTCCGTGTCTGTTTTAAAGATCGCTCTGAATGAGATCTCTATTAAAAGTCTGTCACAAAAATGGAATTATCTCAGCTTTTTGCTCAAAATGTGATGTTTTTGCAGAAACCTACCCATATTCAAAAGCTGATTACAAAAGAACTACTGAAGGTAGGATGAATGTTGATGTCTTTCAACATGATTTTTTTTTTAAAGCAGAGGGTCTGTTCTTTCATTTGGTATATTGGTTGTTTATATATTTGAAGAAGAACATTTTCTGGAAGGCATTAAACTTTTGTGAAAATCATGAAAAACGCTGGCGCTGGCTGGCAACTTTTTAAAAAAACGGTGGCGGTGAAAGAGTTAACCCTGCCCCAATAATATGGAACTCAGAAATGAGGAAAACCGTTTAACTGTGTAACACCACAATTCAGTACTACATAGTTCACAGTTTTGTCATTTATTTTAGCAATACATTTCTAACATTAACAAATTTATGTGAATTTACCCTGTTTTTTTTAAACAGATGTAAATTTTGTGACTATATTACGAACTGCTGTGAGACATGGTAACAATTGCCGGTATAGTAATTTTCTTAAGGAGGGTGTTGGACATTATTTAAACAGTATACTGAGTTGAGTATGCATGTGCAAGTTAAAGGATTAGTTAGTTTTCTTAAAAAAAAAACAGATAATTTACTCACCACGGTGTCATCCAAAATGTTGATGTCTTTCTTTGTTCAGTCGAGAAGAAATTATGTTTTTTGAGGAAAACAAATAGATTTTAATGAACTTTAATGGACACCAACACGTAACAGTTTTAATGCAGTTTTAAATTGCAGTTTTAAAGGACTCTAAACGATCTCAAACGAGGCATAAGGGTCTTATCTAGTTAATTGGTTGTCATTTTTGACAAGAAAAATAAAAAATATGCAGTTTTAAACCATAACTTCTCTTCTATCTCTGGTCCTGTGATGCGCCAGCGCGACCTCACGTGATTGCGTAATGACGTGGAAAGGTCACGTGTTACATAAATGAAATGCACATTTGCAGACCATTAAAACAATAAACTGACACGAAGACATTAATTAGTATCATTCGACATACAACAACGTCGGAACGGTCTCTTTCTCCACACTTGTAACCACTGGGGCGTAGTTTCGCATTTGTCCTCTGTGACCTCTTGACGTGATGACATATTGGCGCATCACATGACCAGAGATAGACGAGAAGGTGTGGTTTAAAAGTGCATATTTTTATTTTTCTTGTCAAAAATGACAATCGTTTCACTAGATAAGACCCTTATGTCTCGTTTGGGATTGTTTAGAGTCCGTTGAAATTGCAATTTTAAACTGCATTAAAATTGTTTCGTGTTGGGGTCCATTAAAGTCCATTAAAATGAGAAAAATCCTGGAATTTTCCTCAAAAAACATAAATTCTTCTTGACTGAACAAAAAAGACATCAACATTTTGGATGACATGGTGGTGAGTAAATTATCTGGATTTTTTTTTAGAAAATAAACTAATCCTTTAAGCAACTGTGAGATGAATGTAGAGTGGTAGTGGAAGCTTTCTCCAAGTTTTATACACCTTTTGGATTCAGTCATGTCAGATCAGTCATTTTAAAGAGCTGTCCACCCATGTTAGCTGTTAGTAGACACCTCTGCTTTTTAACAGAAGAAACTTGCAAAGGAAAATACTTATTCCCTATCCAACAAGTATCTTCCTTGGCATTGTTAATTAAATCATTACTCTTGTGTTCTGTATGCTTCAATGCATTTTTGGAATTGGGCCGCGTGTAGCGTAGGAAAATTCCTCAGAGTCAGCAACGATATGTGTTATCAGTTTAGCTCAAGTACGATCTGGCGCTTGCTATCGAAACACAACCACGCAGTGGTTTACAACACGACAAGTCTAGATCGCATGCAGTTTGTGGATGCCCGTTTCTTTTTTTATACCCTGCAGTTATTCTGGCTATACTGTGCTTACATAATATAGAGATGGATGGATGGATTTAATTTACCCACATTAAGAAATCTGTTGACTGTATTTAATAAAGACTCCCCCAAGTTTAACATGCACTAATCCACATGCTACAATAATAAATTTAACAAATTTGATCTCTTTAGAAACCTGTTTAGAGACTCACTGTGGTTGTCAACATAAACCCGGCTTAATCATTTATCACAATGTTCATTAATGCCAGATGAATTCCAAGTCGGATTAAAGAACAAGCAAAAAATGACATCTTGTGTTCAAGACAGAATGCCTCTTTTGTGCTGGTTTTATTCCAGCATCATCTTTAGGCCAAGACCTCGTGGCATCTTTAAATCTGTTCTTTATGGAACAGGGCCATCGGTTTTATAGCATTGCCCTCTGGAGGTTCCTCAATGGCTTAGACATCTCCTTCCAAAGTTGCGCTCATTTGTGTAAAACAGGATGAGATTAACCAACCGCTTCATCTTTATTTCTGCGGATAAGGCTACAGTGTCATGACTGCAAACAGCAGAACAGAATAAATGGAAATTAGTGCATCGTAGTCATTATATTATATTGCTAATTATATCACTAATTTAGGGACTGACCTTTCTGGAAAGATTCGTCAAGACTTTTCTAAACTAAAGCTGTCAACCTTTGGACTACGAAGCATTTTACATTAGCTAAAATGGATGTTTTCATACCTCTGAGGCAGTTTTACATCTAAAGGCCAAACTTATGGTGTTCATAACGGCCATAGCCTATGGGCAACACTGTTTTTCGCAATTGTTATGTGTCTCTAGTCATTGAAATCAAGTTTTTTTTACATGTTTCGTTGATTTACTTTCATGTGCTCTACTTAGTGAAGCTTTGTTGATCTGTTGAATGTTAATTCTGTATCATATCGATTTTTTATTTAGAATATTACCGTATTTTCAGGACTGTAGACCTTTTGCGAGTCGACGTCACAGTTACGTCAGGCGTGCAATGTGGTGGCAGAAAAACAGTGTAAATGAATGAGACACGAGTGAAACGAGCAACTCACTAGAAAATGTCTTGTTGTGCTGTTGAGTGTCAGGAATGCCAAAAAAGATGACCTTCATTTTTATATTATACCGTCGTGGAAGACACCATTTGAAGATAAACGGTGTTTATGGTTGCAATAAACCCTCAACCAGACAGACTGGAGTGATGAAATCATCTGAAAATCTTTTAATAATTTGAATAGAAAATAATTAGAGAAGATATCCGGTGTTCTGCCGAAGTCTGTTCCCTCTATGTGTCTCTTATAGAGTTTTTATCACGTTACGCTTATAATTTATTTAGAAAGATTAAAGATTTGAATGAGTTCATAATATCAATAATATTACCATTTATTAAAGTTTTCAAATTTTTTTAGTTTTCTATTACTTCTTTTCACCTTCTATCGTAGCCTATGTCTTCTTCCTGTTAGTTCTTCAAGTCAGGCGCAACTTGTAAGTCAGTGGGGCGGTTTCCCGGACAGGGATTAGACTAGTCCTAGACTAAAATAAATGTACAAGCTGTCCAAACTGAAAACAACTTGCACTGATCTATCTTAAAACACATCAGTGCACTTTGTTTATCCTCAAAATGCACACAAGTAATGTTTTTAGTAAGGCATGTTTGTTAAAACTAGTTATATTTCCTAATTAAACTAAGGCCTAGTCCTGGATTAAGCTAATCCCTGTCCAGGAAACCACCCCAGTATGAATTAATTTAGTCATCATTACCATCTACACCGCGAGAGTCCGCTATATGCTGCTTCTGTATTTATGTAATTCAATGGATTTAGTGATGTGGAATGACGAGCCTGCGAACTTGATGTGCGTGGGCTTGTTTTGTTCATTTTGCCTTTTCAGCCTTCCAGGTATGCTATTGTGTATCGTGTAAATCAGTGGTTCTCAAACTTTTTTAGCGGGCGGCCCCCCTTGTGTATGGTGCATTACTTCGCGGCCCCCTCCAAAGAAAATTTATGACAAAAACAGTTCTAAAACTTCACATTTTAATTAAACAAAAATTAAAATTATATTAAATTATACAAAGTAGTGCTGCCTTATTTGTTTTAGGTTTAATTTAATATAATTCATGATAAATTAATGTATTTTATAAAATGTCATAAAACTGTGGCCCCCTGGCAGCATCTCGCGGCCCCCCTGGGGGACCCGGACCCCAGTTTGAGAACCACTGGTGTAAATAACTGTTTGTATTACGTTAACTATGGACACCTATTCAGCCTGCTGTTCTGTGTGCTATTGTTTAGTTGAATAACTTGCCTTTCCAGATTAAATGTCTGTTCTGCGGTTTGATTTTGTGAAATAATTTTCTAAATAAATGCGACGTATAGCCCTCTTGAGACTTATATATGTTTTTCCGTCTTCATGACGCATTTTTTATTGATGCGACTTATACTCCGAAGTCCGGAAAATACGATACTTAAAATTGTAACATTAGCGAAAAGTAACTATTATTAATAATTTGATCCAACTACTGCCAACAGGGGTTTCACACTGACCCAACTGACTCCAACAGACGCTTTTGTTGCCGTTTGTTGTACCAGTGTGAATTAGCCTTAACATCCAAAGAACCAAAAATGGTTCATCCAAGGAATCGCTGTAAAAAAAACTTTTAAGCTCCTTTATTTTTAAGAATACACCGTTCAGTACACTTTTTGTTTTTTAATACGAACCTTGTTGTTGATTTTAAGCATTTGGCAAGATTTGTCACAAATGACATTTAAATTCTCTGTGCGTTTAATATTCTTCTGATTTATTGATACATTCATATGTTATTCACCAAAATGCGTCTCACATAACTCTACTTACATAACCGCGTAAATATTCAGCTTAAGTATGTGAAATATTACTAACAAAATAAATTCTTGACTCAAAGAAAAAAATTATTAGCAGCTCTGCAAATAAAGCTTGACAGAAGCTACATGCTGCACAAAGAATAATGATATTTACTCTTTATGAGTCCACGCTCACTTTAAGATGGAATTAATCACAGATGTCAGAGGTGCGGCATGCACCCCCCCGATATTTCTTCCTTCTGCCTTTTTCTTTTTATACCCTCCACTTCCTTACGGCTTCTTCCAAACATTGGCATGCATGTCAGCTTGAGAAATGCAATCCTATACCCTTTTTGGCAGAGCCTATGGCTAAGCAGATGCCATGTGGATGTCAAGTGCTTTCACTCAAATGTATTTATTGCCATGCACACCATAACAGCAATATCTGAACCCATCCATTTTGCTGGCCTGGAAATGTGTTCGATTTGGTGTATGATAAAAATCACATGGTTTTCAGATTTGAGTGACGACACCCAACACCCCAAGCACCAACTCATATTATCTTTGAAAAGGAGCTTGTTGCACGCCTGAGGCACACATGAGATGTGCCCACCTCATTGGGTCCTATATATTTTGCTAGCCCCCCTAGTGGCTATTGATCCAAATGGGGCAATTATCTAGCAGGCACCAACAATGAACATCTGATGGTAGGAGCAAGGGATGAATACAACAGGTGAATTAGGGATGATAAACGAAAGGGGAGGTGTATGGCGCTTGGGCTGAAACTGCAGCAGGCCCTCGACTTGGTGTCTTGCGGCTTTAGGCTCACACAAATCTGAACAGGCGTTCAATTTGGAGATCCATGGACTAGAGGGGACAGTATTTCTCCAGGGGCTGTGCAAGGTCAGTTTCTTTCGAGCAAAGAGCAAAGACAATTTGGTTGAGAGAAGACTGGACACATGCACGCATCCACATTTTCTTAAAAAATAACACCCTTATATAAACTTCCAGCTGTGCATCGGCCATGGGTTGTGTGGCTGTGAAAATAGATTTTCACTTGTCTGATCTCTCTTCACATGCCCGAGCAACAACTCTGATTCACTGGGAAGAAACCTCATAGCCTGTGCTGGTAACCTTTAACTTTTGCAAATGCAACTGGATGTTTAGGGTTAATAAAGTGTAACCAAAGTCAGCTCTATTCAGCAGCAAAGACAAAGAGGCTTTCACACACCGTCTCCGAAGAACAGAGTAAGAGGGAACCCATTTGCAGCGTACAACCCATCAGGCCCATATCACTGTTAGAAAAATAGTCAAAATAGTTATCCCACCGGGGCAGTATCCCAAAGAAGGTCTTAACATGTTAGGTACATGTATGTATAGCTTTAATATGGACTCTTTAGGTGCAAAAGCTGTACTTTTTGAAGAGGTACGGCCCCAGTGGCACCTGGGGTACATATTTTGACCATTTGTTTCTTACAGTGTACCAGAGAAGGGGTACAACACTTGTAGCGGCAAATCTCCACCGTTCCTTAGGCTTTAAGTTTGTTGCTAATGATAGACCACATGTTCTTGCCACCATACATCAAGAAGTCCCCTCAAATGATGAAGGCCAAAGATTATATTGACCTTTCAGACTTCAGAGAAACTCCACACTTAGCCGTACCTGTCTTCGGTCCTCCGTCCTTCAACACCTTTACTTATGACCACTTTTGTTCGCCCACTCCACAGCACTTCGACGAAAACAAGACCACAGCTGCATATTTTCCCTCGGCAGCTCCCTGAAGCCACTCACTGTCTTTTTTCTTTGGCTCTGAAGATCCAGAAAGGACAGAGGAGAAGGTGACAGACTCGAAGCCGGGGGAAGGAAAAAAGCGACCACTTGAATTCGAGTCAATCAATATGTCACGAGAGACTATTATGGGATCGTTCTATGTCAGTCCAGCGGGGATCCAGAGACAGTCACAGACCAAGCTAGAGTTTTTCCTAGAATTCTCTTTAGCTGTGCCTTTTTAAGTAACTTGTGTTTGCAACTGAGAGACTTGGTGTGTTGACCTTCAGTGTGTGTGTGTGTGTGTGTGTGTGTGTGTGTGTGTGTGTGTGTGTGTGTGTGTGTGTTTTACTGTCTCATCTCATTCTCTCTCCCTGGATCCAAACCTTTGCTTTATTGATCTTTTGAGCAGACTTTCATTTATTCCTCTGAAACTTGGAAGTAGTGTTTAGGTGTGCAGTCGAATGGATGTGGTTAATGGCGCTCTTGATCTAGCGTGCATCTGTATGAGTGTTCAGACAGCGGGAAAAACGGTGGGTAAGTTAGAGGTGTTCGAAACTTTAAGAACCAGAGCCAAGGCCATCCCAACAACCTTTTCCACCCCATGAACAAAAGCCATTGAAGCAAACCACTGACTGCAATTAAATTGCTATTAAAGTGCAACTCAATGCGTTCCACTTTCAATTTGTCTGTGAGGAACTGCTTTGCACTTTCGCTTTAACATGCCACCTAAGGTGGCGGACTCTTTGCGAAGAAAATTGCTGCTCTCGGCTCAGTAGAAATAGCGAGGTTAAATTGTTTTCTTTCTTTGCCTAACAAATGGATCTATTACATCAGCAGCTAATCGGGTCGCTGGGGTCCGAGCAGAGCTGGGAGGGATAGGCCGGTTGAACAGATTCACAATTGAGCTCACAATGTCTTGGGAAATTAGTATTTAGAGCACCAGTCTGGATATTTTTGAATTGGCAAGCTCTGGACAGTTGGCAGAGATGCTCGAACGAAAACATTGTGCTTTGTCATAGCTCGCGTTGAACACAATATAAGTTGGCAACTGTACTGCAGCTGGGAAGAGGCCTACTTACTAAGATGAGATAAGCTATACGGATGAGAAAGTCATTTGATATTTGCTATACATTTTGACTTCTTTGACTTCAGTATTTGAGTTTTATCTATGAAGCCTCATTGTAAATATACCAAATTCATATCTGGGTGATTCTCACGAAATCCAGATTTAGAAGGTGTCCAGCATCAGAATTTTTAAAAAGACCTTGAAGCCTATTTTTTGCACATATAAGATTAAGGTCTGAACTTACTATAATCATTATTTTTAGAAGATATAAAAAATTTTTCCCATAGAATTATTTAAATTTTTTTAGATGATCATTATCAAAAATTATCATTACTGCAACATGATATTACATTAAATATATGCATTTGCAAACTCATGTTTCGGTAATGAGAGCTAAAAAGTTGTCTAGGTACTATGACAAACACAATTTTAACTTTTATCTAAACTGCTTACCTGGTAGCCATCTTGAGTGTCACAGTCAATTATGTCTCTGCCAACTAATTTTTTTTAGAAAATGTTAGTTCCTTGAGGGCTTAAACAATGATTGAAAATTGTTGCGGAGGATGATACATTTTTTCTTGGACACATTTATATTCCTTATTATTGTCTCTACATTTACCAATGATCACGAAATACCACATGTTTCTTTACTGTAAATGTTTATAGTATAACATGCACTGAAGCTTTTTATTTTTTAGATTTTTTAATTATAAATATTTCCATGTCAAAGAACCCAAATCCAGTCATGGACACGTTGCGGTAATGAAAATTCCCCTTAAAAGTGGAAAAAACAACAAAATTGATTTGCATTTGAAATTATGTTGAAAATAGTACATGAAGAGATGTTTGTAACTATTTGCTTTTTATTTTGATAGCATTTACTTTTTTATCAAACTATTTCATGACACCTCATAAGTCTATTTTCGCGAAAATCACTCATCTACCCTTTGCATTTGTAATGCAGTTGACAACAATTCTGTGTTTTACACATGGGCATCAGAAGCAAAAAAAAATTGTGTGGGTCCAAAACATTTACTGAGATAGATCCCATTTTCTTATATTCTTGTGCCTTTTAATTAAACAATTGCTTTTATAGCCTAAAAGCTTTGTTTACCTTGTTGTTAAGCAGGCGAAAGTAATGAAGTATAAATAAATGAGCCAAGTGGATTGGATTTGAAGGAAGTAGCGGTGTGGAAGTCAAGGCTGTAGCTAAAACGCGGAACGCTGGGTTTAATTTATTAGGGCATTTCTATGTAGTGGAATTGATTCGACTGACGGCGCTCTGACAAATGAACAGACATATGCGCTAAGTTAAAGAAAAAAATGAGTGGGTCCAATATCATTGTCTTAAAAAGTGGGGTGGGTCTTGTCCCAACCACATATAATGGTTCTGACGCCCATGGTTATACACTGATTCTCTATATTTTTGTCAAAAACGATTACCAGATATAGCTGAACATATTCTGAACATACTCTAACCCAAGACCTTGTCTTCTTGAGCTTTGATGCCGTCACCTATAGCTCAGTTGGCAAAGCATTGCCCCAGCGGCACAAAGGACATGGATCGGATTCCCAGGAGAACATGCACTGATAAAAATGTATACCTTGAATGCACTCACTTTGGATAAAAGCATCTGCCGAATGCATCAAAATGTAGAAAAAAGTGTAGTATTGATTATTCTTCCTTGTAACCTTGATGTAGGAGTGTCTGTTTCATGTTCAAAGAGGATGCAGTGACAAAAGAGAACCGGTGAGCTGTATTAAATCAGGCAGGTGCTGTCTCAATAATCATTTGAAAACCATTGAATAGTGTTTCTAATGTCAGATACACTGCTAAGTGTTTACTTGAGTCATTGCTTAAAGTCCCCCTGTGATGAAACTCAAGTTGTTTAGGTCTGTGCAGTGTTTTTAATATGATTTAAGACAGACCATATGCAAATTCAGTATTTTCTCCTTACAATTCAGTTTACCAAAGTTTACAGTTTCAAAAATGCGAACAACTTGTTTTTTACGTCATACACACGTTTTACCACATCAGTGTTGCTCGAGTGAACCAGGTAGTGATTGAGTGGAGGTGGGGACTCATTTGCATATTCATGGTTCTGCATATAATCAATAAAGCAACCAAGGATGCAATATAGTAACCATCATTTCACTCTCTGGGTCCCAATATGCATACTATCCATCCTAAGTAGTATTTGAAATCAATATGTACCAAATCATAGTATGTTAAAACGAGTATCCATAAAGTTGGCCTACTGTTTAAGGTGAAAATTCGAAGCGTAGATCCATGGACGCTCAAACGTCTAAAACGTCAAACGGTAGGTGGGGTTTTTTGCGCTGCACAAAATTACAAATTAAATGATTGCAATGTATTTATTTTATTTTATTTATTTTGGACTATGATTAGACGTCTATTACATTTTCACTGACAGCCCAAATTTTGCTTTATTTTAGCCAAACCTGGGGCAGCTATTATGCTGCATTTACACCAACCGCGGTAGAGGCATGAAGCGCGAGTGATTTCAATGTTAGGTCAATGTGAAGACGCGTTGACGCACGCCTGGAGGTCCCGCGGCGGGGAAAACGCGTTTCTGCCTCATTCGAAAGGCGCGAATTGAACGTTGTGTGCGGTATGCGCGAATGGTGCTTTTGTGCATTTTGCGGTTCACGCAAATTTGCGGCTGACACCCAAGTTGAAAAAATCAGGAGCCTGCTTGCTGCTGTGGTGGCAGCCCCGCCCGGAGTCACTCATTCAACCAAAGCGTTGATATTGTCTGTAAGCAGTCACCCGGAGCTGTATGACACAAGTTCTTATTTCTATAGAGGAGACAGGAATAAAAAGGACCTCGCTTGGAAGAGTGTCAGTGAGGACATTGGGCAACCTGGTACCTTGTAATACACACTTCACTTTTGAATCACGTGACGTTTATCGACCTGCGTCGTTTATTTCCCCCTATAGAAAGGTGTCCAAATACAAACTGGTAACTCTCGATAAATGCACAATCAACATCAGTCATCTTACAAACAGACAACCGCATAGCACTTGCCCCTCCCACAAGAAGCGGAGTTTGCATATGATGCGCGTCAAATGCTTGCTTTTTCCACGCGTCTACTCCGCTCTATACGAGCGAATGCATCCAAATTGTTCAAGCGGCAAACCACGCACGGTAGACGTGATTTTGACACCTGAAATGCGATTGATGTAAACTCAGCATTAGACATCTTGCTCATGGGATGGGTGTACAGTTACTTTCAAACTATTTAATGGCTTAAAGGAATTGTTTTCATGGTAGTAAATGTTTAAATCTGTCATTCTGGTGATCAAAGATGAGTTTTAAGGGATAAAATAATTAACCACAGGGGGACTTTAAATTCACATGACCTGGGTCAACATTATGCAGGTCGATGCTCCTCAAGGCTGCAATGATTAGGCTATATTCTGGGTGTATTGCCTATTGTGCTTCTGCAAGTAGAGCATTGCGATTGCACTTTGCACATGCAAAAGTGAACACACATACTGATAAAAAAATCTATACCTTGCCA
This sequence comes from Misgurnus anguillicaudatus, assembly GCF_027580225.2. NCBI lineage: Eukaryota > Metazoa > Chordata > Actinopteri > Cypriniformes > Cobitidae > Misgurnus > Misgurnus anguillicaudatus. The sequence continues at coordinate 15,549,433 of NC_073342.2, read as the reverse complement.
TGCACTGTAAGTTGCTTTAAAAGCGTCTGCCAAATGCATACATTTAAATGTATACCCTAAGTCGCCCCTTTGACGACACCCAGTGTTCTTGGGTGTTCCACTGTGGCACCAGGCCTGGCACTTTTGTTTCAAGTTACTTTTCTCCTTAGCAATAAAATTCGTCCTTGCTATATTTAGGATGCATAGGTCACTACCTCGATTTCATACAAAGCAAGAAAGCTAAAAAACAAGGAGCAAACTTATCATCTCACACAAAAAGGTCAGTTATCTCTAAATCATGCTAATTGGATAGATTCTCTTCTCCTTGGGTGTGATTTAAAACCACTAAATCCTCTGTTACTTAATTAAACTTAATTTTCAGAAGACTGGGATGATGAATCGAATGATCTCCCTTCTTCTGGCTCTAATCAACTCTTGATGAATCAATTTCTAATCAATGCAGGCAGATGAACTGTCTTGATGTATCATTTATCTGGCAGAGGGGTCTCCCGTGTGTCTGGTGAACGATGCTTCAGAATGACAAGCGAGTGATGTCAGACAGAGGTCATTAATGTGCATTTCACTTCAAAAGCGAAGACGTGCCGGATAGACGAGGCTCTGTGGGTTCTGTGTAAGTTTGGATCAGAGGATGGTTTATACGGGCTTTAGTATATGGGCTGGGCTGGTCGACCAAAGTTGTTTGAGCTTCTCTGCGAGGGATTTAACTTGTAAAATGAAATATATCTATGTATTTCAGTGTTGGTGTAGTGGTGGACTGAATGGGGTTCAAAGAATTACTCAAAAATTTATTTACTATTTTTACAAAATATTTTATTATCAGATGCTAAAACCACTTTGAAGGGTATTCACAAAAAGACATGGTATAATGATATCATAGAGTGTATCAATTTTATTTTATTTTTATTTTATTTTTATTTTATTTTATTTTATTTTATTTTATTTTATTTTATTTTATTTTATTTTATTTTATTTTATTTTATTTTATTTTATTTTATTTTATTTTATTTTATTTTATTTTAATGAAAACACATTGAGTGCTGTTTTAGAAAAAAATTGCCCTCAGAACTGATTTTATATGGCCATTACTTTTTTTCTAAAACAGCGCTCAGCGTGCTTTTCATTCATGTCAAATAAAATGAAAATCACATGTGAGCTATTTCAGAAATCCAGGTTGAAGTCTCATAATCTAATTCTGAGATTTGACACATCAAAGTTCATTGATTTCATATTGATTTAATCTTTGACATGAATATCAAAAGTGTCTAAAGGTGGTAGATCCTTCTCCTACTTAGCCCCTAAGCTCTGGAATGATTTACCAAATGAGTATCAGTCGATCAATTTAAAGCTAAACTTAAGACATTTTTCTTTAATAAAGCATTCACATAAAATGCCGAGTAAATGTACTTATCCCGCAATAGTTAGTTTGTCTAAAACAAAGCACTCACATACCTCATATGGGTAATATACTTAAGCCGCAATAGGTAGCCTGTCTGGAACCGAGCGGATTTTAAACCACAATACTGTATGACACTTGCATTACATGCGAATGGCCCCTATGCTAATAGGATTCTGTTTTTCTCTCCCGGTCTCGTCCTGGACCCTGAGGACAATGAGACAAACAGACCCAGTTCTTCACACCACTGATCACCTGGCTGTCCTTCAACGTGATGCCCAGCCGATACGCGACCACCGGCTGAACCAGTTTAATCCGCTTACCCGCTTCCTATCCCTAAATATATATTAATCTCTCCCAAGGGTTTTTGTCCTCCTAGGAGTTTTCCCACAGGGTTTTTCTCCTAGGGCGTTTTTTCGCTTTACTGTATACGTTACATTATTACTATGCTCGCTTGTACGGTTTATTCTTAGCCACTGTATTATACTTCTTATATTATCTATTGATAATTCTGTGTTTTCCCCTACATCTACTCATGTAAAGCAGCTTTGAAACAATTAACAATTGTGAAAAGCGCTATATAAATAAAATTGAATTGAAATTGAATTGAACCTTACTCAGTCAATATTAAAGATATCAAGAATATATTTTAAAAAAAATTTCTTTGCATTATGCAAAAAAAGTTTAAATGAAAAACAGTAAATTACAAAAATAAAAGGGTTTTATTACTAATGCTCCTAATGCTGTTTGTAATGTAACACTTAATAAAACCTTAATTGACAACATTGAGCGAAACCATGGCCAAAATGCAATAAAAATATGCATTTCAGACATGCAAATTTATTACCACAGTTCTCAGGTTGCTTTTTATTAAAATCTCTCATATGTGCACCTGTCTATCTTGCTACTTTAATTTAAGATATTTTTATTCACACTTTAAATGTCACCCACTCTAAACATGTAATAGTATCCTCCTATGAAGAAGCATGACCATGAATTTTGGAAATGCCTTGTATAAGTAGACTACTTAGAATAGTGAGAACATGATGAGAGCTTTTAAAACAAGTGTGACTGAGAGAGAGAAAGAGAGAAAGAGAGAGAGATGCTTGATGAGGCCCTCTGTTGTTTGTTTCCCATAATGCACTGCAAAAACTCCCCTGGAATTCCTAATCAGCTTCCGAACAGACTTTAGCTATGCTGTGGCAAGTTATAAACTAATGAACTAACCTTCACACATCTGACCTCACACCGAAACTCACATGGTTACACTTTTATAACTCATATCAGTCTCTCTCTCTCTCTCTCTCTCTCTCTCTCTCTCTCTCTCTCTCTCTGTGTGTGTGTCCAGCATCATTTCTTTTTATTTATTTCTTTTTGTAGAATGTCTTTAATGAGACTTCATAAATGATTCTTTGTATTTTTAAAATAAGTTTATGTACAGTAGCATTCAATGTATGGTGTAGAATAGTATAGACAGAATTTTTATATTTGTTGGAAGTATCATTATTCATCTGTTTTTATGATACTGATGGAATACAGACTGTAGAATATGTTATTTTTGTTTTATAAATGATGAGTATCATTAAACTTCATATTACATGTTCAGTTTGGGAGGCTAGAGCTATCCAGAGATCTTTATATTTATGGCTCTGTATGACACTAAAGGCTAAATTGGTTAACTTTATGACTCAATATTACTAACTTCTCCGTGTTATCTGCAGTCTGACAACAGCTACAGTGAACTTTTTATGTTTGGATTTTGACGGTTTCTCTTGAATCACAGCTGAGCAAGACATCAGTGACTGCCGGGTCCCATGTGAAATGGCCTTGACAATCATATGAAGGAAAGTGCTCGTATGCATAACCAACTGGAAGTGGACAAACACAACATAAAAACAAAAACTTTTGGTTTTAAACCAAAGCCCTTAAAAATAAAATGTCATTCGGCCGTCAACAGTTTGCTCATTCCTCAGTGAAGTGTACACCGATGGGCTTTTGAATTCAGACATCTGTGGATGACAGCTGATCACATCAGTGCTCAGACTGCAAAGTAAACAGCTGTGTATTATGAAGTCAGCACAACCTGCTGATCTTATGCAAGTCTACAGAATCTCATCCTTCTTAACTCTGTCACCCACACTTCCGATCTCTCTCTCTTTATCTCCCTCCAGCTTCTCTGTAGACTTCCTGTCTTGCTTGTTGACTTCAAAAGCTTGGGTGTGATGCCCTACAATATGAGTGGCATTGGTATATTAAACATAAAAATATGTAAAACAACCTGGTTTTGGAAGTCACTTCAACCTACTATTTTTTGGGCCATTTTGCCTTTATTTAATAGAAAGTGTTTAAGGAGGACCTCAAGCAAGGATTTTAACTTGGGTCGCCGGAATGCTTCTGCAGCATATGTCGAAAACTGTGCACTACACCATCAGCTCCAACTGAACCTACTATTTTAAACTTAATTTGTTAAGTTAAAGTAACAAAAATATAGGTTGGTTTGACATCATTTTTTACAGTGTAGTAGTAGCTGCCAGGATGCAGATACACTAAAGCTTTATAGTTATTAAAGTGCACCTATTTCATTGCTAAAAAATAATATTTTGTGTATTTGGTATAATATAATGTGTTCACGTGGTTTATGGTTCATAACACATTATTTTCCACATACCGTACATTTGTGTAGCATAAGAATTCACTCTCTTCCTGAAATGCACAGATTTGAAAAGCTCTGTGTCCCTGATTGGCCAGCTAATCTGTACGTTGTGATTGATCTGAATACCTCTGATGTCAGCAGGAAATGTGACGCTCCTTACCATGTTTGAAAGATTTGGTTGCTTGCAGGCTGTGAGTCCGAAGCGGGAGGAATTATGATAACGCTGGTCTTGTCTACATCACCAATCCCATGAAGTAAACTGTTGCCTACAATCTGGTGTTTGTTTTAGTCCAAAATAAAAGATTTACGTTGGAGACGATAACTCGCATCATCATTTACTATGGGGTTTGTACCTTTTGCGTAACGTTAATGTGCTAATACACACTTGCACACAAGGGAATTTAAAAAATGTTAATAAGACAATAGGTGCTCTATAAGATCTTTATTGTCATCTCTACATATTTTAATTAAGACATATCATATCTTATTAGCAGTGGCGGCCGGTGACTTCTTTTTTCGAGAGCGCGCAATAAGAAGTTCGCAACAACATGTAGCCTATGTAGCCCATCATGTGTGTGGTTTGTAACTTCAAAATGTGTTCGGCGTCGAGTGAACCTATGTGCATCACGTGTCTTGTCAAAATAAGTGCCTGCTGCAAACGCGTCTAAAGGGTTTATGATAAAAGATACAATCGTGTTTGCCAGATACTCACATAATCTCATGCGTAATCAGAGTTTAGTGTTAAGGAGTGTCTTTCGTGTATTTAGTGACTGTGAGCGTCTCTTTTATCATAAATGTTTTTGACGCGTGTGCAGCAGGCACTTATTTTGACAAAACACGTGATGCACATGGTTCACGACGCAACAAACACATATTTTGAAAACACGAACAACACACATGACACTCCGAACACTTATTTTGAATTTGCGCCCCTCGGGAGAGCAGGCACGAGCCGCCACTGCTTATCAGGATATATTATTAACCATTTAGTGTTGAGATTAGTGGTGTTTTAGCTAAAAATGTTTATTTTGTGTTGATGTCTCTGCAGCAAGTCAGTTCTCTCTGCAGCCATATAAGCAATAACCATTTTAAGTCATGCAAATACTGCCCATGTCTGGGGTGCCCATGGGAAAAGACCAAAATATATAACACTGCTGGACAAGATTGCAATAGCATTTCGAATCATGACTAAAAATTGATATTATAACACTTAAGGTTGCATTTAAACATTGCTTAAAGAGCAACTATGGTCCGATTCACGATTTTACATTTCCTTTGGTGTGTAAGTGTGTATTAGTACATGTTAATGATATGCAAAAGGTAAATACCCCAAAATAAACAATGACGCAAGTTATCTCTTTTCTTGGACTACAACAAACACATGAATTGTAGGCAACAGTTTACTTCCTGTGATTGGTGATGTAGACAAGACCGACATTATCATAATTCCTCCCGCTTGGACTCACATTTCCGGCTGACGTCAGAGGTATTCAGGCCAACCACAACGTACAGATTAGCTGGCCAATCAGGGACACAGCGTTTTTCAAATCGATGAGTTTTGTTTTAAAATCGGGGTTTCAGGAAGAGAGTGAAATCTGGAACAACAAAAATGTACGGTATGTGAAAAAAATTGTTTTTTGAACCATCCACGCAAATACTTTGTATTACACCAAATACACAAAAATGGGTTTTTTATTTATTTACTTTCATTTCTTCTGCCTTGTCTTTCAGGTCTGATAAAGAGGTTGTGGAGGTCCTCAGGTGGTGGTGACTGACAGACTTTGACAGACCATTTCCTGTCAGGACGTATTACAAATGACTGGTGGATCATTCAGGTTTGGTGGTGTAGCCATGCACAGCAGATCTTTATCTAGAGACTTTTCTAAAACGGATAAAATGGATATAAAACTGAATATATTATTCTGTATGCAAATATCTACAGTAGATTACTACTGTAAGAGCCTAAAGACAAAACTCAGATTTGATGTTATTAATCTAACAAACTTTGGCAAATCCACACATTAATGTATTAGTCAGGTATCTTTTTAACCCAACCTTATCAGTCAAGCAATTTTGCACAATATCAGCCAATCAGATTGGAGCTTGCCTGACTGAGAACAAACTGCTTTCCAGTTTTGTGTGCCGTATGCATCCGACTGTCTTGTGCGGTCATACTGTGATAATACAAATGCTGTATAATAAATAAAAGAATTGATGCAGACAGAGGTTTTTAATGATATGAAACCTCAGACAGAAGACCTTGGCTCATCAATCAAATATGAAAGCAATTAAGTCCTCTATGACACCGTGACTGGACCTCCTCTTAAGTGAAATGACCCAACCATATACAATATGCATTACAGTCCAGCGTAGTCAAATGTTATTTACAGATCCATTTAGGGGTTATAAATCTATTGTGTTTTTACGGCATGCGTGCATTTACTGTATCATTTAAATGGTGTGTTGTTATTACGCTTAATAGGAGAAGTTACTGTAGCCTTAACCTTGGGATGTCTGAATGGTGCCATGATACAAAATGACCAGATAACCTTTTCAGAATCATGACCCTGGCTGTGAAAACCCAGATAAAGTCATTTTTGTGATTTACTGTTTTCTACATAAAATGCATCTTACATTATGTAAAGAAGAATTTTGTGAAAATATAACTTTGATTTTTTTAATATTGACTGAGTCAGGTGTGCATTTTGTTGCCTTTCTTTTAAAAAACCAAAAGAGGGGTAAATCTTGACGACAACAGGAACAACCTGGCAACGCGTGAGACTCACAAGGACTAATGACATTTGGCCTCAAAGTCTCTTTTACATCAATAAAACGTACAATTTATAAAGTCAAATGGTTTTGAATGACATAGTAAATGATTTTTGGATGCATTATTATGAAAGTATGTTCAATACATCATTTATAAAAGCACATTTGAGATTCTGGGGTTGTTTGAATGATAGGAAGCTAAACACTCATCAACATAAATAAGATAAAATGTATAATTGTGTTCATGTTTCAGAAGAGATGGTTTTGACTGGGATGGAAGAGAGACGTTAACTACAGCAGCGAAGACTGTTATCTCAACAGCTTCAAACAGACATGAGTGATGAGAGGAAGAAACAGCGCTCCCGACAAGCCGAACGAGACGCTGATGTGAAGAGGCAATTATGCGATCCAGATATACGGGTCTAGCTGTTATTTGGCCCTCCGTGGAGAGGCAGGTGTGTTTGCCAAAAACAAAAACTGATGCACAGGTGACTGAGTGGGTTTTTGGAAAGCTCGACGTCTGACCGACGGCAAGACTACAGTTTCTTTTTTACCATCAGTGGCTGTCATAACTTTAAAAGGCCTTTGCAGATTGAGAGCAGTTTACATTTAAGTGACGCTGACGGGTAACGCTGATCGAATCCTATGCCATTAACTGACCATCCGTTTTTAGTTTTTGCTTAGAGCATACAAAAGTTGAAAGACATCCCTGTGAATGCAAGTCTGTTTTGGAATTAATGGGTTGCCATGTGAGCTGTTTGTGGTATGCGCCTGCCACTTGAATGCTGAATATTTTAGAAAAATATCAAAGTAATATTTAATGTTGTTTTGAATTTAAGAGGCAGGTTAGTTTATACTAAAAGAAAAAGTCCACTAAATGTTCAAAAAAAGTTTCAATGAAATATCCATAATTTATGCTTCCTTATGTTTGTGCGATTTTGTTTCTTCAGCAAATCAAGGTCCAAGCACAGTATGTTACAGAATGTCTGTACATTCAAAATCATTTTAATTTGGGTCTCTCTCACATTACATCAATGCCTTTGGCAGACGCTTTTATACAAAGTGACATGGCTGAATTGCCACAGCATTTTTTTCTGCAATATTTATTGTAGTTGTGGCTATAAATTCATATAGTCTTACTTTTTAAAAGACCAGTAGCTGTGAGAGAGAATGTGTGGAATAACATAATTAATCTTTTAAAGGGAAAATATGCTCATTTTCCAGCTCCCCTAGAGTTGAACATTTGATTTTTACCATTTTGGAATCCATTCAGCTGATCTCCGGGTACCACTTTTAGCATAGCTTAGCACAATCCATTGAATCGGATTAGACCATTAGCATTACGCTAAAAAATAACCAAAGAGTTTCGTATTTTTTTATTTAAAACTTGACTCTTCTGTAGTTACATCGTGTACTAAGACCAACAGAAAACCAAAAGCTGTGATTTTCCACGCAGATATGGCTAGGAACTATACTCTCATTCCAGCGTAATAATCAAGGACTTAGCGGCCGTAACATGGCTGCAGCAGGCGCAATGATATTACACAGCGCCCAAAAATAGTCCCCTTTGTAATGTTCAATAGCAGGGGACTATTTCCTGGCACATTCAATAATCAACTATTTCCATACTATATAATAGGCGAAGATCAGTATGCAAGGGAAGTAATATGTTCGAATTCAGTACCCGAAAGACCTACTACATCCGTCTAAACATTTAAGTGTGCATTCAAGGAACACTACTATCCCGTGAGGCCATCCAAGCTAAGGAGCCGCTAAATTCAAAAAGTGAATATAATAAAAAACTCTCTCTTTAAGTGACTTAGGTAGCAAGAAATAGGATTGTGCCGATAGACGATAATATCGTGTATCGACGATCGTCAGACATATCACTAATAGCGGGCTTTCATAGTTGGCGATAGTTATTATTATTATCATCATAGTTTCACATTAACATGCGCATTGCGTGCTTTTTCTTGCATGAGAGGGTTTGTGGGCTTCACCTTACACTGAAAAAAATGTTTTTTTTTTTAAGGTAAGTGGTTGCAATCATTTTATTTAAGCTACATTTAAACAAAAAATATTAGTAACGTAAAATAAAATATAAAACTTTTGTTTAAAAGCTTTAATAAATTGATTGCAACCACTTACCTTAAAATTTTTTATTAAATTCAATGAATCATTTTTTTCAGTGATACGTGAGAGAGCTTATAATGCGCACGGACATAGACTCAATGTGCGTGTCTTGGACTCTTGCTCAGATCTGAATGCGCGCAGCACGGACTCCGTCTAGCACCTGAACTTGTAATATGCGCGGCACTGACATTTCGACGATCTCAAAATGGGGCATATTGCCCAACAATAGCAAGAAATGTATTCCTCATGATTTACTAGGCATAGATAAATAATAAGAGTTCTGTACATGGTAATGACATATCATGATCCTCAAACACTTTTTTATTGGTTCCTCCTTTTTATGCATACAAAAGACCACTGGAAAACAGGCCATTCTCACCATAACACCGACTGTGACGTTACAGTCGAGATGTACTCCCCAACATTAAATTACACATTAAAAACAAAAAGTTGTCACTGCTAAGTTAGCGCTATATGCTAGTTAATGCTATATGCTAGCATTTAGGCTGAAGTTCTACTATTGACGTTTCGGTTACGTTTTGCAGGTCCATACTGAAAAAACACAAACTTACCACTCAGAAACGTATATTGACAATCTTCAAACAATTGTTTGTTTCTCAAAATCTGTATCTTTGTTTGATACATGCTTAAAAAAAATAAGGTCTCTTTACTTAATGAAGCCTTGCGGTGACACAGCCAATCAGAGCAGAGCTTAACATTATTATTCATGACCCATCCAAATAAGTTAATAATATTTTAATTGGAAAAATCCTAGGGTTGTAAATGGACATGTAAAACCATCTCTGGATCATTCTTGATCTTAATAAAGCCACACACCTTCTATGTAAATATCAGAGAACAATTTAATAAATTGTATCAATGCATTCTTTGGCACCTTTAAGTGCACTTATTAAACAACGCATAAGTAAAATTTTGGATGTTGTGATTACATCATAGCTCAAAGGACATCAAGCTCAAATAACAATGTTAAAACATGGCGGATGCGGTATGTCCGAAATGTATTCATACTGCACCAACACATACTACAATGTATAAATGATATCAAATCAACATATCTTTTTATTTATACAAATTAACTTTTTTGAAAACATTTGTAACTTTGTATAAGCTTGTGTCAACTATAATAATGTCAACTTATCCCAAGTCAAAACCTAAAATAGTAGGTTGAATTGATTTGCATTACCAAGTTGTTTTAACTTCATGCTGCATTTCTTTTTACAGTATTTATAGAACATACTGTAACAAATAAACACACGATTTTGGATGCCGCAAAGGTTTCAATCATGACATTTTAAAAGGTCTGATAGGAGACAAAAGCCAAATGTGTCGCCTTGACTAAGAAAAGCAATTCAATGAATGACGTATTGTACATTTGTTGTGTGTTTATTTGAACATATACTTTTTTTTATATTTGACGTTTCACTCATGCATGTGTGAAAATATCACATTAGTCACACAAAGTACATAAAAAAGGGTAAAGTAGCATAAAAGGACTCATTAATACAGTAGATTAGTCACATTACTGTAACAGAGAGCCTTTTTTGCGTTTAAATTGGTAAATGTCTAATGTGCACACATGGTTCATGTCGGGGTCTTATATTGGAAATGCGTAGGAAGTGGAAATGACAGATGGCTCTGTGGCTCGGTTCCTCTATATCCCTCATGACAGGGGAAGATGGGGCAGTTTTTTGACAGAAGGGAGATGCACGAAACAGACACCTGCTCATGTTATTCATCTGCTCGAAAAGGTAACCAGGATTTTTTAATGCTGTTTCTGACAGTCACTGTTTCAGAGGCAAGCAAGGTTTGATTATGAAGATGAAGCTAAAACCCTCAGATCAAATCATCATAAGATCATCCAAAGAAAAATTTCAGCCAAGTGGCCCTTAACTTTTACAGTAAAAATTGTGCATTTGTGGGTCATGAATAATATTGCAGTTTAACCAGCACTTTTACTGCATTTACTCATCAAATGGAGGTAAGCTAGTGTACGCCGAAGCTAAGTGATACTGCATTAAATATTCATCATGTGACCGCAATAGCAATTCTGGAGAAAACAAAGAACGGGTAACTGCATTTAGCTGTGGTTTGTAGTAGCTAAATGGCATAAAGTGTTTTTATGGTACTAATTCTCATTTCTATTAGATGAGTCACATTGCACCGTTTTTCTTTTTTGTATCTTTATTTTTTACTTTAATAAACGTATGTAGTAAAGTAAAACACGGATTTAATTGTTTTGTTTAAAATGTACTTTTTGTTTTTAATCATATCTTTTATGACATTTTCTGTGTGTTATTTGACTTTTGTTGCTCACTCTACTGTATGTTTAGTCCTGTTAACATGGTAATGACCTACTGTATTCAGTTTTTTAATTAAGCCATTACAATGGTTAAAATAAATGCAGTTTATTAAAAAATGCAGTTTTTAAAACGCATTTCCTCGCTGTTCTGTTCACGGTGAACACATCCTGTCTAGTTTTTGTTTTGTTTCCTATTTTCGAATTACAACACGCTCAATAACAATAGATACTGGTGCCAGTCATCATTGCTCATTATGTGACAATTCTCTTAATGAGAAATTTGTCCTTTTTTCATTTTTACTTTCTGATGTGTCACAGAAGAAACAGCGAGTGAGAGAAAGCTGTAAAAATGAGATTGTGTTGAAAATGACAGATTCATTTTTCTTTGAATTACAGACGAGTGCACTCAACAGATATAACAGAATCACTTAAAACACAAACTCTGTATGTGTGCAACTAACTCTGAATGCAAAACACACATGTATACTTATTTCCTTCTGTATAATAAATAAATCCAGTCACATAAGTGAATCAAAGATTGAACTACACAGTTGACGGTACCTATTGACTCCCATAGTATTCGTTTATCCTACTATGGAAGTCAATGGGTCAACTGTGTGCTTTCCATCATTACCATCAAAACATCCTTGTTTGTGTTCAACAGAATAAAGAAACTCATACAGGTTTCGAACAACATCAGGGTAAATACATGATGACACAATTTTGGATAAACTAAGATTAACTAAGTTTGAACCAAAGAAATCAAAAATTGCACCACTAGATCAAACCACCTTAAAGGCGGGGTGCATGATCTCTGAAAGCCAATGTTGACATTTGAAATCACCTAAACAAACACGCCCCTACCCCAATAGAATCTGGACCTTCTTTTGATAGACCCGCCCCACACATGCACAACCCAGGCAACGATGTTGGTTAGTAGACACGCCTCTTAGGGGCTGTCCACACGGAGATGCGTATCACTGTATACGTATAAATTTGTTATCGTATTAGCGTTTCATCCACATGGATCCGGCGTTTTGGGAGACTGAATCCGCAATTTTTTTTAACTGGGTCCTAAAGTGGATAAATCTGAAACCGACACCCTTGCTGTTTCGTCTGTACAGCCAATCCGTATATTTTGTGAAGCGAAAACGTCATCACATCACGTGTCGGAAGCGTCAAACGTAACAGCAACAACAATAACGGCGGACTACGTGATTGTGTTCGTGCTACAGAAGCTACTAAGCGTACTAGCTTTATTACAGCAAAATCTATTGCTTCTATGCAATTGTGGTGACCAACAAGCGATAATGGACAACACCATACGTTGGTTATGCGCATGCTCAAAGTCTTCTTCTCCGTGTATAGTGTATATCTATGGCAGAGTTACAGTGCCCCATACTGGTCCGGCATATTTACTACACCGCTTTCAGTCGGTTTCAGTGGTTTCGTGTTTACGGATTATTTTTTTAGAGCAAGGAACAAAAATGATCGGATAGGGAATGCACCGGCTTCGTGTGGACATAGCCTTATTGCTGATTGGCTACAAGACCTTTTCCAAAGTGTTTTTTTTTTCAAAAATCATGCACCCCGCCTTTAAGTGTAACTACTTTTTTGTATTTTTAGTCATGTTTTATCTCACCCAGGACAACATGATTGCCATTGGCTCTTTTTTAAAGATGTGCATGATGCCCCTGGTGCCTAATGTACTGTTTGTAACTTCCAATTAACAAAATAATTAAGGTAATACAAGTTCTGTTATTGATTCTGTTATGTTCCTGTTGCTGAACTGTTAGAGCGTGCCACTAGAAATGCCAAAACCATGAGTCCGATTCCCAGGCAGCGTTTAACCTGAATGCACTGTAAATCACTTTGGATAAAAGCAAAAATGCAATTAACATGGTTAACTGCTGCACTGTCAAAAAAAGGTAAAAATATGTAGTCACTGAAGGCGGTTTCCTTTTAAAATGTACAGCTTTGCACGTAAAGGGGAAGTTTCCTGGAGAGGGCTTTTTCTAGTCCCAGATTAGATGTTTGAGATGCCTTTATTTAAAAAAAACATATTTTACTGACATATGTTAACATATATCCGTGCTATTGTTTTGTCTCACAAATAATGTTTTTTGTAAGGTATGTTTGTAAAAACTACTTAACGGGACACTCCACTTTTTGTGAAAATATGCTCATTTTCCAGCTCCCCTAAAGTTAAATATTTGATTTTTACCATTTTGGAATCCATTCAGCCAATCTCCGGGTCTGCCGGTACCACTTTTAGCATAGCTTAGCATAATCCATTGAATTTGATTAGACCATTAGCAATATGCTAAAAAAAAATTATTTAAAAAATAAAACTATTTAAAACTTGACTCTTCTGTAGTTACATCGTGTACTAAGATCGACGGAAAATTAAAAGTTGTCATTTTTCAGGCAGATATGGCTAGGAACTATACTCTCATTCTGGCGTAATAATCAAGAACTTTGCTGCTGTAACATGGCTGCAGGAGGCGCAAAGATATTACGCAGTGCCCGAGAATAGTCCCCTTGGTAACTTTCAATAGCAGGGAACTATTTTCGGGCACTACGTAATATCATTGCGCTTCCTGCAGCCATGTTACACCAGAATGAGAGTATAGTTCCTTGCCATATCTGCCTAGAAAATCATAACTCATAACTTTAAATTTTTCGTCTGTCTTAGTACACAATGTAACTACAGAAGAGTCAAGTTTTAAAGCAACACTATGTAGTTTTTTACCTTTAAATAATGTCTCTAAAATGATTTCAGTGATAGAACAACTTTTAACTGGACAAATTGTACTGTTGCTGCAACCTGAGCAGCCTCCTAGCTGCTACAAGCACACTCTGAAAGTGGCGGTGGAGGGTAGAGCACACAGCACCGCCCCTCCCCCTGCCTGCAGAAGAGTGTCTGATACCAGGCACTGTTGCGCTTTTCAACCACATGGGGGAGCTGTAAGTAATTTTTACATGGAAACTACATAGTGTTGCTTTAAATAGGAAAAATATCGAAACTCGTTGGTTATTTTTTAGCACATTGCTAATGGTCTAATCAGATTCAATGGATTGTGCTAAGCTATGCTAAAAGTGGTATCCCCAGACCCGGAGATCAGCCGAATGGACTCCAAAACTGCAAAAATGAAACGTTCAACACCAGAAGAGCTAGAAAATGAGCATCCTTTCAAAAAAAAGTGGAGTGTCCCTCTAAATGTCATATAACTTAGGCCTAGTCCTGGATTAATCTAAACCTTGTCTGGGAAACCGTCTCAGAGAGTTTTATATTAGTACCTCAGAGGTACATATTGGTACCAAATAGTGCATATTAGTACCTCAAAAATACATAATAGTATCTCAAAGATATATTGATACCAAATTTATACATAATCTATCATATTAGGACCTTTTTAATGGGTACTGCCCCAATGACACCTGGGGTTCATATTTTGACAATTTTTTCTAACAGAATTGAAAGTACTTAGATTTTTCAAAATAAGTTTATATGTTGAGATGATATATTAGGAAAGGATTTTGTTTTGTTTGGTAACCAGAAATATTACATATCAGGATGGTTGAATATTACAACTGGTCCTGCATCATTTGAGCTATGAATAATGCTTTAAATTTTGTTGCTTGTTGAGGACATATCTGTTTGATAATGAAACTGGTTAAAAAACAGATTTATTTTTTATGGGACCTCAGTCATATCTATGGCTATCTAGACCAGATATCTAAACCAGAATATTACAGAAACTTAAGGAAGGCTTTTATTGGCCAGTGTATTTAAATATGTCATTAGCTTAGCATCAAATACCTTTGTTGTTTGTTAGATTTTACTCTCTACATTTTAAACTTTACAAGGCCGTCCAACTCTATTCATATGCTAAACACTTTTGAAACACACCGAGTAGTTTCTGTTCCAGGTATAGAATCAGGAATGAGAATAAATGGTCCATCCGCAGCAATGACAAATACAAGACCTGCCCATCTTTAAGCAGCAAATCACATCAGGTAGTATTGTGCTTCAGCTTTCTACAGTCTGCATCTCAATCGGGCTATCAGTATCAATCTTATAACTGGAATTTGTCAAATTTTGCGCATGAACCCCTCACCATATGGGCTGAAGGATGTTTCATATATCAAATGATTAGTATTCGTGCCCATTTTACAATAAGATATTAATCAATGTAAAAGGACTTCCTGGGTCTATATACATAGTTATGTATTTTATTATTTATTTTGTGGAATAATAATATTGTTTTGTCTCCATGTTCTGACCAGCCTGTCATGGTTTTCATTTATTTCCAGCATACAGTTCATTATCCATATACACGACCATTATAAAACCAACGCTGCTCTTGTGCAGTGTAGTTTGTTGACCTGCATCCATAGACTTGGATCTATAAACAAAGTCTATAAATTATAATATGGTCTTGTAATGGTTGGTGCACTCAGTAGCAGTTCACTATCAGGCTTTAGTAGAGACACATTTAATCACAGATACACTCTGTGCAAACACAGATCCCCTAAGACTCAAAAGTCAGGGACAAACTTTGGCAAACGTAGAGGTGCATGTTTTTCTTAGCTATCTATGAGGAGATCTCCAGTGTGTTGGATTTTACGTTGTAGGTTGGCCTTCAAATACACCATGCTTATTTAGAATGGACCAGGTGTAGACAGCATAGTCTTGTGTACTGTAGGTTTGACATACTTAGTAGTGCTCTTCTAGTCTGCAGGGAACTAATGTTCTTTTAGCTCGGGTATAAAGGTCTATCTAAAGACACCTGCCATACTGCAGTGGTGATATAGATGTGCAGATGGCTAAATGGATACACGGTGATCGTGTGAGGTCTTTATAGGGCAGGGCATCTTGCCTTCAAAGCACTCAGAGTTCAAAGAGCAAAAACATCAGGGCTCAACTTACAGTTTGGCAAAAACATGATTCCACAGCAGAAGAACGGAGATCATGATCATGACCCCTAAAAGCTGTTTTCTCCGTGTTTTTTCTTCTTTTAAGGAGTTCATATTAACAAGTCTGACCATTTGTAGCACTGTAATGATGATATAAATAATTTAACAAAGTATTGCGTTTATGTAAAGACGTCGTAATAAAGTAAGATATGTTGTATTATGCTTGAATTTTGTAATTTTAATGAACATTAGAGTTAAGGGATATACCACAATTTTAATGTTGTTACATGTATATATTTTTAGAAAGTCAAAGTATGTCTATATTGAGCTCTAGAACACAAAAACTTGTAACTCAAACCTTAAAGGATTAGTCAATTTTCCTTAAAAAAAATCCAGATAATACTCACCACCATGTCATCCAAAATGTTGATGTCTTTCTTTGTTCTGTCGAGAAGAAATTATGTTTTTTAAGGAAAACATTCCAGGATTTTTCTCATTTTAATGGACTTTAATGGACCCCAACACGTAACAGTTTTAATGCAGTTTAAACTTGCAGTTTCAAAGGGCTCTAAATGCTCCCAAACGAGGCATAAGAGTCTTATGTAGCGAAACGATTATTATTTTTGACAAGAAAAAAATATGCATTTTTAAACCACGACTTCTCGTCTATCTTCGGTCCTGTGACGCGCCAGCGCGACCTCACGTAATTGCGTAATGCCGTGGACAGTCACGTGTTACATAAATGAAACACACATTTGCGGACCATTTTAAACAATAAACTGACACAAAGACATTAATTAGAATCATTCAACATACAACAACAATGGAACGGTCCTCTTTCTCCACACTTGTAAACACTGGTGCGTAGTTTCGCATTCGTCATCCGTGACCCCTTTGACGTGATGACATATTGCGTGGGGTCGCGCTGGCGCGTCACATGAACGGAGATAGACGAGAAGTTGTGGTTTAAAAGTGCATATTTTTTATTTTTCTTGTCAAAAATGACAATCGTTTCGCTAGATAAGACCCTTATGCCTCGTTTGGGATCGTATATATATATCAATATATATATATTCAGCCCAGTCTCACGAAATTTCGTTATATTGTCACGTATTTTTTTATTCTTTTTTCGTGTAATTATCACGTATTGGTTAATCAACTGTTTTGTCCTATTTTCTTACCATTGTCGCTTCGGTTTAGGGTTACATTCTAATGCAAGCACCAAATCTAACCCTAAACCGAAGTGACAATGGTTTAAAAATAGGAAAAAGCAGTTGAGTAACCAATACGTGATAATCACACGAAAACAGGAATTCGTTATACAATCACGAAAATACACGAAATTTCGTGATAATAGCACGAAAAAAGAATTAAAAAAAATACGTGACTATATCACGAAACTTTGTGAGACTGGGTAGATATACAAAAACATATTTATATGCTTAAATTGTCCTCACTGAGTTTTACTTGACTTCTGTCTATGTTTAAATATAAAACTGTATTGGAAGAAAGATTTTTTTCCTGTTAATGTATCCAGTTTTACTGCATTGTCTGCAAGTATATATGCCAGGGTCAAAATAACCCCGAATAACCAGAAAATAACCAGAAAATGTCACAATAACAGTCACATAACAGGCAAGTGCTGTCCTACTTTGTGTCCATCTCACCGGGGGTTAAGTAGGCATAATGTATTTGTATAATGTTAAGATGCGACTTCAGATTTAAGGGTTCATCATTATGGGAATTGTATAAGAGCTTTAGATTGGCAAAGCAATAATAACACAAATAGGCAATGTGTAATTTTTCGGTGCAGATTTGATCTCCTTTGCAGGTGCGTCAGTTTTTAATCTGCCCAGTAGGTGGGACTTGATGCTCGGAGCATGAACCTCTCTCTCACCCTCTCTCTCTATCTCTCTCTCTCTCTCACACACACACACCCTCTCTCTCTCCTACAGTTGCGCTCTGACGCTTTAGTCTCCAAGTCGGAGCTCCAACAACCTGGAACTACGCGACAAACAGCGCCGAGGAGACGGGGTACCCGTACCATGCAGCCCGGGGAGGAAGACAATCTGGGTCCGTTGATTTTTGATCCCTTTCTTCATTGACGGAGTATTTTCTTCTTTACTGCAATCTCATTTATCTGACATACCTTCACTCGTTCGCGCACCCGTGCGCGCTCTCCCATCGCCATACGGATACGCGGAGCTCGTTCTCTTCGCGCTTTTCTTTTGCAATTGAACATTAAGCCATCAAAGGAGCTAAAACATTAAGGGAAACACCTGGCAAAATGGATTTATTCTCCGTTCCACCCCGTGTCGGCTGGTGGAGGGTCTTGTTTCTCTTGAGCATCTTCCAAGATTACATGAGCTCCATGCTGGACTGCCCGCCGACCTGCACTTGTTCGGTTACGGACATCTTTTGCAATAAGTCTTACCAAGGGAATTTCTTTCCCCTGCTGGCACTACAGGACACAGTGAGCGACGGGAATACCACCAACAGCCTCCAGGACCTGTTTGAGAACATCACATCAATGTAAGTCAAGCGCACAAGTGTCCGTCACATGTTGAGTCCATGTGTGTATTCAGACTCAACTCGCCCACTCACTCCAGCCTTTGTGTCAGTGAGTGGGATTTAAAGAACTTGAAGGATGGACAAGAATACGACAATCTGTTTTGTAATATTGCTCCTTTAGTTCAAGAATAATCAATGCGCAATTACAAAACCGGGTATTTAACGTCTATATGATGAAACAAACCTCATAAGACAAAGTAGCATATATGGTATGCATCATATAAGTATTGCAAGCTTGTAATGCAGCATTTATTCTCTATGCATTTTACTCTTACATTCTGAGGTGGAAATAATTGATGGGAAATATTGGCGATTAATCGGTGAAATGAATCAGTTCTTGTTTTTTTTTTCGTGCTTCACAGAGAGGCGTCTTTATTGAGGCTGCTTTGTATTCATGACAGGAATCCCAAAAGGAATTTTGTCACATTTGCTTTCGGTTGTGAGCTGGTGCGCTGTAAAGAGAGAAAAAATGCCCAAGTTTAAAGTCACGACGGAGTGATATAACAGCATTGCATTAATAAAAAACGTTTGCTTAAAATAAGTCAATGGAGATTTGAAAATGCACAGCTCGTTTTCCCAAATGCGGATTCTTGATATCCCAATGCATGGCTTTTGGAAAAGGTAAAAGTCGACGACTTTGAGGCATATCAGAAAGAAACATTAATGCTATAATGGGGCAAACTCATTACAGGCTACGATGGTCTTGTTCTTTGATGGTTTTTAGGATAAATAACGGAGCTGCATAATGGCCCTCAACTGATCGGTGCAAATAAATAACGCCTCAAGCAAAGACAACATTAATGTTGTTTTCTTCAACCAAGGCCTACAAAATAATGACATATTCAATCGAAAAAGCTATTAGTTCAAGAGATTAAAACATAAATCCTCCCCTGCAAAGTTTTTTTCCTCATTCTGCCTGATTTGTTTTGGGCATGCTGCAGTGCATATTGATGTTACATTTCTTTATCATGCAACATCGATAATGTAAAGCTGCACATATAAGAAAAGTGTAGGCTAAAATCGAGACAAATCGTGTCATTTTCAATTTCAACGCCAGCGCAATACAAAAGCCCGTTTGCTTGAACAAAAACCCAATTCAGGATTGATGCTTTGTTGGCAATTGCCTTGAAGGGATACCATGACAACCTTATAGCGCTTTGTGATGGATTCACTTTTTCATTGCATTTGCTGCATAATAGTGTATGCAAACTATTGCATGAGCTCAACAGTTTCTTTGAGAGACGTTTCTTTACCTCCCGTTTTCAGTCACTTATTCAAGCCACTAGAGGGGATAGTGGTAACCTTTTTCAGCATCTACATTGAAAATCCTTAAGGCGTCTGTCGGAGAGCATGTTTGTGTTTATAACTCTCTAATGTGCGCACGTCATTTCTTTAACCAAGCTATCTGCTTTTAATTAGTTGCTTGCTTTAAATATTTAGTTTTGCGGCGCATTCACGTTCAGCGAACTGAGATCAGCACCCCCTGACGCTGGACAGCTCCTTTAACTAAAGTCCATTGCGCCATTAGTGATCCCTGTAAAAAGAGGGCGACATTTTTAGTTCGCATTCCCTGACGTGTCATCAACCCACTTCTATTGTTTTTAGTCGACCTTGACCAATTTGGAAATGATGTTTATAGTCCTTCAGTCTTTTTATGGAAAGTTGTAAACTTTTGTGAAGTACAGTATATAATAGGAAGCTGTCACAACTTGACTGTTTCTCAGTAACTGTAAGATTTTGAGTTAGTCTTATTTTACAAATGGACACTTTATGTAACAGTTTGTAAATAATTTCTTTAAAATGTCAAAATCATAATATATTTGCAATAACACTATAAGAGAAACAAGTAAATGAATAACACAGCATATACTATCACAAAGAATGGTCAGAAGATAGTCCCTAGATGTCACTGGAATGGTACCCTTTAAAAAATATATACTTTGCACCTAAACAGTTCATATTAAGGTACATACTGGTACCAAATATATACAAATTATTCATTCAATTTCCTAAATTTTTTTAAGGTAAGTGGTTGCACTAAATGTATTGATAAACAAAAGTTATTAATTTTCTTTTTTGTTTTGTTTTAAATACAGCTTAAATAAATTGATTGCAACCACTTACCTTAAAAGATTAGTCCATTTCCTTAAAAAAAAAAAATCCAGATAATTTACTCACCACCATGTCATTCAAAATGTTGATGTCTTTCTTTGTTCAGTCGAGAAGAAATTATGTTTTTTGAGGAAAACATTCCAGGATTTTTCTCATTTTAATGGACTTTAATGGACACCAATACCTAACAGTTTTAATGCAGCTTAATATTGCAGTTTCAACGGAGTTTTAAGGACTCTAAACGATCTCAAACAAGACATAAGGGTCTTATCTAGCGAAACGATTGTCATTTTTGGCAAGAAAAATAAAAAATATGCACTTTTAAACCACAAATTCTCGTCTATCTCCGGTCCTGTGACGCGCCAGCGCGACCTCACGTAATTGCGTAATGACGTTGACAGGTCACGTGTTACATATATGAAACGGACATTTGCGGACCATTTTAAACAATAAACTGACACAAAGACATTAATTAGTATCATTCGACATGCAACGTCGGAATGGTCCTCTTTCGCCACACTTGTAATCACTGGGGCGTAGTTTTGCATACGTCCTCTGTGACCTCTTGACGTGATGATGTATTGCGTGAGGTCGCGCTGGCGCGTTACATGACTGGAGATAGATGAGAAGTTGTGGTTTAAAAGTGCATATTTTTTATTTTTCTGGTCAAAAATGCAATTTTAAACTGCATTAAAACTGTTACAGTACGTGTTGGGGTCCATTAAAGTCCATTCAAATGAGAACAATCCTGGAATGTTTTCCTTAAAAACATAATTTCTTCTCGACTAAACAAAGACAGACATCAACAATTTTGGATGACATGGTGGTGAGTAAATTATCTGGATTTTTTTTAAGAAAATTGACTAATCCTTTAAAAAATTTAGTAAATTGAATGAATCATTTTTTTTCAGTGTACCTTAATGGACCTTTATAAAGTGTACTCCCCAGTGACAGCTTGGGACCACTTTTTTTTGACAGTGTACAATAAGGTTAATAGTTAAAAGCCTGCTAGCCAACCAGGTCTGATCTACTAAACAGTGCATTATACAGTATCATACATTCAGAAGACTTGTGTAATTCAGAGAAGCATAACAAAATGATTTAATAAGTTGTGTTTTCTTTATATTGAAACTATTCTTAAGTTTTTGTAAATGTACAGCCTCTTAATGTCTATGTTAAGTTTCTATTGTTTAAAACATTACTCCCTTTTGATTTTAAATGACCCACATCATTTTTGGACACTTTCTTGTTGTCTAAGAAATAATGCAACCCTTTATCACAAAATTATGTACCTATAGTCACGTAAATTTGTGATTATTTTACATGACACTGGCACGTTTTTACGTGACCGTATCACATATTTCTGTTTACGTGTTATTGTCACGTATTGGTTACTCAACTGTTTTGTCCTATTTTCAAACCATTGTTGCTTCGGTTTAGGGTTAGATTTGGTGTTTGCGTTATGACGTCACTTTAAGTATTGGTTTATAAAAGAAAATCTGTTTTTTAAACAACTGTTGCCTGGCGTTAAGGTTAGAGTTGGGTTTGGGTAAGGATGTCATTTCATGTAAATCTCACCCTAAAGCGAAGCGACAAGAAAATAGGACAAAACAGTTGAGTAACCAATACGTGACAATGACACGTAAACAGAAATACGTGATACAGGCACGTAAAAACGCAGAAAAACGTGTCAGTGTCATGGAAAAGAATCACAAATTTACGTGACTATACGTACGTAATTTCGTGAAACTGGGTTGGATAATGTATAGGCAGCCGGTTGTTATCGCATAAATAAGCCCCTACAGTGTGATTACTATCCAGTGAGAAGTGAAACTGAAGGGGCTTATTTTGCGATAACAACCGACTGCCTGTACATTATCCCGCTTATTACACAGATATTTACTTTATAAGTAAGGTCAGGGACATTAAATATTGATTTGAAAATTTGCTTATTTTAAATAAATGCAGATGAAAACACGCTTACTTTTTGGTTTTGTTTGTGTTTAAATGTCACAAACACACTATTTGGTTTAATCATTTGTAAATATAATGTCATATATGTTATTAAAAGACATATTTATAATTAATTTAATATTAAACTGTCAAAATGAATCGCAGCATCCAGGTTACCATGTGTTATACGTTTTGAACGGTGAATAACAAACCTGCAAATGGCTGGCCAATCAGAATCAAGCATTCCAATGAGCCATGTAATGAATAGCAATGATGTTAGGTAGTATTTGTTGTTATCACAACTATCTGGGGTACAGTTTAGCTTGTTTTGAATATGTTTCTAACACACAAGAGATTTAAAGTGTGTGGGAGAGAATAAGCGAGGTCTTACTGTAGAAGTTAGCAACTTTTACGGTTTACTGTTGATTTTCCCAGCTTTGTATTGTTGTGCATCTGAGTAATCGAGTGCCTTTAGTGTAGCTCATTTGTTTTCATCAAGCATATCCATTACACTAATTGTCTTTTTTTAGTACTCTCGACAATGCTATTTCTGTATTAGCTGTGCTATTCCTTTATTTTACTAATGGAATGTCACAATTCATGGCCAGAATATATAACTGGATACAGGCACCTTACATCAGATGGCTTTTTTCATCCTTAATGCTAGAGAAATACATTTGACTAAGATTAAGCATATATGTCTAAAATCAATTTTGGCAATGCATTCTGTTGTCTACTGAACGTATGAATATCATAATTTTGTCTTTATTTATTCGTTTCTCACCAAGAAGTCTTATTAGAAATTCTGCATGCGTTCTAAGCAAGCTACTGGTGCAAAAAAAAAAGTCACTTGCTCGCAATTGTCGATTGACCATTCAAACTCTATTCATCCATACCAAGACTCTGTGCGTCTATAAAGCAGCATCTGAACCTAATTTCATGTGTGTGATTAAAAAAAGAGTGGATTAGCAACAGTTTGAGATAGGCCTACTTGAAAATTACTCCCATAAATCTAAATGGCGCTACTTTGCAAAGATCTCCGAAGCTCAATTACATCGAAGCTTTTCAGAAAGCGTTTTCAAAGTAAAGCAGCCGTTTCAAATCGGCACATATAAAAGCCATCAAGAACGGCACGTACCTGCTTGATAGATGGCGAAGGCGCGAAAAATAGGTCGCTCATTGAAGAACATTTTAATGGGAATTCAGACGGCTCCTATACTGCGCATAAGGAGGCCGTTTTTTCTTTTAATGTTGCCTGCCTGCTTGATTGCTGCTTTCAGGTAATCAAACAATAGCTTCAGGCCACAAATGGATTCATAATTACACGCCTTATGTGACGATCAGGCTTCCTCCCCTGCATTGGAACAAGATGGGAGTAGGCCTATTTGTTGCTGTTAACTAGGCGAAATGTAAACGAAACATTCGCAAGCGGTCGATACTCATTTTAGCCGTGCTGGTTCGGTAATGCTTCTCAATCGGTGACTCCTAAGGCGTCATTTCGCTGGCAGGTGTGGTAATGTGCAAGGCCAGCTAATTTCAGCCTGGAAATCGTATTGGAAGCTGTGCATTCGTCCGTGGCATATGTTGTGCTTTGAGAGAACGGTGAAGAGGGTTATCATCTACTGTACCCTGGCCGCGTCTAAGGAAGACCAATATGGTCTCGTTTACATTGGTTTTTATGACACGTGCGGGGTGGGTCATGGTGATAGAGAGCAGTTGGTTTGTTAAATGCATCAAATATTTATTTGCTTTTTTTCGAGGCGACCTGTGGGGCCTTTCCAAAGCATATTTTGGATTTAGGGAAAGGCCGGTGTTGATATATGCCCCGAGAATCATCTCTCTCACTTTTATTAGTCATTTTTAGCTCTTTGTAAGAAAATCTTGTGGATAACAAATCTATTTCTTTCTTCGAAACTTATTCGGAAAACGATATTTTAGCTCAAAGTACCCTTTTCGAGTACATAAAAGCTTTCACTCTTGTAAGCCGAAAGGAAGTGTTTTATTCACAGCCTATTTATTTACAAAAGCCCAGGTGCGATTCGACAGTTTTGAAAGCTTTAGGTGTCAGATCAAAAGAAAAACGTTACCAGTATTTTCCGAGTTGGCCTGGTGCTTGTTTGACAACTTAAAAACTAGCATAGCGCAAGTTCACAAGTTCCCATCCGTCCTTTTTTCGACCTTGAAAGCTTTTGTTTATCATTTTGCAGTGTTATTGGCGATGAGTGCACGCATGAATAACCACACCATGTACATCATTATTTTCAATATCATTTTAGACCCAGCAGCCTTTTAATGACCATCCAAAACAGTCGGAAATAACGCAATGCTCTCCATAATGTGCAAATTATGGATTTTGAAAGAAGCACATATTGGAATACATCGCACGCGGCTATTGTGCCCAGTACAGTAATGGGAGGTGTCCATTTGTGTGACCCCTGATGTTCATAATGTGTCTGAAGGCCCTTTTTATGATGACTATAATGGCAAGAAGATCAATAAACGGCCAACGGCCAAACCCAAAGACCCTCGCAGTGTGGGTTCAGATATGAATCTGGGACATAGTAAAGGTATCAGCATGCCCTGGTGATCACAATACTCCCAATAATGTTGTTGTTCGAGTTTTCCATTTTTAATGTTGTATTGTGTGGGTGCTATTGGTCATAGTATAAATAATCCTGGTGTGATGTTGAAATAGGGCAACATTTGGTATGTGGTATTGATCTGGTTCTTTCCGTAACACTGAAATGAGCTGCTTGGGGACATTTTGCATTTTAGGGGGCTCATAATGATTGGGCTTGTATGTTTCAGTATTTTACACCATTATGGGCACTATTTTAATGATCTAAGCGCATGGTCTAAAACGCACGGCGCAAGTGCACTAAGGACGTGTCCGAATTCCCTAGTTTAAGGATGGGGAAAATGGTCTATGCACCTGGCGCACCGTCTAAAATTGTTGTTCCTATTCTCGTAATGAGTAATGGGTGTGTTTTGGGCGTAACGTGCAATAAACCAATGAGAGTCTCATCTGTCCTCCCCTTTAAAAGCCAATTGCCAAGGCGAATTGCCTATTTACATGGTGGAGTTTGTAAAAGAAAAAACTGTAATTACAAATATGCCTCCCCCCTTTTCTGCACTGGGACAGCGCCATGAGTGTTTTGAAAAATATTACTAAATAAATGGTTCTCATCTCACCATATCCAAAATTACAAAGTCATCATATACAATAAATCTGTTACATAATATTAAATATTAACAAGTTTAGCAAAATAAATCTGCTTGCTAGGCTACAGGTGGAGCAGCTCTTCTGCCAGCTGATCTTAACTTCACACTTTCTTAATTTTCTCACAAAGTCCTGTAAACTATCCTCATAAATATCCAAGAGACTCAATAATAATCTTTGACATTTTAATTCTTTAATTTTTCATATGTAAAAACATTTGTGTGCTCCTGCGCAGCCATGTGTGTAAAAACGTGTGTTACTAATGCGCTCCTAAAAGAAAAAAATATTGCGCCACTGACTTTAGACCAGATTTTGGTTGGTCAATGGCGTAGTCTATTTTAGTTGCCTCAAAATAGCAACGCGCCAACAATGCGCCTGAACACACCTCGCTATCAAGCTAGCATTTAAACAACGTGACGCTAGACGTGAAAATGATAACTGCGTCGGGCTCAAAAACACTTGCGTTCTGCGTTGCGCCGGGTGTATGATAGGGCCCTAGACGGTTTTAGCAGTAACAACATAAACAAGCGTCTTTTGTGGAAAACATGTAACTTCTGGTAAACTCCGCTAAGAATAATAAAAACAAAGTCCTTTAAAATTTGTTTATTTATATAACAAGCAAAATAAACCAGCCCAGTCTCATGAAATTTCGTTATATATTCACGTAATTTTTTGATTATTTTTTCGTGATATTATGACAAATTTCCACTTTTTTGTGATCGTATAACGAATTCCTGTTTCAGTGTGATTATCACGTATTGGTTATTCAACTGTTTTGTCCTATTTTCTTACCATTGTCGCTTCGGTTTAGGGTTAGATTTACATAAAATGACATGTCTACGCAAACCCAACTCTAACCCTAACGCCAGGCGACATATAAAAAAGAAACCAGAAAAAAATAGTATAAACCAATATATAAAGAGTGATATTCTAATGCAAGCACCAAATATAACCCTAAACCGAAGCACAATGGTTTAAAAATAGGAAAAAGCAGTTGAGTAACCAACTCAACCACGTGATAATCACACGAAAACAGGAATTCGTTATACGATTACGAAAAAAAAACGGAAATTCGTGATGTTTTCACGAAAAAGAATCAAAAAATTACGTGACTAAATCATGAAACCTCGTGAGACTGGGGTAAATAAACAACATGTAGATTACCTAGGAAACCAAAATGTGTGTTATTTTGAATAACGTATATTTTTCAAGAGTCTAGTCAACTAGTCAGATCATTAAACAAACAGAAACCTGTTTGTAAAGTTCCGACCAGACTCGTAATTACGTCATCGCATGTGCATCAGATGAAACCGTCTATAGTGGAGTTTAGTCCAGATTTAAATGTTTAGTCTAAGGAAGAGATCTTCAACATTTTTCAGTCCAAGGAACCCTTAAATGGATAGAGAGGAGGAGCAAATAAAGACTGGATTTACATACTTTTATGATGGTTACGTTACAAAGATATTAAAATAATAAATTAACTAAATAGATTTTATTATTGGAACATTTTTATTATTATAATTTCTTGTATAATTTTTATTATTGGCCTACTAATGGATTTTTGTTTTATGCCTAATTTACTTTTTCCACCATGGGCCCCCAAGGTTCCCCAGACCCCTTGTTAAAGACGCATGGTCTGAAAGGTAGATAGATAGTAGTTAGATTAGATTACACAGTCTAGACATAAGCAGTTAAGTTTTTCAATACATTCAAAAGACCAAATCCAGCTCTGTGCAACACAGAATAACAGTAGGAAACCGAGGTAAAATGATGGCTGCTGTTGCGTCGAAACAGTGTGTTGCAAAAATGTATGCGTGCCACCCCCTTTCCTGCTGTTCGTACAAATAAGTTACACAGTGCTTCGTCGGATCCCACACTGTGAACGCTTCTGTTTGCATGTTTGACGGGTAATCGTTCCTTAGATTCGACTGAATTAACTCAGTTGTAGGAATGGCAGCCAGAAATCTCAAGGTCACATGGATGTTAATGTTTAAGGGAAGAAAGAAGTGCAATGGTATACGTTTGCGGAGATTTGTAAAGCATGTGGTGTTTGGTCATGATGTGCATGCGTTCTTGTTTTTTCTAGGTCAAATATACTCTTTAGTTTGTATTTTTTAAGTATCTAAACAATTTGTTTTGCAGTTGAACAGCATCTGTCACTTTTAGTTTAGAAAAACCTTTATCATCTCAATTCTGCATATGGCACAGAATAATATGAATGTAAATGTTTCAACTCTCAAACTGTTCTCTTTAAAATGCTTAGAGAGTTTATTTATGTAATTTATTGAAGTAACTCATAGAAATATTTGTATTGGAGAGGCAACCAAACAAAATATTTTAAATATATATATATATATATATATATTGTTGAGCGAGATGCGGGGTGTAGCTTGTAGCTCGTATTCGCCACGCTGCCATCCTCCAGTGAGGACCACGCTGAAATATTGATCGCTCTCTCCTTTCAGCACAATATAGCCCTTTACTACTTTGGCTCTTTGTGAAACGTAGAAATGAATTCAATTTCATTCCGACTAGCGAAACTGTAAGTGGACAATTTTTGTGGCCCTTTATGCATGCTAGTCGAAGCAATTTTTAGCCGATGTCGATGATGGAAGTTAATGAAACACAAGCACATCCCACTGAGTCTCCTAATTCAATAGAAAATTATTGATTGAGACAAAAGTAATGGAATAATAGTGACAGTGACATTCCAATCTAGAATATTCCACACTTCAGATAGCAGATGATACGACGGAGAGAGCGTTGGGTTTCAATCACGGACATGTTGGAGGTAATTTCGCCTGCTGCTGTTTTAGATTTCCTTCCTTTCAACCCCTCTCTCTCTCTTGCTCTCATTTTTTATTTTTCTCCTGCTTGCCGCTGATCTTTTATTCATTGCATGGCTAATGAAGCCCCTGATAGACTGTAGACCAGTGCGGATGATCCCGAGCAGTTCATTTTTTGGTTAGCTGGCAGATGGAGGACGAGATGCGTCCACAGGTCGGCAGTAGCAGCGTTTTTAACATCATGCCGTGCTGGTTTCATGCTTACCTGAGTCTAAGAAGAAAAGCCTTTCGTAACAGACCTGGATACATTTTTGTTTGCATTTAGTAACTTTAGTAAGTGAAATTTCAGACACAAATCTTTACTAGATTCAGGTTTTATGTCTCAAAAACATGTAAGTGCCGCACATGAGATCAAGGTTTGGCTGGCAAGGCTTGTTTGCCCCTGCTGCTAGATGCTGTAACTACACTTTATTTTTTTACCTTCCTTACATTTAAAAAGTCACTTTAGGGTACTATTTAAAATTTTGACCACACTTTAACTTATGTATCTTATGTAATTTAGTTTCAATTTCAATTGATTTTTATAAGATACTGTAAAGCAACGCCATCACTAGTCAAAATTTTAAGTAGTACGTTGAAATGACTTGCACCGCCAAATTGAATAAACTTAAAAATATAAACACAGGTAAAAAATACAATGTACACTAGTGGGTGATTCTCACGAAATCTAGACTTAAAATGTGTCCAGATTTTTCTAAACGCCCTTGAAGCCAATTTTTTTTTGCACATATAAGATTAAGGTCTGAACTTACTATAACAATTGTTTATAGAGGATTTAAAAATATTTCCTATAGAATTATTTACATTTTTTTATATTATCATTATCAAAAATTATCATTACCGCAACATGATATTACATTAAATATATGCATTTACAAATTCATGTTTCGGTAATGAGAGCTAAAAAGTTGTCTAGGTACTATGACAAACAAAATTTTAACTTTTATCTGGAGAGAAAAAAGAAGAACTGCTTACCTGGTAGCCATCTTGAGTGTCACAGTCAATTATGTCCCTTCCAACAATTTTTTTTTGTGTAGCAATGATTGAAAATTGTTGCGGAGGATGAGAAAATTGGTCTTGGACACATTTATATTCCTTATTATTGTCTCTACATTTTCCAATGATCACCAAATACCACATGTTTCTTTACTGTAAATGTTTATAGTATAACATGCACTGAAGCTTTTTATTTTTTTTATTTTTTAATTAAAAATATTTCCATGTAAAAGAACCAAAATCCACTAATGGACACGTTGCGGTAATGAAAATTTCCCCCTTTAATGTGGAAAAAAATAAAATTGGTTTGAATGATGTCATTTGAAATCATGTGCAAAATAGTACATGAAGTATGCTTCTTATTTTGATAGTCTAACTTTACATTTACTTTTTTTATCAAAATGTTTCATGACACCTCATAAGTCTTATTTCGTGAGAATCACCCTATTTGTTTTTAAAACATCTTTAATGTGATTTTTTTATTAGGGTCTATTCAAAACATCTCGGGTTATGTATGACGCTGTGTCTCCCTTGCCATACTTCCAACGTGCCTGTACAGCCGCTTCGGCATGCCAGATAATGCCAGATAAAGTGGGCATTCCTTTTTCTCCTTATTTATGCTCACTAGCTTCCGCCTATGATATCACGCCCAACCAGTGGTTGAATTTGATATACATACTCAGACGTCGTCATGCTTTAGGCATTCCCAAACCGTCACTACGGCGACACAGCCCTAGTTCCCTCGAAAGGGAACTATCAATTTCTCTTAATAAAATACAGTTATTTATAGGGCTGTTACGATTTTAAAAAATTTGGCTGACGGTTAATTGTTTAATAAATTGTGCCGATTATGACAATTCATTTCCTTTTTTAGGACTTTATAACGATTAATTGCCTGTTTTGTTGCTTTGACATTTAATTCTCATACATTTTTTTGCTCGTTTTTCACACAAATATATCTTTTAAAAAACTGAAAATTCACACAATAAAGTGTCTAAAAAAACTGAAAATAAAAATGCAATTAAAATAAACTGACTCTACCAGAACAGGCCTTAAATAGTAGCCAATCCTACTAAGGTCATATTAGTACAATTAATAAACATGTGTTGAATGGCTTTGCATTGTATCACGTTGTAATGTCACTTAAGGAGTGCCATCTGATACTGTCTTGATTATACAGGTGCTGCTGCTCCCCCTTGTGTTTTTAGAAAGATGTGCAATCATTGCGGTGATCTGAAATCATTACGAGGAGGTCAAACAATCGCGATGAGACGATTATTTAATCATTGGGACAGCCCTAGTTATTTAAAAGCAATGTTTCATTATAGCAAAACATATGTTGACATTAACATTCATGTCGATATTAAAAAATACTTACTATAGTAAATTTCAGTAAATTCTATAACGTTTATATAGTAAAAACTAAAGTATATTATTGCAATTATACTGTACTATGGTATACTATAGTAGTTTTTAGTATGTATAGTATGTTGGTGCACTTTTAGAAAAAAAGGTACAAAAGTTTATTTAAAAAAGTCCTATGTACTATTTTGGTACAGATATTTACCTTTGAGGAACCAGTATGTACCTCTAAGGTATCAATGTGTACCTTTGAGGTACTAATATGCACCCTTTATATACAAAAGTGAACTTTTTTGAAAAGGTACTGCCCTAGTGAAAACATTTTCTTGTACCTTTTTTCCTGAAAGTGTGTAAATGTTCTTGTGATGTCACCGTCCCATGAAGAACTGCCAGCTGTTGACTGTTACCACCTATACTTATTTTAAGTAATCCACATTGTCTTTCTCTTTAACTTCAGTAGCACATTTTAAATCTCTGAACTAAGTTCAACCCTTGTAGAGCATATAGCAGATTAGCCCATGTAGGACAGTCCAGATACATTCAATTTTAACTTACAGCCAAGAAGTACTTAGAGAAGGTTGTAATCTCAAGGCCAACAGTTTCTGGGTTGCCAGAGGTCCAAGTGCTATGTGAAGCTCATTGCTATTCACAGGCTGTCGTTGCAGTGGGAAAACAAGAGTGGGCATCGCAAATGGGATTGAGCGCCTTATAAGGCACCTGCGCTAGGCGGATACGGTTCGGGTTTAGTCGAATTTCGCTGCTACCTCATGTTTTTTTTAGGTCTGTTTTGGATTCCAGGAGAGCTTTTCTGTGATGGGAGGCTAAGTGGGATTGTGGCTCCAATCTATGGCATTTCACTGTGTAATGAAATGTTTCCTTCAACTGCAAGAGACTGACTCTCTATAAGGTCATTGTGCTGATGTCTTGAAAACTTGCTTGGAATCCAAGTCCTAGGACGGAAATATAAATGGACTGCCTTCTCATGCCAAGCTTGCATCTGCCTGTCAAGTACACCGAGCACAGTGGGAGGTTATAAATGTTGCAACACTGAGAGATCTTTACATGTTAATGAGACCTTCATATTGGCATATAAGTTCACAACATTTTTTGCATAGACCAGAATGAAAAGTGTTCCTGTTGGTGATCTGTTGGTAGAACATTGCGTTAGCATCACAAAGGTTGTGAGTTCAATTCCCAGAGAACACACATACTAATAAAAATGTATAGATTAAATGTACTAAAAATCACTTTGGATACAAGTGTAAATGTAAATAAAACATCTGTAAACTGTTAAAAAATGTGTTCTGGTTGGTTGCCAGGGATGTTGCAATATAGCTGATATGATGTTCTAGTAAATGTTAGCATGTTGCTAAGCGAGGTTGGTACACAGTCAAAAAAAAAATGGTAAAAAAATGTATGTGTCCTATTATGTGCCATTTAGGTACATATATGTATACATGTGGTACTAATATGCACTCTTTGGTACAAATGTGCACCTCTGATGTACTAATATGAACCCTTTAGGTGCAAAGGTGTATAGGCATACCTTTCGAAAGGGTACGCCCCAGTGACTGATAGGGACCATTTTTCTGACAGTAGGGTGTTTGCATATTGCTATATAATGGTATGTTAATACGTCACAGGTCCATTATTTACAGTCAGTTTATGAATGGTTTAATTGTTTTATTATGCACCACAGGAAAAACTTTTTGAAATATCATTATAAATATATTGAAGGCTTCTGTAGTTAGAGCATTGGGTTAGCAGCGGCTCGACCTGATTTTGC
This sequence comes from Misgurnus anguillicaudatus, assembly GCF_027580225.2. Classification (NCBI taxonomy): domain Eukaryota; kingdom Metazoa; phylum Chordata; class Actinopteri; order Cypriniformes; family Cobitidae; genus Misgurnus; species Misgurnus anguillicaudatus. The sequence continues at coordinate 15,516,399 of NC_073342.2, read as the reverse complement.
CAAGTGAGAGATGTCCTCATGGCAACATACTGTGTTGACCCAAGGACAACATTTTTGTAAATAAAACCTTAAGCCACCCCAAACCCACTCTAACCATAAACAAACCCTAAAATCAACCAAGAGAAAACGATCATTGAAAAACAATGGGCTAGAAGCAGCTAATCCTGCTCGAAACTTAAACTAGAAACTGTATTTCTGAAATCTGATTGGTTGATTAAAATGTTATCCCATAATGTTGCCCTGAGGACATCGACCACTTGGCAAAATCAGGAGAGCTGTTAGGGGCGTGAAAGGTCATTGGTTTGATTCCAAGGGAACACACATACTTGGTAAAATGTATAGCTTGAATGCACGGTAAGGGGCCGTTTACACCTGGTATTAAGATGCGTTTTCGTCGATCGAATCACAAGTGGACGAAGCTAAAGACAGGTGTAAACAGTGTTCAAAACGTTTTGAGCTCATCCACTTTCGACCACATTTAGAGGTTGACGCAAAAACAACAACCTTGGACCGGATTGCTTTTGTGGTGTAAACGCCCATGTGGTCGAATATGTTCGAACAGCCACAAAACACCACCTACTCTCTGCCTCTTTATATAATTTGATGTACCGAGCACAATGTTTCACATTTTTTTGACTTCTAGAGCAAACCCACAGTGTACAGTGCTATGTTTAGGCTAAACCAAAGCGGCTGATCTCCGCGTCTTTCATTAGTGCGAGCGTGTGAAAGTTGCACAAGCTTATTTCATCAATTGCGCTGAAATATCAGAGAAAGCGCTTACAAATGCACGTACAAAACACTGTGCAGCATGTTTACTTAGAACACAAGCAGCAGATTCTTACATAATATTAGTTTGCGTAAATTTAAACCCATCATTTCTCCCACTCGTGTTTAAACGACAGCAGAGGGTCTCGCTGACAGTCTTCACAGACCACCCCCTCAAAGAAATCAGGACAGAAGCGGTCCACTTGTAATCCGATCAACGAAAACGCATCTTAAAGGAAAACACCACCAGTTTTCAATATTTTGCTATGTTCTTACCTCAACATAGACAAATTAATACATACCTATCTTTTTTCAATGCGTGCACTTAATCTCTGTACTGTACAGTCCATCGTGAATGTGTTAGCATTTAGCCTAGCCCCATTCATTCCTTAGGATCTAAACAGGGATGAATTTAGAAGTCACCAAACACTTCCATGTTTTCCATATTTAAAGACTGTTACATGAGTAGTTACACGAGTAAGTATGGTGGCACAAAATAAAAGTGGTGATTTTTTTAAGCTGATAAAAAATTTGAACTTATTGTATGGTGGGAGAGCACTTAGTTTGCAGCACTTCGGCCTCGGGTGCAGTAATATTGCTGAAAGTTTGAACGAGAGGGGGGTAGTCAGGAGTGATGATGTTACTGCGCCCGAGGTCGAAGTGCTGCAAACTAAGCGCTCTTCGCCATACAATATAGTTCTCATTTTTTATCTGCTTAAAAATGGCCACATTTTATTTTGTGCACCACCATACTTACTCGTGCAACTACCCATGAAACAGTCCTCAAATAGGGAAAACATGGAAGTGTTTGGTAGCTTCTACAGTAAATTCATCCCTGTTTGGATCTTAAGGAATGAATGGGGCTAGGCTAAATGCTAACACATTCACGACGTGCTGTACAAAGATTAAGTGCATGCATTGAAATAAGATAAGTATGTATTAATTCATTTTAGTTGAGGTAAGAACATAGTAAAATATTGAAAAACTGTGGTGTTTTCCTTAAATACCAGGTGTAAACAGCCTCTAAGTCGCTTTGGATAAAAGTGTCCGCCATATGCATAGAATGTAATGTAAATCTGTGTGCTTAGCATTTGCCGTTTCCTGCAATCAAGAAAATAAGTATAGATTTGTAATCAAGGCTGTTACCATGCGTTCAGTTTGATTTAAATTGCCCACTTTCCTTGCCACATACGCAATAGAGGCCTCGGCTGTTGTCCTGCTGTCGAAAAGATGTTGCCAAGCTGTTTTCTTTGATAATGAAAAGTTTTCAAGCTGTCTAACAGGTGCTCTGACCTGGCGATCTCATTTATGAGAATCGGTTTGGGCGAGTGGTCGAGAGTGGCCCACATCCAACATCTACAGGCCTAATTACCCAGCTGCTGCCGAAGATTTTTAATTTCCTACTGGAAGGTAGAGAAACATTTCTGCACCTGACAAATCTGTCTTTTCCATCTGTGAGTTGGGGCTTTTTTATGGCCTTACAAAAATATGTTCGATCAGACGTTTGGAGAAAACGTTTTTCAAAGTCATCTTTGAGATGAAGATTCATGTTTCTCCGTAGACTAACTGCTGTCGAGGGCTGGGAATTGTAAGTCAATGATTCTGGTTTAGACTCGGAGTCCTCTTAAACAGTTTGGTTGTTAATGAATTCATTCACAGTTCTTTCAGTACTTTGAGTGTTTGGAAATACGAAATGCAATCATATCGTATTTACAGATCTGAGAGCAGTCTGTTGCCAAATTATGAAAGTTTGCAAGATCTTATCTGTCCATGGGTTCTTGTAACTGCAAAGGTCATAAGTTTGATTCCCAGGGAACACACATACTGATCAAATTGTAATGCACAATAAATCGGTTTGGATCTGCCAAAGCATACATCTAAACGGATCAGTCTTGCAAGACGAAGGGAAAGCTGATCCCATATCATCGCTTTCAGACTTGTAAATCCTGGCCCAGACTGCGGTGGAGGAAAGCCTTACAGAGGGTGTGGACAGTTTTCCTCCTCCACCGTGAGAGGAGTTTTAATGAGAGCAGAGGCGATGCATGTCCTGTGCATTCATAAATAGCTCTCCACCCACATCAGGCTCCCTTCATCCACCAGCCCACGGCGCTGATACCAACATACAGCAAACACAGTTAAACAGTAACATCAAAACGCAGAGGGAACAAGCAGTTCCAACACTGACATTCAACACAATTGTCCTATTAATGCTCAAACATATAAGCACGCTTTAGGAGGTTGCCGCAGCACAGTATGGATCAACATGACACTTAAGCTGATGTATGAAGTATGTAACTGCAAACAAATGATGCCAGAGCTATTTTTAAAACTAACTGTACTTATCTTTGACATTTTGGCAGTGCATATGCAACATATGCAAAGTTTTTTTAGTGGATGTTTTAGTTCAAGTTTCTGTAGCTTCGTAGAACATTTTGTTGCAGCGTGAAAGGTTGTTGTTTCGAACGAAGGGAACGCACATACATATTGATAATTTTATTTTCTTGTAATACACTGTTAGTCGCTTTGGATAAAAGTGTCAGCCATGTTTGCAAATGTTAATGTAAAGTTCACACATAGACACTCCAAACTTTATTCCACAAGTTTGACAACCAGAATGTGTCCAAAACTGTCCAAAAGTCATTTTAAAGAACTTTGTCTAAACACATTATAAATGTAAGACATGTATTGCTGAAACACGATACAAACTGTGTAAACTATTTTGTACTGAATTGTGGACTAATGCTGCGTTTACACCAGACGAGGTAGAGGCGTGAAGCGCGAGTGATTTCAATATTAAGTCAATGTGAAGACGCGTTGACGCGCATCTGGAGGTCTCGCGACGTGGATGAGGCGTTTGGCACGGCGCAGAAGACGCGTTTCCGTCTCATTCACGCATCTAGTTCGAATGGTGCTTTTTGTGCATTTTGCGTTTGACGCGAATTTGCGGCTGACGCCTGAGTTGAAAAATTTGAACTTTGGTGGAATTTCGCGCCTCGTTAACCAATCAGGATTGCTGCTGTGGTTGCAGCCCCGCCCGGAGTCACTCATTCAACCTGAAGAAACGCTTGATATTGTCCGTGAGCAGTCACCCGGAGCTATACGACACTATATTCCCCCTATAATAAGATGACCAAATACAAACTCTCTCGATAAATGCACAATCAACATCAGTCATCTTCCAAACAGACAACCGCATAGCACTTGCCCCTCCCACAAGAAGCGGATTTTGCCTCTGACGCGCGTCAAATGCTTGCTTTTTCCACGCGTCTACTTCGCTCTAGACACGCGAATGCATTCAAACTGTTCTAGCGCCAAACTAGGCGTGGTTTTGACGCCTGAAACACGGGTGGTGTAAAAATAGCATTACAGCGTTAAACTGTTTTCCACATGTTTGTGTGCAGGGTTATTTGGGCGGGGCTAATGCAGTGACTTGATGACACACTGGAGCTACCGAGCATGGCCCCACCCCTAACACAATCACGAGCATCCATTTAGGTTGCTTGTGGTATTTAAAATTTAAGATAGCTTTCCCATGAGTGGGCGTGGTTTCAGTGCAGACAGCAGACACGCCCCCAGCATTTAAGAGCGCTTGCTGCTTATTTTAATAACTTTTTTATTTTAATTTTTTTTGTGGTGTGACAAACTCAGAACACATTAAATATCACTTTACCTGGACTGTATTTATTATTGTATAACTAATGACCTAAATATATATTTTTTGTTTTGTTTGTTTGTTTTCATCTTTTATGAAAAGAAGTATTTCTCATTTAACATTATTTATTATTAAGAGTGGGTTTGTTGTCCGTATATATATTTGGGGGCTCCTGTAGATGAAGCTAAGTTGGTAGAGCATTGCACAAAAGGTTATGGGTTTAATTCTCTGTGAACATGCAAAATGACATACTGATAAAAAATGTATAGCTTGAATGCCCTATAAGTCGCTTTAAATACAAGCATTTGCCAAATGCATGTAAATGTGATTGCGCATCAGAGGTTGTGCATTATTTAAACAAATCATTATTTAAAATACTTAAAAAGGAGCCTGTGGGATTTAAGCATATGGAAATTTGATAATAGGTGTTGCATCTTTAAGATGTTCGTGAAATGTTTTATGCATCCAGCTTTTTGATTCATGTCGTCTTGGGGCAGATGATGTTTCCTTTAAGCATTTATTTCACGACACTATGTAATTTGGGTTGGGTTTAGTAATAGCTTGGGACACTGGCCTCAGATGAAAGTTTGCGTTGGTAGTTAATGATGGATTTATAGGGGTCATTGTATTTCCTGCTAGCCTTTTATTAGCATACTTTGTATTCTTTCCTGTGCATCGGAGACTTAACTCTCAGGCTTAGCTTTCATCAAACTAAAGCACATTTAGATAGCGAGAGAGTGAGAAACACGTAATAGCCTTTTTTCTCTTTATATTGTTAGCATGGATTTCAGTGCGGCTCATTTTAAAACCCCAGTGTATTTTTTGTGTCGAGCACAAATAGCACTGGCAGGTCGCGCCTTTAAGTAAAACGTGCAATTATACGACCGTAATTTGCCATAATTAAAGCGGGAAAATTGATGTGAGCGAACATCAACAATGGATATTTAGTTCACGTACATTCATCAGTAATTCATGGGGATATCTTGTTTTAATTAATTCATAATTGCTTTGGAAACTTCGAGAGAGCTCACCACTGTTACTTTCCCCCCAAATAATTATGGCCATGTCACCCAATGGGATGTTTTAGAGTGGTAATTTGAATTTGATTGAAGTGACTTTTTAAATATTTCAAACCCAGCGAGTAAAAAGTAATAGAACGCTTAAAAAGGACTGAGCATTTTTAATACCCTGATAGGTCTGTGCTATTAAGGGGGGTGTAAAATTTGATTTGGTAATATTGGCGGAGAGTTAAAAGAAGACTTAATAACTATGGAAATAGGTTTGGTTTATCTTCATTGGCCACCGGCGTGCGGATGTGTATGAAACATTCAGTAAGGTGGTATATTACAGCTTACAGCATTTCCCATGGGAAATGCACGACTGTGACGCATTACTTTTGGTTTTGCGCAAAAATTACCGGCGTTTTGATTGGATCTCTGTGATCTAATAAGTCAGGAGGAGAAAATGTTCAAGGCACATTTGAAGGTTTTTCGGAGACATACTAAAGCTGATGGTTTAAAAGCTTAGTCCCATATTTGGAAAACAGCTTCAAACAAACCTAAGCTGTAGTGTCAATGTAACTTAAGGTGTATGTTAGTTACAACAGTTGTAGTTATTTTAAGCCTCTCTGTTGCAAAGAGTGAACTTAAAGGATAATTCCGGTATTTAACACTTTGAGTCTCATTTCTGGTTTGTTTTGGATGAACTACAGTGATGGACACAGAAATTTTGACAATAGGTCGTGTCTTGACTTTTCGACTTATTTAGAAGCGTCTCTTGACTGCTTCAGAATGGAAGTCAATGGCCATGCACAAAATGTCATTTAAACAACACTTAACGTTCATTTTCAAAACTGTGCTACTCACCGAGTGGTTCATGGGGTTCGTTGATGATTAAAAACAAATATATTGGCGCAATGTATGATTTCAATCCGTGTTATTTGATATAGTGGAACTATTTTTTCAGATACCTCACAACCGCGTATATACTTCCGCTCTATATTTGAGTCTGAAGCATGAATGAACATAGTCCAACAAACTGTAATAAAACGGTAGCATACTTTCAAAATCAAGTTTATTTATAACACTTACACCATCCGATATGTTTTTTTCATCGGCAGAACAATAAAGAAGATATTTTGCAGAAACCCCAGTGCTCCGTCATGCAAGTCAACCGATCCGCACACTTTAAGAGCTAAAGCATATATATCCAATACAACAGTAATCCCCCATAACTCCGTGTGACATATTGACGTCTTGTGAAGCAAATCAATCAGTTTTTGCAAGAAACTGAATGTTATTTACAACATTATTAGCGTGAATGTCAAAGCAGGAAGCGCGTTTTCCATTTGAGGCGATCTCTTCCACTGGTGTGCGTTTGGTGGCTGTTGGCTATGGATGTTGGTCTCTCTGCGCCACCTATAGAGCGGGAGCGTGAAGCGCACTTCCTGCTTGGCAAAAGCTCTGCATTAACGCTGTAAAATATTTATATATATATTCGAATCCCAAAACTGAAATACGGAACGAATATTCGAATATTCTGGTCCAGCCCTACAAATATGGGAAAAATTTATTCTGAGAGAAACCGAGCCAAAAAAACAACAACCACATGTAAACAGTCCCTTTTCCTTTTCCGGCGGTGGAGTGATATATCAGCGAGTAATGAGTCTTCCAGAGAAGTCAATGGAATTTTACAAAATGCCAAATAAAACACGACAGAAACTGTATTTCGCTACACAACTTGTTTTTAATCATCAACGAACACCACAAACCACTCGGTGAGTAGCACAGTTTTGAAAATGAACGTTAAGTGTTGTTTTAATGACATGTTTGTGCATGGCCATTGACTTCCATTCTGAAGCAGTCAAGAGACACTTCTAAACGAAACAAAAACTCAAGACACGACCCATTGTCAAAATTTCTGTGTCCATCACTGTAGTTCATCCAAAACAAACCAGAAATGAGACTCAAAGTGTTAAATACCGGAATTATCCTTTAAAGGGACACTCCACTTTTTTTAAATATGCTCATTTTCCAGCTCTTATAGAGTTAAACATTTGATTTTTACAGTTTTAGAATCCATTCAGCTGATCTCCGGGTCTGGCGGTACCACTTTTAGCATAGCTTAGCACAATCCATTGAATCTGATTAGACCATTAGCATTGCGCTAAAAAATAACCAAAGATTATTTTTCCTATTTAAAACTTGACTATTCTGTAGTTACATCGTGTACTAAGGCCGACGGAAAATTAAAAGCTGCGATTTTCTAGGCAGAATGATGTAACTACAGAATGGTCAAGTTTTAAATAGGAAAAATATCTAAACTTTTTGGTTTTTTTTTTTAACGCGATGCTAATGGTCTAATCAGATTCAATGGATTGTGCTAAGCTATGCTAAAAGTGGTACCACCAGAGCCGGAGATCAGCTGAATGGATTCCAAAACGGTAAAAATCAAATATTTAACTCTAGGGGAGCTGGAAAATGAGCATATTTTCACAAAAGTGGAGTGTCCCTTTAAAAATTACTTCCTCAGGGGCCAACCACACCAAAGTAGTTTAAAACGCTTGCACAGAATGGTTTACGAAAACAAATTACTGGATTGATCTTTTCCACATTTTCTAGATTGATAGAAGCACTGGGGACCCAATTTTAGCAAAGTCAGATTTTCATGCTATGACCCCTTTAATAAAAGATGGTAACTAGACGGTCGACCGTCCCAATAGTAGGAAAAACAAATACTATGGAAGTCAATAGAGACAGAGCGCAGTTATGCAAATTTGAAAACCACGCCCACCGGGGGGGAAAGCAATCCAACCGTCTCCATTGACTTTGTATTGCGAGAAGCCGCCTCCTTGTCATTTCTGGCTTATAACAAAAAACGGAATAATGCCTAAAAGCTGCTGTGTGACAATATGTACAGCTAACAAGCCAAAGAACCCAGAAATAAGTTTTTATAAGCTGTCGAGCCGTAAAACCCTGCCTTTGAGGAGAATAAAGTGGATCGCCGACTACGTTTCCCCCTAGTGGACGCAGTTCTACTAATATGAGTACTATGAAAAGTTGCCTGTATCCATTTTTGTGTCTTTAAACGCTCGTCTTCTGGGGTCGACAGCCTATAAAAACTTATTTACAGATTAAACTTAAAAACAGAATAATACCTAAAAGCTGCTGTGTGACAAGGTGTACATCTAACACGCAAAAAAAAAAAAAAAAAAGTTTTTATAAGCTGTCGACTTCAAAAAACGAGCGTTTAAAGACAGAAATGGAAACAGGCAACTTTTCATAGTACTCCTATTAGTAAAACTGCGTCCACTACGGGGAACCGTAGTCGGCGATCCACTTTATTCTCCTTAAAGACTGGGTTTTACGGCTCGACAGCTTATAATAACTTATTTCTGGGTTCCTTGGCCTGTTAGCTGCACATATTGTCACACAGCAGCTTTTAGGCATTATTCAGCTCTTTGTTACAAGCCAGAAATGACAAGGAGGCGGCCTCTCGCAACACAAAGTCAATGGAGACGGTTGGATTGCTTTCCCCCCCGGTGGGCGTGGTTTTCAGGTTATGACGCGCTGCGCTCTGTCTCTATGGCTACTGTCAACTGTGTGCTTACCATCATTTATCAAAAGTCTTCTTTTTATGTTCATCAACAGGTTTGTAACAACATAAGAGTGAGTAAATGATGACAAAATTTGGGGTGAACTATCTCTTTAAATCTATTCATTGAAATATGCTCTGCTCCTCATGAATTCCCTTTGGAATGAACCAAGCCAGAGTCTTAAAGTCCAAGTCCATAAGTGTCTAACTCAGTCTAATTAAATTCATCCAAATGAAAAGATCATGCCAGAAGCTCCCATCATCAAATGAAGAACACATAGGGGTTTATGGCGGAAGCCGTCTGTGCTGCCTTTCCTGCCGTGTCTCATCTCCTACCATTCAGGGTTGATTAAGGAGAGGGAGTTGAGATCTTTGTAGCTATTCTGCAGGGAGTTGTCTCGGTGCAGCGTCTCATAGCAGTCTGTGGAATAACTGATAGTGGTGGGGAATTTTTTTCACCCTTGTGAATCAAAATCTTTTGAATTTGTTCACCAAAGCGATCTATTAACTGATTCATCCAGTATTTTTTTTTTTTTGCTATGGTATGACATTATATATACATTTATGCATTTGGCAGATGCTTTCATCTAGAGTGACTTTACAAGAGTACATTACAAGATATACGTTTGATTTTACTGTATGTGTGTTCCCTGGGGATCAAACCCAAGACAATTACACTGCTAATCCAACACTCCAACAGTTAAGGAACTTAAATGAATTGAAATTGAATAATAATCAGTGAGTTTAATAAGTTTTAATAATAACTTGAGTTTAGAGATGCACTGATATATTGGCCAATAATCCGTATCGGTCGATAAATATATTTTTTTACACAATTGGCTATTGGCCGATAAAACAGGTGTTAGTCATGATATATCCTGTCAATCAAAAAAGAACAGGAAAATGCAATGAATTTGAGCTCGGTGTATAGAAAATTTAAAGAAACATCACTAGTTGAATGTTCAATATATATTTGTATGAATGAATAACGTTTAGTTACAGTAATGCAAGTTAAAGAAAAACACCACCATTTTTCAATGTTCTTACCTCAATTTAGACGAATTAATACAAACCTATCTTTCTTCAATGCATATACTTAATCTTTGTACAGCGCATTGTGAATGTTTTAGCATTTAGCCTAGCCCCATTCATTCCTTAGGATCCAAGCAGGGGTGAATTTAGAAGCCACCAAACACTTCCATGTTTTATGGCGGAAGAGCACTTGGTTTGCAGCACTTCGACCTCGGGTGCAGGGGGAGTAGTCAAAAATGATGATGTTACTGCGCGCCGAGGTCGAAGTGTTGCAAACTAAGTGCTCTTCCGCCATACAATATAATTCTCATTGTTTATTTGCTTAATTTTTTTTATTTTGTGCCACCATACTTACTCGTGTAACTACTCATGTAACATGAGGGCTTCTAAATTCATCCCTGTTTGGATCCTAAGGAATGAATGGGGCTAGGCTAAATGCTAACACATTCAAGACGCGCTGTACAAAGATTAAGTGCACGCATTGAAAAAAATAGGTTTGTATTAATTTGCCTAAGTTGAGGTAAGAACATAGTAAAATATTGAAAACGGTGGTGTTTTCCTTTAATATAACACCAAACTATCGGCATAGGTATCGGCAGATATCAGTCTGAATGACCGTGCATCTGTGCATCTTTACTTGAATTCTTATTACTTAAAATAGTGTGGTGATAAAACATTTTATAAAAGCACTTCACTCTCAGTTGTGTGAGGAAGAAATCTGAAAACAATATTTATTCACTTTAAAGATTTTTTCATGAACAAAGCCTCCCCCTAATAAATTAATAGTGTGTACTTGGCTGTTTGAATGTGCGTAGCAAGAAATATATGTGGTAGAAGTTTGCAATAGCTGTGTTCTTGTGCCTTTGTATAGTTTTCGTCCTGTCCCAAGGGTATGTCCAGTGTAGGATGTTTGTGTGTGTGTATGAGACCCTGCTGGGAAAGAAGAGGAGTCAAAGCCCACCCTCCGCGCCCCCTCCCGTGGGTGCCTTTGTGCAAGACGAGGGCAGACCATCCGTTGCATTATTCATAGAGTTTTGAGTTATTTCTGGCTTGTGGTATTGACAGAGCATGTTGTGGTGCTTTACCTTGTCACGTTCCTAGAGGAGAATGAAGCACGGGATAGTAAGATTATGATACAAGGAGACGCTCTTGAATCGGGACACTTTTAGAGGCTGGGAATGATTGTTGGGAATGATGCAGAGTTCCTGCAACCTCCTGAATAATCAATAAAGGGCATTAAATGTTTTCATAGGATAAACTGTAGTGTGTGTAAACTGTAATAGAATTTTGCTATACAACAATTCACTATTGAGGCTGAAAGTAATGCTAATTGTAGCTTGGTGATGAGGTCATAGCTGATGTCATTTTAGATGTGAATAAGTGGAGCTTTTGGCCTAAATCTCCTTCTCCAGGTCACCACAGGTCTCATAATCTAATGATGAGATTAGGAACATCAAAGTTTGATTTCTTCCATTGATTTTTACATTGATTTACCCAGTCAATATTAAAGATATCAAGGTTATATTTTCACAGAATGTTCTTTACATTATTTTATGTAGAAAAGAAAACTGTATTCTAACCTGCACACATGGGTGGTCTCGCCAGACAACTTAAACTTATTTAGAAATGCCACTTGGCTACAAAACACTCCTGGTGTTTTAAGCACGAGGCACTCGCTACAAAAAGCAAAAATCCAGAACACAGTTTAGTCTGTAACGCAAACATTGAGTGTGTCTGTTATTCTCTTTCATACATCCGTATGGCTTTTGTCAACAAAACCTCAAACGGATCACTCGTCCCCTAATCCCAAATTCTCACGTTCTGTGTTTTGCTTTCTGCGTCCTTTCATCACGCTGCCACAAAGTCTTTGTGACCGGCTTCGGTGAAGGCAGTTACCATTCCCACATGTTTACTTAGTCTCGAGAGAATGTCGTCAGTCTGCTTTAATCTAGTTTGAAGAGCTAGAACCCAAACCCACCCCCCGCCAATTTCACAAACCTCCATCTACAAAAGACCCCACCCAGAAACGACAATCAGATTATTGCTGTGTCCATTATGGGCATTATCTTCTTTTTTGACACACAAAGAAAGGGGTGTTGTAGCCAGTATTGACCATGAATGATCGTTCTGAGTGATATAATGTAGTATGTGACTTCGAACTACACTGCAAACAATTATTTTCAAGAAAATTTCTACGTATTTTTGACTTGTTTTCAGTAAAAATATCTAAAAATTATTTGTTTTTCTTGATGAGCAAAACGCCCCAAGAAAATAAGTCTAGTTTTTAGACCAAAAATATCAAATTTAAGTGATTTTGTGCATAAAACAAGCAAAAAAAAAAAATTAACAATGGGGTAAGCAAATTTTTCATGAATTTTTCTTAAATTTAGTGTTTAAGAAAAATGTTCAAGATTTTTTTGCTTACCAAATTGGCAGATTTTTTCTTTTTTACTTATTTTATGCACATAATCACTTAAATTTGATATTTTTGGTCTAAAAACTAGACTTATTTTCTTGGGTTGTTTTGCTCATCAAGAAAAAGCATCTTAATTTAAGAATTTTTAGATATTTTTATTGAAAACAAGACAAAATACTAAGACATTTTTTATTTAAAATCATTTTTTGCAGTGTAGCAAAGAATGGAAATTTGAAGAACAATTTATTCTGTCATTTGTGGTTATTAAAAACTACAATCATTTATATTATTTGTTACTTGTCTGCTACGAGTGCCTTGTCAATTACATTCTTAGCTCATTCTGGGTGTGGGTTTTGGCCAAATAGACATTATTGAGTGCAAGTTTAACATACAGTGCAAAAAATTAGTTTTTTACTTTGTATTTGTGTCTTGTTTTCAGTAAAAATATCAAAAAATTCTTGAATTGGGATGTATTTTCTTGATGGGCAAAAATACCTAGTAAAATAAGTCTAGTTTTTAGACAAAAAATATAAGATTTTAACGAATTTGTGCTTAAAACAAGCAAAAAAATCTGCCAATGAAATAAGAAAAAAAATTCTTGAATTAAGTGTTTATGAAAAAAGTAAACTTATTTTAATAAAACATTTCTTATTCCATTTGCAGATTTTGTTGTTGCTTGTTTTAAAGGTGACATAGAATGATTGAACGGGGTATTTATCCTTGTTCTGTGATGTGACATGTAGACAATTTTTTTTTGTTTGGGTCTGTAATGCCTTAGAAGCTTCCTAAAAACCTCTCTTAGATAGCTCTATTAGGGTGGGGGATTTTAAACAAGTGGTTTTGCACCTATTTGGCTCCCCCTACTGGCTTAACTTGCAATCTCATTACTGATTGGCTGACTTTGCTGCCACTCAAAAAATGTAGCCAATTATTTTAAAGTGGATGGGCAGTTAGATGCCTGTGATGTCATAAGCATCAGTTTTTCAGATTGGGCCGTTTTCTGGCTGACATTTCTAAAAGAGGAATTTCTATGAAACTGAGATGTTTAGCATGTCTAGCACTTTTTGTCTGTTCGTGAATGAGGGTAGACTACCATTATTCAACAAAGACAAGGTAAAAATGGTTTTTCATTCTCTGTCCCCTTTAAGCACTAATTTACCGAGCCCCTAAGGTGACATGGAGCAAAAATTAAATAAAGTTTAGTTTCATGTGCTCACGTAAAACTTTCATGTGCTCACGTGAAACTTTCATGTGCTCACGTGAAACTTTCATGTGTTCGCGCAAAACCTTCATGTGCAGAATTTTTTTTTTAAAGTTTAGTTTCGCGTGCTCGCGTGAAACTATCGCGTGCTCAAGTGAAACTATCGCACGTGCACGTGAAACTAAACTTTAAAAAAAATTCTGCACATGAAAGTTTCACGTGAGCACATGAAAGTTTCATGTGAGCACATGAAACTAGACTTTAGATTTTTTTTGCTCCAGTGTCGCCTTGGGGGCTCGGTACTAATTTGCTTAAAGTTTATATGTTTTATCTAAAAACTAGACTTATTTTCCTAGGTCATTTTGCTAATCAAGGAAATACATCTTAATTTAAGAATTTTTTGATATTTTTACTGAAAAAAAGACAAAAGTACTAAGCAAGAAACTCATTTTTTTTTTGCAGTGTAGTGTTACAATACACAAGGCACAGACTTTCTCTGAATAATAGTCACTCTTTTTCCCCAAAATATTTATGTGAAAAGTTTAATTAAAAACATTGATTCTTGGCTCTGAGAATATCAATGCAGTATGATGAGGTTCATTTTTTGCAGTAATTTAAAATATTGAACAACTTGTATTTGTTTTTTTATTTTTTACTTGTCAAAGCAGGACGACATCTAACCATCACCGTGCCCCTGTATAGCTCAATGGGTAAAAGCATTGTCTTAGTAGTGCGTGAGGTCATACTGTAGGTTCGAACCGAAGAAACACACATACTGATATAAATATATACCTATAAATATATGCACTGCAAGGGATATAAGCATCAGCCAAATGCATAAATGTATCATAATCATACCCATGCATGTAGATGTTTAGATTTGCTTTACATAATAGAAAAAAACAACATTTGGCTTCTGCAATATGTTTAGTACATAGACGTGCATGTTGATGATAAAAGATAGGAAATGAAAAACATGTGGTGTGTAACAACGCTCAGGATATGTTATTGCTCCAGCCCTAATCTGAAATAACACACTGTAATGTTTAAAATGTATGTGCCACCTTAAGATCCACATAATAGACAATTTAGGGGATACACCATAAAGCAATAACAAGCAGATCGAGCTTATGAAATGCAATTCTTCATTCAGCTTTCAAGAGAAAGAATTAATTTCCTCGAAACGCATGCTGTTTCCCTACAAGTGTGCATTCAGGCTGATTGCATTGCATGGTTCGGTTTGTGTGCATGTATTTGTGTGTATGGGATGTAATCAGTGCCGATCCCCATTCAATGGAATATGTTTATTTCAGAGAATATAGTTGTTGTGCATGGAAAATCAAGCCGCTATGAGTTTAGTTCAGAGGTTTTTTTTTTTTAGCTTTTTTGGCCGATACAGATTTTAATAAACAGCTATTGGCCAATTCTGATACTGATATTCAATTCAAATGTATTTGTATAGCGCTATTCACAGTACACAATACACAATATTTGTCATTTGCTCACTTATTTGAACTTTATATGCAAATGGTTTTAAATTGATCAAAAATAAACCAATAAATACTGGCGGCCGATATCTCTATTAAATAGTTTTAGATTTTCTATCAAATGTAACAGACATAGTCAACAGAACTTGTTGCAACCACAATGTAAATTGTCCAAAATCTAGATAAAAGTCCATACAAACTAGTTGGACTCAATAATTGACTATTTTGTTCCCCTTTGAAACGATCAGCATGAACCAGTATGAATTTGGTTGGAGTACAGCGGTGGTTATAGGGGGCAAAGGTGGATGTCAATCAAATCTAAGCTTACGCAGTGCTGACAAGGTCCTCTTGTTAGTCTGGAGGCTCCATCAATCATTTTAAGGTGCCCGGGCTCTGTCCGTGAGCTTTCAATCACGGTATTGAGTTACAGACCCTGGGAGCGTCTCAATCACGAGCTCTCTGCCGCATAGCCGGGCCTATTTCAACAACTGTATGCGTAAGTGTGCGTATGATCATGATGGGTCCAGATGGGGTTCTTTGCGGTACTCACCATGATTGTGTCTGCTCTTATGACTCATCTCTTTTCACCCACCACTCTAGAAACACACACGCACAATAATCCGTCGTCAAGCTGGGACGCGGCGCCGAATTGCTCTTCCCCCTCACAGACTTAGTTTTATACGTTCTGGCGGCAAACTGCTGTAGTTGTCCAAATAAGAAAATTCTATCTGTATTTACAGACTGTCAAAACCTGTATGACATCGTTTTGTGTTCAATAAAAGAAAGTCGTACAGGTTTGGCACGACATGATGCACGGCGACAGAATTCAAAGTATTTGGATGAACTATTCCTTTAAAACTTCTAGGATTAAAAAAAGAACGATTCTCATTTTATTTTTCTGTTTATAATGTATTTTGTGCAGACAGCACATTCATACTCCGTCTGACCTCGGAGGTGAGGAATCTATTCAGTGATTCTGACAGCCATCATATTCCATAAACCAAAATGGCATAATTTGCCATAAACCTACGCCTCATCTCTTTGCTGGACCCTTCTGAATTTGGATTGCGTGACATTGATTGCCTACCTCGCAGCAGCGGCGGCCATCCAGTCATCTTGTGTATGTGCGGTTTGCAGACGGTGTGGTTGTCAGCCTCTATCTCCTGACCGCGCTCCTGCACGCTTGTCTGCCATCCAGAGCTGCGTTTCTTTCCATCACACTTATTAAACAAGATCGACTTATTAAGCTTGTCTTACGCTTTTAATGCAGATCTGATTTAAGATGTAATTGGAGACACGGTTGGGATTTTTCTGCAGTCACTGCCAGAGACTGTCATGTTTCCGCCATGCACGCATTATTGATGCACTGACACTCATAAAAGACAATGCTTATTAATTTCAAGAGGCCTGTGAACCTCATAAAACCAATCACAATGATTGTTTGTTGATTGGTGCCCTCACATTTCCGGTTATGGCAGCTGGTGTTGAACCGGAAAACATCATATGGTCACTTTCAATAATGAGCTTTTATGGAAAGCAGCACGATGAAGATGGACTGTTTTGGTCAAATATAAAGACAGCAGTCGTATGTTTGCTTTACAGGGAAAACAATCGGGTGATTCTCGCGAAATTAGACTTATGAGGTGTCATAAAACATTTTGATAAAAAAGTAAATGCAATGAAAGAGTATCAAAATAAGAAGCATATAGTTACAAACATCTCTTCATGTACTATTTTGCACATGATTTCAAATGACATCATACAAATCAATTTTGTTGTTTTTTCCACATTTAAGGGGAAATTTTCATTACGGCAACGTGTCCATGACTGAATTTTGGTTCTTTGACATGGAAATATTTATAATTGAAAAAATAAAAAGCTTCAGTGCATGTTATACTATAAACATTTACAGTAAAGAAACATGTGGTCTTTGGTGATCATAAGGATAATAAGGAATATAAATGTGTCCAATTTTCTCATCCTCCGCAACAATTTTCAATCATTGTTTAAGCCCTCAAGGAACTAACATTTAAAATGTTGGAAGGGCATAATTGACTGTGACACTCAAGATGGCTTCCAAGTTAGCAGTTCTTATTTTTTCTCTCCAGATAAAAGTTAAAATTTTGTTTTTTTCATAGTACCTAGACAACATTTTAGTTCTCATTACCGAAACATGAGTTCCTATATGCATATATTTAATGTAATATCATGTTGCGGTAATGATATTTTTTATAATGATAATCTAAAAAAATGTAAATAATTCTATTTTATATTTTTTAAATCCTCTAAAATAATGGTTATAGTAAGTTTAGACTTTAATCTTATATGTGCAAAAAAAAAAAATTGGCTTCAAGGGCTTTTTAAAAATTTGGATGTTGGACACCATCTAAATCTGGATTTCCCATAACGCCTAAATTAAAAAACTAAATTTATTGTAAATATACTTTTAATTCAGTCAATACTTAAAATTATTATAATTAAAAATAAAGGTGCTTAAAAGGTTCTTCCCAGCGATGCCAAAGAAGAACATTTCTGGTTCCACAAAGAACCTGTCAGATAAAGGTCATCACCCTAATATTTTTCTTAACAGCTTTCAGAAGCCATGATTCCTAAATGAGGATTAAACAATGTCATATGCTTGCCTAATGAGGATGTTTTAACGCTTTTCTTTGATTTCTGTAGCCTGAACAATAATTAGGTTTAGTGTTAATTTAAAACATTAGCTAAAGCGGATCTGGGCTTCTCGGCCTGAAGAAAACACTAATGCCAGCTCTCATTTCCAATCTGCAAAAATCACAATGACACTGGACATTGCATATATTAACTTCACCAGAGGCGAGCCGCTGTTTGAAGTCGGACTTCAAATAAATCACGTCCCGCTAGGCAGAGACGGCGAACAAGCAAGACTATAGTGTCTGACACGTTATTAGACTTAAAAGTGACTAAAGAGCAGCTTTGTTGGCCTTGACACAGCTATCTGTGAAATGGGAGAGAAAGTAAAAAATAATAACGCTAGTGTGCTTCCGTTAGTGGGCAGTTTAGCTTCAGTTGCACTCCCAAAAATCCACCTTCTTAGTTGGATGTTGTGCATTTCTATGGTACATCTTTTGTTTGGCTTTCTCTACAATTACATTTCAGTATTAGCAAAATCTTTAAAGATGCAGTGTTGTTAAGAGGGTTCGGGTATCCTGGTTGGCTAGTTGTGCGGTGGACTCTAACTACATTAGAAGTGTACAAAGCCCCTCCTGTCTTTGGGCATAGATGGCTCCATGATAGTTTATGGCCTTTGATGCTAAATAAAATTGATAGCGTTTATAACACAAATTGCAAGTTTGCTTCAAGAAAATGCAGTGTGAGGGTTGTTTTAAACATTATCTTGCTTTGCTTTGGGACCCTCAATGAATTGACTTTACGAGATAACTTGTTTGTGCTTGCACGATAATATGCGTATGTGATATACATCTCATAAACACCCCAGGGATAAAATATGCAGTGGCCATCTCATAAAGCTTAATCACAGAGCTATAAATTCAATCATATTTAAAAAGTACGACAAATAAGTTCCAACAACAGTGCTGGCCAAAGTTCCTCTTTACATCCCTATTTATCAGACTTTGCAGATGGGAGGTGCTGGAAACCCATTACTTTTTCCGTAAGTGGTGACAGGGCTTTTTGTTTTCTTTCTGCTTGCCTCCTATGACCGAGCGCAAGAAGGATATGATACCCTATTTTCTTCTGACAGACTGGCTTTAGCAGCACAACATGATCCGAACAATTTCAGCATTAACGAAAACGCTGATGACAACACGGGGTCATTTTAATCCAGTTTGCTGTGTGTGTTTTATGCCATTTGGCCTTATCCTGCAGCCTGGCGCCCCTGAACTGTAGTCGACCCACCCGATGGGTAATTGCAGCCGCCTGAGAATGGGCTAACAGCAGAGAGATTTTCTCGCAGTGATGCAACGGCTTGCAGATTGCCGTGCGGTGCCTCAGCGCTTTCATTTTAACCAAGATATTGCCCGCTATATAGTACTTTGGAAAAATATATTTATTTTAAATATATAATTAAATTCAAATGGGTTTGTTATCATAAATGCATCCATTTTATTTTGTTTTTTATCCGTTATGACATCAGAAAACCCTTTATCCACAAACGTTTTTGTTGAGATAACACTTCTGCTTATATCTTGTAGATGTTTATCGAAAAATGAAAATTCATCTTTTACTCATCCTCAAGTTGTTACCTGTATACATTTATTTGTTCTGGAGATATTTTGAAAAATGTTTGTAACAAAGCAGATCTGGGGCACCATTGACTTCTATAGTAGGAAAAAATAATATTATGGAAGTGAATGTTGCCCCAGATCTGTTTGGTTGTTAAAATGTTTTTAACAAAGAATTTTGTAAAAGTTTGGGGTGAACTGTCCATTTAAGGATGTTTTTTGGATTTATTTATTTATCACTATTGGCTAAAAATTATATTATATACAATTACCTAAAGGATTATTAGGAACACCTGTTCAATTTTTCATTAATGCAATTATCCAATCAACCAATCACATGGCAGTTGCTTTAATGCATTTAGAGGTGTAGTCCTGGTGAAAACAATCTCCTGAACTCCAAACTGAATGTCAGAATGGGGAAGAAAGGTGATTAAAGCAATTTTGAGTGTGACATGGTTATTGGTGCTAGACGGGCCAGTCTGAGTATTTCACAATCTGCTTAGTTACTGGGATTTTCACGCACAACCATTTCTAGGGTTTACAAAGAATGGTGTTAAAAGGGAAAAACATCCAGTATGCGGCAGTCCTGTGGGTGAAAATGCCTTGTTGATGCTAGAGGTCAGAGGAGAATGGGCCGACTGATTCAAGCTGATAGAAGAGCAACTTTGACTGAAATAACCACTCGTTACATCCGAGGTATGCAGCAAAGCATTTGTGAAGCCACAACACGCACAACCTTGCAGTGGATGAGCTACAACAGCAGAAAACCCCATCGGGTACCAATCATCTCCACTACAAATAGGAAAAAGAGGCTACAATTTGCACAAGCTCACCAAAATTGGACAGTTCAAGACTGGAAACTGTTGACTGGTCTGACGAGTCTGGATTTCTGTTGAGACAGTCAGATGATAGAGTCAGAATTTGGGGTAAACAGAATGAAAACATGGATCCATCATGCCTTGTTACCACTGTGCAGACTGGTGGTGGTGGTGTAATGGTGTGGGGATGTTTTCAAACACAGTATTAGTATGGTGTTCCTAATAATCCTTTAGGTAAGTGTATGTATATAAATGTTTCAAACCTGTATAAATATCTTTGTTCTGCTGAACAAAAAGGAAAATATTTCGAGCAGCGTTTAACACCATTGACTTTTTATAGTATTTTTCTTCCCTACTATGGAAGTTAATGGTGCTCCTGTTTCCTGCTTGATAACAAGTATCTTCCTTTGTGTTCAGGAGAACAAAGAAATGTATACATGAAATTAGTAAGTGATGACAGAATTTTCATTTTTGGGTGAACTATCCCTTTAACCTGAGCAGTTTGTTGCCTAATTGTGAATAAATCTGTGTACATCCATAAATCTGCATACTGTTTATCCTGCTGTTCTGCTGTCTGGGTGAAGATTTCTTCATAATGAGGCTTTTTTATTTCCTCACCAGTGTTTTATAAAGCATTGCATCAGAAAACTAAGAAATCTCTGAAAGAAACATGCTAATAAAACATAAGACCAAAACAAATGAAATTGCTCACCCTCGAGTCAATTGAGATAAAATGCTAAAACAAGATTTAGAAAATTGAGATGTTTGTTAAAAACCATTTAAAACTGAGCAGCAGGGTGCATGAAAAAAATCTTTTTCTTTTCGTCTTTCCGAAATGGCTGATTTTCCATCAGGCCAAAGTTTGTGTGTTCTGCATCTCTGCGAGATCTAATAGCATGCTAATATTCAAACAAAAGGAGAGTTTCCATGACAACCATCCTTTGGTATTCTCCATCCACAGTGGCCACGAATGTTTAATGGGGATGTATGAATGAGGAAAAGTTTCTTATTTACGGATGCGCCCGCATTCACAGGTAAAGCCTCTTCTTACAGTGTAGGCGATTTCTATGTGGTTTGATGGAAGGTTCCCTGTCATTGGCAATGAATCACGATGCGCTTGTTTAGACGAGTGTGCTGTTATTATTACGGTTGAAAACAAATGGAGAAATATTGAATCATTTTCAGCTTTGTTGGCATTGACAAAGCTATCTGCGAAATCCGAGAGAAAGTAAATAATAATAGCACTGGTGTGCTTCTGATGGTGGGTAGTTTAGCCTCGTGACACAGTAATAAAGCATTAGGCCGCCTACATGCAAAAGTTTACCATAAATGCATTATAGACAACTGTGGATGAAATGATTTTATTGGGGTGATGTGTCACGCGTGAAGAGCATAGACAGCACGTAACGCCACCCGTAGGTTTATAAATAATCCAATAATTGGCAGAGCCTGCAGTCGCCATCTTGGCAGCACGTCCTCGCGGATATACTGAAAATGGACAAAGAGGCGGGATGTGGGTGGAGCTTAGGTGCCTGGTTACAGAAACCACGCTTGCCTAGCTTGACAGTAGTGACAGCAGTGGGAGTTCATCTGTCACCCAAGTGGCCATGCCCTTATTTATGCAGAATTTTATGGCTTAATATAATTTAAACGGATGGGTTACAAAAAAATTCACCCCCCTCACAATTGCAATGAATGGCAAAATTAGCTATATAGACCAAAAACACTTTTTGTAACAGGCTCTGTAAAAACTGCTGTAAAGTTTGTGTGTGGGGAGGGGGGGGGGGAGAAAAAGTTATTTTAGAAAGTTGACTTTATCAACTTTTTCAGCACAGCTACCAGATGCGTGTACTATAGTGGAGTGGATAGAAAACATTAGCAGATGGCCAAATATAAAGTGGCCACTGGCCAGATACATATATACTGTACGTATATTATATTAGTGCAACCAAACGCAGCAACCAGACATTTTGATGCTGGGAAACCGTTTTGATAAATTTTCTGAGATGCTAACACGTTAAAACCACTAGGGAACAACACCACTTCCGTTGCCAAAATGCGTGCGCATGCTATTTGATCACGCGGGCTGTAAAAGGGTCTATAGGATTGACTCCCTTTTATATACAGTCTGTAGCGGCCAGTTGATGAATTGCAGTTTATGTCACTTCTGTGTTGGCTTAACGATAGAGACCGAAAGGTTGCCCTGGGTGTAGAGGAGAAAGGGACGTAAGCCTCGATTAACTCTTTCCCCGCCATTGACGAGTTATCTCGTCAATTAAGAGAAAACATTTGCATGAAAAAAAACTTGTTCCTGATGAGTTTTTATGGTTATTTGTAATACCTCGCTTATTCACTAGATGTCACACTTACCCAATTTTTTCAGCATTTGGTTAAAAAATATATTTTTGAAGAAAAATACCCATATTTAAGAGTTTATATGCAGAGAAAAAATATAGATATAATGAAATGTTTTTTTTCCCTCATTTTTTTGTTTGTTAGTCTGAAAGCAGAGGGTCTGTTCTTTTATTTGATATATTTGTATGTTTATATATTTTTAGAAGACAATTTTCTTGGAAGGCATTTTGTGAAACTTTTGTGAAAATCACAAAAAATGCTGGCGGGGAATGAGTAACCAATGAGAATCTCACAAATGTGTGTCCTATTGCAAAGGTCAAATTCACTGTACTTATGATTGCGTAACATGCTGGCAGACATTTTAACAGTTGTTGTGTGGAGATTTTTCACAAATTGCTGAACCGAAGGAATTTTTTTTTAATAGTATATACTTTTATTATTCTAAGGGGGTTTTCACACCTGCCTTGTTTAGTTCGATTGAATCGTACCAGAGTTCGATTGCTCAGTTGGTGCAGTTCGTTTGGGCAGGTGAGAATGCAGCAATGGAACTCTGGTGCGCACCAAAAGCGGACCAAACAAGCGGACCGAGACCAGCTTGCAGAGGTGGTCTCGGTACGCTTTCAAACGAACTCTGGAGCGGTTCGTTTGTGGTGAGAACACGATCCGAGATCGAACCGACCTAACTGCAAAAGTACTGCGCATTTTGGACTAAACCAGCTGCCGTAGTCAACTGCGCAGTGCATTATCGAATGAGGAAGTGTTTGTTGACCGTTTCTATTAGCAATATTAGCACAATGACAAATCGCAGACATACCTGGAGTTGCGAGGAGGTGCGGGCGGAGCCTCGGAAATTTTTTGTCTTCGCCGTTTGTAGTGCATTAAACCGTTGTTTTCAAGCCTCATCCGCGCTTCATTCTGAAAATGAACAGTTTGTCTAGAGTGCTGTATACAAACTATGTATAGACACCACGGAGACATAATTACAGCGCGCAGCTGTCTGTCCATGGTGTCTGCTGTATTACCCTTCTTTTGTTTACTTCCGGGGGTTCCGTTGGAATTTGCAACACGTTGATTCTGACCAATCGTGAAGCCGTTTAGGAAATACGTTCAAATACATGTGGCCAATGAGTGATGTTGATCTTATCACATGACAGAATTTTGGTTCGTTTCAATTGGTGCGGATCAGAGCAATCAGTGTGGTGTGAAATGGAACCAAATCTGCTAAAAAAGTTACAATGTATCATTTTTTGCTTTTGGTCTGGACCAAATGAACCGAATTTTTTTTCCAAATTGTTGTGCTTTACGTTAAAGCTACAGACTCTATCTTTTTGGGTTAAAAATAAAAAAACAGGAAATGTCAGTTTGACATCATTTAATGTAACATAAAAGTCAATAGAGGGTATGCACGTGACATCAACTTCGGCGAAAATGACTGCGGTTACACCCACTGAGTGGCAAAAGACAGAGTGGCAGAATTTGTGCAGAGTGTGAAATCAGCGTCTAAATGGGAAAAAGCTGTTGTGCGACTATACCAACAGATTAACAAGAATTCTGAGCTATCGTTTAACAGACTGCCAAAAAACACCAAAAAGACAAGTAAATAGACAGTCATGCCAACACGACAAGTTGCTAGGGTCACTATCAAGCAGAGGTTTTACTTACAAATACTTGAAAATTTATTTTAAGTAGAATTTTATCCGCTTTATCAGTGTTTTTCTTTGGAAAACATACATTCCAAAGCATATTTTCATAATTTTTACTCTATTACATTTCATAAATACAAGTTTTTGTTTTACATTTAATATTTAAGTACATTAACATACTTTTAATCAAGTAAAAGTACACAATTTTAATGTAATTAGGTATTAAATACATTTTAATATGCAATATTAAAGAATACACAGTATGACTATATGCTTTAGAATGTAGTGAAGTACATTTTTTTCCAAAGACAAACACCCTAATAAAGCACAGATGCTTGGAAAATGTAACTAATGTAACTAAGTATTGTCCAACTCCGTTATCAAGTCCAACTAAATTCAATTTAAGCTGATAATAGTCAGTTTTACTGCACTCTAAAAAAACAAACGGTGCTATATAGCACCAAAACTGTTGCTTTGGATCGTAACGATAGAAGAACCATTTTAGTGCCATATAGCACCGGTGAAGCACCAGTGAAGCACCAGTGAACCACCAGTGTAGAACCATATAGGGGCCATATAGCACCACTATAGCACCACATATGGTTCTACATAGCACTATATGGTTCTACACAGGTGCTTCACTGGTGCTTCACCGGTGCTATATGGCACTAAAAATGGTTCTTCTATCGTTACGATCCAAAGCAACTGTTTTGGTGCTATATAGCACCGTTTGTTTTTTAGAGTGTGGAATTTTCGCAGCAGCCGCTATGAAAATGAGACATTTTGTTGAATGTTTGCCACTCAACGGGGCGTGCTCCGGCGTGGTCACATGGAAAAGTGACATCAATGCATACCCTCTATATGATATGTAACCTGCAATTTTATGTTTCGAACAGAGATGGCGATAGAGAGGGAAAAGTCACAGTTTGCAGCTTTAAGGTATTTCCATTTTCATTGCATTTGCCGAGGGTTTGATTTTATTAGTAAATGCATAATGCGCTATAAATTTATCTTCGTCCGGTAAGCAGAAGTGATTTCATTTTGTCCCACTTACCTTAAAGCAATCTAAAAGTTTGCTGCAACACACTCAACTGAATATGAGATGAAGTTGCATCATTGCTTTCAAATACGTGCTTGTTTTCACAACCCCGGGTCGGATTAGTGTAAACTGCAGACTCAGCAGAACACAGCGGTACCGCATGCTGCTGAGTGCTTGTTGATCCGGAGAAGCAGAGGTGGGATAAAAGCAATATGCTAATGTACCCGGTGTAAAAACCTGCGTGAGTATTTGTAAACTCAGTTTCCTGTGATATTTACCGTACCTGACATCTGCATTTACTCCCAATCACTATGCGCAGAATTTAACAAGGATTAGGCTTTTTCTTTGGGAACCGGGGAGCGTTGAGATGAGACTTCCTGTAGGCTAATTCTGTAGGCGGTAGCAAAAGCAGTCTTAAAAGCCGCGGGTTCCAGAGTACAAAGGAGCGGGTGGGAGATAGGGCAGATCTATCACTGTGATGAGAGGTTGGGAGAGAGATGGAGGGAGAAAAGACCATACGGCCTCCCTTGGCTCTTCTCCACCTCTCACTTCTGTCTCTGGCTGTAGTGCGGTCTTCAGCTTATAGGCTTGCGGAGTGCCACTGGGGTCCCACGAAAAATGATCCTGTGTTTATTCTGAAGCTTTGTTTAAGGTTTTGAGAGGTAGTGTCAGTGTGAGCTCCTCTGCTGTCATTCAGGTCTAATTTCCGCACTTGGTCGAGTTGAGATTATTTATCTTGGGCAGGTTGGGTTTCTGGGATATAAAATGAAACGAGACAAAAAGATGTGTCGTATCATATGCATGCAAAATATAATTAACAAGAAGACGAGGGGGTGGGGTCAAAACATGAGACAGGAGAGCACATGGCACACCAAAACAAACAGAGGACATGTGCTTCCACACAAAACATGGGACTGTCATGATTTGGGTAGTAAACTAGAAAAAGCATCTTTAAAGTCAAAAGTTTTTTAAAATACTCCATTCTTACCCTTTTTAAGGAAGTAATCTTTTACTACAAAACCTTATGTGAATGGTTTTGTTGATGTTTAACTTCTCGATGCACACTAATACGTGGGCGGGATGATGTCAGTTTTTTAACGCTGCTAACAATATCTATATAGCCTACGGTCTACAAACATTAATAATATTAACATAACTATACATCGTTTAAAAGGTCTATGGGTTAAGCATCAGTGTATGGGCTATGTTTTGAGATACAGATGCTCTAGCATCCTAAATGTGGTATTTTGTGACAGAAGTCCAGATGACAACATGCAAAATATAAACGGGACTTCTTACCTTTGTGTTGATATAACGATCGCAAGTCGAATCCAGTCTGTTTCAGATGTGTAAATAACTTATGAAAACCGTCTAATACAGTGTTCTTCACTCCCAATCCTGGAGAGCCGGTGTCCTGCAGAGTTTAGCTCCAACCTTAATCAAACACACCTACCTGTGATCTTCTAGTGATCATGAAGACATTGATTAGCTTGCTCAGGTGTGTTTGATTAAGGTTGGAGCTAAACTCTGCAGGAAACCGGCTCTCCAGGGCTGGGAGTGAAGAACACTGGTCTAATAGAATACATCCAATGACCATTTTTGTCCACAAATGCATATAATCCTTGAAATATAGATATATAGTTTGTTGTTTACATCAGATTTCGCATGAACATCTTGTAATAAAATAGAATATACAATCTGAGGACTATTTACGTCGTAACACTGTATAAGAGATTACACTTTAGGTTCTAGTAAATCCATAAACCCGCGTTCAAACTTTGTTTTTAAAAGTAGGCGGGAGTATAATACATCATATCCAAACAGACCTGTCAAAAATCATGCTGTCATTTGACTCGCTCATTCCTCCAATGACTTCATTGAAAATATTGATAGACGGACGTGTAGCCAATTAGATAACGAATCCAACGATCATTGTGTGATGTTTTATTTCCTGTAAATAATAATAAGAGCGAACGTGTGCATGTAAACAAAAGACTTTTATTTTTATTTTATTTCCGTGAGACATGATAACAATATGTAGGATATCAACGATGACAACAATATGGAGGATATCAGCGAAGTGACAATTTAAATGGAATGTGACGACAAGGCGTGTGACGTCACAACGGAGCTGATTTTGAAACCGCAAAATCTGAGACTCAAGGCAGAGGACATTCAGAAACCTGTATCTCACTCAAAACAGCATGGATGGATTTTTTTCAAGTTTGTATGTGTGTGGAAGCACCAAAGACACAAAAGGAAAAAAAACAGAAAAAGTGAGTTTTTCATAATATGGGCACTTTAAAGTCAAAAGTTCTTAAAAAAAAAAAAACTCTAAAACCCTTACCTTTCTTTATGGAACCATTTGTTTAAAATGGTTCTTCTATGGCATCGTTTAGCACCTTTATTTGTAAAAGTGCAAATATATTTTGTCCCAAATATTCATTGAGCCCAGACCTGCCTTTGCTTTTCGCATTTTTGTTTGCTTTCAAAGTACGTAAAGAAACTTTTTAACAGACTGAGTTTCGTATGCCATCCATCTTAACAGTGAGCTTAGGAAAACAGTTGCGTGGAGTTTGTTTATTTGGTTGCATGCATCGGTTTACCATCTCAAGCAGTTTTTTCAACAGTTCTTTATTCTCAGAAAATAATATTTCCTTTTCATTCATGGTGCGAAGACGTTGGGTCACTGATGTGTAAAATAAATGATACGAACTCCTACAGCTCTGGCTGCGCATCTGTCATGTTGATGACAGAAAAAACGCAACAAACAAAAAATAAAAATAAAAATATTGTATTGCTGCGCTGTCAGATCTCGACACGCCAGTGTGTCGCTACATGAAGTTAATTATTGGAATGGTTCAGTAACTCACCATGCATTTGTATTCATTCCTCACCTGAAGTTGAAGTAAAGGGAAGATTTAAAGCTGGCAAACTTCCAGCGGTTCACTCCGTCTCACAGGTCCCTACATCAAACAGTGAGTTTATGCAGATCTCGGAATGCTGGAATATTTATGAAACACAGACCAATTTCTCCTGTTGAGAAGCCATTTTACAGATGGAGTTTTGGGATGTGATGTTGTCCTTGCTTAGCCATTCATAGAGCAATCTTCACTTCATTCAAACCAAGGTTTGAAAGTTTTATGTCAAATGAAAAACTGGGGTTTTCCTGATGGAATTTTTTTCATCAGCATTTTGGTATAAAGAAGATAAGAGGTCAAGCTTTATACTGCTTGTCTTATGCCAGGCGATACGAGGTCATATATATGTAAAATCTTAAAAAATGTAGCTTTGATTTTCTAGTGGATCTTAGGATGCTGTCATATTCCTTTGACTATTATAGAGACATCTGATATCGGATATCTGCCGGGTACTAAGGTGGTATTTATTGTATGTGTGGTGGTCTACAGTAACTTACTGTTTACTCTCAAAAATAAAGGTACAAACGCTGCCACTGGGGCGGTACCTTTGTACCTAAAGGGTGCATATTAGTACTTCAGATGTACACAATTAGTACATAGTGACAGCTTTTGTACCTTTACTTATGATAGTTTAGCTTTAAGAGTTGAAGTGTTAATGTTAAGTATATGTAAGTAAAGCTTTTGCTTTGAAATATGGCAGCGTGCCCTT
Organism: Misgurnus anguillicaudatus; assembly: GCF_027580225.2. Classification (NCBI taxonomy): domain Eukaryota; kingdom Metazoa; phylum Chordata; class Actinopteri; order Cypriniformes; family Cobitidae; genus Misgurnus; species Misgurnus anguillicaudatus. Next base: position 15,487,545 of record NC_073342.2, on the reverse strand, counting down.
TTTTATGGCTGGAAATGAACATGAGCCAAGAAAACTCGAATTGACTTTCTTTTACAATAGCTGTATCTTATATGACGGCGATTTAAACAGCAGTTTTTCAATGAATTTCTGTAACAGTTTTAGATTTTATGGGAGCACGTTGTTTTGAGGATGCCTTAAAAGTATCAGCTTGACTATAAAGCGTCAGTTTGACTATAAAGTTGTTTTAAAATTCACCAAACAAACAAGAAAATGTGTTCGAAATCAATTCAAATTACTCCACAGCTGTGTGAGGAGGCTTTCGGCTCTAGTAAATGTTCACCGTCACGCATATTTCATGATGCTTCACAGGAACGTTCGCTTACAAGATTGCTTTGTGCATGCTTATAAAAAAACACACACACAAATGCCATGACTGAAAAGGAACAAATTGGTCTGTAATTTAAGACTATAGGGCCAAAGGATATCAACTACAGGTACCTGTTCTCCAGATGCTGTGGATCGACCTCTCTGACTCATTACTGGTCATTTAGAAACTGCACAGCGCAATCGATGGGCCCATCAATTAGTCGATCTGTCAATTAGTCACACGGGGGAGAAAACCCAGTACTTTCAGGTTTGTCTAGTCAATCACCCCCGCCAAACTTCGATTCCTCTTTGTCTTCAACTTGTAATTTAAGCTCAGTCTGCAGAATCTGTTGTGTGTTAAAAGAAATTCTGATCTAAACACGTATGATAATTACCTTGTCCTATAAGCTGGTAGGGTAGTATTTAACGCTATCTCATGGCAATTCATACGTATTTTACGGGGTGGCTAATTTGTATTCATTCGTACAAATAATCACTGTGACGTTGGTGTTAGGGGTGGGGTTTCATACTTGTTTTTTTTTAATAAACATACGTTTTTGCACAATTAACTTTGTATGAATGCATAAGAATTAGCCAACTTATATACGTATAATATATACGGATTCTCGTGAGATAAGGCTGTAGTATTAATCTTTAACTGCAACAAAAATAATTGGTGCTTTCTGCATCATAAACTGGCTAAGAACCAACAATTTTATTGACACAATAGTAGTTGTTGGTTTAAATTTTTATTGTTTTGGCTGTTCATTTACATGACAATGGAGTTTTGATGGCCTTAAAACGGCAAATTGAAAACATATTTAAAAGTGCACATTTTTTTGAAAATTGTAGTGTTATTGACTCTGTGTAAATCACAAAAACGCAAGTTTTATAAAACCTTGATGTTTTCGCCAATTAGTCGTTTTCGTGTATCCGTGTAAACAATATCATTTATACGCAAGAAAAACACAAGGAACATTTTTGTAGTTTTTCTTTTTACTTTGTTTGATGACAATGTCGTTTATACGGAACCCCTAAGGGGGCATGGAGAAAAATTTTAATACAGTTTAGGTTTTGCGAAAGTTTCATGTGAGCATGCGAAAGTATCACGTGCGCACGCAATAGTTTCACATGTGCATGCGAAACTAAGCTTTAAAAAGAATGCTGCACATGAAGGTTTTGCGTGACGTGAGCACGCGAAAGTTTCAAGTGAGCATGCAAATGTTTCACGTGAGCACATGAAACTAAACTTTTGATTTTTTTTACTCCAATGTCAGCTTAGGGGCTCGGTACGTTTATACGCAAAAAAAAAAATGTCATGGTTGTGTAAAGCAGTGGTTTTCAAACTGGGGGCCATGAGATGGTGCCAGGGGGGCCCCAGTTTTATGACATTTTATAAAACACATTATGAATTCTGTGTAATTAAACCTAAAAAAAAGGCTACTAACCAAAAGCTCTAACTTGTATTATTTAATATGTTTTTTATTAAAATGTTGAGTTTCAGAACTGTTTTTTTGTCATCAATTTTCTTTTGGGGGGCCGCGAAGGAATGCGCCATACACAAGGGAAAACGCTGAAAACGTTTGAGAACCACTGGTGTATAGTACAATTACACAGACAGTTGTTGCTTGTTTTGTTTTAATGTGCAAATTAGAGTTGGCATTATTAGAGAGCAGCTCTATGACCCCATTCACACAGCACTTTGGTCCCAGAAAATTTCTGTAAATTTGGCAGAGAGGCTTCTGTGTGAACATAAACACATCTTGTAAATGTTTTGGGATCGCTCCCGTAAAGAGGACCTAGTAGCATTGCCGTAATATTTACGGAAAGCTGCAAGGCTTCATCCAAACGTTTAATCCTATCTTTATTTTTTTCTCTGCTTATAAACTCTTAAATATAGGATTTTTTTTTAAAGAATTCTTTTTAGCATAAAACTGAAATAATAATAGCATTTTTTGTGAAGGAATTTCGTTAGAGATCAGATTCAGAACGATTATCAAAACATACAGTTTAAAATTAGTAAATAACATTTTGGCTTACGTTTTTTAATAAATTGTGTAAGTGCGTCTTACCCTAAATCTAAATCTAGTGGATAATCGCGGTATTGCAGATTAACATAAAAATTCTTAAGTAGCACCTTTTTTTATGCAAATGTTTTCTCTTTATTGACAACGCGTCAATACGTCACGTGTCTTTACTGGATCTTCACGGTATGTGTGTGAATGCACTCACAGATTCTGGAAAATCATTGGCAGCGTGAATAAACCTGGACGAATCCCGGACACAAATCCCCGACTCATTTTTCGTGTATTTTTTGTAATCTCTGTGTGAAAAGGGCTGATGAAATTGTTTGGTGTCAACTCTGCAGACTCGCCAGTTATGGAGCACAAAGTTTCAGTAAAATAAGACTTTTTTTATTTACTCCAAATCATGTGCGTAGATGATTTTTTTATTAAGGCATGCCCATTTCTGCAAAAATTCTAATTATAATGCAGAGTATAGGTGTTTTCACTTCGAAAAAGAAACGTGGAAGAATCAAAACATTTTTCAAAAATTCTTACTAGAGTAATTTCTTTCTTACCTTTTTTTATAGTCTGATTTACCCTTTTCACTTTCTTGTAAAACAGAAAGATTCTGCAGATAAAGACTATTTATGAATCAATACAGCTCAAAATTATAATTCATAATATTATTAAAAAGGTTTCGTTTCGAAATATTGAAGAAACTGCAATTTTTATAGTTCATTGCATTTTTGTCTTGTCAGTTAACCAGCAAACAGACTGAAAGAGCTCTAGTTTCACAGTAAATATCACTTAGTATTAGACTTAACCAATATTGATGGCAAATTCCTGCGTTGTAACCAATCAGAAGGCGTCTTTCTGCAGAATGTGGTCTGTTTATGTTCTAAATCCATCAATGCACACCCGTTTACACCTACGCACACATACATGAACACACGGATAGGGTTTCTGAGAGTAAAAGAAGGGGACATGTTCAAACCAGATATGGACATTGTTAAATTTCGACGGCTGATGTAAATATGTGCAAGCCAAGCTCAGAAAACCTGATGCCAGCAACAGATTGAGGGCGGCTTGTAATTTCCTGGGCACAGCTATTGGAAATGCATGTCGTGCAGCTGCTTGCTACGCGGTGTGTCAAGAAAAACAACGTCTGGAGAGATAGAAAGAGAGAGTGATAGAGAGAAAGATAGAGAGAGAGAGAGCAACTGAATGATGGAACTGACAGAATTGAGAGCACAACACGGTCGCAAATCCCAGAAGTTTTAAATCATTCGGCGTTAAGTGCCAGAGATAAATAAGTGATTAAGACTCCTCTGGTTGTGACTTCTTTAGGAGCGTCGCAAAATGGCCTCCCCAGCTTAAATGTGCTGTCAGCAGCCAGGCGGATCGTTCTGTCGGAGGATGGAGAGATGCTGGGCCACGTTTCCAAGACTGCAAACTGCATGTGCATGAATTTGCATCCGTCACAAACTAATGCTCTTGGGGATGTGGCAGTCCTCTCCTCAATTAAACGCTTTCTCATTAGGTTATGTGTAATTGCATCGTGGGTAATTTAAACTAGTCGTAAATTGCGAGGCGGAACATGATTTGGGAGCACAACACAGCGCTGTAATGGTGAACTATGGTGCCCTGGGATACAATTGGTGTCTGCGCATCTTGCTTGCAGGCAAAAGTTGGGAAGATGTTTATTTATTTGCAGCATTGTTGCAGCATTGCTTCTCTTTTTAATAGTTTGTCTTAGGCTTTGTTGTCACCTGGGAGTAATGTGTTGATTTAGTGATTGAAACAGCATTTCGAAAGTCGGCTATAAATGCTAATGCGTTTTCGTTCGGTGCATACATTTCTGTAATTTGCAACACAGAGGTTGTGCTAGAAATAACTATGAGTCACTTTTACAGACCTGGATGTAAAATTTAAATCAGGTCTGTTTTTATTTGTCATTAACATTTTGCAATGCTTTTAAAATTTTATATTAATGTTGCTTATAAAATAGGGACTTGCATTGATAATCATTTAAAATAAAATATGTTATCAGTATCAAGGCTATAAATTTGGTTTGGCAAGTGTATATAGTATAGGCCAAAAACTTCGAAAAATTGACATCTTTGCTCTTAATCAATTTTTTTTTAAAGATGCATAACAATTTGTTTTTGCATGTTGCATTGGTGTGCTCAGCGTTCAAAAGAATTTAAGTGCATAGTCCATTAAAATTGTCATCATTTACTCACCCTCATGTTACACAAAATAAGATTTTTTGATAAACAATGCTAAGCACATTTGACGATATTGACTTAAATAGTATTATTTTTGCTACTATGGAAGTCAATGGGTACCATCTGTGTTCATTCATCAAAATATCGGTTTAACAGAATAATAAAAAAAAAATCTCATACAGGTGTAAACATAATGACAGAGTTTTCATTTTTGGGTGAACTATCCCTTTAAGGAACCTTTAGCACAGGATAAACTACAAAATATCACCACAATAGACGATCAAGAAATATTAAAGAAAATTGTAGTCAATGTAAACTGCAAAAAATGACTTTCTTACTTATTATTTTTGTCTTGTTTTCAGTAGAAATATTTAAAAATGCTTAAATCTTTTACTTGATGAGCAAAATGACCCAAGAAAATAAGTCTAGATTTTAGTCAAAAACCATACAATGTAATTGAATTTGTGCAAGCAAAATTATCTGCCAATGTGGTACGAAAATTTTGCTTAAAGTAAGTGTTTAAGAAAAAAAGAAAACGTATTTTTAGATTTTTTTTTTCTCACCATTAGGCTTAAATTTACTTTAATTGTATATTTTTGGTCTATAAACTGGACTTATTTTCTTAGGTAATTTTGCTCATCAAGAAAAATCATTTAATTTAAGAATTTTTAGATATTTCTACTGAAAACAAGAAAAAAATACTAAGTAAGAGTTTTCATGAAAAAAAATCTTAGTATTTTTATCTTGTATTCAGTAGAAATATCTAAAAATTCTTAAATGAAGATGCTTTTTCTTGATGAGCAAAACGACCCAAGAAAATAAGTCTAGTTTATAGACCAAAAATATCAAATTTAAGTGATTTTGTGGATAAAACAAGCAAAAAAATCTGCCAATGGGGTTTTTGTTTTATGCACAAAATCACTTAAATTTGATATTTTTGATCTAAAAACTAGACTTATTTTCTTGGGTCATTTTGCTCATCAAGAAAAAGCATCTTAATTTAAGAATTTTTAGATATTTTTACTGAAAACAAGACAAAAATACCAATATTTTTTTTTTGAAAATCCTTTTTTGCAATGCACATCTTATATTTTAATGGGACACACTGCAGTGGTTCTCAAATATTGGGGCGGGACCCCCAGGGGGGGGCTCGAAGCGACACCAGGGGGGGGTGTGCGAGACCCCAGGGAAAATACTTTTTCAGGAAGTGATTTTTAAAGACATTACACCCCAATCACGCTGATAAGCCGCTTGTGTTTTTTATTATTATTTATTGATTATATTTAATTTTTCAGTATCAAATGGTCAAAAAATATTATACTTTAAATAAGGATTGATTTTTTTTATTTCAGGCAAATTGATGCATTTTAAGTCTTTTTTTGTTACAGACTAAAAAACAATGTTAATAAAGTTATTCTTTGTTGTAAGTTGATCGATATTTCTTTTTTTGTGTTTTCTTTTTGTGTTTTCTCAATGTTAATAAGGATACATTTTTTTGCAGATGTGTAATTTTATAGACAAATTATACTATTTACAGTCGCGGCGGAGAGTTGGGGGGCGTGACAGAAAATAATTGAGAAGCACTGCACTACTGTATGTTTTCAATACTTATTGCATGAAGATTAGGAGGGTTGTAAATGCTCATTTTGATTTCGATCCTCCTTAAAACGACATCCCTGGTCAGTATGTTGGAAAGCATTTCTCAATGTTTTTGAGGTTCAGTACTGTTCATGACAAAAACAACCTCTCACTCATCTATTCTGTTTGATCATTGGAGATGCATTAGAATTTAAGATATATGTGCAATCCACCCGAATAATAGATACTATCCGAATGTGAAACATCTATTGATGGTTTGTGGGTCACAGTGTCCGTCTACAGTTCTATTATCTCTGTGGCACATGAAGACGGATGCTTGGCAGTGGCAGTTGCAGCCTGCTGTTCATCTGAAATGTTCAGTCATTGACGCTGGAAATAACTTTCCTGCAGCCAGGAAAGTCCTTCAAACCTGAAGGCTTCCAAAGTCGTACTGTTTCACAGAATGGGAATGGTTTAAAAATATTATTCTGAAGTTTCTATCTCTTAGCTTAAACATGAATCACTCTTTCTTAACAATACTACAGTTGATTAGCCATTGTAAATGTTTGCATGGTATTTGCAAAAAAGCCATGTCCTTCATACAAAGTAGTACAGTTCATTTTAAAAGGTTCTTCACAGCAATACCATAAAAGCACCTGTTTAGTTTTCTCAAAGAGCCATTTAGTCAAACTTTTTATTTTTATAGTCTAAAGAAACTTTATCAAACTTTTGTGTAACACAAAAAAACTTCTGATGTACTCTATAGAACCCAACAACCAGGGTTTAAATTGGGCCGGGGCCGTTTGGGGCTGAGCCCTGGCACATAAGCTGAAGGTCTCGCTTTGCACCGCACCAGTGTGCCGGCCGGTGCTTTTGTGTGTGCACTGATGCGAAGCCAATAACGTGTTTTCATTCCTTCCAATGAGAGGTAGCCTTCATGCTTGTAAGTGCGGGTCATTTGCTGCGAAAATGAAATGTGCGATCGGGTTTTTACCACTCATTTGCACGATGCGTCAATCGTTTTTGTCACTATGCGCTCAGTTATCCTATCGATGTCTAGTCAGGGGTTAAATTGGGATTTATAGTAATCTGACTATAGTAATTGTATTTGTCTTATTGTATTTATATTATTTACATTATATTGTATACTGTATATTACAATAGTAATTGTATTTACTAGCTAATTAGCTAATTTATAAGACATGTTGCTGATATCTTGTACATTTTCTTGTTAAATGGATCATAGCTTGAAAATCTGACTTTTTCCATTTTTAAGTGCTATAATTGGGTCCCCAGTGCTTCTATCAAAATAATAAATGTGAAAAACAACAACCCAGTAACTTGGTTTTGGTAAACCATTCTCTGCAAGCATGTAAAAATAGGTCATTCAGATTTCAACTGTTTTGTGATGTAGGTAGCAAGGCCAGTTACAATAATACCGCCCCTTAATCTCCACTATCTATTCTCGGCACTTCCATTTCTCCAAAGAGAGAGAGAAGAAAAACAATTGACTGCACAATTGATTTTAAATTTAAACAAACCATCATCATTGCGATTAGGGCTGCAACTAACGATTATTTTAATAATCGATTAATCCCTCGATTATTTTCCGATTAATCGATGAATCGGATCAAAAACAAGAAAAGCATAAATTTCCAATCCCTTATTCAAATCTGTAGAAATTGCACAAACATGTTGCTCCTTGAACATACCCGAGCAGTTACAATATTAATAAAATAAAATAAAAATGGACTAACAGAAAGAAAAAAAAACTCTCTCTCGAAGTTATATTTCTTTGTTTAATTTCATTGGAGTTTTTTATTCGTTCTAGAAACTTTTTTACCTGCTGTCGTCGCTCCATAAAGCATAAACGTGTCGTCTTTGTTTGTTTACCTCTTTGCCCGCTAGTTTCCATGTGACGTTTGGGAGGAGTAAAACACTGACATGTGGTTTTCCTCTACCTTCGCTGTTTTTTTTTCTTTCATCTGCCCTGTCTTCTCTCCGCCCTGTCTATGAGGTGCCGAACTCTGCAAGCAACAGTGCGCGAGAGAGACCGACGCTGCGTCCCAAACCGCCTACTTCCATACTATATAGTAGGCGAAAAGCACTACTTCTCGTACTCTTTGCCTACTATATAGTATGGAAGTAGGCGGTTTGGGACGCAGCACGAGTGTGTTCACTCCGCTCCGCGCTTAATTGAAGTTTTTTTTTTAATTAAACGTCTCTGCGTCATGCGACACAATGAATCGATTAGGAAATTCGTTGCCAACTCTTTTAGTAATTGTTTTTTATTGATTTAATCGATCTGTTGTTGCAGCCCTAATTGCGATCAGTGTTTGGATTTCATCCACTCATTTGCATTTTTAAGGACACACCCCAAAACAGCAATTTTTTTTGCTCAGGCCTACAAAGTATCAATTTTAACATGCTAAAATTAATTATCTATGGTGTACTTTGAGATAAAACTTCACATATGTACTCTGGAAACACCAGAGACTTATTTTACATCTTAAAATAAATCTCATAATATGACCCCTTTAACTGAGTCTTTTGGGGTATCTTATGCCTATAATTAGTCAAGGATATGGTATGATTCTTATTATAGCTTCATTTTTTTCTGAAAGTTTGATCAATTGTGCATGATGACATGTGCACCGTGTCAGACTCATATATTTGCATAATTTAATGCAAATTCAGATGCTCTTTTTAAAATATTTTGGGTCATGCTCTGGCACAGAGCACTTAAAAGCTGAAACGTATCAAATCCTATCAGAGGTCACTGAAACACACCAGTGGCAACACAGAGCCCTCCCACATAACAAATTCCAATTTAACCCCTGCATACAACCCAACATGGTTCTTCTATTGCATCCCGTAGCAGTCTATTCATGCAATATTTCTATTATCTCCATGCTGTTGAAATCTGTCTCGACTTATTTTTGGTTTTCTTTAGCATTCAACAGATTTAGTTTGATTCACAACGGTTCAAAAGGAAACCATCTAAATTCTTGCAATAAGAAAACTCCAGCTGAATATTTCATTAAGAGAACCGTGATGCACAGAACAGGAAGCCTTGCTCATCGGCGAGCTCTCGTTCTCTCACGGGCGTCTGTGTTTATCTGTGTTTAGCAGAGGAAGCCCAGGGTGTTTGAGGTGGCGAAACGGGTGGAAACTTCTAGAAACATAGTTACGGCGTTGGTGAAACTTCTGAAAACATTGATTAATCAGACTCTGTGTTGTAATGGGTGCTAATTTATATACTCTCAAATGATGAAGCCAGCTGGCTCTCATCGCAGCTGCGATGAAGAGGTCTAGTTTATTTCAGTCATCCACTGGCATGCATATTAAGCTGCTTCAATAAAAATGATGAACATGTCTATTTTTGTCCTTAAATATCTAGGTTTTCTTGGTTTTATCAGATGTTCTTGAGCTGTTGAAGGCGTGGTTCAAGAGCTTTGATACTTTGGGCTGTTGTTTGAATCTGGCTTGTAGTATTTTTCACACTTCTACAGTAATACCTGTCTCCTGTATTCTTTCTATTGTGTTTCAATGTAATGAAAAAAAATTAAAGTGGGTTTGTAGCTGATCAATAACTGGTCCATACATGTACACCATCTTAGATCAGTGACAAACCATCTTATAGTAGCTTAAGGTGGTCATGTTGCCTTTTTGCATCATCCTAAAGTCCAGGTACCATATTTTCCACTACGTATTACTATAAAATCCTCTTAATTAATTAATTAATTAATTTTCTTAATTATTATTCTATCGTCTACTTTTTTCCTTCTATAGACTTAAAGGTGCAATGTTGCACTTTTAGAAGGATCTCTTGACAGAAATGCAATGCAATATAGATAACTATTATCAGTTGTGTATAAAGACTTTACTTGACGAATTATAGACGGTTTCAGCAGTAACAACATAAACAAGCGGCGTCCGTGGTCAACACGTAATTTCCGGTAAACTCTGCTAAGAATAAAACAACAAAGTACTTTAAACGTAGTTTATTTATATAACAAGCTAAAAAAACAACACGTAGGTTACCTAGGAAACCAAAACTTATTTTCAACGAGGTATTTGTTCAAGAGTTCAGTTTAGCAAATAGTCAGACCATTAAAAAACTGAAACCGGAAGTAAAAGTCGGACCAGATGCGCATCGCATCACCGCACGTGCGTCCGATGAAACGGTCTATATTGTTTTATTACCTTAGAATGAGCCATTTTTATCTCCATACATCGCAGGTACCCTTACATGGAAGTCGCCGCCATGTTACTACAGTAGCCCTAAATGGACAAACTGTTCTACAGAACACGATTTATGACTACGTTGTCTCAGATGATGACATGTTTGTTCTGTGGCTGCTTGTTCTTGTTTATAGTATGGTGGGGCCAAAGGAAAATTTCTAATTTGCGGACAATAAAAGTAACGAAACTGAACTAATTTATATTCTTGATTTCTTTTACAGACATATTGAGAATTGGTCGGGCTTGCAGACGTTGAGCAGTGTGGACATGGAGCTATACACTGGCCTTCAGAGACTGTGAGTAACATAACAGGTCCATTCTCTTTGAGCAGATTGCTAATCTCATTTAGCCTCTGAACATGCAGATAATAACAAGCGGACCCAAGCGGAAGTCACGGCACTTCGAATCTCAAGACGAAAATACCCAACGATAGCTTTTTGATGTGGCATCTGTGGAACGGTAGCGCGCTAGCACCGTTCCGTAGCGCCATCAAAATTCTTTCCTGGCTAGCACCACATAAAAGTGTCTCCCAGAGGCCTGCTTTAAAATGATCAAATAATGCAGCAGAAGTAGCCAGAAAATTTAATTATATCCCTTAACACCCTCCATCTGGTCACGAGATGAAGGCTAACTCGCTTTACCTCATCCAGTCAGCTATGATAATAATACTCGCATCTTCCTTTAAAACATCTCCTCTCCAGTAGGGCTTTCCAGAAAAGCCTCTTCTCTCTTTCGCAGCTCAGTTAATGAAGACCTAGAGCAATGATTAATAAGCTTCTCATTAGTTGTTAACTCCCACCCGCGCAAGGCTACTTTCTACTTGTACTTTTACTTGAGGGGACGTGGCGGTACCTGATCACAGTCTGCCAATTAATAGAGACCGCTGAGCTGAGAAGAATTAGAGTTTTCCCACAGTGAAGGTGGGGTCACACCTGGCTTGGAGAATTTGGTGAAATTTCTTGGCCGATGAATCGGAAACAGCTCTATTGTGTTCTAATGCAGGGGTTATCAGACTTTATGATGCTAAAGACCATCGAATATGATGAGCCTTTTGTAAGGGACCTCCATCCTAAAATGTATATACAGTACATTAACTCTTTCCCCATTAGAGTTTTTTTTTTAAAGTTGCCAGCCAGCGCCAGAATTTTTCATGATTTTATACAATATACATACAATATATCAAATGAAAGAACAGATCATCTGCTTAAAAAAAACTTTTCATCCTACTTTCATTAGTTCTCTTTTTACCACCTCTCAAATATGGGTAGGTTTCTACAAAAACACAAATTTTGAGCAAAAAGCTGAGATAATTCCATTTTTGTGATGGAATTTTGATAGAGATCAGATTCAGAGCGGTCTTCAAAACTTACACGGACATACAGCTGCTTTCCCTAGGGCGATACGTCCAGGTTTTATAATAGCGGATAATAGCGGAATTGCGGAAAGCCGGAAATACTCGTCATTGACAGGGAATTGTTTTCTATTAATTGACGAGTTAACTCATCAATGGTGGGGAAAGAGTTAATAAAAATAAAGATTTATACTGTGTTTGATAAGCCCCAATGAGTGAGATAAATGGCACTGTAGTATGAAAATGCAGAAAATTTTCTTTTTGAAATGTATAACGTTTTAAACGGAATAAACATAACCTTGCATTAGGAAAATGAATAATTGCTTTATTTATAGTATATTTTCTATAGATGTGTAAAACCATATTTTGGCGGATTGTTTTTTTACTTTCATTGTTTCACTAGTTTACCTGTCCATTTAGTCTTAATAATTAATGGTAAATGAACTTGGCTTGCTGTTCTCGGAGGCAGCTCGAATCTTGGTCGGGCTCGAGCCCCAAGTCCAAGTAACAGAACAAAAAAAAAATGCAGTGAAGGAGGAGAGATGCCAGAAGAATTGCGGCTGGGCGCAGAGGCTCACGTTTACCATATGATTTTAATGATGATTGACAGTTTAGGTTCCTTTTCAAACCTACGTTAAAAGCACAGCCGTTAAAATATGATTAATAGTTTATTATGATCATGGTGCCACGATCGCTGGATAATTCTGAAGTTGTTTTAAAGAAGAATAAAATAATGACTTTTCAGTCATTTGCGATGTCCATGTCACACAGTTGAACGTCTCCGCGTATTTACATGATTTGCGAGGTACATTTGCAAATTATTCATAAAGTTATAACTCTGCAATTCTTTGATCGATTGTGTTTTAGAAGTACTGTATGCTCAAAACTCATGACAGCAATGTGATCGCTGATGCGCTGGTAGAGAGAGAGAGACCAAGAAAAAGAGAGAGCGCGACTCTGTACAACAGTGGAAATGATCGATGTTATTTGAAGTCGGCTCTTAAAGTACAAAATACCCGATTAAGCTATTACGTGGCTATTATAAAAAAAATTCCGGGACGTACTTGCGACCCGGTGGCAACTTGTCCACGACCCGGTACTGGGTCGCGACCCGGTGGTTGGGGACCTCTGGATTAGATAATTGCATTAATGAGAAATTGAACAGGTCTTGCTAATAATCCTTTAGGTGAGTGTATAAACAATTATGTATGTAGCAAGAAATTAGTGCTAAGGACAAATGAAACTTTTTTGTCATAAGATTTTTTTTTTTTTTTTATAAATTTTTGCTTTATCTTTTTTGTCTGAGACTTTCTGAGGGCCCCCTGGGGGTCTTCGTATCCCTGTTTGAAAACCCCTTTTCTATTTTGCTGGAAAAAAGGAGCTTTAATTTTGAAGTGAAGTTATCCAAGAAGTTGCAGGAATTTTACACATTCCTAATCTCAGGTGTATTCATGTCATGTTGGAATTATCGTAATAACAGAATTCGACATTCATACTCATATTTTTTTACAACCTGTAAACTCTGACTTTTATCACTGAACGCCTCAGTGTTATGTGCAAACAGAAACACTAAGATTGCCGTCAACTTGAGGAGTGAAAAGTAGTTAAGTGATTATGTCTTAATTGTTTTGGTTTAATAGTTCATATCATTTGCTATTGTCAATGTAGACTAATATCGTACTGCAAAATTAATGCGAACATAAATGAAATGCATTCAAATTGGTGTGTTGCCACAGAAACAGATCATTTCCGAGTATGAAAAAGATGTCTTAAGTAGAACATCACAGGTTGTTATCTTGTAATTACTGCAACTACGACATGACGCGAATGCAGCAATAGTTGAATACGTTAAAATAGCACTCCTCTTATAAAAGCTTTTATATTTGTCAGTGCAAATAAGGTCCCTGTTTATATCAATGAGGCACAGAAAACAGTTGAATTCATTTTTAAACCATTTGTTTACATTTTCTTTTGGTCATGTATTTATTAATCAAATTATAGAAAAGTGGTATATTCATATATACGTAATTTTAAAGAGAAAGTGCATGCATACATGATTCATTTTTGTGTAACTGCATATAATTTTTGGGAACCCGCTAGCTCCTATCTTCTAAATGATTGAAGTCAAGGGAAAAATTTTAGTTCTTTAGAGTGTAATTTAAGTCTGAGTTAAAGGATAATTTAACACATAGTTGTCCTTTTCAGAACACATCTCGTCTGGCTTGAGACCACAATTTATGTTTCCAATCAAATTGAGATAATTATCCATGTTTAGCGTCGTGTTTGTTGGGCATTCATTTCCAACCACACGCTAAAAGAAACGCATTGATGTATTCGCTTAGACACGTGTCTGTAATGACAATAGATGAGGGTACTCATGCAAATAAACATCTCAGAAATGCCAATAGAAAAAATGTCTTCAATACACGTAATTGATTCCAGCTGCCTGGGTAAATAAGTCTGGGAGCATGGATGCGGGCTCTTGATGATATTGTGCCCTTAATGACATTCCTTGAGGGGAGAAGATAAATTGTAAGAGAAGATTAGATGATGTTTTTCTCCTTTTATTTCCACGTTTCCCTTTTTGACACCGCTGCTAGCAATTAGCAGCCCGGTTAGCCCTTAGCTGCTGTCAGATCCATTTAAAATGATGAACGTGAACTGGTCCTTCACACTTCTTTTTCCCAGCTCACCACCTTTTAGACCCATGATTTGCTTTAAATGAGATCTTTTCAGAATGTTTTAAGGCTAATCAGAGCAACCTAACGGTGGAGGACATTAGCATAATTGTACATATATATAAAGAATGGTCTACATGCTAATTGAGATGCAGCTTCTAAAAATACATACAAAACTTGCCACAATGTCACCTAAGTTAAATCAAATAAAATATATTTCTTCCTTTAATTTAAAGCCTATTCAGTACTTTAAGTATCTATAATGAATTTAAGTGATATATTGGGGGGTAGCCAAAATATATATGTGGATAATTCGATTAATAAATAGTCGCGTTGTGAAATTGTGCTCACTAAGAGAATAGTTTGGTTTAAAGTGTGATCATTGTTCTCGTAACGTCCTAATCTTTATTTATGATTTCTATTCCAGGAGCATTGTGAACTGCAACCTACGTGGGATTCAGTCGCGAGCGTTTGCGAAGAACCCTAACCTGCGTTACATGTAAGTTCTGCTGGCTTTATGCAACCTTCTGATTAAACACCCCATTTGAAAGTTCATTGTTTGTTCCTTCAGACCCATTCACACTTACACAGCTAAAGACAGATTGGGTTCTCCTGTTCATGTGCAGTAAGCAGTAAATCTTCCTAAGTAGACCGTGTTCAGCAAATGAGAACAATGCATTTTGTGCATTTGGTTGCTCTGACCCATATCATGGTTGCTCCTTATAGCCTCCTTATTCAGAAGATGCTCGGGCCTATCATGCATAGTTAAGAATGATAAAGATCCCTGCAGTGTGCTACTAAGCAGTCTTGGGGGTTGCGGTTTGAAAAATGCAGGTCACATTACTTGTTTGTATGTAATGACTAGGTTGCATTACAGTACATCAAGACTATCGATGTTAACAAGATGCTTTACGGTGAATGTAAGAAAGTGCCATGCTTAATATATGGGTGATTCTCACGAAAACTTGGTTTTAAAAATGTCAAGCATGAAAATGTAAAAATTGCTTAAATTTACTTTTTTCCCACCAGTCACCAGACATTGAAAAACAAAGTCTGGAGTAAATGGGAACATTCATTTAAAAACTTTTACTTATCATTTAACACTTTTTGTAACATAATTTTAAAAATTTGTCCTAAAAAATCTCATTACCGCAACAGTCAGAAAACATCAACACTGACATATTTTCAAAATGACATGACAAACCTGAAAGAACATAATTTGGAGATTCTGCACATGCATTTAAAATCAAAGTATTATGCTTCTATTAATTAAATTAACATTTAATAAGCATCTGTTGCGGTAATGATAATCAAAATGTCGTGTAAGCATTCTGACAAGACAATATTTCAAATTAACTGTAAAAAAATGATCTTACCTGGTAGCCATCTTGAAGTAACTGGTCCATGTGCTTGGTCACTCAAAATCAAACTTTATTAAAATTCTGTATGTGTGCTTAAATTGTTCTCAAAAAGTGTTGCGGAGGATGAGAACATGAGGCATGGACACATCATTTTCCTAATTTTTCTTCATTATTATTATACATGAATATTCAGTAAATATTTTTTCTGTCATCTAAAGTAGTCTAGCAAAACATCCGTTTATTTTTTTTCTTAATATTTTTGTGTTAATTTGATTAAATTACAACATAACGCATGTTCAAACACAGCCAGACACATTGCGGTAATGAGAATTTCAGCAGAAAATTAGATAAAATTTACAATAATAAATTCTTATGTTGAAATCACACATTGTGCAAGGTAGAACACAGTATTGTGTTAATTCTGATGCTTTTTAATGTTACTATATTACACATTTTAAAGCTAAAATCATTAGTGCCGTGGTGTTTCAATGGTTTCGTGAGAATCACCCATATAGTGAAAGTCCTGTCTTGTGATAAAAAAGATTCAAGTTAAGAATCATTAAATATATATATAACATATATGTTGTTTCAGATCGCTTGACTGAAATGACTTCTTTGGATAATTGGCTAAACCATTTGCCTGTTGAAATTCTCATTCTGTCGGATTCCTCGTTCAGACAGTCGTCGAACCCTTTGTTGTGTGTACAGAATAAACAAAGGTTGTTTGAGGTAGGGCTGAGTCGTGGAGATGAATGAAATGGAGAAACCAAAAGAGAGGGAAAGAAAGGCAGAGAGATGATTTACTTAATGAATGCTCAATGGCACGAATGTGACAGGTCTGTTATTTCCCAATTTCCTGCCGGTGAGCTGTGGAAAGGACATTGAATCTCGTACTGTCACCTCGACACAGCGCGCCCCAATTTGAGCTGTCCATCACGGCCTGCAAATGCACTTCTTATTTTCTCGCTGTCATAAACCGACGCATATACAAATTTATATGTGTCACTGGAACGCTCCGGGAATGTTTGAAAACTCTTTATGCCATGTATTTGTCAAAACATATATCCACTGTGAAGACTTGAGTAGGTCGTGTTGGAATGGTCTTTCACGTCAGCCTTCGGAAAACCTGGACATTAGCGCTTGTCCAAAAACATGTTATACAAAAAAACATGAGGGTCAGTACACGGTCACCGTTTCTCATTTTGGATGCACTACCCTTTAAGATACTGGGGGCACTGTTTGATTGGTCAACACATATTGGTATGTCTTTCTCTGAACGCCTATGGGCATTCACGAACTGTATATGTGATTTATAGAGCCAGAATGTTCTGCCAATAGCTGTTGAATGTGACCCAGAAGGCAGGCAGATAACTACAGTAATGCCATTGGGTTTTTTTCGGGTCCTAGTGTGTGGCCTTCACACAGCACTGACTTTTATGAGCCAAAAAACCCTGAGACTTTCAGACGTGCCATTCCCGACACAAAGAAGCGGGTCAGGTCCCCAGAAACAAAGCATCAGTGTTCTGATCAATTTCCCCTGTTTTATGCCCCAAACATTTGACGTGGATGATTTATACATCAGCGCTATGCTTCCACAGACCTACTGGAGCCATAACTTGAGTTCCTTAAGGATTCAAGTGCTAATAAATGCATTTTTGCTCTTCTGGATCAATGGATACCCTGGCAGCTGGCAGAGAGAGACGGTTATGTTTTGTCAAACAAAAGTATCACTCTTCATCGATCAAATGTCAGCAATGTTTGACTTGCTAATTTAGCACTTTGCGATTGGTTTATGCTCTCCATTCTGTACATAATTTTATACATTTATTAATTCGACCATCCAGAAAGTTGATTCGTCTTATCGGAATGGAAAAAGAGAGTTGAAGTATTATACCAAACCAGCCGGATCTTATGGGAATTCGTACATATTTTACGAGTTGGCTAGTTCGTATAATTCGTATGAAACGAATAACAATAAAAAAAATACAACAATAATGAAACTCCACCCTTAACCGCAACGTCACACGGGTGAAAACTTACGAATAATGTACAAAACTTACAAATGTGGTCATACAGATTAATACGAATTAAGATTAATATTAATTGCAATGTGATTGCGTTGGACAAATTTAGGCTGTATTAATTTATTTATAAACTTTGTAGAGACATTATCGTCAGTCATTGTGCGTGTTCACAGGAAAGCCCATACTTGGTATGGATCATTGAAGTTAAAGGAAAACATAACCGTTTTTTAATATTTTACTATGTTCTTACCTCAACTTAGATTAATTAATACAAACCTATCTTTTTCAATGCGTGCACTTTTAATCTTTGTACAGCGCTTTTTGAATATATTAGCATTTAGCCTAGCCCCATTCATTCCTATGGCTCCAAACAGGGATGCCACCAAACACTTCCAAGATTTCCCTATTTAAAGACTGTTACATGCGTACTTACACGAGTAAGTATGGTGACACAAAATAAAACTTTTGTTTGGAACCATAGGAATGAATGGGGCTAGGCTAAATGCTAACACATTCAAGAAGGGCTGTACAGAGATTAAAAGTGCACGCATTGAAAAAAGATAGATATTTATTAATTCATCTTGAGTTGATGTAAGAACATAGTAAAATGTTGAAAAAAAATTGTGTTTTCTTTTAAGCATCAAGTTCAGCTCATAAGTGATTCTGCTGCTCATATCTCTGTTATGCCCTCAGTGGTATAAATGTATATTTGTAGGGTGTAGTTTTATAAATAAAAGGGCGTGCCTAAATTACTGGTTCACTTGAGCGAGTTTTTTTGAATTACGAAGGCAAACATTTTCTCTCTTAAATACTTTGAAGCGATAAATTATGTACCGTAGGACCATCAACTTCTATTAATGAGGTAAACAGGGTCAATTCTGACCCGATGTTGACTTTAACGAAAATCTTTAGCAGTAAAGCTTTGAAAACTCTACGGCCCTTGCGGTAAAAGTCTCACTGTTGAACGTGCTGTTGCTGCATGTTTATTCCTTGTTTTTTGGTACCCTATCTGCTGAAGGAAATTTGTTTTCAGCCCACTTTAGATAAAAGACAAAGAAATCAATACAAGAGGCTATTGCTTTCAACCGGCTTTGGTCTACCTGCTTTTTGAAGTGAGGTATTTGCTTTCATGTGTCTACTGGCCATGTGTGGTGAAAAGAAAGGTTGCTGTGTGGATTTTTGGAGGAGGGTTTTTTCATTGGCTGATATGGGAGAGGACACAATGTGTCTTCAGGGATGGTTGTAAGTTGTAAAGGTTATTCCTGTGAGGATGGCAGAGAAAGACCAGAGAATAACCCATTAAAATCCACCTGCTCCTCAATGAAGCCCCCTGCACCGAAATGTCACTTACTGTAAGCAAAGCCTTCAAAGAAAGATTGCTTTTTACAAACCACTTGCAGTTGTATTCATTTTGTTTTTGTTGTTTTGTTTTGGTCACAGTTTTTTAACTCATTCCCTGCCCTGCCTGCCATTCCCTTTTTTTTTTAAAGTTGCCTGACAGCATTTTTTTAGTGATTTTCACAAAAGTTTCACAAAATGTCTTCCAGGAAAATTTTCTACTATAAATATATAAACATTCAAATATATCAAATGAAAGAACAGACCCTCTGCTTTCAAACAAACAAACAAACGTAAAAATAGGGTGACCATACGTGCCATTCTTCCCAGACACGCCCTGGCCAGGATTTTGGGTGTCTTCCGGAAGTTGTATTTGTCGACCTAATACGTCATAGAGGATTATTATTATTATCACAGAAAAGCAACCGTTACATTTTAAGGTAAGAATGAAACTACGTTTGTATGTCTAATGTTTTTAACCGAATGGCATATGCGGTCAACAAATACGACTTCCGGAAGACGCACCCGAAATCCTGGCCAGGACGTGTCCGGGAAGAATGGCACGTATGGTCACCCTAGAGAAAATAAAAATGTTTTATCTATTTGTAAAGGAATTTTGTTAGAGATCAGATTCAAAACGATGATCTAAATATACACAGAGTTTAAAATTGATAAAATTTGTTTTTGCATTAATTTTTTTAATAAATTTGGTAAGAGTGGATAATAGGGGAATTACAGATTACCATAAAAAATTGTCAGGAAAGAATCATTGGAAAGAAAATGGTTTCTCCTAATTGACGAGATAACTCGTCATTGGCGGGGAAAGAGTTAATATAGTCTAAACTTAAAGGGGACATTTTACAAGACTTTTTAAAGATATCAAATAAATATTTGGTGTCCCCAGAAGTATGTATGTGAAGTTTTAGCTCAAAATACCCCAGAGATAATTTATTATAGCATGCTAAAATTGCCACTTTGAAGGTGCAAGCAAATATTTGCCATTTTGGGTGTCTTTTAAAATGCAAATGAGCTGATCTCGGCACTAAATGGCAGTGCTTTGGTTGGATAGTGCCAATTAATGGGCGGTATTATCCCCTTCTGACATCACAAACATCATCAAATTTCAATGACCTATTTTTTCAAGTTACTGGGTTAATCTTTTCACATTTTCTAGGTTGATAGAAGCACTGGGGACCCAATTATAGCACTTAAATATGGAAAAAGTCAGATTTTCATGATATGTCTCCTTTAAGTGCATTTTAGTTCACGGTTTAATTTTGTCATACAAATTTACACTTACCTGATATGTTTTAATTGTGTGAGCAGCTGTAATATAGTGTATTTATGCTATTTTTACAGTATACTGGTCAAAAATTTGGAAACAAATAATGAAAACTACCCAATAATTTATATATATGCATATATATTCCAGTGCATTTCAAGCTATACATTTCTTTAGTAGTCATGTTCCCTGAACCTATGATCTTTTGCGCTGCAAACACAATGCTCTACCACTGAGCTATACACGAACACGATTTGCTCACCCTCAAGCCATCCTTCGTGTACACGATTATCTTTTATCAGGTGAACACAATAAAAGTTATTTAAATGCAGTAAACATGGACCAGGGATCAACTTCTGACTTTGAAGCCCAAAGAGGTGCATTCATCCTTCAAAGACGTAATCCACACAGCTCCAGGGGCTAAATAAAGGCCTTCTGAGTGTTACTGATAAGAATTTGTAAGAAAATATCCATATTTAAAACTTATAAACTATAATATAATATAATAACAACAATAACTATGTAAAATACTACTGATAAAAACTTTTAAAGGGAGGAAAAATGTGTCTGTTAAACATGCAAATGTGCTATTAAATTGTTGAAATATTTACTTAAATCTCAGGGGGTGCCTTAAGTAAATAATTTAGGTCAAGGGGGTTCGTCTGACAGCATTTTTTGAAAACCCCCTGTGTTAATAAGTTAATCTGTTTTCCTTTTATAGCTTTAACAAGATAGTACCGCACAAAATAATTTATGATAAAAAAAAGATTTTATTTACACAGTTATATGAATATGAAGAGTTTGGTTCCAACACGCAATAAATCCATTTTGACAAATTTCGGTAAAAACGTGTTTTCTATACCAAGAAAGTGACAAGATGAAAACACTATTTTCTGTTACAAAGTTTCCCATAGCATCTTTAGATTATAACAACATAAAAAATTCAAATCCATAACTTGATTTTCAAATATTTATTATAAAAACGAATTATTTTTTCCACAAAATGCAATAAATCCATGACAGTTTTTGTTTCAAAATGCTAGAAATCTATTAATTCAATATATAAATGTGCATTCATCTTTACCATTTTATATTCATTTAGTTGAACAGTTGTACACACTGATAAAAAATAAACATTAATGTCATTAATCAAAACACTTACTTTGTCATATTAAGATCACTGTCATTGCAGCGTACTTGACGTCGTTGCTTAACGTTTTTCAGAGCGATCAGCTGTAAAATGTTTTGGTCCTGCTCGATTTTCGTTGACTTTGAGTAAAATAATGTAAAGTTTTTCATAAAATGCCCAAGGTCAATGTGTTAGCATGAGAAGCTTGATGCTGTCGTGAGATAAGCACCTTCGCTTAAATTATTAGATGTTGATGACAATCTTTTCCGTCACAGAACACCATCACAGGTTCATCAATGCCATTAAAGTATTATTTTGTTTTGTTTGTTGATCACAAAGTACAAAGTAGATGAGGAAAACTAAGATTCCGTGTTCTCAACGCTCCGCGATTGTTTGTTTACATTGCGTGAATGGTGCGCTGTGGGATTTATTGCGTTCTGAAAAAAAGGAGGAGTGGTGTTTATCGCATGTTGGGAAAAAAGGGAGAAAAGATGACAGAATAGCACGGCGGATATTGGATTTTGCGTAAAATTAATTATTTACTTTTAAATACTGACCTGATATAATACTGATTTTGGCAGTAACTCATTTTTTTTCAAAAATGCAGTTTATCGCGTTTTGGAACCAAACTCTTCACATACAACTAGTAGTTCAACAAAAAATCTGGAATACTCTGCAGGTTGTGCAAAGAAGAAACCATTTTGAATTGCCATTATATTTTAGTTAATTATATATACAGTATAATTGTAAGAAATAAAATGCATACTTTTCTTAGTTCTACAATAAAAATGTCATATTGCTTGGTTTGTATTCCAGCACTGCCACGGCAGGTAACCCCTGTACATTAATCATCAACTATGTTCTGATTGGCTTTTATTGTGCTGCATTGCGCAGACTTTCGCCTACAGTGCGGACAGACAAATTGCTTATTGCTGGATAACCTACCATGTCGTGCCTGGTTAGGACATGTTGTATCGCCGCTCACAAGATATTTTTTGGCATTCCTCTCCAACTTTTTTGTCTTGAACCTCCTCTTTATTACCCACTCTTAGTTTTTCAAGCTTTGCCTTCTTATTCAAACCTCTCTTTCTATTGTTCTTTTTCTGGCCTTGCCATGCAAACTCAGTTTTTTAATCTTTCTCCATCGCTGTCTCTCTCTTTCTCTCTATCCATCTTTCTATCTTTGTTTCTAAGATGGCATTATTTATTCATTCCACTGTCGATGTGGCTGCTGTTTTATTCCCCTCACAATGGGGGACGTGCGCGCGTTAAAACGGCTTACATCTTTTCCTTCTCTGAACGAACTCCAAAATAATCCTTTGACTGTGCGGTTAGTCAGTCTGTCACGTCTCCCTCCCTAAAATGTGACGGGACGCTCATCAGTTAAAAGCGGGGCGATCCACTGTCTCCCCGGGCTTGGAAGGTCCCAATGCCCCGCTGAGATCTTTATTTGGCCTGATGAAAGTTGGGACGAATGCATTAAATGCGTTGATGCCTTTCTCTGTTGCTCATTGAAATAGGAATTTGGTATTAATGATGATGTCTGTTTGCGCTTTCAGGGAGGTGCTGGCTAAAGGTTCAGAATGACTAATTGCATTTCTGCAAGGTGTTATTTGCATTATTGCATTATTCATATGTGTCAGGTAAGATCTGAAATTGAAGTAACGCGATTGGCTTAAGCTAAATCTGATATTGTGATTAGCGTACAAAGTGAGTCGGTAACATTTTACAAAAAGGTTTCATTTGTTAACATTAGTTTACTCGGTTAGTTAGCATGAACTGACGGTTATGTCTGAAGCATTTATTCATCTTAGATTATGTTAATAAATATTTAAAAAATAAAAAGTAATTATATATATATATATATTCGCGGCGCGAATGGCGCGGGAAATGCGCGAGTTGAAAAATCTGAACTTCGGCGGATTTGCACCATGTTAACCAATCAGGACCTTGCTGTAGTAGTGACGTGATTACAGGAAGCGAGCGGAGTGGCGGAGTCTCAGCGGAGTCGCAGAAGCCCCTCCCATGATGCGAATTTCCGCGTTAATGTCTCGAATGACTCGAATTTCACGCTCGGCTTTCACGTGGGAATGAAGCGAGTGAACTCAAATGTTCAAGCGTCCAACTACGCGCGAATAGCGCATTTTTGCCGCCTCTACCGCGGCTGGTGGAAATGCACCATTAGTTATGTTAGTTAAAGGGCACCTATTTCATTGCTAAAAACAACATTATTTTGTGTATTTGGTTTAATACAATGCGTTTGCGTGGTTTGTGGTTAAAAAACACATGATTTTCCACATACAGTACATTTTTGTAGCTCCAGATTTCACTCTCTTCCCGAAACACATGGATTTGGTACAAAACTCATTGATTTGAAAAGCGCCCGTGTCCCTGATTGGCCAGCTAATCTGTACATTGTAATTAGCCTGAATACCTCTGACGTCAGCAGGAAATGTGACGCTCCTTACCATGTTTGAAAGATTCGGTCTCAATGCAATGCTTACAGGAGTTAATTTACAGGCTGTGAGTCCGAAGCGGGAGGAATTATGATCCAATCCCAGGAAGTAAACTGTTGCCTACAATCCGTGTGTTTGTTGAAGTCCAAGAAAAGAGATTTACGATACACGATAACTCGCATCATCGTTTACTTTGGGGCTTGTACTTTTTGCATATCGTTAACATGCACTAATACACACCTACACACCAAAGGAAATGTAAAAACGTGAATCGGACAATAGGTGCTCTTTAATGCATTAACTAATAAAAATGAGTAGACCCTTATTGAAAAGTGTTAATTCAGTCAATTCAGAAACCACTGTAGCGTTCCCACCAATGCCTCTTTGGATTGTAGACATGAGTTACATGATATTTCAGCCTTCCAGATTTCACATTGTCTATTCATCTCATTTTACTTTCCATTATGAGCCCATGAATCACAGCAAGATCATCACTCATCACGACCCATGATGCATTGCAATCCAGATCACAAACTTTTGATAGACAGTCCCCATAAGACTTAGAGCAGCAGAGCGGCACAGTTCAGCTGTCTGTAGAGGTCATAAAGTTATATATTTTTTCAAATATGTGCGGTACTCACTGTTCTCAAATCTCGTATCTTCTGCAATCACTACACCTGTCATTTTCCCTCTTGCTATTACTTTGTGTCTCTGACTATTATTCTTCACAATTGAATGTCCTTTCCTTCACTTATCTGTCTCTTACACTCATTTGGTTCCCCTTCAATAACACCTACATAAATTCCAAGCTGGTTCGTGATGTAGTTTTCTAAAATACAAGAGAAAATGCAATTTCCAATCTAATTGGCTCTCTTTCTTACACTAATACTTAACACCGTATATGCTTTTAATGAAGCACTAGTTGTTGGATTTACTTACACATATGCAAATTAATTTAGCAGATAATGTCAGTTTGACTTCAACCAACATAACATTTTTTGCATTTGTGTGTTTTGAACAGAGATGGTGATAGAGAGGAAAAGTTACATATTGCATCTTTAAGTTCGCAAAGTTCATTTTGGAGACACCAAAACCTTGTGGGTTGCCCACAGAGGCATCTGTTCCAGTGATCACAACACATTATGATGTTTAATGTGGCTGGATATGGCTGAACCTGATTTATACACTGTCAGTACTGTTATTGTGTGAGACCGAATGCGCACACGTAAAATGAAATGCTATGTTTGTGCAGAGATCATTCATCCGTCACTGGTGAAGGTGGGAAGGTTGCTAGGCGGCCTTCAGCCAGATTTCATCCCGACTCCCACGAAACAAGCTGTTGTGTTTTGTGTGGTGAAGAGGCGATGAGCTGTGGGTGGCTAGAAACCCGCTGTAAGTTTTTACAGTAGCTGCCGTGACGTGCCGTTTATGTGTTCCTCTTCATTGGGAAATTGAAATTTTTGACGTTGTAAAACTGGAGCATATCTAATGCTTCATCACACTTTAGACTTATAATTGAATATAGCTGCAGTTAAATACGGATGTATGTGACAGTGATGGTTTTAAATGCATTGAAAGCTTGTGTAGTCATCAGTGGTTCTTTTTTCTTTGATGCTTTTGAAAGAAATTGTTTATATAACAGTGTTTTTCATCTGCAACTGCCAAATCTAACTAGCTAAACCTTGACCAGAGTTTTCATCCATAACTGACAAATCTAACCAGCCAAACCTTGACCCCCCTCCCCTGCAAAAAAAGAAATGTGCATGAATCATCTGTAGTTGTACCAGGGAAAAAAAGTAAAAAAAAATGTTTTCATAATCTTTAATAGAAATAGCAATAACTCTTCTTCTGAAATTACTTTTTCTTTTCCTTCTGATGTGATAAAAGCTGTGAACGTACTGAAAACCAATATTAACCAATAGTAGCACTGTAGTGTATGCTTTTGACCACACTTACATTTTACAATCTAATCAGACTTTTATTAGAAATACATTTATTTTATAATTAAAAATAAATATTTTTATAATGCCATACATTATAGACATGTCACAATACTTTAATTGCATTGTAAGTGCTATTTTTATCTCACTTGAATCACTTTTTTAATAAGAGACCATTTGGCGATGACTTCAGCGAACGATTAGTCATATTTTTTATCAGATTTAACATACATCGCTACAGTAAGATTCAACCAGCCTTATAATAATAATAATAATAATAATAATAATAATAATAATAATAATAATAATAATAATAATAGTAATAGTAATAATAATTATTATTATTATTATTATTATTATTCAAATTACTACTAATGATAAACTAATAATAAAACTAATAATAATAATAATAATAATAATAATAATAATAATAATAATAATAATAATAATAATAATAATAATAATTATTATTATTATTATTATTATTATTATTATTATTATTACTATTATTACTGGAATATATTGGAAATTCATCACTGGTTGTTCTGTTTTTTTCTGTTTAGATGCTATTCTTGTGAAGAATGTTAAGAAAATATCGCACGCGCTTCTCTCCATCTTCCACACTGATGAATCTCTCTCCCTCACAGCACTAACTTGGGCCTTGGCATCGCCTTATTTCTCTATGGGGAGATGTCCTGGTGCAGTGGGATTAAAGCTGTCTCTGGCATACACGAGAACAGGTCTGCACCATGAGAGGGGCAGCTAATTGGCTTCTTTGTCAAGGATGTGTCAAAAGAGGAGTTTTTTTCCTGATAGCCAAGGGTTCTGCCATGGTCCTTCTTTAACATGTTAGAAAGAAATGTTGGGAGAGAGAGGATGTTGGAGGGACAAGCAAGGTCTAATGGTAGGGGAAATGTAGATTTAAAGGAATAGTTCTTCCAGAAAGGAAAAATCTGCCCTAATTTACTTTCATTTACTTATATCTGACGTGTGAATGACTTGTGGAGATCTAATAAACACTATGGCATCAAATTAATATTAATGAGCCAAGATAGTAAGGTTTGTTTAGATAATGTTGTTCATCTAACCCTTGCGATGACATGTAAGGCAATGTGTATCATATTGTGAGGTAGTTTGCCAGTCTTTATTGATAAATAGTGGTAAAAAGCTGAATATTTAAGGATAAATAATATTCCCAAATAAAAAAAATCACTTTCAAGAAACACATCCCAATAAATAAATACAGACAGACAGACAGACAGATAGATTATAAGCCCCCTATTATAAGCTTTAGATAGCTTCTTTGGGGACCAGTTCACATGCATGCTCATCTTAAGTTTATATGAATATATGTATGTGTAAAAATGTGAATGTGAATAAGATGACAGACAGACAGACAGACATACAAACAGGCAGGCAGACAGACAGACAGACAGAGAGCGAATAGGCAGACAGACAGAAAGACAGACCGACAGACAGACAGACAGACAGACAGATAGATGACAGATAGACAGACAGACAGCCATACAAACAGGCAGACAGACAGACAGACAGCCATACAAACAGGCAGACAGACAGACAGACAGACAGGCAGACGGACAGAGAATAGGCAGCCAGACAGAAAGACAGACAGATAGATAGAGTAGACAGACATCCAGACAGGACAGAGAATAGACATACATACATACATACATACATACAGACAAACAGACAGACAGACAGACAGACAGACAGATAAATGACAGGCAGGCAGATAGATAGATAGATGGATGGATGGATGGATGGATGGATGGATGGATGGATGGACGGACGGACGAACAGACGGACAGAAAGACGGACAGATAGACGGACAGATAAATAAACAGATAGGCAGACAGGCAGATAGACAGATAGACAGAGAATAGGCAGAAAGACAGACATACAGGCAGGCTGGTAAGCAGATAGATAGATAGATAGATAGATAGATAGATAGATAGATAGATAGATAGATAGATAGATAGATAGATAGATAGATAGATAGATAGATAGATAGATAGATAGATAGATAGATAGATAGATAGATAGATATATAGATAGATAGATAGATAGACAGACAGACAGACAGACAGACAGATAGATATACAGACAGACAGATGACAGATAGACCGATAGATATATATGACAGATAGATAAAGTAGACAGACATCCAGACAGGACAGAGAATAGACAGACAGACAGACAGACAGACAGACAGACAGACAGACAGACAGACAGACAGACAGACATATAGACAGATAGATATATGACAGATAGACAGACAGGTAGGTAGACAGACAGACAGACAGATAGATAGATATACAGACAGACAGGTAGACAGATAGAGAAGACAGACATCCAGACAGGACAGAGAATAGACAGACAGACAGACAGACAGGCAGATAGACAGGCAGATAGACAGACAGACAGATAGATAGATGACAGACAGAGAATATGCAGAAAGGCAGACAGACAGACAGACAGACAGATGCTATATATGTACTATAAATACTGTAGGTTAGTAGGTCGGGTTTTTTTGGAACTCTGAGACTAAGTGTAATCTGACACAGCTGCCACAAACACTGAGACATTTTGCCCTTTGTCGATTGCTTGAAAATATATATTTTTTTGATTGGTCGTGCTATGGAGCCCCGCCCACATTCTAATATAATTGGTTCAAACTATTATATTTAAACATTAATTCTGATTGGTGGTTCAAGTCCTATCCTACAAACACTCTACACACAAACACTGGTCACTAGATATAGTCTTTCGCGGAACAAAAACTCCCATATTGAAACACCATCATAAAGCCACTGACCTCTTACATTCTTTTTCAATAAAAGCGGCTCCTAGTATCAGCTGGGCTAATGGGCTGCGATGCTCAGATGAGCCGGGCACAGCCTGTGCTCTCCCCTGGGAGGCCACGCCAACCCTGCTGACACTATTCGGATCAATACCACTGTTGCAGAACCCCGCGCTGGCCGCTGAGCTGTTACCTCCCGCTAAACCAATCCTGAGGGATGGCAGCATGGTTTTATTTTTACAGCCCCCTTTTTCTGACATCCGTATAAGCTGTCGGTAAGCACGAGGCACAGTGAAAAAACAGCAACGGTATGGGAGATGGTTTACTGCTTCACAGTGAGGAGTGAAATAATGATGCAAAGAAATGACGATGGTGGAAAAGAGAAAGGGTAGAGTGAGAATTGGGAGTCATAAAAGAGAGAGAGAGAGAGATGCATATACATACAAACATAGTCTCGTGTCAGAAGAACTGACAGCTCTGTGTACACATCACTGTTTGTGTGAGCTTGTTTGCTCCTCCGAGTCTGCCACGTTCAGTATGCACAATCCGTGTTTGTTCGGTGCCGGGCCGGAAAGACAAATACACCTCTGCCCCATTTGCAGCATCATTGTAAACCCTGCGTATTCATTTGGTAAATAGACTACGACAGTTTTTAATAGTTTATGACAAAAACGTTTTTAATAGTTTCGCTGTTACGCTGATCAGAATTTCAGAGCTGCCTGAAAAGACGCCTGATGTACAAAAGTGCTGTCGTGTAGTGGTCAGCATGCTTTGAGGCATCATGCTGGTGCTCATGTGGCCATTGAATGTTTGAATCTGGCCCTTGTTCTTCTCTTTTTGCATAAAAGGCCAAATATGAAGGAATAAAGATTTAGAAGTTTATACCAGCCATAGCTAGCTGAGCCAAGTGGGACATTCAGATCCAAGATCAGCATCCCTGCTGGTTTATTCTCTAAGGAAAATATTATCTCCTACCAGGGTGTGAATATAATACTTCATTATAATTCTACATTCCCATAAGGGCAACGCAGCACTTGGAAAGCAAATCTCTGTATTTTGATGATGGACCAAGTTTGCCAGGTGCACCTCTAATATGCCTGTGCTATAATTAAATCTGCTAATGATCTAATTAAAACCCACAGGAAGTTGATAAAAGGGCTACAATGCTTTTATTAAAAAGTAGAGAACTTTGACCCCCTCTTGCCTTTTTGCAGTCCATTGGTCAGGATAGTGGCACCGTTTACTGTAGCTTAAATATCCGAGTTGCTTTTCTTTAGTTTTTGTGTCTTTTCTGGCGCTCGCTTTTGCTCTGGTTTCCGCATCTAATCCGTTTTCACACAGACAAAAAGCGTGCAGAATCCGCTGTGGTTAAGGAGGCTTATCTTTCGAAACATGTTTTGGTTTAAAAAAAAGAAAACACAGAAGAGTATTAGGTCAGGGCGTGCTTTGTGTTCGGCGTCACTCTGGGTTCTGTCAAATGCTGCCCGAACTACAAGCTTGGAGGGAAGCCACCATCTAACAGTTCATTAGAGTACGCTGTACGGAGAAGATAACTAGCAGTGCGAGTCTGAGAAGCTCTCTTCACCAGTTTGAAGTGACTCTTGTCCTAGTTAGGCCCGCTAATAAGTCATTACTTTAAAGTAGACATTCTATATTGGTTGCTAGCGCTGAGGAGAGCTGTAAAAGCTTTGACCTTCAATGTTTAAGTGTTCAAGTGAATGGTTAAACATGCTCCGGTCTTGCATAAATGTAGTTGGCTGGCTCGCAATAAGTTATTTGCATAAGGCGATCTGATTGGTCGGAGCAGGCGTTGGCACTTGAAAAGTTGAGAAAAGTTTAACTTCTGCCGCGAGCAACGGCAGTGACATGACTTTGATGGATCCACAATTCAGTTCGGCAACGCAGGACGTAACCCATTAAAAGCAAATTAAAAGTGTTAACACTTATGACCCGTGTGAATGTACTGTTAGTGTATCCCAAAGGCTCTGGTTGACTGTAATAGTGCAATCACACCAAAAACGCGCTTTTCGCATGTAGTTGGACGCTTGAACATTTGAGTTTACTCGCTTCATTCGCTCGTGAAATTCTAGTCATTCGAATCATTCACGCGGAAATTCGCATCATGGGAGGGGCTTCTGCAACTACGCTGAAACTCCGCTCACTTCCTGTAATCACGTCACTCCAACAGCAAGGTCCTGATTGGTTAACACTGCACGGAAATCCGCCAAAGTGTAGACTTTTCAACTTGCGTGTTTCCCGTCACAACTCTCAATTCGCGCGCCTCACGTTCCGCGCCATTCGTGCCGCGCCTTTGGATTCGGATGCCTAATCGCTTTACATTGACTTAACATGTAAATCACTCGCGCTTGTCGCCTCTACCACGTCTGGTGTGAATCCTGCATAAGGGCCTATGTCCACCCATCCCTGCAACGAAATATAGTCACGAAATATTAGATTTTCTTTTCGTGTTCGTGGACATGATTTTTCTTGTTCTTCGTATTATTGAGCGTGAATGTCTTTTTCGTGTCACTTTCGTGAAATTTTAAATATTGTTTTTGTTTCCCAAGAATGATTTTAATTTTTTGTTTAATTTAATTTGTTGGTTTCTAATTTTTTCTTTTTTTAAACCATCGTTGCTTGGGGTTGGGGTTAGGATGCCTGAAATGTAACAGAAATTCGGTTTAACCCCAAACGACAGTGATAAAATAAATTGAGAAACCAATACATAAAATGACATGAAAATAAAGTCGTGCTCAAGGACATGGAAAACAATATACTGTATAGAAATTCATGCTGAGTGACAAAAAAAGACATTTGTTCTCAATGACACAAAAAAAGAGGTAAATCGTGTCCATTAACATAAATAAATAAAATACATATTTCGTGACTATACCTTGCCTTGAATTTGGATTGGTCCAGGAGCTTTTTTTCTGGGATCGGGGTATGGTTTTTATTGTTTCCAATGCTCTGCATTTTTTCCATGCTCAGCACCGAACACAAGAGTTTCACATTTTCAAACACCAACCAACTGGCCTAATCGAAACAACACCGATGATTAAAACAGAAGTATTGTAGCAACCAAATCTTTGTTAACAAAAATCATTTCTAGTTGAAATTTACAGCAGTTAAATGATTTTTTTGCGACATTGGACTTCGTTCAATTCAGCTTTTGAATTGCAATTCTGCATCCTGTTTTCGGCCTCATTTCAAATTCATGACAAATTCAGTAACTTAATACGAATACTGACTTTTAAATGTCACACAACATGTTTTTTTAAGGCAAGTAAGCATCCAAAACACCATAAGCTATTGACCAACATTGCGATTTTATTTCAACATTGTATTCAGGTGGGTAATCTAGGTTATACTTCTATTTGAAGGAGCGGAGGCCAGGACCAAACCTGGCAGCACCCCGTCAGTGATAGTGGAGGTGTGCTACGAATAGATTTTCCCTATGTTGTTGTTGGCGCTGGGCCATCGAGTCATCACACATGCCAGTTTCAAGGTACCATCTGTGCTTTCTACCCAGGATATCTCGGCTCGAAAACAGTGCAAGATGGCCCGTGCTTCCTCAAATGCGTGCCCAGGCCATCAAGACAGCATGGCTGCTGTTTTACCTCCAGCCTGTTGCCCCAGTCACGGTCGTAAAGCATCTACAAAAAGCCATGGGGGCCACTTGGCAGTGTTACTGCTTCATGTCATCAGAAGTATTACAGCCATTAAAATTCCTCATGTTCGGAGAGTTAAGCAAGTCACAATTTAATGAAGAGCACAAGTTAATATGCATGAGGACATTTTTTCGCTCTGCAAGTGATGTTGTGAATGCTTTTCGCTTCTTGTATGTAAACCAGCCTACCTATTTAATGACATTAAATCACGCTTTGAACTATTTCTGGTTTTAAAAGCGTAGGCGGGCTATAGGCTGAAAATAGTTATTTTTACACATATCCGTTTTGTTGTGACAGATCATTCATAAATGTCAAGTGACTATAGAAACTAAAGGTGTAAATGTGTTTCCATAATGAGGGTTATGACGACGGAAAGCGATTTCATACTCTCACACAACAGGCAAATGAGATGAGCACAACCTGTGACGCGTAATGGATGCTAATAGGACTTCATTTCGAGAATCATCTCTTAGACAAAAAGCACCATGCTGATGAGGGTGTGAAGGACCCCTCAGCTCCATCTGCGACCAGCTTTTAACCTTCACAAGAAAGAGTCTAGACTCAACCTTCATGTCAGTGTCAGATGTATAAGCGTGGGCATGACTGGCTCGTGAGGTTCCTTTACAACCAATTTGCTCGACAGCGCGCTCGGTCCCGGACTGGTGCGGTGATTTACGCAGACGTGTCGTGCTACGCTCAGTCAATCTAGGGTGTGAGATTGAAGAGGGGTCATGGAAGCGACGCTTCTTTTTTCACCCTAGTTGAAGCCACCTGCCTGGATAACATATGTCAGACGGAATCATGTCTCACGGGAACACACGCGTGAATGGATCCTCAGGCCAAACGTGTGACCTTCCCATGGCTTCGTGAATAATCCCAACCTGGAAATTGTAGTTTATAGTCTGTGCCATCTGTACAACGAATGCTGATGCCAATCGCTGCAATTTTAAACTTAGCATGACGAGTACGTATACATGGTTTAAGTTACACAAGGGCTTACAATTCTTATTTCTTGGCTTACTGCGTATTATATTGCCTACATTGTTAAGAGGTATGTGAAATAGCAGTATACAATTCTAAATAATAAACTAACGATATATAGAATAGTTCAGGGGAAAATGAAAATTCGCTCATAATTTAGTCACACTAATGATATCCTAGGTGTTTGAATGTAAACACATCTGGAAAGAAATGGTGGCATGCCGCCTACTTGTCAGTACAAATAAAGATAATTGGCAGAATTTAATAAAGTAAAATACCAGTGGCAGCCAGTGACTTCTTTTTTTCGAGGGCGCACGATGCGAAGTTCGTCACAACATGTATGTAACCCGTCATGTGTGTGGTTCGTCATTTCAATATATGGGTTCTGCGCGTTGAGTGATCTTATGAGCGTTACGTGTTTTGCCAAAATAAGTGCCTGCTGCAGACACGTCTAAAGGGTTTATGATAAAAGAGACGGTTGCGTTTGCCAGATACTCGCATAACCTCATGTGTAATAAGAGTTTACTGTTAAAGGAGTGTCTTATGTGTATTTTGTGAACATGAGCGTCTCTTTTATCATAAACGTTTTTGACGCGTGTGCAGCAGGCACTTATTTTGACAAAACACGTGATGCACATGGTTCACATGACGCAACAAACCCATATTTTGAAAACATGAGCAACACACAGGATACTCCAAACACTTATTTTGAATTTGCACCCCTCGGAAGAGCAGTCACGAGCCGCCACTGAAAAATACGCAGCATTTTGTCATATCAACATATATTTTTATGATACTATTCCTTCACTGGAAAAAATTCTTTGCGGTCTTAATTTTTTGTCATTTCAACTTACTTTTAACTTATTATTTATCTTGACTAGAGAGGAGTTGTTATAACTGCAGATGAGTTGTTAAAACTTATAAAATAAAGTTGACTTTTTAACTATATTTTATAAGTTATAACAACTCATCGCTTGTCACATAATGATTACATTTAAGATTATTTGTTTGCTTAACTTAAAAAGTAAGTTACCTGGTTGCCTTAAAATGTTGAGTTAATTTAACTTAAAGATATTAGTTTACTAATATTAGTTAAAGTTGTGTAAACGTGGTTGTTTCAACTAATATTTTTAAGTTGAATTAACTTAACATTTTAAGACAACAAGGTACACTGTAAAAAACATGCAGGATGAAGTTAAAACAACTTTTTTTCAAAAGTAATTCAACATACTATTTAAAGTTTTAACCTGTGATAAGTTGACGTGACCTGTAAAAACAAGTTGAAATGGTTTAACTTATATTTTTATGTTACATTAACTTAAGAAATTATGTTGAATATTTTTTTTACAGTATAACTTTTTAAGTTGAACACACTTTTTTACAGTGCATCTTCTGTATAAGCTGGTGGCTCATTTCCATCTCAAATGTCCAAACTTAAATAGTACAGCATTGGTTACAGTGTTTCTCAACTTGCAACCCTTGTGACCCTCCTTATAAAACTTTTTTGTCCCTCTATTTAGAAAACTCTTCCATAAAAAACTTGCTCAACTCCTCGACTGGGATTTCACACAACGATTGACATTTTGGGAGGGGGGTCACAAGGACTGGAGTTGAGAAACATTGCTCTAAAACACAAGCCTTTCGACTAAATACCGAGAAGAATGATGTGAAAACATTTAAAGCATCACCAAATAATGAACCACTCCTAAAAGCCATAAAACTATTTATTGCTGCTTGCGTAGTGCCCTTTTGGCAGACAGCGGTAGGAGAACACAAAGAGTTATAATCTATCGTTATTGTGCATAAAATAGCAGTCTTGAGGACCATTCTCATGCCTATAATACGACTTGTTTAAGTAATTACCAGCGATTGTGTAACACTAGAATAGAACACAGCCTGTAAGTGGGGTCCTGTTGTGCTGTCTGCAGATCGGATCATTCAATCAAGATTATACCACTTACGCCAACCTCGTGCACACAGTCTGCATCTTTCAGTAAGTGCGTGTTTGATTTTTATGCTTTTAGTGACTTCGGTCTTAGGAAACACATGAAAGAGAGTGAGAAAGATCAAAAGCTGACAGAAGGGAGGTCAGGTAGATGGTCCGTAAGAGCCATAAATCAGCCCACACTTTAAAGCTCCTCTTTGGGGTA
Source organism: Misgurnus anguillicaudatus (assembly GCF_027580225.2). Lineage (NCBI taxonomy): Eukaryota > Metazoa > Chordata > Actinopteri > Cypriniformes > Cobitidae > Misgurnus > Misgurnus anguillicaudatus. Next base: position 15,451,982 of record NC_073342.2, on the reverse strand, counting down.
AAAGAGGTGATTTGGCTTAGAGGAGATGGCTTTTTCTTTCCTGGTTTGCTGTGATTCTCAAAAATCTTGAGCCTGTTTGTTATCTGCTTGTGTTTAACGCACAGACTGCGCATAGAACGCTGTGTAACAGGTGAATGCAGTTGGAAACCTTACGGTACGTTCTTCACACGCGGTGAAAACGTTAATGTTTGACGAAAGGCTTGTCAACAGCCAATCACAGTGACCGCTACACATGCTTCGGTCTTCCATGAACTTAATTGGCTGGCTTATTTGTATAACATTTTCCTAATGTTCAACGGCAGTGATGCGGCGTCAACGAATCCACAATTCAGTTCGGCAATGCATGACATCACTCATTGAAAGTGAATGGGAATCATTAACGCTTACGTCCCGTGTGAACATATCGTTAGCGAACGTACAGCATGAGTGCACTGATTGGTTACACAGGTAGGTGTGGCCCGCCCCCTTTACGGATAGAAGAAACAGCTTAAATGCATGGAAACAGAAAGCGATTTGGTTCCTTCCTCTTTAATTCCATTTTTTGTCCACTCCTTGTTTTTACTCTTTCAATCTTTATAATGTTGGCAAAAAGACTCTCTCGCACCATTACTGAAAGAGATAGAGTAGCTTCCGCCTCATTATTTTTTACACGGTGTGTCTGTGCTGTCGTCCTTGGGACCACTTGATTATGATCCCACCGGGTTGCCTCTGACATCGCAGGTCTACCGGTCGCATTAAACAAGCTCGTTTATTTGAGGCCAGTTCCTCTTTAGTGCAATTCTGGTTGCATCGGGTGTATTTGTTACTTTTAGTGTTGGCTGTGAGCAAAAATTACCAATTGATAGCTACTTTATTTCCGGATGCTTGCCATGACCTGTTTTATGCCGTGTGGTCCTGTTTAAATCATCTGCAATTATTTCCTTAATCATTTTTCAGTAGGCGATGCTGAGATCATTCTGTAAAAGACCCCCAAGTGTAACCGGTCCTTCAGAGCTGCAGTGATTTGTGTCCTTGTTTATGATTGGCTGTGCTTTGTGTGTCACAGGCCCATCAGACACCTGATGGGCCTTGCATGGTTCCCTGCAACAGACTTACTGTATATCCTCTTTGTCATTTCATTAAATCCTAATTAAATGCATCTCATCTCCTGCCACCATGATTGCAGCGTCTACAGTGTGAACATGACCAAAAAAAACCCTGCAGCCTTCTAAAGGGAAAATGTTTTGTGTGAACCAAAGCATGTTTGATGAAGATGTGGTTATTTAACCTCAAACCTCACCTTTTAATTTAGTATCTCCTCATATCCATCCATCAGATTCAAATGCAATGCTTTTAGCCTAGTGTCTCCAAGGGAGGAGCTTGGATAGGTCTCACAATACCCCTTAAGTCTGCTAGCAGAGATAGCGTGGCGAGAGGATGCTATGTAGACGTTCGTCTTCTGAGTTTCCTGCCCAAGCCAGCTGTGACAGTGGACGGCTCCACCAGTCTCAATTCAGAGACATTGGAAGACTTTATTCTCCCTGATCCACATGTCCACCATCTGGGGCTTGCCAGGCCAGACAGCTCATTGTTTCGAGAGATATGAGCAAGTGGAAGCCAACATTGACGTGATTGACTCCAGCTAAGGCTGTGTAGCTCAAATGCCAACAGAACAAATGCACACATACAGGTGGGAGGTGAACAGAGGTCCGCATGGTCATTAAGTTAACAAGACTGAACCTGGTGGGTAAACAAGACCCGGTGATCCGACCTGACCCGACTGGTACTGTTCAATTCGAACAGAGTCAAAGTTAAGCATTGTTTTTTTTTATTCATATTCTAAGCATGTTTATCCACATGCAGGAAGAGAATATAAAATGTATGAGTTGTGTTATGATAATTATTTACAAGAAAATTTGTGCAGCTTTAAATTCTGCTTATTTTCAGAAAAAAAGTAAAATAAAGGGACCAAGCTGTTTCATGGGGTGGTACGTTATAAATAGGATCACAATATGTACCATTTAGGTCGAAATTTGTATAGATTTGGTACAAATATGCACATATGAGGTACTAAAATGCACTCTTTAGTATCAGTATGCATCTCTGAGGTGGTAAAATGAACCCTTTAGGTGCCAAGGTGTACTTTGGAAGTGACAGGTAGGAACTATTTTTTACCGTTTTTTTTTCTTCCTGAAAGTGTATTTTATTAATAAAACAATCACGAACAGTTTCCTTGAGATGTGTATATCATGTTTAAAGGGGATATATCATAAAATATTTTATGATTTCCATGTTTAAGTGCTATAATTGTGCCCCCAGTGCTTCTATCAACCTAGAAAATGTGAGAAAGATCAAACCAGTAACTTAGTTTTGGTAAACCATTCTCTGCAAGCATGTAAGAAAATAGGTCATTGAAATTTGGCTCCCCTTGTGATGTCAGAAGGGGATAATAATGACCCTTAATCTGCATTATCCAACCACGGCACTACCATTTATTGCAGAGATCAGCTCATTTGCATTTAAAAGGACACACCCAAAAAAGGAAAATTTTTGCTGACACCTATAAAAGTGTCAATTTTAAAGGGACACAAGGGAGCATTTTTATGTTAATAAATCATCTTCGTAAGTCGGTATATGGTTAAATGACTCATTACATGACGAATGAAGACTCTCTCGCCCACCCCTACCGTCTTTAGGAAGAATACCCCACTTTCAAGTTCGCTGTATCCGACCTGATTCAGTCTCGTAAAGTCTCAGATATAGAAAGCATTTACTCCCAGACACTAGGGGGAGCTAGTAGAGAAATAATACTCAGACTTGCCTTGTGTGCCTTTAACATGCTATAATAAATTTGGGGTATTTTAAGCTAGAATTTCATATGTACTCTGGGGACACCAAAGATTTATTTGACATCTTACAAAAGTCTTGTGAATGCCCCTTTAAAAAAATATGTAACATTAAGCTTGGCTTTTCCAACATAGGAGATCAGTGTTGCTGTAAAGAAACGATATTTCAGATAACTGGTGCCATAGATCAACCTAGTGGATGTTAAAAAATGGTTTGACAAATGCAATTTTCTTTCTTATTTCGCATTTCCTGTTAAGACAGGAAGTTGGGATTGCTAGTCGGTTGTAGGTGGGAATGGAGGAGGGGAAGAGAGTTTTTTTAGAGAGAGGTTTATTGGATTTTACGCCCATGCATACACGATGAGTCATTGGTATACTTGGACCATTTTTACAGAAGAGAAAGACCATTATTTAGGGAAAATGTTTCTTTCTCTCTCTCTCTTTATACAGTATACACGTATACCATCTGTATCTCAGAGTTCTGCTTATGTCTTGACATTATGTCTTCTCTATGTATAAAAGAATATATTTTATATGTATATTTTACTGTAAAAAAAAATGAAATGAAATGTTTTGAAAACGTTCAGACACTTTTTGTCTAAATCATAGCCCTGGACACATTAAGCATTCTCTCCATGATAAAGGAGTCCATCCCTGGATGAGTTTTAAACAGTGCAGGAAGACTTTTCATATGTGCTGGGTGCTTGTTGGCTTTTCAATTTAAGATTTTCGTTTTGTATATGTGTATGCTTTAGACTGGTTGTGTGAGTAGTTGTTTTAGTCTTTTACTAAATGTCACAAGTGCTCTCAAGCACAATAACTCTAATCTTCTCTTTTTGTAGATCTGTGTTTTATATACATGTAGTTTTGACTGCCAGATCTTGGCCAATAACAGAGAAGAGTGAGAGATGCAGGATTTTGCTACTGGCTCACTGTTATCAGCTCTTCTCCTTACCTTTGCTTTTCCTAAAACATGCACACACATGAACATACACAATTTGATTTACTTATGCTAACTGTTCATAGCTCTTTTTTGTCTTTCTGTGTTTGTTTATAGTGAGCTATCTTGACAGTATTACAGACACTTCTGGTGTTTAGGCTTGTCCAATGGATAGACAGCAACATTATGCTGCACATTAATGGCGCTTTTTATTGCATAGTACTGCGGTTTGGTTTTGGTCGGGGCAGCTTACTTTTGGGGGCTTTTCCACTGGGTGCGGTACATAGTACCCAATACTTTTTTTAGTACCACCTCGGTTGGGGTTCCAAGTGACCCGTGCTTATACCAAAACATGACGCGAAAACACTGTAGATCACTGATTGGCCTGAGAGAATCGTCACTACCAGCGTCATCGCTATAATGTAAAAGATTAGCTTTACCTTCATGCCAGCTTGCGCTGTCTCGAGTAAACCTGTTTTCATCTGTGCTTTGCTGTAAGTTCCCAAACTCCCTTTTAGCCATGAAAACATTCACAGGTTGAGAATCAGGAACACCATAACAGTTTTTTTCCAGACTTGCAGTTTGTGGCGGCACATTCGCAACGCGCACGTCCACATATATGCTTAAATGCAACTTAAATGAGGCTCAGCGGAGCGCGTCGACTGACGCCACGGGTGTTGGTTAATTTTAATTTGTGAAGGACTAAGAAATAAATGAATGTATGGGAATGTACCACGACGCTCTCACTTGTATGATGTCACAGCAGTAGGCAGTGCAAATATAACGACACGCCCATAATCCCTCCCCCTCCGAAGTGTTACTAAACTCGATGGAAAAGCTAACCAAGCCAAAGTGAGGTGAGCTGACCCGACCTGAACCAAACATAGTGGGGTACTATGCAATGGAAAAGGACCATAAGAGACCCAGGATGTGTCCGATATAGCGCCCTATACCCTTGTATGTTTGAGGAAACATCAATTTTTAATGGTGTCTGAAATCATAGTTGCCGCTACTCGTCCACTAAATACTCGCCCGAAGATGTGGCAGCTGGTGATGCACATTGGTTCACGTGATGCGCCAAACACATATTTTGACACGATGAGCCACACACGAGAGGCTAAATACATGTTGTGACGAGGTTCGCTTCGTGCACCCTTGAAAAAGAAGTCACCGGCTGCAACTATATTAGTGAACTAAAATAGGGGATAGTGACATGGGTATAGTGTTATGAAGTTGTAGGATGAACCCAAATGCAGACAGATGAACACTAAAGACTTTTATTGTGACAAAACAGAAAACAAAACCCACGAGGTGGCAAAACAATATAAACAGGAAGACTTAAGTACACTAAACTAGACAGGACACTGGACTAAACTCTGACACTAAACTGGATACACTTAACAATTAACTAGACAAAACACTTTACATATAAACACTAGACTAGACTTGATCTTTAAACAGCGTACTCACAGGTATCTGGATACACAGAAACAATGCACAAGCACAGGACAACAAACACAAGGATCTTAAATAGAGGACAACTAATGAGGGCAACAGGTGACAGGAATTAAACAATAATGAGGAGGATGACAAGGGAGCGGGGTAAAAGAGACAAGACACTGGGAACACGTGGTCCAGTAAATCAATATTAAGACCACGTGAACCCACACAAAACATGGGTCTGTCATGATTCTGCCACAAGACAAGATTAAACAAAGGACAAGATGGCAGAACCATGACAGAATCCCCCCCTAAAGGAGCGGCTTCCAGACGCTCCCCAGGGGAACACTAGACACAGGACAAGACAGACTGACAGATAGACATACACCAAGAAAACATAACAAATATACATAGGGGCAGACAAGAATACACTACAAAGGGGTTGGGGTGACATAATAAAAACAACAAACAAGGGAGGGGGGGCGGAGGCAAAACAATGTTCAGGTGAGGAAGTCCAGGTAGGGTGGAGCTGGGTGGGCAAGGGGTCTTGGGTTCAGGGGTATTGGAGGGCTTAGGACGAGGAGTCCGGGCAGGCTTGGTGGGGATCTTGGAGGGAGCAGGCTTGGTTATGGATGCAGGCTGGGAAAGGGGAACAAAAGGAGGCAAGGCAGGGTTCCAGGACGTGGTAGGGGTAGACAAGGGAGCAGACGGGGGCGAGCCAGGACTCACTGGGTAGGGGAGAGAGTTCAGGGAGGACATTGAGACAGTGGCAGGGGACCAGGCAGACAAACAGGACGATGGTGCACGGGAGGAAGCAACTGAAGGAGCCGGTGAGACAGGGGGCGCTGCGGCCGGCAGCGGAGACGAGACAGGAGCCGTGACAGGGGGCGCTGCGGCCGGCAGCGGAGACGAGACAGGGGCCGTGACAGGGGGCGCTGCGTCCGGCAGCGGAGACGAGACAGGGGCCGTTGCGTCCGGCAGCGGAGACGAGACAGAGACCGTGACAGGGGGCTGCAGCGGTGGCTGCGCAGACGGCAGGGGCTGCAGCGGTGGCTGCGCAGACGGCAGGGGCTGCAGCGGTGGCTGCGCAGACGGCAGGGGCTGCAGCGGTGGCTGCGCAGACGGCAGGGGCTGCAGCGGTGGCTGCGCAGACGGCTGGGGCTGCAGCGGTAGCTGCGCAGACGGCTGGGGCTGCAGCGGTGGCTGCGCAGACGGCTGGGGCTGCAGCGGTGGCTGCGCAAGCTGAGGGTCCACAACCCCTCTCCTCCTCCTCTTCTTGCGCGGCCGTGGCACAGATGCTGTGGCAGGTGAGGTGAGGACAGTGGTGGGAGCAGCCGGCTTCGAAGAGGACCCCTCGGACGGCGACTCCCATGATACCCTTCGCTGTCGCTTTCCTCCGAGGTCAGGTGGCTGGACAGAGGTGGCAGGAACTGGAGTGGTGATCGCTGGGTCCTCCAGCGCCAGCACTCCAACGGTGATACCCTCTGGTATAGGAGGCAGTGGGGCAGGTGGAGGTGCAGCCCTAGCTGAGGCCCTGGGCTCTGGCCGATTACTAATATAACGCACCAAGTCCTCGAAGCCCAGGTACCTCAGCATCCTCATCTCGCCGGAGTTGAGAGGCTCATTAAGGCAACGACTGAAAATTACCTTCAACTCGTCCTCAGAAAAATTGGTGTCTCTAGCTGCTCGCACAAAGTCCACAGCAAAGGGAAAGACCTCCGCCTCCTTCTGGCGGAGGCCAAAAAGACGATGGGCTTGGCGAGCTCGCTCCGCCAGGTCCACTCTGTCTGCTGGGTTCGTTTCTGGCTTGTGCATTCTGTTATGAAGTTGTAGGATGAACCCAAATGCAGACAGAGATGAACACTAAAGACTTTTATTGTGACAAAACAGAAAACAAAACCCACGAGGGGGCAAAACAATATAAACAGGAAGACTTAAGTACACTAAACTAGACAGGACACTGGACTAAACTCTGACACTAAACTGGATACACTTAACAATTAACTAGACAAAACACTTGACATATAAACACTAGACTAGACTTGATCTTTAAACAGCGTACTCACAGGTATATGGATACACAGAAACAATGCACAAGCACAGGACAACAAACACAAGGATCTTAAATAGAGGACAACTAATGAGGGCAACAGGTGACAGGAATTAAACAATAATGAGGAGGATGACAAGGGAGCGGGGTAAAAGAGACAAGACACTGGGAACACGTGGTCCAGTAAATCAATACTAAGACCACGTGAACCCACACAAAACATGGGTCTGTCATGATTCTGCCACAAGACAAGATTAAACAAAGGACAAGATGGCAGAACCATGACATATAGGGTGCTGTTTCAGACACAGCCTTAGTGTATGGGTGGTGGAGGAGGCAATCCCAGAATGCCTTGTTGTAAAAAGATTTCAAGATGGTAGACGAAGTAAGAGTATGGGAATATTGCGTGCCCTGTATGTTTATACTGTATTAGCATATTGCATTAGTAGCCTGACAACATGACAATGTCAAAACAAAATCAATTAATTCAATTGTCAAATGTAGCAGATAAGCAATTTTGTAAACACAATGTGTTATATAGATAATATTCATCCAGATGGTTGTTATCTCAAAATAAACCCTAACAGGGTGATAAGGACCTCGAATGGAAGCGTATGGGGTCTTGAAGATCCCCAAAGAAGGTTTATTTTCGGCTGGATGCACATTGTCCTGGTTAATGCATCTCAGCAAGCAATTTTGCGTTTAAAAGACCGCTGTCCAAACACAGTCTAGGCTAAAACAATGAAAAATCGAACCATAGCCAGAAAATAAATGAAATAAAATAAATAAATAAATGAACACCTTGTCATTAGTTATCAGGTATAACAAACCTTATCATGTTGTGTCTGACCAATCAGAATCAAGTATTCTACTGCGCCATGTAATAACCTCTAACAACGCACACACAATATTCTCACAGCAGTTACCAATTTTTGTCAGGTTGTGTCTTCCGTGAGCAATGAATTTCCTTTGGTGTATTCATATTACACCAATTATATCCCAATTATACATTTCCGAAGTTGACACACAAAAACACCCTAATAAACTGAAGCCCTCCGTTTCACAGCTCGGAGAGCTGACAGCACTAATTGATACCCCGTGCCCGGGACCCAGCAGAGTGTTAGCAATCTCACACTCCATGCTGTAGAAATGCCCTGAAAGGTTTATTCTAGAAAAGTCGTAAATCTTGTCATTTGAAGTGTGGCTCCGAGACAAGGGCTGGTCAGAGATCATTAAAGAGACAATTAGCGCACAGACCTGGGGTCTGTGACGCACATCACCCTGGACAAACATATCTGTCTCCATTCTCGTATCCTCCAGAAAGGTGAATGTGACAGGAAGGCAGTACCAATACCCAACTCCAGGGGGAGCAATTACATATTCGGACTGATGAATAGCATCTGACTGTGCCAGGAAGTATTTTCACTTGTATATCACTGTCCTTTACTGCAGTTCTTGAAGGCCACTGGTGAGGACAACGGTGTCACGGGCACCTTCACGGTTTGGAAAGGGATACACAATGTATCATTGATGTCACAGCGTTGGTGTGACCTTAGGTGGTACTCTAGATGTCTCATGAGATAAGCCTACAGGATGCACGTTTTTTAATAAAGCTTGTGGGACAGTTTTATTCTTATTATATCTAACATCCAGTATGATTGACAAGTTATCTGGGTTAGATATGAAAAGACATAACTGCTAAGCTTACCGTACCTTTAAAAAAAGAAAAAGATTAGAGGTTCAAAATGTGTTTGTGTGGACAAACATGACTGTAAGTTCTTGAGAAGAGGTCTCTGTTATAGAAAAATCCATGTTTTTATTCAGAAGCAGAGAAGCTGTTTCACCGATACAATGTGGTTGTTTACTGCGGGAATAAGGACAGTAGAAAACTACCAAAAAACTACCAATATTTAACAAATAGCAATTTTTAAATCTGTTGACATTTTAAATGATTTATTAGATGAGGAGATGAATTATTTATTAATTTAGATTTTTTTATTGGTATAATATTAAAATGCCTAATTGTAAATTAAATTGTTATAGCAGAGCACTATTTTGCTGCATAGTGGAAATAATGTGGACCCACAAAGTATAACATTTTAAAAAAACTTAACAATTTTCAAATCTATTAATTATAAAATGTTCTTTAATTTTTTTTTTTTAACCTAAGGGTGTGTGCACACCAAAGGCGAATTTAATTATTTTCGCAAATAGATTACATTTCCATTACAAAGTCAATGCAAAGATGCGAATTTGTATCAAATTAGGCAATGTGCAATATTCACCTCAGTCAAGGCTAAAGGTGACGTTTTTCCTGTGTTTTTCCTTTGTGTTTACGGTGCACAATATAACGTGTTCATGTTTCGTGTGTAAGAACGGCATTATTTTTCACACAATTAACTTATTTCTATACCACTGTTTTCATTGTCCTAAAAACGGCCTGATGTCTTCCTTGTCCTATGAAGTCCCTCCTTCAGAAATACGTAACGAGTTCTGATTGTGTAGTTTGTTTAGTGTGTTGTGATTCGACAGCAGCTTAGCTTAGCAGAGCCGTTTGAGCTTAGCTAGCGACGGCTGTATTCCTGTGGGCGGAGTTTAGTCAATAACTCTTATTTTGACGTCATTCAACCGAAAGTAGAGGGCTGTAGTCCAAACAAATGTTTTGGGTTCCTATGTAATCTACGTGTTGTTTATTTTGCTTGTTATATAAATAAACTAATTTAAAAGGACTTTGTTGTTATTTATTCTTCGCAGAATTTACCGGAAGTTACGTGATGACCACGAAAGCCGCGTGTTTATGTTGTTACTGCTGAAACCATCTATAGTGTACGTGATTATTGCGTACGAGTGGTTTTAGGTTTTCTTGAATTTTTGCGTACATTTAGAAGACATTTTATACGAACGTTTTGTTGAATTACTATTTGTTCGTGAAAACATCCGTACGCACATCTCGCGCACAAATTTGTGCGTACGCATGCTTAGTGAATGAGACTTTGACTTTGAAATTGTTGGACCAATTACATAAAGACTTGGGGGTCAGTTTTTCCTAAAGTCATTTTTATTGGATATTTGTTGAGGTTCCTGCACAACCCAAGCTGTCTTTTGAGATCCTATAACACAACCAAACATCAACTATCCTACACCAAGGCATTTACACCTGTTTACGCCATATGTTTTCAATCGTTTCCAACGGAAGCGCCACGCATTTCAAAAACGCCAGAAGCTGATGGGTTTGAACACATCTTTTCCATGCCCGACAGAACGAAACAAAACAAAAGTATCATAGGAACCAAAACAGTTAGCTGAAGAAACACTGGCGAGCACCCACAGTTGGCGTCCGCCTGCCGTTTCAGCCGTGTTTTAAACTATTTGGTATAATATGCCCCCTAAAGGTGAAGATTTCATTTTTCGCACCACTGGCAGTACGGATCCAAATAGGCGAAGTAGTATTTTCAAACAGCTTTCCTAGTCACGTAATAGTGTATAGTCAGGCTGTCGTTAATATAAAATAAAGCCTTTCAGGATGATATAAGACCCCTGTGCTCTACTCTGATCACTCTGTCTGGGTTTATTATGTGCTAGCGACCGTCTGACTGTACAGTACATTATCCTGTACATAACTCGCACCCATAATGATGACCTGCCCTGAGTTATAAACAACATAAAAAGGGCATTGCGAAATCTTTTCTATTAGAAGTTCAAAGTTCTGAAAGAACCCTTCGCCAGGCATTCATCCTCTTTTAACCGCAAGTAGTCTGGTTATTTATCCTTGTATTTTTATTGCACAGAAAGGGCCGGGCGAATTAGCATTTAAAGCAAGCTTACAGTATCTGGGACAGTGCAGAAAGCCATGAAATACTGACAGCTGTTGAGAGCTGACAGGCGTGAGGATGAGGCAGCCGTGGAAACTAGTGTGAACAAAGCAAACAGTGCGATACATTGCTGACAGAGGGATTGAATATCCGTTCGTAGGGCAGTGTGAAGGCCGGACAGCCTTGAAGAAGAAACTCTGACCTTGAAGAAGCATTTGATAAATGTGTGCCGGTCTAATAGTCGCAGAGAAACCGGTGAAAAATTCAGTTGGGTTTATTTATTTTTTTATGGGACCCTTTGGTGTAGGTTTGTTTGGGGTTGTTTTTTTTCTGTAACTCAATAGATGGAGCTTTGCGCTAGCAGTGCGAAGGTTGTGGGGTAGGCTATTGTAAGTCCCAAAGAACACACATACAAATCAAATGTATACTTTGAATGAACCATACAGTAAGTCACTTACTTATAAATGTTTTCAACCAACTTTGGATGTTGTATCCGATACACGTGATGCCGCATTCTTCATACATGCGACTATATACGGTTTACTGGGAAAGTATTCACATCACAAAGGTGTAAGGTTCGCCTTTCATGGTATTCAAGGTCTTTTCGAGGTTTGTAAAGACATCAGGGTCTCTTAGAAGAGATTCACAGCAGCAATTACAGTCTTGCAGGTGTTTGATATAAAAGATGTTTTCTCATCAGGGCCACCGAGCCTCTCCTGGTCTCTGTCTGGCATCCATGACGTCCCGCTGACAGCGTTATTTCTCCTAAGGGAGTGACGCCTGTTGTTTACAGGTAGAAGAGTCTCCTCATGGTCCGCTGACTGGCTGAGGGAAGCTCAGGGCCTGCTCCTGGCCCTCGGTTACCTCTTCATGCATAGTTACCTCACAGACGACTCCGGGCTATGTATCTAATTGCTGTTTTATGGCCATTTAGCCCTTGCCTTCCCTGTGACTGTTTCGGCGTGTATTATTGATGAGACGCTACAATCCCAGAGAAGCCTAGCTATTGCATTTGGCCAATGAGAGCGCTCGCGTCACCACATTGTGAAGGTAATACGTTGCCACATGCATGTGCCAAAACTGCTCTATTGTCATTTAACAACGTGTCATGAATATCAAGAATTTTTACACATACATGTGCTGAAGGGATAGAGATGTTAAAAATGACATATCTGAGACATTGCATATATGCATTTGGCAGACGCATTTATCCAAAGCGACTTATACTGTAGGTATACATTTTATTACTATGTGGGTTCCCTAGATTCAATCCCACATTGCAAAAAATGACTTTTTCTTACTCAGTATTTTTGTCTTGTTTTCAGTAGAAATATCTAAAAATTCTTAAATTATGATGCTTTTTCTTGATGAGCAAAATGACCTAAGAAAATAAGTCTAGTTTATAGACAAAAAATTAAAAAATTAAGTAAATTTAAACTTAAAACAAGCAAAAATATCTGCCGATAAGACCCATAAGGTCACATTGGAGTAAAAAAATCTAAAGTTTAGTTTCATGTGCTCACGCGAAACCTTCATGTGCAGATTTTTTTTTAAAAGTTTAGTTTTGCGTGCTCACGTGACACTTGCGCATGCTCATGTGAAACTTTTGCGTGCTCATGTGAAACTACCGCATGTTCACATGAAACTTTGGCATGCGCACGTGAAAGCGAAAGTTTCATGTGCGCATGCAAAAGTTTTATGTGAGCAAGCGAAACTAAATGCGGTACTTTTATGTGCACACGTGAAAGTTTCACGTGAGCATGCGATAGTTTCACGTGCGCACAAGAAATTAAACTTTACAAATTCACTTAAATTTTATAGTTTTTGTCTAAAATTATACTTATTTTCTTAGTTAATTTTGCTCATCAAGATAATACATCTTGATTTAAGAATGTTTAGATATTTCTACTGAAAACAAGACAAAAATACTAAGTAAGAAAGTCATTTTTTTGCAGCGTACCAATAACTGAGAATGTGCATTGGGACCGATTATTTTATTTCTTGATTTTTTTTAGCTCAAAAGTTTCCTATAAAATATTCAGTAATTTATCAATTATCAGCATTATGCTTTTAAGATTTTGCTTGCTGGTACAAGGGTGAATAGCATCTGCTATATTGACGTTGAGTTATTTCATAAATATTGTCTCTTTCCATCTTCAGTAACTACGTCAACCTGTCTGTGTGTTTAGGTTGCTTATCACGTTTGATATCTGATTTGATTATTTATTTCTTTATTGCCTCTTCACCAAATCCAATTTTAGCTGACATTTCTTCTGACTGTAACGAAGTATGACCTTTTTAAAGGACAGTTCCTGTACGTGGACAGCAGTTTGGACAGCTGCCCGACCCAAGCAGTGTATGGGCTGGTGTAGCCCCCTTTTTTATTTATGCAGTGCATTGTGGGATAGCCTTCATAGTAATTATTCACCCCAAAAATTTGGCTTACCATTAAGTTGTTACCTATTAGTGGAAGGAGACATTTAAAATAAATTTTTTGATATTTAGAAAACATGGTGACCTTTAAAGTAAAAAAAAGATGCAAAAACACCATTAATGTTGTCCGTGTGACTTGTCTGTGCCGCAATCCAAGACATGAAAATAGCTTCCTCTGAGAAAAAAAAATATTTTTTTTTTTCCGGGTGAACTGTCCCTTTAAATATGACATTCAATCTCCTAATACGTTTGCTGTGAATTTCAAGGCTGGCGGTCACATCAGTTGTAAGAACAGTCGAAAGGAAAGTGTAAATGCGTGTGCTTGGCGAGTGCAATGTCTGGTTAAGAGCTAATGAAGCTTTCACAGGGACTCAATAATTCCTCTCTCTCTATGCTAATCCAGGTGAATGATCTGTCTCAATAAGGTCCTTAACCCTCCTTCCCACGTTCCACATGAGCCACACTCCAAACCGATGACACAATAATGACATCATTTGTATGCAGCACCGCACGTTGAACCCACTCTTTCTATACATGCACGTAAAGAGTCTTAATATGCCTCCACACATGTAGGCGTGCTAATAGATGTGTAAATGTACATGTGAGATGTTATTATCTGCCTAACAGGAAGACTTCTATGGTACCACATGCCTCGCTTTTCCTTGAAAGTTGTTAGGGTAATTGATTGTCTGCAACAAAAGGATTATTTGCAAGTTAAACTTCCTCAAGGGACTAAGATGGTAAATGCACATCTTAGTTTATTGGCCTCTATTTTCAAGCTAACGCTTCCACTTATAAGCAGCATCAAATGAGGAAGAGCCTGTTCACAGTAGGTGTAGGAATATCACCTTGATGTTGGTTAAGCTTAGTTTCATTCTATGATTCTGATTGGTCGATAACTGTGGTTTATTTAAGATAAAACACAACAATGACCATAGCACCCAACGTGTCACATTAAACACGAATGAAGCGTTTAACACAAGTGATATTGGCCCTGTCCCAAATGGCACACCCTGGAGACTTTGATGACATCATGTAGTGCAGACTTTAGTGACCCTTGACGCGAGTCCACGAGTGTGCACCGGAGTCATATTTTGGGACAGACTTGAGTGTCACACCGGAATTAGGAAGAGAAGTGGTGTGAATTCCTCCCATCCGTCGTCTGACTGCTCTTTCGCAAGGACTTCTGGATTGGTAAAGTGCGTGAAGCCTGCAGCAGTGCAGGTTTCGACAAAGTCCGCATCAAGGGTGCAAAGGGGGCGCTGATGAGCACACTTCGGAGCATAAAAATAACAGATGGGACACCCTACGGACTCGTAGACTTAGCGATCTCGCACAATTTAAGGCCATGAGACCGAAAGTCCACATGAAGTGCGCCATTTGGAAAAGGGCCAGTGTAAACTCCTCCCATCCAGCGTCTGATTGCTCTTTCGCAAGGACTTCTTGGTTGGTAATGTGCATGGAGCCTGCAGCATTGTGGGATTCGCCGAAGACCGCATCAAGGAGGCATGGGGGCGCTGATGAGCACATTTCGGAGGTAAAAATGACAGATGGGACACCCTACGGACTTATAGACTAAGCGAGTACGCGCAATTTAAGGCCACAAGACCGAAAGTCCACATGAAGTGCGCCATTTGGGACAGGGCCTTACATGTTAAGTCAATGCAAAGACGCAATAGACATCCGGTGCTGCGAATGACGTGATTCTCGCGAATGACATGGCGTGAATGGAGCGTTTCGGGCGTTTGACGCGTGTAACGTGTGATTCACGCGAATCACACAATTTGAAAAATCTGACCTTTGCCGAGAATTCGTGCCGCGATAACCAATCATTAGCATACTCTTGTGATGACGTGATTACGACAATGGAGGACAGAATAATCTACGCCAGTGGTTCCCAACCTTTTTAGCCCTAAGTACCCCCACAGCCCTATCAATAATGCTCAAGTACCCCTTTATCGAAACTAAATCAAAGTTGTGTTTTAAAGACAAATAATTAGTAATATTAATTAATTTATTAATTAATTAATTTTAAACATTAAAGTAAAAAGCACTGACTGATGAAGCATGTTTATTTCAACAAACCACTATCATTGCGATCAGTGTTTGCATTTTAAAAGACACACCCAAAAACGGCACATTTTGCTCAGGCCTACAAAATGGCAATTTTGACATGCTATAATTAATTATCTGTAGGGTGTTTTGAGATAAAACTTCACATATGGACTCTGGGAACGCCAAAGACTTATTTTACAAATTAAAAAATTTCATCACATGACCCCTTTAAGGGCCAGATTTACTAACGGCTTGCGCAAACCATCATTTTGGCGTTAAATAACGACTGAACTTACTAAAGACACGCAATAGATATTTAGCTCTGAAAAGGTGTTATTTATGCGACCTTATTGCATATGCATTTGTGGAGGTTTTCCTTTTAGAAGCAACATTAATGCGAGGAGAGTATTACATTTTTGCCAGAGGAACATACTTTAAAAATATATATATAGTTTGCCAAGCCAGGCTATGTTTAATTTGCTGGAGAAAAGAGGAGGAGATGTCACGAGGAGAAGTCAAATCAAGTATTTCAAAACTTATTTTACCTTTCATCTTTCGTCCTCCGGTTCTTAGTGTACTTTTACTTAGCTGGAATTTCACACTCCGCAGTCCGCATTTTCATTGCGATGTCCTGCCGTGGTCTCTTATTTGTGTCCCTGTACTAATTTGCGCTGCTCTTATAGATTGCAATGGTCATTATAGAAATGTGATTATGTCATTATTTTGCCTGTGTATTATATTTGCGCCTTTGTAGTAAATCACACGCAAATTTTCCCACTCCGGCGCTTATTTGGAATTGAGCTCTCGTCCTTTTTATTAAATGCCCTAAATTTACTAAAATCTCCATTTAAGTTACTGATAATTAAAGTGTGCAAATAATTTAAATTATTCTGTTCTAATAAACAAAATGTGTTAAGACATTCTCAATAAATACAAAAGACATCATATGTGACAAAATATGTTAGCCAAAAATAATACAAACTTTTTTTGCATAATTTGAAAATACAATGGCAGTGGGAATGAATATTATAACATTATTTATAGTTAATAAACTTTGTGTCTTTAGAAACTATTCAGGTTCATTGAAAATAGTCCGATCGTTCTTGAGTTGGACATCGCTATTGCGTTTTGGATCATGCAGCGCATTTACTCTTCTTGACGGCAAATCATATTAATGATAAGATTAAAATTACAATGTTGTCCTTTTTACAATGCTTTCCTCACAAAAATTAATCTTAGGTAAATGACTGGACAAACGAAAGACATTTTTATTAAAAGTAAATGAGATCAAAGCAAAATGTAAATCTTTTCGCGTACCCCCTGGAAACTCTTCACGTACCCCCTGGGGTACGCGTACCCCCGGTTGGGAATCACTGATCTACGCCATATGTGGACACCCGGAGCTGTAAGACACATCTTCATACTTTTATAGAAACAGGAATAAAAAGAATCTTGCTTGGATGAAAGTTAGTAAGGAGGTTGGACAATCTGGGAAAATGTTTAAAATGATAAAAAAAATTCTCTACTGAATTTGAGCAATATTTATATACATATTGAGACAAAAAGCTAGCTAAAGACGGCAAATTAAGGGTATTTGTGTCTAATTTCATGTGCAAATGAAGCGAGTTCACTCAAAATGTTCAAGCGTCCAATTAGGCCTAAATAGTGTGATTTATTTGCTTCAATCGCATCTGGTGTGAACGCACAGTTAGTTGAGGCTAGTGCTGTATTGCAAAAAAGTCGGCTAACAATACTCTTCAGTACTAATAGGGCCCTTAATATACATCACTAGACCCCTAGAATCTTATTGCTTACATAAATTTATATATAGGTAACTGTAAATGAGTTCTGTGACCTCACGTGTTCGCACATACGTTCTTGCATATTTTTTTTAGTTAGTTCTTAGTTTTAGAAGATAATAGAATGAGCTAGGCATGATAATAGAAAATATGAGCTAGGCATCATGTATGACAGTTGCCAAAGTGAGATATGAGTGACAAAATGAACAGATCCTGCCATGAACTATATAGTAGACATATCTTATATGTATAGGGCTTATGTAAGCAATAAGGTACGAGAGGCTGTACTGTATCGTGAATAAAGCACACCTATTGACCAATCAGAATCAAGGATTGGAACTAACCGTTTTATAAATGTGGATATAATGAAGCAATACAGGAGGCCTGTATACTGTATGCACATATATGCACCTCAATTTTGCCTATATGTGGCATATATACGCATATATGCAGCATAACTTATCATATATGGGCATATGCTGTAGCCTATATATGCAGCATATATGGGCATATAAGCTGCATATAGGTTTCATATATGTGCATATATCCTCATATAGGTTCTTTCCATGTGGGAATTCCCATTGGTGTCCTGTCTCTCTCAACATATTCTGGTTTTCCCAGGTGAAGAAGTGGACAAAAAACACCTAGTAAATGTAATACACACAAATTTTGTACTTAATGTACAAAATATTTGTCATTAGGACTTTTAAAGACAAACTTAAGAACATCTAAGTGTGCTATATTGGGACAACTTTATTTTAATGCACTTAAAATCTATTTAAGTATTACAAGTATTTAATATACTTTCTTTAAGTGCACTAAAGTAATTCTGAAGTAGACCTATACTTTTAATTAGTATATTGGTTATGGATAAACTTTACACTTTTATTTAGCAAAAAAAATATCAATTTCTACAAATGTATTTGCTGGAATTTAAGTAAAGTTTTAGTACATTCAAGTATGCTTTATTTTTACCTGGGTCATTTATGGCCCATAAAAAGACAATTTTTTGCTATACTTTGTCAATTTTCTTAATCATCTTCTTGCTATACCTTAAACCAAGTGTTGCATTTCATGACTCAAATCCAGTTGCCAGTCATTGATAGTTTGTTTTCCAATACATACTGTATGTAGTTATTGTGATAGGTCTATCAAGCCATAATATGCTGATCCTTCAGCCCCTTTCTTTAAAGGATTAGTCCATTTTCTTAAAAGAAAAATCCAGATAATTTACTCACCACCATGTCATCCAAAATGTTGATGTCTTTCTTTGTTCAGTCCAGAAGAAATTATGTTTTTTGAAGAAAACATTGCAGAATTTTTATAATTTTAATGGACTTTAATAGAACCCAACATTTAATACTTACGTCACTACGCATTTACGTTAGGTCGCGCTGGACCGGACCTTGACGAAAAGTTGTGGTTTAAAAGTATATATTTTTTATTTTTCTTGTCAAAAATGACAATCGTTTCGCTAGATAAGACCCTTATGCCTCGTTTGGGATTGTTTATAGTCCTTTGAAACTCCGTTGAAAAAAACTGTTAAGTGTTGAGTTAAGTATTAAATGTTGGGTTCTATTAAAGTCCATTAAAATTAGAAAAATTCTGCAATGTTTTCTTCAAAAAACATAATTTCTTCTGGACTGAACAAAGAAAGACATCAACATTTTGGATGACATGGTGGTGAGTAAATTATCTGGATTTTTCTTTTAAGAAAATGGAATATTCCTTTAACATACACTGTCCAGATGAACTCATCCATTGTGTGCTACGAATAATAATGTTCACGGCAAAAACCCGAAGCCCGCGTGTGTCCCTGCGGAGGCCACCTTAATAATCTCATTATCAATTTAATGAGGTGATTAGAATGCCGAGGGCAAGCGGAGCTGGAGTGGGCGCGTTACTCAGAAACTTTCGTCTGAGGTACTGAAGGTTATTTTGTTTTCGTTTATACGTGTAACGTCTCATTTTTTTTCTCCACTCGTCACCCTGCCATGTCTACGGTGGGTCTTGGCGACCGGGTAGCCGGTTCCTTGCCTCCGTCCTGCGGCACAGGAAATGAGGAAAAATGAAAGCGTGAGCTTTCGTAGGCTGAAGTTGCTATGGCAACAAGTCAGAACAGCATGCGCTGTTTTTTTTTCTGTTGGAGTTTCCTTGTGTGCCACATGAGAGACAAGCTAAACAGATTCAGATTGGGCACATTAGCATGTTGAAGCAACTTAGTCTTTTAAGTAGGCAACAAGTGGTTTTGTTTCGCCTTTTTTTAAAAGAATAATTTGTTTTCAGTCATCCTTTAGATTTATGTTGTGCCTCTGGCAGACACTTTCATCCAAAGCAACTTATAAAGCGGCTATATGTGAATCCTGGGGGTCGAACCAATGACCTCAACCAATAGAGGATCAGGAACAAACTTTTTTCTGTATTATGCCAAGAGGTGCTTTTAAATGACCTAGTAAAGCATTGCATTAACAGCACAAAAGTCATGGATTTGAATCCAAGGTAGACATCCACTGATCAAATGTATACGGTAGCTTGTAATACATTGGATAAAAGCGTCTGCCAGATGCATAATTGTGAATGTAAATTGACATTTGTACTTTATTATCTCTTTTACTTTGAATAATTGATTGTATCTATATTCAAAAAAGAGTGTGGGTAGATAATAGAGGGTTAGTAAAGGGCTAAACTACCATGATCTATGTTGTAAGTAGGTACTGACAGAAGATTTGAGAAGAAGAGAAAACGCATCACCGGCGGTCAACCGGTAGGCTTCGGTCCCCTGGGCAACACCAGGCGTTAGGCTTCATCTGGGTACATTGATTATCTGTCAGCTGGTCCTGATAGCATCTGAGCAGGGCAGTGTTGGGGTATTAAGTGATCTGAAGTATTCAATAAAAATTGATAATGAAGGCCTGTCGGTAAGACTCTCGGGATTTGGTTTCAGCCACACATGGTGAGAACATAAGTTGCTCTCAGAAGGCCGCGTGTAATTGCGGACGTCGATATGCAAGAGAAAAGATTTCGAGAGCTGAAGTGATCTTTTATTCGACCTTCTTGCGTTTTTATTCGTCTGCGTTCCTGCTGTATTATTTCTCTAACTCTTCCTATATAGACTTCACACAAACAGCCCTCGCTTGCGTCTCATTCGACTTCCATTTTGACCTCATATATCTAAAAGCATGCCTTATCTGCTTCACAGTCATTTGGCGTTTGTATTGAGTTTAGTTGCTTTTAAGGCCCCCGGCTTTCTTCATCTCAATTTAATTTGGTGTCTGAAAATGACCAAGTCTCTCTTTATTGGATTGGTGCGGCTGCAAGGTTCCACACAGCTGCACTTATTTCTTTAACTTTCGTCTGGTGGCCGTGCAATCGTTGTTTTTCTTTCCTGCGCTTACTTTATCACCTCCTCGCATGTTTTGTGTGTTGAAATCATTTAACTCTGTCTTTCTCTCTCTCTCTTTATTTTACAGAAACTTGTCCAGGAATCCCCTGACGACTCTTTCTTGGCAGCTTTTTCAGCATCTTCAACTTTCAGAACTGTAAGTTACTGTTTTTTCCTAATTTATATTATCAAACCTCCAGTGATTTTCTTGTGTTTGCCACTTGTTTATGGGACACTTTCATGGCTTGTGTGGTGCCGGGGCGCACACCTAAAGGGGGTCCCTTATGGTTTTATAAGCCAATTATATTATGAGTGGATACTCACAGTGCGCCTACAGTGCCTGTATATTGAAAGCGTACATTCTCTTAGTGTTTACTTACTGTAGGTAGGATTTTCTTATTTAATCCTATTGTGTTACAATCTACTTACATTAAAGTGATAAATACAGGTCATTGAAAGTGCTTGAATCTATTTTATGTAAGAAGTTTTCTGAAAAAAAAATCCATATTTCCTGTGTAGTGTAGGAAAATATCATAACAATTCTAGACTTTTTAAGTACACATGCTAAACTGTTCGCTTTAAATGCTTATATCTTCTGTATGTGAATGTTGATTCATACCAAAATGCTTTTTTGCATAGTTGTGTTTGACAAATGAAAATGTCTCGGGTTATGTATGTAACTGTTGTTCCCTGAGAAGGGAACGAGGCGCTGCGTCTCCCTTGCCATACTTCCTGCGTACCTGTAACGCCGTCTTTGGCAATATTTTAGATAGCAATATACTTCCTGGCTCCCGCGTCACCTTGTCTTTGTCGTTAAGCCTCAGAAATTTGTTGAATTTGATATACGCATTCAGACGTATTTCTCCAAAGTGTCACCGCAGTTTATTTTTAAAGGTAACACAATGTAACCTTGCTTTCACTTGAAATGTGTCCCCACATTTAGTCCTTGAATTTGAGGGTATTGGACCTGGAAAGTCCTTGAAAGGTCCTTGAATTTGAAGTTAACTAAGGTGTGGAAACCCTGAATTCTTTGTAACTGGAACCTGTTGTACACAAATGTGAACAATTACACTGCTTCATGTTCTAAGAAAAATATTTGGTTATTATATTTATTGGTTCTTCCTAACCCCAAAAAACAAAATCTCAACCAAATTGCAGGTCTTAGGAGGTTAAAGGAACAAGCTGACTTTTTGAGACTTTAGCTTATTCACCATTAGCTTATTTATCTCTTCTTCCTCAGAGATAGATAACTCGATACATACTCTTTTCATCTCTGTGCTTCTCGTAACTCTGTCTGACACACCCAGCGCTAGCCTAGCTTAGCACAAAGACTAGAAGTAAATGGCTCCAGCTAGCATACTGCTCCCGATAGGTGACAAAATAACAGCAACATTGTCCTATTTGCACAGTGTGTACAGATAACAAGGTCATATGAGACACAGACATCTTTTAACCGTATATATACTGGGAAATATATATTCTCAGAAGGCAAAGCGAGTTACAGCCCACACGGAGATGAAAAGGTTATGTATGGACTTATCTATAACTCTGGAGATACGGTGAATAAGCTAAAGTCCCCAAAAGTCGGTGTGTTCCTTTAAAGAGATAGAATTTACATTTTTGCGTGAACTATCTTAATTTACTCTAGACCTGTAATGGATTTCTTTATTCTTTAACTTTTTAATGAACACAAAAGAAGAAATTTTGATAAATGAGGATAAGCACACAGCTGTTGGAAACCACTTACTTCCATGGTAGGAAAAACAAATTCAGTGGAATTCAATGGGAACCATCAGCTCAACTCAAAATATTTTCATCATCATTTATCAGAATACAATCATCATTTGTTAATTTTTTTATGTGTATATCAGAAATACAACAACGTGAGGGTATTAAAAATAAGCAAATTATCAAGGGGTGTCTTTGATGTAATGGACATAATTACAGATAAATATATATTTACACTCTTAAACGCGCTGGGATGTTTTAACCCAGGGTTACGTCAGTATAGGACAGAACACACTGCTGGGTTAAGCCCAATTTATAGTCATGCTTAAGTTCTACGTCGTAGGCTATCTGTAGCCTGTGCGTAGCTCTGCGTAGCCTGACGTGCACCTTGCAAAATGTTTAACAGCGCGTCAGTTCAACGCGGACCGCAAGCGCTGTGATTGGTCCACCAGAACCCCTCCCGTCAGGTAAAAAAACTGCGTCATAAGTATTTCCGTTTGCGACGGTGAAAACAAAGATGAGCCAAGTTGAGGAGTGATTCAACTCAAACCGCAACAAATGTCGCTGTTTATTTTCTTCCATCATTGCTGGTCTTCTCAAATCATACACAACAAGTTGCTGTTTCGTTTGTGGGTTAACTTGCCAAGCTTCTTCTTCTTTGACGCTGGCGCTGCTACTGTGGTTACACTTGTGGATACTGCCTACCAGCGGTCTGCGTGTTTGCACGTCGACACGGACGGTGACGCAAAAGTATAAATTAAAACCGACGCGGAACATACCCCGTCGCGGCTACGCTGTAGGACCTACGCACAACTATAACAAGCCCTTTAAAGGGATAGTTCATCTTAAAATAAAAATTCTGTCATCATTTACTCATCCTCATGTTGTTTTAAACACGTATGAATTTCTTTTGAACACAAAAATGATATTGATGATATTACCATTGACTTTCATAGTAGGAAAAAATATTTTGGAAGTGTTGTGATAAATGATGAAGAAAATGTTTTGATAAATTATGGTAAGCACACAGTTGACCGTACCCATTGAATTCCATCATATTTTTTATTCCTACTATGGACGTCAATGGTGACTATTTGCTGTGTGTTTACCATCATTTCTCAAAATATCTTCTTTTGTGTTCACCAGAAAAAAGAAATTCATACAGGTTTAGAACAACATGAGGATGAGTAAATTATAACAACATTTTAAATTTTAAGGTGAACTATCCCTTTAACCCAGCAGTGTGTTCTCTTCTATACTGATCGTACCCTGGGTTAAAACAAAAAGTAATAAAACTCCAAGAAATAAGTTCACACAGTATAATATTTTTTTTTATACATTTTATTTTGGACAGACACGAACATGAAGTGCTTAAATGCTGTGTGGCGTGTCAAAAATAGAAATGAGGGTCTGTCAACTGAAGGTGTGATGCGCTGCGTGAAGCGCTTCGTGTGTAGACAGCTTGGTTGATTATAATGGCAGCAATTTAGTTTTGATGCATCAAAGACTCGCTCTTCATGTCTGATGTAGATTTAGTGTAGGAGTACTAACAGCAGCTAATACAAGGTCAACTGTTTTGCTGCAATAATTGGAGTAAACAGCTGTGAATTAGGCCAGATACAGATTCTGAAATGGTCCAAAATCAAAGCGTACGGCCTTCTGCTGGAACATCACAGGTTGTATTATTCCAAAAGCTTTTTTTTGTACAGTAGATGACATCACTGCTTGTGGGTGTGGCCTCATAGAGTTCATATAGTTCATATAGTTTTGAACATTGCACTTTGTGTTTACACAAGAAGATTCATTTGTTGTCAAGGATTACAAGACATCAAGTAAAGCTATTGTGTAATAATAGTGGAAGTGTTATCAAAGTGTTACCCAATGAATCAACATGCAAACACCAATCAAGTGCATGAGGCATGTGCGCCTCGGCATGTTAGTGGATGTGTCCATGTAAGTGATATTTTAAGCCAGTGAAGCAGGACAGCTCCTCCGAGGTGGGCCATCTTCTCTGCAGGGTTAGCCTGTCCTTTGGAGATACTCCAAGGAGAGAAGCGCTTTTGGATTTCCTGTGAGATATTGAAAGTGTGTTGTCCTAAGAACAAAGGAAGCACTAACAATAGATTTGTACTGCACATTCACTCTCAGCTGTCCTTACATATATTTTAACAATATGGCAAGTTGCAGTTGGTGACCGCAAATCATTTAAAGGATTAGTCAATTTTCTTAAAATAAATAAATAAATAAAAAATCCAGATAATTTACTCACCACCTGTTATCCAAAGTGTTGATGTCTTCTTTGTTCAGTCGAGAAGAAATTACGTTTTTTGAGGAAAACATTCAAGGTTTTTTCTCCTTTTAATGGACTTTAATGGACCCCAACACTTAACAGTTTTAATGCAGTTTAAAAATTGCAGTTACAAGGGACTCTAAACGATCTTAAACGAGGCATAAGGGTCTTATCTAGCGAAACGATTGTCATTTTTGGCAATATGCACTTTTAAATCACAACTTCTCGTCTATCTCCGGTCCTGTGACGCGCCAGTGCGACCTCACGTAATTGCGTAATGACGCCGAAAGGTCACATGTTAAATATATATGAAATGCACATTAGCGGACTATTTTAAACAATAAACTGAAACAAAGACATTCATTAGTATCATTCAATATACAACAACGTCGGAACGGTCCTCTTTCCTCACACTTGGGGCGTAGTTTCGATACGCTATCCGTGACCTTTTGACGTGATGACGTATTATGTCAAAATGCAAAAAAATTGCCAAAAATGACAATAGTTTCGCTAGTTAAGACCCTCATGCCTCGTTTGGGATCGTTTAGAGTCCTTTGAAATTGCAATTTTAAACTGCATTATAAACTGTGTTGGGGTCCATTAAAGTCCATTAAAATGAGAAAAATCCTGTAATGTTTTCCCTAAAAAATATAATTTTTTCTTGACTGAACAAAGTAAGACATCAACATTTTGTATGAGATGGTGGTGTGGAAATTATCTGGATTTTTTTTAAGAAAATGGACTAATGCTTTAAATACAGTGAGGTCCAATGATATTGTGATTTAAATCAGAATCCTATAATAATTTTTATAAAAAAAATATAAGTGCAAAATGTAATCATCCATGTTATCATACACTCTCCGAAATAAAGATACAAAATCTGTCACCCTTTTAAAACGTACAGCGTACCTTTTGTAAAAAAAGTGCTATACCTCAAAGGTAGCCTACATACAGTATTGATACATATCTCTCCTGAAATATCTGTACAGTACTGTATATATTAATTTAAGGTCAAATGGGTAATTTCAAAGCCATAATGCAGTGATGATTATGAGGGCACCCGGGCAACAAACCCATAATATATTAATGTATGTAGTTTTGCATAATATTAGCACTTGTGCCATCTGGTAAACTTTGATGTGTTTATAATTTATTATTGTCTTGTGGGCGTCTGGCACTCTGGTAGTTCTTTCATAGACCAAACAAGTCAAAGTGAATCTTAGCAAGTTTATAAAGCCGCCTAGTAATTTAGTATTAATAAAATAATATCTGATCATAGTACACATCAAAGATCAGACTGTTTTAACAGCACTGAGCAAACCATTTCATATTTGATAGGATTTAGCAAATCTCCGAGATTATTACACAGTCTTGCACAAAAGCACAGTCAGACACACTGAGCCGCAAACCCCTGTGATGATATATTTATACTTGGTTTCTGATGCTCGTGTTGATGCACTATAAGTGCTTTCATTATCAGTCTGTGACAGGCAGCTGGTCGTCATGGAGCCGGACCACTCGGGAACACATCTGTTGATTAAAAACAGATAAACCGAGAGATGTTTCCTTCCTCTTACCAGCATGAAGCCGAACTGGTCATTCTTACGACGAGGAGGTGGTCTTTGTGGGTTTTTAGTCTTTGTAGCTGCTTTTGACTTTTGTGAGCATGGCAAGAAATAGATATTGGAAGCAGTGTGTGTTTCAGATTGATAAAACAAATAATTAGATTTTCTAAATATTAGTTAACATGATTGAGTAGGTATTAGCAAAGACCTCTTTTGGGAAGTCGCTCCACTCGGTCGTCATTTTTGCAACGCCTCTAGGCAGTTATTTTAGTCATCCAAGACTAAAGTCATATCTATTTGAATGAGGGATAGACCAATATCTCTAAATTTGCATGCTGAAATCACAATTAAATAATATTTCAGACGAGGGGCAACCTTCCGACCTCTCTGATGAAGCCAATACTGAAGTGATTTAAACTGCAATTCATGGACTGGTCCCTTGAGGCAGGCTCCAAAAGGGAGTCAATTCCCATAAACCCCCATGTTAAAATGGCCAACTTTACAGTAGAAAATAATATGTCGGGGTGAATTTTTTTGTAACTCATCCATTTCAATTATATTAAGTCTTAAACTTCTGCATAATTAATGGCGTGGCCACTTAAGTGACAGTTGAATAGCCACTGCTGTCACTAGAGTCGCGTTAGGGGGGCGTGGTTTCAGCAACCATCCACCACAGCTTCACTCACGTCCCCCTCTTTACCCATTTTCAGATATACGCAAGTGATGCGCGGTGATGTGCGGCCAAGATGGCAACGACAGGCACCGCCTACTTTAAGCTTCAAAAACGATTTTCAGAAACCTATGGGTGACGTCACGGACACTACGTCCATCTTTTTTACAGTCTATGATTTCCGACCAACAATTAAACCTGACATCAACTGTACCATAACTTTTGTGTCTTAAGCCCGAAGTATACAGTCCGTTTAAATTATATTAAGCCTTAAACTTCTGCATAATTAAGGGTGGGGCCACTTGAGTGACAGTTGAACAGCCACTGCCGTCACTAGAGTCGAGCTAGGCGGGTATGGTTTCAGCAACCAGTCACCTCGCCTTCACCCAAGTCCTGCCTCTTTACCCATTTTCGGATATACGCGAGTGATGCGCGATGACGCACGGCCAAGATTGCGACGACAGGCACCGCCTACTTTAAGCTTCAAAAACGATTTTCAGAAACCTATGGGTGACGTCATGGACACTACGTCCATCTTTTTTACAGTCTGTGATTTCCGACCAACAATTAAACCTGACATCAACTGCATCATAACTTTTGTGTCTTAAGCCCGAAGTATACAGTAGTCTGTTTTTTTATGTGTATGCGAATTGTACGCGCACGGGCGAACGCACAGCCTTACTATGTACAGTTTATTTGATTCACACGTGTACAAAGACGCTCAACGCATGTGCATCGGGGCAAAAAGCAAGCACCTCCTGGGCACAGATGCATGCACGTCAGTACATGTAAAGGCATGCTGGGTTTTAAAAATTCGGCAGTGTGCATAGTGCCTCATGCGACTCTGTATACAGGACAAACCATACAGTACAGTACCTAACTTAAGTTCTTTATGCTTGTTTAAGCTATGAAGATGAATTTTTATTTAGTTTTGATATATAAAGCACATCCTGTACCTTACACCAAGTGCACAAAAGCCTTCATAACTAGCACCATGGTCTAAACACATAGCTCTTCACTTTGCACTCTCAGATTACTCGGATCTAGCCGCCACCGCGCTGCCAAGATTGGAACCCGGGTTGTGGGAATTGCACATAAAAACAGTGTCAGCATCAGTCTCTACAAGGACTGACGCGAACACCTGCAAAACCGCCTCAGCGCGAAAGCGAGTGTTTGTCCGCACCCACGCACGAGTGTGCTCACACATGTAATTGCTGTCAGTTTTTGTTCTTGACGGCCGGGAGGTGAGACGGGTGCTGTGTGTGTGTGGATCAGCACTGTGGGTATAATCACAGTATAGGGGACGACCCGCTTCGAATCACCTACTACCAGATCACAGCGGCTAGTGCAAGTGTGCCAATCTCCCGTGTATTTTAAAGGGGACATATCATGAAAATCTGTGTACAATGTGTAACTTTTAGAAGGATCTAATGACAGAAATACAATATAATATACATATAATATACTATATTATCAGTGGTGTATAAAGACCTTACATAATGAACTGTTTATTAACTGTGTTTATTAACTTAGTATGAACCTTTTATATGTACATACACAACAGGTCCCATTACAAAGAAGTCACATTTATGTTTCTACAGTAGCCCTAAATGGACAAACTGCTCTACAGAGCACGTTTTGTCACTAAGGTATTTTATCTTAGACCACAACATGTTTGTCCTGTGGCGGCTACCATACCTTCTCTATGCTTTTCATTGAACGGTGGACTAAGCCGTTGGCTGCAATTCAAAATCTCACAGCTAGATGCCGCTAAAATCTACATACTGCACCTTTAAAGATAATCTTCGTGGATATGCATACAAATGAGTCCTCTGCGACTTACACCAATTTGCATTGTCTCTTCAGGCACTCGCTGTCCCTGTGGGGATGAAGGGAAACAGTAAGGACTGCAGTAATCAAGACGGATATAGAGTGAGATGGAGAAAACCGCTTTCAGCAGAAAATTGTGCCCTGAAATCAGATCTCTGCACAGACTGTATTGTACAGAATGAATAGCTATAATTAGTCTGCTTTGTATGATAATGCAGCAAAGGGCAGCAGAATAGCCCGATCTCAGGTGCAGACGTA
This sequence comes from Misgurnus anguillicaudatus, assembly GCF_027580225.2. Classification (NCBI taxonomy): domain Eukaryota; kingdom Metazoa; phylum Chordata; class Actinopteri; order Cypriniformes; family Cobitidae; genus Misgurnus; species Misgurnus anguillicaudatus. The sequence continues at coordinate 15,422,905 of NC_073342.2, read as the reverse complement.
GGCCAAGTGTGTCATCTATGTTTATTTGCCGCAAATCCAATTAAGCGTTCGCCGTAAATAACACGCCCGAGGAGGAAACGCAGGAAGAGCTGCAGTTTTACGTCTTCTCAATTATCTATTTTCTGACATCTTTCTTTTTTACAACGTAGAAGCGCAAGAGATTGAGACAGGACTTTGACTGCGACAGGAAATTGAATGTTATTGGTGGATTGCGCAATTTTAGGAGTAAATTTTTTTATTTTCCTTCTGTGATTGCAATCTCAATGCGAGCGTGAATATGTCTGGATGTTTGCAACTGAGGTGATCTTTAAAGAGATGTCAGCTGATCCCAGCAAGTCTTTGATATCTCTTACATTGTCAGATTGTTATTGACACTCAAGGTTGTCAGCAAAATTAAGGGAGACGACATTGACTACGATTGTCTTATCACATACTTATACACTGCATTACATTATATATCATTTTATGTTCACTTTATTAGAGATAATCTCATTGTTTCTCTCTCTTACTACTTAAAGATGGCTGGATAGCTGTGCAAATCTTGCATCCTTAGTGTCCGAGCGCTATCCAAGGCATTAAATGATAAATCTTCTGTGCTGGCGGATGATGATACCGTATAATACAAACTTGTTTACGGCCGAAGCACAAAAGCACATAGCCACAGTCTGCAGACTCAGTCACTCATCTGCGAGCAGCTGCGGATGCCATCAATCCGTTTTATTCTGTTGACCTTTCTCTAATCCTCGCCTGTATAAAGCAGCTTCCACAGACATGAACTTCATGTCTGGCTCATCGCTAGAAGATACATAAGTGTTAAAAAGTAATACAGACATACTGTAAACACTCGGCTGCTATAAGTGACATTTCGACATTTACAGCTGTTTTAAAAAAATAAGCCTGATTTTTTTAACAAGTCCAAAAGTGTTGATTAGCAAGTGTAGCTAAATTATATAAATTGATTGCTTATTAGGATTACAAGTAAAATGTGTGTGTTATTGAATGCACAATTGATGAGAGAATTTGAGATTTAGAGACAGATTTACTAAATGGGGCAAATTAGCGTGAGAGAACGGAATTCTATTTTTTTAGCAATTCCACATTTTAAGCAATTCCAAAAAAGAGCAAATGGGAGTGGTAATATATGCGGGTTATTTACTAAAAACAGCTGACTTCTATAATGACCAATGCAATCTACTAAGAGCAGCGCAAATTAGTTTCATGGTCGCATATAAGCAAAGCTGATGAGGTGCGGGTGATCTACTTATGCCTGATGCGCTTGAGTTCAGCACCACGGACATCGCAGCTAAAAATGCGGGGTGTGAAATCTATTCAGCCTGCTGTTCTGTCTGCTATTGTTTAGTTGAATAACTTGCCTTTCCAGATGAAATGTGTGTTCTTCGGCATGGATTTTGTGAAATAATTGTATAAATAAATGTCACATATAATCCACTGCGACTTATATATGTTATTTCGTCTGACTGACGCATTTTTGATTGGTGCGACTTATACTCCGTAGCGACTTATAGTCCGGAAAATATGGTAGTAAGTCGCATTGCGTGAATCATTTATTCTCCTTCTATAAATTTGCCGTCTGAAAGGGAAACTCCTAGAAATGCATATGCAATAAGTTCAGTTGCCAAAATAACTAGACCACACCTTTTCAGTGCTAATTATTCACTTTAGTAATAACAGACGTTACTTAACGCCAAAATGATGGTTTGCGCTACCACAAGCTGTCTGTAAGTCTTGCTTTAAATATTTTAAGTAAATAAAAAGTGTTACCCCGCTGTCTCTAGTTTGACACACATCCTATTCTGAAACAGAAAATCCAGAGTTAATTTCAGGATTAACATACTTTACTTAGCGTTTTTACTTAACCTCCGTTCTGAAACAGGCCCCAGAAGTTGTGCATGGATTGCTAAACAAGCACAAAAACTTTTATTTTGCTATTTTTCTCCTAAAGTTAAGATTTGGAAGCAGTGCGAGAACTGACACATTTTCAATAAATAGTTTAAGGCTAGATGAAAGCGGAAGGTTGCTGTAATTTGGATAATTTGAAAGTTTTCTCTAATGGGTTCTGACCTCTCCAAACCGGTAGCTACACCACCAGCAAAATCTGTGCCCATTTTAAGAGTGATTGCGATGCAGGTGCTGTCCATCTGAAGGGAACCGTGCCCAGCAATCTAACCGATGCCAATTTAGCACACAGGTAAATATTCTGGCTCGGGTTCACTTTAAACAGTCCCTGTCAAACACGAAATTGAAAGGGCAGTAGACCAGCACACAAACTTACTCGTCTCTTGTTTGTCTGCAACTTAATGGGATTACTGATTGGGCGTATTTGGTAATGCCTTGTGACACACTGCGGAGAGCGATCGTGAATTAATCCTCGGGTTTATGAGGACGCTTATGTCATTATGCATCTCGGAATGGATTAAAATGCATATATTCATTAGTCTTGGGACTGTTAAAGAGATCTTGGCAACGTTTCTGAGAATCAATTTTCCACAGTCGTTCGCCTATTTACTGCATATCTGTTTTTATCAGAGCGCTGGCTGCGTTCGCACTGTACCCAATTTTGACTTGTTTTCCAAATCTGATCTTTTTCGAACAGATTGTCTGCACATTTTGCGAGTGATTAAGTCAGATCTGTTTGTTTAGATAGTGTAGATTATATCAGATGCTATGGTGATGATGCCTACAGTAGCTCATATCCACTACTGACTACATAAGCAACCAGATTTTGGGCTTTTGTGCAATTGATCCGGCACCCTTTTGGAGGTATATTCAACAAACAGAGGCTGTTGTTTTGGTTGAAATAGAACAGAGGTATGTGACTAAACTGTAAAGGATGTTTTTGACAGTTTTAAACGTAGCTGAGAGAATTTACCGGTTAGAGTTACGGTATGTTTGTCCTGTTTACACGACTGCACGTGATCTTGTCTTTTCACATGTCAGACCGTACTGACATCATGCACTCTCTACCAAGACAAGGACAAGTTTTGTTACACTGTTTAGTGATAGCGCAAGGAGAAAACATTGAGGGATAACAGAAAACTGATTTTTTTACCAAAAAAGGAATACACAGGAACACAGACCTTTGGGAAACCTTTCTCAATGGAAAATTATCAGAAATGTTCATATGCATATCATAAGATAAAAGTCCTCAGAAGGACAGCTCTGAAAGTTTGCGCAGGGCTCGAGGCAGACTCAGAAAAATACTCAGAAATAGGCAAGCTTTCAAGATCATAGTGACACCAAAAAGAATTGCAAGATTATTTTTCTATCTTGTTTTTTAGTCGATGATCTTTATAAAAAAGCTGTTTCGAAAATACCAAGTCACTTTCATGCTGCTTATCAAGAAAAATAATTTAATCAATAATAATATTTTTTAAATTTACAGAGACAAACCCTACAATAGTGTAAATTATATCATATTAGTGTGACGTATTCGTTTAAAAGCGGCTTGAGAAGTCAATAATGGTCCATAAGCTCCTAGTATGTGCCATTTAGGTATACATTTTGTACCTTGAGGTACTAATATGAACTCTTTTGGTGAAAATTTAAAACCTTGTTGAAAGGGTACTGCCCCAGTAGCCATGTTTCCATCACCATGATTTTATGAGCATATTAAAGTATTGCATCAAAAACGAGAAGCCAAATTTGGAATAAAAATACTTTAATTTGCAAAAAAGTTGTTGAGGTGGTTTTTGACTTTGTGCGAAAAAGAGTAAATGCAAATAATAGTAAATTTTGACGTAACAAACATTAAACCCACATGACTGATCGTCTAGCTGTTTCCGCTTTCGTTGTCTTTACCATATATGGGGCTTGACGTAATCTTAATGCCCTTGCTGCTAATCCCTGCATCAAAAATGCTGCATTCCTTCTTCTGTGCACAGCATTTAGGCAATTACAAGCTGCACTGCTAATAAATTAATCGTGATTGACTAAATGCAGTTCTGTCTCCATTTTCAAAGCAAGCCTTGTTTTGTTTACTGTTGGTTACTACCGTAGGTTACCAATATCACCATCATTCACTCGAACAACTAGATGGGAACGCACCTAATTCCTTTTTCTTTTTTTTGCGAATTTTGAAAGATTCGCTTCACGTTTGGATAGAAACCCTCTCAGCGCCTTTCTGTCTCTCTCTCTCTGTCTCTCTATGGTGTTTAGTTCCCTATGTGTGGAATTATAGGACTGGTGTCTTAACATCGATTGTTAGCTTGAGATAATCACTCACAGGATTAAGATAAAAATGCAGCAAAGAGTTTGAGAAGAACATGACTGATGCATTGCAAAATGTTTATGCACTGCTAATGATGTTTCGCTCTATTGATTATTTCTTCCCACTTAACCCAACGATTCCTTATATATTTCATGCAATTCTGTTAAAAGCCCAAAGCACACTTTTTCCTGTTCTTTTTGGCATGTGTATCGCTTTACTCATGTCCATAATTCACAATTTGCGAGATGTTATTTTGAGACTGACAGGTGCAGTATATTGCTGTGAAATATGGATTCTCATTGGAACTGAGGGGACAGCATTGTGGGTAACTGAAGCAGGAGGGAGTGAGTCAGTCGCTCAGTTTTTCAGTTTACAGCTTTTCACATTTACATAAACACATTTCTTGTCGACTTTCTCAAAACCTTAAACACAAAACCAAATCTTCAAACTACATTTAAAATCATTTCATCTGTTCCCAAAGTCAATTACAAAGCGTTCTATTGTAGGAACAGCAGATAACAACCATTCCAAACCCCTCCACAACTGCTACATTTGGACTGGATTTTGGTGGGATAACATAAACTATGTGAATGGTGTGAATACACAGTTAGCACGTTCCTGGGCTTTGCCAGACCACCATTAGTCTCTGTCTTACTGTGTCTCTTTGTTGTCCATGCACCTGACCGAGTGACACACCTTTCACATTCATCCAATTCATATCGACGTGTCATTTAGAGTTCTGGTCAATGACGACTCTTTATGTCTTCAGTCGCTCTTGGTGCCCGGTGACAGCTTCCTCTCTGGCGCTTATGCTACTGCAGGCTAATAGAAATGGCCCCCTGTTGCCATATATGGTAATGGAGACCTAGGATGCACTGGAGAAGTGCGGTTTAGGAAATTATACCTGCTGTTTGGAGCGACACCAGGTAATCCATATGGATCCTTGCTTTGATGCCGACAGTTGTGGCCATATTGTGAAGTTAATGATGCAGAAAGGATGAGAGCTCGACAAATATCAGTCTGCTTTTCCTGCTTATTTACTTGAAAATACATACATGGTTCTGTTTGAAAAAAGTATGCAAACTATGCCGTTTCTCGCCATGTATTGTGTGTGACACCCTGTTTGATTGATATTTAGGTTGTAATGTCGGCAGGGACTTACATTTTTAATTATAATATGATTAAACAATGCCCCCTCATATGGGATCAGGCTAATGATGTAGTAAAGCCAGTTTAATCCCTGTAAGAAAGACTCTACCCATCCAGTGAGAGCTCGCAGAGATGTCTTCTGCATGAAGATCAATCTCTCAGTATGAAGTCATTCGATTTTATGCCTTACCACATGCACATGCATGTATCATACAGCATCCCCGTGGGAAACTTCTTCACATCCTTTATTTCTTAATGAAAGGTCATTATAATTAATATACCCTATCAAGCCTGATTGTGTTATACTCCCAGTACGGCATATTTTGTAGGTTCCTTAAAGGGATAGCTCACCCGCGTGTTGTTCTAAACCTGTATGAGTTTTTTTTTCTGTTAAGAAGATATTTTGATAAATGTTTGTAACGCCACTTGTTTACCAACATTTATCAAAATATCTTCTTTTATGTTCAACAGAATAAAAAAAACTACATGAGGGTAAGTAAATGATAACAGAATTAACATTTTTGGCTAAACTATTCCTTTATTTTACTCCTATGCATGTGGCTAGCAGCATTTCCTCTCCAAGTATCCGAGGGCTCAGGTTGGAACCTCATTGGCTGCGGCTCAAAGTGCCGCCCATTGTGATATGTCACAACACATGACCCCGGCAGCTTGAAACGGTAGTGCACACCGCCAGAGCTGTATCCCCTAGCTTAACCTTTCATTGCCACCAGTATAATAAATCTGAATTGCTCTGTCGGTCTACATTCACGGCTGGCGTTGAAGCCTCGCTCTCGTCCGGACCGTTTTGTTTTAGGGTGGAATGCTGTGCAACATCATTCCCAGCTGCTGTCTACACTCAGCTTACGCTATAGGCTGGGTTAATTTACAGAAAGTTGGTCATTTCAGTCCTGATGTTGATTTCATTTGAACACAAAATACAATTATAGAAAATATAATGAATGCAAATGGAGACTGATGCCGGTCAACGCCAAAATAAGCAACATTTAAATACAGTATATTATATATTTTAAATCTTCAAAAGCTGTGCTATTCTATTAGCTAGCTATTAAATGTAAACAATATTTTACTATGTTTGTACCTCAACTTTGATGAATAAATACATACTTATTTTTTTTCAATGCGTGCATTTAATCTTTGTACAGTGCTTCTTGAATGTGTTAGCATTTAGCCTAGCCCCATTCATTCCTATGGCTCCAAACAAAAGTTTTATTTTGTGCCACCATACTTACTTGTGTAACTACTCATGTAACAGTCTTTAAATAAGGAAAACATGGAAGTGTTTGGTGGCTTCTAAATTCATCCCTGTTTGGATCCTAATGAATAATTGGGGCTAGGCTAAATGCTAACACATTCACCCTTCACAAGGCACGAGACCTTTCGATTTGCGCATTAATGTGAGGGGAAGTGGCGTCTTAATTCCCATTTTGATCAAGGGCTAGGGTCAAGGCGTAGGGATACATAGCCCTTAAAACGAAGTGTGATAAGGACCACACTTGAAAGAGATGGGTAAACGTTAACGTAGAAATTTCTTAGGAATACCGGCATCAAGACTTTTTTATGCCTGAACGTCGAACTGTGAAGGAGTCGCACAAATGAAAGTAACATTCTTTTCAGCAGTTTAATTGAGATTATATAATCACCCTCATGTTTTATGATACTTTCAATAAAGTGTTCAAGCGGTTTTAATTGTAATGTTTTTGTTTTGAATCGCTAGTTAAGCCGCTAGCTACAGTAGCAGCTAAGTTATGCACTATTTGTCAAGCTCAGCTCAGGCAATCGATACCACAACCTGAGACGACGACATCTTCTTTGTTTTTGTTAGTGCTTGTCGCCTCTGTTTACGTAGCAGCCAGTTAGCGGCAAGGAAATGTGACGCAAATGGTAATCGAGTGGTGTCTCATTTTTAAGAGGAACCATCTGTCTTACCCCTTCACTCGGTTTCGAGGGGCAAAGGAAAGACGAAGACAAAGGGGAAGGCCCTAAAAGTGCACGCATTGAAAAAAGATATGTATGTATTAATTTGAGAACATAGTAAAGTTTTCCTTTAAATACAGGCCCCCATATTTGAAATGTGACATTTGCATTTAACCCACCCTGGTGAGAAGTCAACAAACACACAAATGCAAGTATACTGTAGATCCGGTTCTGTGATACTTTTTGGTTCTTTTGTATCGTTTCTAAAGCCTCAGTCCCCTTTTCGTGAATGCATGGAAAACGCAACCAGTATTCAAAACGTGACCTTTATTTTTGATTGTGTGACCAACTTCTGTTGAGTTTAAATCCAACCTTTCCCAAAACGAGTCCCAGAGCGCCAAAGCATAAGGACGTAAGTATCCGTTAATCGCAATTGTCATTAAATTAGGATTATGTCTTCTTTGCAGTCCTCCGGGTCCCTCTTAATGAAAAAGTGTTTCCAACGAGAGCGTTAGTCGAGTGCCTGGTGTCTTTACTACGTACGGTCTAACTCATCTCCAATGCATAGCTGACATTTCCTCAGCTTGTCTGGAGAGCTCCCTGAACATACGCCAGCTCTATCTTCTGATTATTTATGTATAAATTCTCCTGCCGCTGTGCATGCCGCCATATGCAGATGCACAATTTATAGCGAGGAGAATGAATAAAGGTGTTATTTTGGAGTGCTTTTAAATTGATTTGTATCATAAAGGCTCAATTATGCTCTCAGTCATAGACGGCAAGGTAACGAGTGTTTGTCACCCGTGCGATGATGATGCTTTCGTTTAAGGCTGAAGATGTATTGTATATATTCAGTGTGCATTTCCCTGTCCACCACTGAATGCTCCAGTGGTTTCATTCAATGTTGTCCTCCAGTTTGGCTGCATGGAAGTCGGAAGTGCATGCATAATACATTTTGCTTTTTATTCCCCAGCTAGCAGTCACCTTGGCCTTTCTAAAGGTTAATTTGATATTTTATTCAGGTTTGCAAAGTATGACAATACTTTAGTTTTCTTTATCTGTAAATGAACTAGCAAGAGCACAGTAACTCAAAGCTGTCTGCTGGTCTTAGATGGTTTCCTAGCCTGAGGAGCTGACAAGTGCCCATCAACATCAGATCAGACTAGTGAGTCTTTCTAAGACCAGAAAACCATCTTGGTCTGGTTTAAGCTGTATTTTTTGTTTTTTTTTGTTAAACCAGTTTCTTATCAAATTGATTATGTTGTCCATAATCTAGAGCAGTGGTACTTTTTCAGCGTGCGTCCCCCCTCTTGTGAACCGTACATGGCTCCCATTTTGAGAACCGCTGATCTAGAGTATCATATTGTTTGTGACCTGTGTGGTATAAATTAAGCACGTTTTGCATGCATAAGTATCATTGTCCATTATAAACCAATTCACGATGCTGTATAATAAGAAAACAAATCATGCGCTCTACTCATTATACATGTTAATTTAATTTTGAAAGGTGGAGAAACTACTTAGTCTCTTCTTTGATCGTTCTTCATCAAAGCTCCGTAATGCACAAGAAAAACGCCCAGACGTTACTGACAAACTCTTTAAAGATGCAGCCGATTTCGTATGCATGGGATTTAGCTTGTATATCTCCATCTCCTGCCCCATCTTGCAAATGTGCAAGGTTATCTCGCACTCACCAACTGATGAATGAATGAGCATGCCGAGACTTTCAGATCGTCAGACTGCAAACCAGGTGAAAGATTTCCTGTAAGCCTAATATCTCATACTCTTAGGAGGAGATGTCCCACTGGGATCTGATCTGGCTGCTGGATCATGCTGACCGGAGGTCTTTTAAGCAAGGAGTGAGTGTGAAATGGATTTCACCCTGTTTTTAGGTTTCTTTGTTGTAGATAAAAGCACAAAAGCATGCTAATTTCCCTAATGAGAAGAAGAAATTTTGTGAGAATTTAGCCTCTAATCTTTTGACAATTTGCATTTGACAACGTGTTCTCATGGATAAACCTGAGAGAGAGAAAAAAATATATGATTTCAACTCAAACTGTTAATGTGTAGTAAGTAATTTAACATGGATTATTTTCATAAAAAGGCTGCATTTATTCTTATATGATCATTGAACCGTGTATAATATACATACAAAAAAATCACCTACATATATTTACATTCATGCATTTGGCGAATGCTTTTTTTCCAAAGCAACATGCAGTGCATTCAATCTATACATTTTTATCAGTATGTGTGTCCCCTGGGGATCGAACCCACAAACTTTGCATTGCTTATGCAATGCACCACTAACCGAGCCAAGGAATCTATTACCTATTCTAGTTTATATGCAGAGCTAAATTTTATGCAGGCCATGTGTAGGTTAAATCTTAATACACAAATTCCGTCCTCTCCTTGTTTTTTTTTGCGACATGAATATTTCTTAACATCACGCTAGAAAGAGAGAACTACCAGCCTGCTTTCAACTTGGCCGTCAAACAAATGTGCAAAGACAGGAATTAGGGGATAGTTTCGTTTCTGAAACTGTGCCCGTGAATCAGCAGTTTAGAGACGTCTAAGGGCGTTTTTACATTAGCACTTTTGGTACGCACCCGGGTTCGATTGACGTCAGAGTTCGGTACATTTGGATGATGTGAACGCTGTCTTCCGAACTCGGGTGAGCACCCGCGAAACATACTCTAGTCCGCTTAAAAAGGGTGGTTTGGGGTCCGGTTCATGTGAACTCCAGAACGGTTCGCTGCTGATGTGAGCGCAATCGTACCAAATTGCGGAAGTGAACTGCTGTTAATTACGTATTATGTGGAATGTCCTCACTAAGATACCAAAACAGTTGTGTGTGTGTGTGTGTGCGTGCACTTACCTTGACAACAAAATGCATAAAATGCTTGCTTAACTTTTGTTCCTATTTTTTTAAACCTTTGGTTTTATTTTCAAAGAAATAATACAGAAACGCACTTGCGTCTGTCTGCCGCAAATATACTAAAGTCGTTTCGACGACAACGGGCTGTCCGCCGACAGAAATCATCTCTCTGCTTGCAGTTCGTCAATCACGCTTGTCATCTTCTCATTTACAGCGGTTGCCAAGCAACATGAGTATGTGCCGGCTATAGCTTGATGATGCAAGCGTACCGCGGTTCGGATGCAAAAATAATATGTGAACACAGTCCATGGGGGGCATGGGGAGGGGGGAGCAATCGAACTCGGGTTCGGACCAGGCAATCGCACCAAATATGAAACCGCCCTGAGATCCTCTTATCCCCGGTGGAGCTTCCATGATCATGGATGTCAGATGTGACATTGAGGTGTTTGGAGGAGGTTCGTGTAGAACAGTGGTTCCCGCACCTTTTATCCATGGGGCTCCCCCTACCTACTCGTATTTATTAGTGGTGTAAATCAGATCAGTTCATTATGATGCTACGATATCTATTTTCTCTGCCATCAATGGGATTATTGCCGATACATCAAACACTTTTTCTGTGAAATTATGATTCAATTCAATTATCAATATTTTATATTATGTGCCTAGTTTTGGGGACTGAGGGTTTTGGGACACTGCAGAGGTTTTGACATGCTGTTACATTTGATCTTTTTTCACGGAGGTAGTTTAAAAAAAAAATTAAATTGAAAAATAAATTAGTTAAAAAAAATTAAGGTGTTAAACTTAGAGGGTGTGCACATCAAAGCTTTTAAACGCGTCTGAAAACGGCAGGCGGACATTGACTGGCATTTTTTTCTGCTGAGCGCTTTGATTGCTATAATACTTCTGCTTTATTTATCAGTTGTTGAATGATGCGCTGATTGGTTGTTGTGATGTTTATCCCGCCCCTCCTTCACTGTGATTGGAAGACTGAATGAGATTGACATTGACGAGCTGAGCTTTTCACTCAAAGTTGAATATTTTTCAACTCTAGGCGGGAAAAAATGCCAGCTGCTGGCTTTTTGAAAAAAGTGCCATGCTTCCATTGGAAACAATAGAAAACATACGCCGGCCGCCAGCGTAAACGCTTTAGGGTGCATGCCAGTTTAAGCATTTTATTTGTCGAAGAAGTGCTGCAGTGGTTTCTTTTAAAATATATATTTTTTAAAAACCAATGTTATGGATAGACAATACCACCTGTAGTGCTAAACACACGCTTGTCGTCTTTTCCTTTCGCTGTGTTTACGCTGCTACAACCACTTTGTTGCTGCATCACATTCTCTTGCTGACACTAGCGGATGAAAATAAACAGAAATGCACGGAAATGGACGTGGAGAGTGTAAATAAAAGTTACCTCATATCGACCCATATCGATGTATCGTTACGCCCCTAATATTTACAGAATATAATTAATATACATTCAAACACTGTTTTTTTTACGTTTTACAAAGCATTATGAATTTTAAGGTTGATGAATTCTAAGCTTAACCCCAGGTTGGGAGCCACTGATGTAGAAGATGTCTGTTTTTGGTGCTGAAGTGGGGGTGGTTGCACTCAAAAGGGGTTTGAAGGACCATGAAATATGATTCTGAGCCGGTTAGAGGTGCTTGTTGTTCACAGCTACAGTACATGGCTGTATGGGGAGTAGGTGTTGGAGTCATTGGCGTAGCAATGGCAGAGGAAGCCCTCGATTGGCAAAAGTCTCATAGCTGTAGGTGGTGGTGCTATGCAACTCTGGCTTTATACAGGATCAATCTAACTTTTCCTGGATGTAGAGTATATAATTATGAGACCATATGCACTTTTTACATTATGAATCATTTCTCATCATTATTTCAAAGACTCAAATATGTTTTACTCATATGTTTGCCAATGGTGGGTGAATTAGAAATATTGCCCATGAAAATTTCAAGTATTCTGCTATTTTAATAATATCAATACCAATGTTTAGCTGTTTTTATTTGCATATAAGTAACACAGAGACAAGTTATTGAGATAAAGCATCTGTCTTTACATCAGCCGATTCAGCTTATTGCTCTTACATGTCAATTTAAACCTTATCTAATATCTTACATTAGTCCCTTTCACACATACAGTCTTTACTGGTAATTTACTGGTAAATTGCCGTTAACATGTCATGTGTGAACAGAACCTTTCCGGTAAATCAGTGCTCCCAATTTACCAGTAAGACAGGTTGTAAGATTACCAGTAATTTACCGGTAAGCGCTGTGTGTGAACGAAAATTATAGGATTACCGGCATTTAGAACGGACGACGTCAGACCGTGCTGACAGCTTCGGGCCAATCATAGCGTTTTAATACAGATGGCGCGTTTACCCCCGCACTGTTTACTGACGTTTCCACACACACGCTGCTTGAAAGTTGAGCACACCTGAAGTTTACGTCCACATTTCTTCACCAAAGTTGTTTAAAACAGCTTACAGCTGAATTGCCGACGTCCTTAGCACGCCCTCTGTGAAGCCTAAAGTGCAAACAGTACTGTTGTTAAAAACGCATTTTCGGTTTGACGTCGTCTCATTCAATGTTGTTTGGTCATGAGCAACTTCGTGACTGTTTACCACAGACGTGAAAACAACAAAATACGGACCGTGGTTATGAACGACGTGGATTGTTTACAAATACAACACTGAGCTCGCCGCGTGCTACCGGTACTTCCGCTTTCTCAACGAATTTACCGGTATTTTGATACTGATGTGTGAATGATGTCTTACTGGTAAAATAACGGAACGCCACTGCGTGTGTGAACAGCACATTTTTGTATTTACTGGTAAATTCATTCTGATAAATTCATGGTAATTTACCAGAATTACTGTGTGAAAGAGGCTATTTACTAATAAAGTAAAGCACCTGGCAGGTATAACTCAACAAATACATTTCATGTGTGGTGCTTGGAAAATAATTTTGGACCTCCATGTTAAAACTCCTACCAAAATATGTCACATTAAATTACATCTTGCAGTTGAGTTTCTTGTCCTGATCCAAAGATTTTGTTTTGTTTTTATTTCATTTGTCTGGACTGCAAATGCCTGGGGCAACAGTGGCAAATTTGGCACCCAGAGCAGCCGGACAGACGTGGCCAGGAAAGGGCTGCGCTCCAGAATGGATTCATACACAAAGTAGCTCGGCACACACCAAGCTTTGAATGCAAAATGGTTAGGTGCTATGTGATCTCCAGGCAGTGTGCTGGAGATGTTGATGTTTTGCTGGATAACTGCATCCTTCACCTGCATTGGATCTGATGCCATTGTGTGTGTGTGTGTGTGTGTGTGTGTGCTTTATTACTAAGAACTTAATTTTGTCATTGCAGGAAGCTGGAAGGAGTCGTGTTTAACTGCAGCTGCCAAATCCGCTGGATCCAGCTGTGGCAGCAGAGAGGCGAGTCTGGACTCCATAACCAGCATTTGTACTGTAACAACGGCTTTTACAAGATCCCCCTACACCTGATGAACATCTCTCAGTGTGGTACGTGACACCTAGTTTACAGTCACTTACTGTAAAGTATGGTTATCATTATTTGGATAGTTAAAACATATTCTTCTGTTGGTAACAACGTTAACATTTATACATTTGGCAGACGCATTCATCCAAAGTGACTTTTATTGGTATGTGTGTTGCTTGTGTTCGAACCCAAGACCTTTTGTGCCGCTAACACAATGCTCTACCACTGAGTTATATAGAAACAGGTGTAGCCAACTGAGCTGGTTTCTTATATACAATGAAAATAGATAGGGACCAGCTGTCAAGCTCTAAAAAGAACAAAATATCACCACAAACCAGTAATTCGTAAGACTTGTGCACTATATTTCAAGTCATGTAAAGTCATAAAGTAGGTTTCTGTGAGCAACAGGTTGAAATTTGTCTCATTTTTCTCCGAACATTCTGCTTGACAGACCTGGTTACAGTTTACTTTCATTGTGCAGGAGGTAGCAGCTTTCCATTCAGCTATAAATTATTTAATGTTTCATTGAAGTAAGCCATGCATATGAAACATATGAACATTATTACTTAGAAAAATCTTCCGGTTTCAATGCAGGTTAAATTCTATTATCCCCATTAGTGACATATTGATAAATGCAGAAAAAGTCGATGCGAGTCTGGCAGTAAAGATTAAAACACACTTCTACTACTCTATGATATTTATACAGCTTGATGTATAGATCTATATCTTCATATGTTTATTATTTGTCATAAATTATTTGCCACACTGTTTTACTAATAGATATACCAGAGATGAGTGTAAGTCACAGTAACTTGACGGTGATGGAAGGAGACACAATCACAGTCACCTGTAATGGTTCGGGGGTGCCGGTACCAGAAGTGGATTGGACTGTAAATGGACTTCACTCCATTAATACTCACCAAGTAAGATTGACTCTTGCTTACAGCATTCTGATTAGCACTTAATGTGCATTTAAAAATATGTTGACCTTAGTCAAGGTTGATGCTATATTTACAGTGGTGTGAAAAAGTGTTGGCCCCTTTGCTGATTTTATTTTTTATTTTTTTGCATGTTTGTCACACTTTAATATTTCAGATCAAAGATAACACAAATAAAGTTTTTTATTATGAAGGGAAAACAAAATCCAAACGCATGGCCATGTGTGAAAAAGGTCTTGCCCCTTAAACCTAATAACTGGTTGGGGCACCTTTATCAGCAACAACTGTAATCAAGCGTTTGCGATAACTTGCAATGAGTCTGTTATAGCACTGTAGAGAATTTTGGCCCACTCATCTTTGCAGTTGTAATTCAGCCACATTTTGGAGGGTTTTTGAGCATGAACTGCTTTTTCAAGGTCATGCCACAGCAACTCAATAGGATTGAGGTCAGGACTTTGACTAGGCCACTTCAAAGTCTTCTCTTCAGCCATTCAGAGGTGCACTTGCTGGTGTGTTTTGGATCATTGTCCTGCTGCAGAACCCAAGTTCGCTTCAGCTTGAGGTCACAAACAGATGGCTGGACATTAACCTTTAGGATTTTTTGGTAGACAGCAGAATTCATATTTCCATTTATCACAGCAAGTCTTTCAGCCCTGAAGCAGCAAAACAGCCCCAGACCATCACACTACCACTACCATATTTTACTGTTGGTATGATATTTTTTTGTTCTGAAATGCTGTGTTACTTTTACGCCAGAAGTAATGGGACACACACCTTCCAAAAAGTTAAACTTTTCAGTTCACAGAGTATTTTTCCAAAAGTCTTGGGGATCATGAAGATGTTTTCTGGGTAAACTGAGACAAGACTTTATGTTCTTTTTGCTCAGCAGCGATTTGTGTTTTGGAACTCTGCCATGCAGGCCATTTTTGCCCAGTCTCTTTCTTATGGTGGAGTCATGAACACTGACCTTAACTGAGGCAAGTGAGGCCTGCAGTTTTTTGGAAGTTGTTGTGGGGTCTTTTGTGACCTCTCCAACAATTTTGGTTGGCTGGACACTACTAGGAATGTTCACCACTGTTCCATGTTTTCGCATTTGTGGATAATGGCTCTCACTGTGGTTCGCTGGAATCCCAAAGCTTTAGAAATGGCTTTATAACCTTTTCCCCACTGATAGATCTCAATTACTTACTTTCTCATTTGTTCCTGAATTTCTGTGGATCTCAACATATTAAATATACATGGAGGGGGGGGGGCATTTTTTCACACGGGGCCATGTGTGTTATAAAAAATAAAAAGTCAGGAAGGGGGCCAACACTTTTTTACACCAATATACTTTGATGTGATTGTAAAATACAGTAGTTTATTGCAGATAGACAGTTTTTATATTGTGCTGTACCATTAATAGTCAACTGATGAAATATTCCAATACATTTCTAATAGACATAACCTCCAAAAAAACATGGGTTGGGAAAATTATACTTCATCCAGAATTAAGCCCTGCTAAACCCCCCCCAAACCATTGTCAAGATGGTCTTCTTGGGCTTGAACCACACTGTAAAAAAAAACTTTGCTACCTTAAATTTTTTGTTAAATCAACTCAGATTTACAAGTCATGTCAACAGAGATGTCACAACTTATAAAATTAAGTTGACTTTTCTCAACTATATTTTATAAGTTATAACAACTCACCTGTAGTTATAACAACTCATCTCTAGTCAAGATAAATAATAGTAAGTTGAAATGACTTGTAAATCTCAGTTGATTCAACAACAAAACAAAATTAAGGCAGCAAAGTATTTTTTACAGTGCAGCTACTCCAGCCAGCTTAGCCTGTTTTCTTTATTATTTATTATTATTTACACTAAAATGTATATTAAATTATGTCAACCTTGATGAAGATCCATTAAACGAGTCAGTTGGAGTCTTCAGTGGCTAGTTACGCCACCAACCATTGGTTAAATCTAAGCAAACTGATATATATTGTGCTATCTCCTCCTCCAATCCAATCAATACCCACCGAATGTCCACTCTATCAACTTAACTCTGGTCAACGTCAGCCGGGAGGATAACGGCTTCATGCTGACCTGCATTGCAGAGAATATAGTTGGGATGACTAATTCATCCATACAACTGTCAGTTCAATGTAAGTGCCTCTTATTCACCTTCTCTAATTTTACTGGCTCCTTATGCATTTGGCCAGTGCTATTAGCCAATGCATTTTGGTGTATGTTGACTGTGAATCAAACCTAACATCCTTGTTGCATGTGTCCTACCCAAAATATGCAAAATACTGACTTTTTGGATCATTTGCATCTCCTCTTATTTTAAATATAAGAGTTTATCACAAACAAAAAAAAACAGTAGTAAGCCTAGTATTAATTTAGATACGCTAAAAGCAGAATCAATGTTAACGCCAAAATAAGTAGATGAAGATTTAACATTTAAACTGACAGCATGTATTTGACTTCAAATGTTTCTGTTTACTTTCTATGTTGTTATCTAAAAACTGAATTAATCCTATCAAACCTTATTAGTCTAACATATCATCCAGCGGTAGTAATATTATTATTTGGACAATGAGTCCAGCTATTATTTATATATATATATATATATATATATATATATATATATATATATATATATATATATATATATATATATATATATATATATATATATATATATATATATATATATATATATATACAACAGTTCTTTCTGGTTCTCGAATCTGATTGGCTAAGACCTATGCGATATTGTGCTGATATCGGCACGGTAACGGCTTCACCTTTCGTATCATTCCGCCACCTAGTGAATGGAGGTCCTAAGCAGGCTCATCTGTGAATGGAAAAACACAGACGCCCTGTTTTGAATCACTCTCCGTTTGTCTCATTAGTTTACTAGCTCATAAATCAGTCTGTGAATCCCCAATCGGAAGTTATTCCGTCAAAGATCAGCGCTCTTGGATGTTACGTTACAGTTAATGGGAGAAATGTCTTGTCACATCGTGTGGACGATTAACACTTGGAAAGAGGAATATAAACACTCGTTTTTTTTCTGGAGCTATATTTCTTATCAGAACGCGAAAACACTGTGGAACTGCAGGTAAGCACCGCAGCTTTTAAATGTGGACATTGATCATTTACTTTATCGTGACGTGACTATTAAGACATGTTATGAGATATCGCCACTGATATATTTATAAGCAGCATGCAAAAACATATCTCTGACACTTATAAAACCGTTTTATATAGTACTGACAAGAACAAAGTTTAATAATAATAATCGAGTGCTCGTATCACGTTAAGAATAAATGAGAAAGCAATAGTAACGTTATACAAGTAGTTTTATTAACTTTTACCTCGCGCCAAAACAATAACAACACAAAAGACACTAAATATGAATTAAAAAACAAGTAATAGTTTGATCATGACACCAAATACTGCTGATTTGATCTCATTTTGACGATCATAAACAAACAAGGCCAACATGAGAGCCAGGGTATCTCTGTTAGAGGTGTAGCCCAGAGAGGGCGGTGGTCAGCGGGGCGAGTGAACACTGACGTCCGCTCATGCTTTGGTTCTCATTCGTACCGAATCTCACTAAGCAAACGTTCAAACAGGCGCTATCTTTACTAATCGACTGCAGATTTAAATATAATACAGATACATTCTCGACTGAACTAATCTTAAAACTACACTTTGTGACCAAGAAACGGTAATATAAAGTAACGGCTTTTCCGTCCATTGAGTTGTATGAGCTTCAAAGCAGCCGAAAGTTTTACCTGTCATTCTGGCCGCCCTCAAATCCGTGGCGGAAGAAGTAGTTCTCAAACAAAGAGGCTTTTAAAATAACTCCGTTGTTGTTTTCTAGTTTTCGTTTTTCAAACGTGTGCCGTCGAACTGTTGTATAAAAGCAATATCGCTCTCGGAGTCTTGTGATATAGCTCTATATCATCACGGCTGTGATTGCCTGCGGCCTCGTGCCTCTGGCCTAATCACAGCCGTGATGATATAGAGCTATATCACACTCCTACTCGAGCGATATTGCTTAAATATATATATATATATATATATATATATATATATATATATAAAACCTATTATATTGTTTATTAGTTTTATGATTATTTTATGATTAATCTGTCTGCAAAACACTTTAAGTTTGCAATATTTTCATTTAAATGTCTGCTTTGTTGTATGTTTTTAAAAGAAAAATAACCACAATGAAGCTAACAATATGAGAAATTGTTTCACCAGGCCCCTTACAACCCACTGTGTTGTGTTTTAGGAAAGCCATTTGTGTAGCTTATTGATCTATAAAAGAGAGGGCTGTTCTTCTTCTGGTCTTTTAACTCGAAAAAAGGCTATAAGGGTAATATTGAAGAGATATATCAATGTTTTTTCAGTTAATGGTAAAAGAGTTGTGAGGGTGTGTAATTTTCAGGGTCTGTTCTGGGAGGGGTGCGTGGGTCTAGAAAAAGATGTTTTTGTAAATTTGTAAGATTTTAACAAAAGATCTTAATGAAAACAATCAAAACGTTTTACAAATTTACAGGAGATCGTCATGTGACAGTGGGAAAAAAAGAGCAGTACACGTTGCTCTGCTGTGTGTAACTATGTAAAATAGCTGTGTTAAATTTAACCCTGTGTTACTGTAGACTGTGCCACGCTCACCCCTAATTGGAGGCTGTTTTAATATTTTTCGTAAATCTGGTGTGTGCCCACCGTTATTTGTTTAAA
Organism: Misgurnus anguillicaudatus; assembly: GCF_027580225.2. NCBI lineage: Eukaryota > Metazoa > Chordata > Actinopteri > Cypriniformes > Cobitidae > Misgurnus > Misgurnus anguillicaudatus. The sequence goes on along the minus strand of NC_073342.2, from coordinate 15,403,519 downwards.
AACTGTAATTTAACGCTTGTAGAATGTCACCCCCCTTAAAGGACAAGGTCGGTATTTTACACTTAAAGCCCTGTTTTCAGATTGTTTATGACTAAATAGAACGGTTTTGACTGAAATTTCGACATATGCGGCTGCCCCGAGAATTTTCTGGTATTTGTTGTTTCACCTTTCACCACTATAATGGGTTTATAGGTGCACTGGAACAATCCTTCCTAAAATTTATTAAACTTTTGTTTACAAAGACGTGAAACTCATCGAGTGGTCAGGGGTGTTCACTGATATGCTCACACAAAAATCAAATGCAAAAGATGCCCTCCAACAGGTGTTTTATCATTCGTTGTAAACTTGTGGACCTATTTTTCCAAACACCTCACACCCGTACATTCTTCCGCTGAGAGCTTGATTAATAGACACTCCAGCCCAGTTGGTGGCGATAATCCACCTTTGCCAATTGAAAAAATACAAACAAGGTTCCTGGCGCGGAGTAATACCGTACCTCACAGCACATCTAATACAAGTCAATGGAGTTGGACAAAAACTACGATAAAACCTGTTGGATTTTTGTGTGAGCATATCAGTAAACACCCCTGACCACTCTGTGAGTTTCACGTCTTTGTAAATGAAAGTTTAATGCATTTTAAAAAGTATTGTTCCTGTGCACCTATAAACCCATTATAGAGGTGGGAGGTGATACAAGAAACACCCGAAAATACTCGGGCCAGCATCATATGTCCAAATTTCAATCAAAATCGTTCTATTTCATCATAAACAATCTGAAAACAGGGCTTTAAGTGTAAAATACCCAACTTGTCCTTAAAGTTTTTGTAGCTACACTAGTATCACATAATATTGTTTCTTAAGTGTATGCAAATATTTATTTAGCCATTTCAAATGGATTTGTTCAAACATACACTCGATTAGCCTGGGATTTTCACCAATAATGAAAGCAAGCAGAAAATCAAAGCATGAAATGGCAAACAATTGAAAAGCACAGCTTCGTGATATCAAACAGCACCTGTTTCCATGCGCTTGGAATGAAAAATGACAATTAAAAATGTTTTTATTAAAAGACCGCTTCTGCCAGCTAGATACAATTACAGTACATGGTAATCTGAGGCTGCTGTGTTGCGTCTGTATTTACATTTACACTGAATAGTGTTGGCAAACAACAATGTAACATAATTCTTCTCACATTCAATATCTATTGACTGGGAGAGATTTGCTTAGCACTGCAAATTTGTGGAAATTTGATTCTCTCTCTCTCTCTGTGTGTGTGTGTGTAAATTTCCCTCTCTGTGTTTGAAAAATCATTGTTTCCTTTAGATTTAAGGAGCACCTATCGTCCGATTCACGTTTTTACATTCCCTTTGGTGTGTAATTATTACATGTTAACGATATGCAAAAGATACAAACCCCAAAGAGTTATTGTCTTCAACGTAAATCTCTTTTCTTGGACTACAACAAACACACGGATTGTAGGCAACTGTTTACTTCCTGGGATTGGTGATGTAGACAAGACCGACATTATCATAAATCCTCCCGCTTCGGACTCACAACCTGTAAGTTAACTCCTGTTAGCATTGCATTGTGAATCTTTCAAACATGGTAACGAGCGTCACATTTTCGCCTGACGTCAGAGGTAGTCAGGCCAATTACAACGTACAGATTAGCTGGCCAATCAGGGACACAGAGCTTTTCAAATCCGTGTGTTTCAGGAAGAGGTTGAAATTTTTTAACCATAAACCACGCGGACACATTGTATTACAGCAAATACAAAAAAAATTGTTTTAGCAATGAAATAGGTGCTCTTTAAGCTAAATTTAAGATCATTGTTGCCTTTAGATTTGAAAGAAATTCTATTTGGAGTCTTTGTGACCATGATAGTTCATATTAGCAACATAATTTAATCACACACACACAAAAAAAAACATACTCTCAACTCATCATTCAGTGCTTTGTGATCATACAAAAATGTTTTCACTGTAAACAAAATGCAGCATACATTTACAATAACTTGGTTTTGCAAGTCAATTCAACCTACTATTTTAAGTTTTGATCTATGATACACTCTTAGAACGAATGTGTTAAAAACAACACAATCAGTGTTAGATTAGGGACAACACACTAAATGCGTTTTCCCAGAATATACACATCTCTGTGTTATTATTGGAACAAATTTTGTGTTACTTTTAAGTGACACAAAATGTAAAAAGGATAACACAAAAAATTGTAAAAAATTAACACATCCTTTCTTAGAGTGCAAGTTGACATTATAAACTTATAAACTTATAAAAACAAGTTGAAAATGTCTAACTTAACTTGTTATTTAATCTTAATTCACGTTAATTTCAGCATATACTAACGTTTTTTTTTTTACTATTAATATTATTTATTGTATAATAAGCTAATATGAACAATTGTATTGGCATCAACTAACATTAACAAAGATTAATAAAAGCTGGTAAACTGTATTGCTTATTGTTCACTTAAGCTAATGCATTTCCTAATGTTAAAGGTGCAGTGTGTAATTTTTAAAAGGATCTCTTGACAGAAATGCAAAATAATATACAAAACTATATTATCAGGGTGTATAAAGAGCTTTTTATAATGTACATGTTTTTATTACTTTAGAATGAGACGTTTTTAACTACATACACAGAGGGTCCCCTTACATGGAAGCCGCCATTTTGTGCCGCCATGTTTCTACAGAAGCCCTTAAAGGCGGAGCCCACGATGTTTGAAAAACGCTTTGAAAAAGGAGACGGCCCGACTACCAAAACACACTTATAGGCAATCAGCAGTAAGGAGCGTGTCTACTAACCGACATCCTTGCCGTGTTGCGTATGTGGGGGGCGGGTCTATCAACAGAAGGTCCAGATTCTATTGGGGTAGGGGCATGTTTGTTTAGGTGATTTCAAATATCAACATTGGCTTTCAAACATCGTGGACTCCGCCTTTAACGGACAAACTTTTTTCACTAAGTTGTCTCCATGTTTTTCTGGTGCCGGCTAGGTTCTCTATGCATTTCTAAAGCAAGGGGTGAGCAGTGGACTAAGCCGTTGGTTGCAATTCAAAGCCTCACCACTAGATGCCGCTAAAATTTACACACTGCACCTTTAACAAACACAACCTTATTGTAAAGTGTTACATTTTTCTATGTTTCTTTGTCAATTTAAGCGCAGTAGTGCCATATTGTAATTACCGTAATAAGAAGATATCAACGTGTAAAAACTGTTCACGTCCTCGTTGAGCTCGTAATTACAGCTTATAGATTGGGAGTTTTCTAAAAGCTACGACTTGTAGCACTTGACCGCTGCAACCTCACAAGGTTATCATTGTTACTTGACGCTTAGCAGAAGCATTAAAATGTTTAATGTTGTAACTATTTATTTTACAGCTTGCAATAATTTTCTTTTACGTGGTTTCATTTTGCAGTTGTGACCATTGCAATAGAAATAATCATAATAATAATCAATTCTTCAAGTTAAATGTAATGTTGCTGTAATTAATTGGCATATACAAACCATAAAGAATGAATACATGCAAACTTTGCATCTTCGAAGTGAATTAACCACATATCCTTGATGAATGTTTAATAGAAATGTATGACATATTTACAGCATAATAATCGTTGACCGTTAGTGTCCGGTATGCGGCGAGTGGAAATGCGAAAGAGTTTATGGACTGCAGTTGTTTTCTGCTCCTGGCTCTGTGCCCTCTCTCCACGAAACGTGCGCTCGCCCAAACACTTGATGACCAGCCAGACGGTTAGCTCGGGATCTTCCTGTCCAAGAGGCAGGATAACAGATCAAACAAACATCCGTGCGGACAACCTGTGCTGTGCAGGCTAAAGCCCCACTCATGCATAAACGCAGTGTGATTATCCAAGCTCACCGGACTTACGCTGGACAAATACACAAGGATTGTTCGTTTAAGAAGTTTTTTGTATTTTATTGTTTTCCCCATAGATCCTCCTGTCATTATAAGTTTCGAGGAACCCGAGAAAAGGCACGACACATGTATGCTCTTCACGGTGCGCGGGCATCCCCTGCCCACCCTGCGGTGGTTTTATAAGGGCATGGAGTTGAAGCCAACCGACTACATCCACCCAGAGATGGCCGTCTATCAGGACAATCTGGAGGGATGCCTTAAGTTTCAAAACCCCACCCACCACAACAATGGCAACTACACACTAGAGGCCCGCAACTCTCTGGGTGTGGCTGTCAAAACCGTTTGTGCCCACTTCCTGAAGCCACCTTTTGCAGGTATGTCACATATACATTAAATATTGGGCATACAATGCCATGGCAACTAAATGTTCATCCTCAATCTGTGCAAAAATAGTAAGGTTGGCACGTCCTAGAGAGCATTTCTAAGATTAGAAGTGTTATACTATATTACAGATCATGTGTTAAGAAACAGAACAGGCTGAATGTTGGTTATGAGTAACGTATTAACACCAAAGGTGAGAATCCACTCGCTTCATAGATAAATATAGATACAAACCTTCTCTCTTAAAGTTCACGTCTCTTGGTTAATGCTAAGCTATAACAAGTAGGGCGTGTGAATGTTCTTAATATATTCACAATCTTACAAAGGTTCAGGGTGACTTGAGTAAAAGGTTTATTAATAAAATGACTTTTAAATGCATGACTTGAACTGAATAATAAAGATAAAGCAGCCAATAAGAGTCCAGAATAGATGGACACTCTTTAAAAAAAAAACATTTTGGGATAAGACTGCTTCATGAAATGCCAACTGGACATAAAAAGAAATGCCAGGCAAAAGGTGATTATTGGGTGTCCATATTTGACCCAAACATGATCTAAATATGCTGGGTTGTTTTAACTCATTTTGGGTCGAATTTACACATTTTCTGGGAAATACATAAATACATAAATACATAAATACATAAATACATAAATATATATATATATATATTAATGGTGTCACGATTTCGATCGAAATTAAGTCACAACCTCGAACTTCGAATTAAAAAATTGGATCGTCGATGCTGCCACGCCCCCAAGTCACGTCGGCTTGCCAAGCGGGGGAAAATAAACTCTCAGAAGTGCCTTTAAAAACATCCATCCAGCGGAACGCGATTTATATTTTAAACAGAGGGATGTATTGCTACAACTCCTTGAAATGCATATCATAAACAGGATTACTACCTGCACGAGAGAGCCGCCAAGATGCAGCGGGTTATATTTTAAACAAAAGGTATAGTTTGCCTCAGCTCGCATGAAACGCATAAAACTGAACAAATACGTAAGAATTATTACTTTAGTTTATGTTTAGACTTTGGACAGATGCGAGATGCGCATGCACGTGAGACAGAGAGAAGCGCAGCTGCTTATGAAGCACCGGATTTAGTTCAGATAATAGGAGTCCAAGACGCGCGCATTGTCTATCTGCGTGCAAGAAGGAATTCTCTCTCTACAAGCTCTCTCGCGTAAAGTAAAGCCCACAAACCCCCATGCGAGGAAAAGCACGCAATGTGCATGTTAATGTGAAACTATAATAATAATAATAATAATAATAATAATAATAATAAAGGCATATAATTTTTTGTCTTAAAAAAAAATTCATTTAAATATCGAGAATCGAATTGAATCGTGACATCAGAATCGAAAATGTAATCGAATCGAGGATTTGGAGAATCGTGACACCCCTAATATATATATATATATATATATATATATATATATATATATATATATATATATATATATATTAGGGCTGTCAAAATTAACGCGTTAATAACGCGTTAACGCAAATTCATTTTAACGCCACTAATTTTATTAACGGAGATTAACGCAACGTGCAATTTCTGTTTGACCCTTGGTCCAGCCCATAGTTGAATGAACAGAGACGCAGACAAATGTGAACCTGTCTAAATGAGTCGAAAGTTTTCATAGAAATAAGAACATTACGCAAATCGTCTACCAAATCCAATGCTCTAAATGCTCGTTGGACATCTGATATGATCTTTATTTATACGTCTGAGAGGTGTAACGTTACCGTCCTCCTAATGCTTAATCTAATACAAAAATGCGTCTCAATTCATTTTGGTTTCGCTTTTATGCATGACTTAGAAAAAAGACTGCTAGATGTTAAAAGAGTCATTAAGAGAGATAAAGTTCGGTACCTGATTAATGTTAAAGAGTTATTAAGAGCGACAAGACTCAAAAGCGATCCCCTCACGCTGACTGACTGATATCTGAAGCGCGTGCAGACAGACGCGCGAGTGCGCGACCCGGATATATAGACATCTACACAAAATTATAGTTTTACAAATATCTGTTTTGATAAGAATTCACGCAGGTAGGATCTATAATCTGTTATGTTTTAAGTAAATGTTTGGTTAACTGTTGGGTGAAACTATCTGATGTGTAACATTATATTAGATCACTTAGATTTTAAGCAGTCTGTCTCAATGTCAATCAAACAAAAGGAAAAAAAGTTGAACATACATTGATGATGTTTTTGCTTTGTGTGCTAAATCTATTAGTTTTACCAGTGATTTTAAGGTATTGATGTGGTAATATAATGTATGGATGTGGAAATGTTTGTGGTAATTTGACTCTTTCAACTTCAAACACGTGTAGTTCTGTCATATTTTGTTATATTTCAACAAATCATGCATTGTTCTATGTTTTAATAGAGAATGTCAAAATATGAACAACTATTTTTTTTAAATTTGCTAATTCCGACAGCACAGGTCATAAATGATGCAGCAGCAAACAAAAATGGAGAAAGAAAAATCTTCTAAAGGAAAATTCATATACAAAACAATGGCTGGTGATTCTGTTAAAATGTAAACAGGCTGTTGTTAACATACATTTGCATAAAGCATCTATATATGTATATATGATTAGAATATTAAAAACCTGAAAAGTGTTAAATTAGGGTAAATTTAGAATGGATAAAAATGTGCGATTAATTTGCGATTAATCGCAGTTAACTCATGAAATCATGCGATTAATCTAGATTAATTTTTTTAATCTATTGACAGCCCTAATATATATATATATATATATACATATATCAGTCCTTCCAGAAAAACACAGAGTTTTTTTGTGATTGTTGCGGGCAAAAATCCTTGATCTTGCGACACTTTTTCTTAAAAAAAATTATGAGAAGAAATTGCAGGAACTTGCCAAAATTGGGTGAATTGCAGATTTTCATTGATGTTCACGTCGCATAATTACGTCACTTCCTAACGTTCCCATGACAACAGGGGACATGAGTGCGCTTGTGTGAAGTAAATGCAACAATTTTCAACTTTCTGCTAAGATGTGACTTTTTGCTACAAAATTCGGGGATTATTTTTTTATTTTTTTTTATTTACCCTTTATTTTACCAGGTGATGTCCCATTGAGATATTCAAATCTCTTTTGCAAGGGAGCCCTGGAGCAACAGTTACACATTATAAAATCATGCGATATTTTGCGAGCAGAAATCTGCAATTTATGCGGTGAAAGTGTGGCATATTTAAAAAATGCGTCCCTTGCATAAATATGCAGACTTTGGCTGATTATGCATTGAATCACATAATCACGTTTTTTTTTTTTTTTTTTTTTTGGAGGGACTGATATATCACCAAATTTTACCAAACTATAAGAGCACTTCAAAATATGTTTACTGCTGAGCTCAATGTATTCATATCTGGTAATCATATATCACTTTGTGTCATTTTTTTCCTCAACAGACTACTCAGATTGTAGTAAGTTCCTCTCTTTAATTATCTGATGCATGCATTTTTATATCTTATCATTTGTTTTGTTTATCATAAACCAAGAAATGGTCTAAAAAGAAGTCATGAAGTCTAAAGAAACAAATAATTGCAGTCTGGCTCCTTGGTCTATTCTTTAGTTGGCTGGTGCCCGTGGAGTTGGACGTGCTGTCATTGGACCAGTTTTGTATTTTTAGTATAGTGACTGATATGAAAACAATGGGGGTGTATTTTGGATCTAGTTCCTAATGGCAACAACCCTTTCAAATTCAAACCACCTTTGAAAGGGTGCATTGACAAAACCAGTCAAGTTATCGCCTATGATAATAATATCAAGTGAAGAGTTTGGTTCCAAAACGTGATAAACGCCATTTTAAAGGTTACCACCAAAATCAGTATTGTATCAGGTCAGTATTAAAAAGAAAATGCTTCATTTTAAGCAAAATCTGATATCCGCAGTGTTATTCTGTCATATTTTCTCCCTTTTTTCCAAAACGCGTTAAACGGCAGTCTTCCTTCTCTGCAGAATGCAATAAATCCGCTCAACAAATCACAACGCACCATTCCACGCATCGTGAACCGCAATGGTGTTGAATACACACAGAATCCTAGTTTTTACAGAAATTAGTAAAAATGGATTTATTGCATTTTGGAACCAAACTCTTCAAGTGTTCTTCAATGCCTGTACAGTATTTTTGCCTATGATCTCAACAGATTCATAATTGGTAACTAAATATCACTTTGTGTTTGTTTCTGTCATTTTTTCTCAATAGACGACTCAGATCATGGTACGTTTCTTCTTTTTTATTATCTGGTGCATGCATTTTTGTATCATATTCATTTGTTTTGTTCATCATGAAGCAAAGAATGATCTTAAAAGAAGTCTAAACAAACAGTTAAAAGCATTTTTCCATTTTTTGAACCAGTTCTTTGAGACGAACAGTCCAAAAGAACCAGTTCATGAAAAAGAGTCGGACTTCCCATCACTAGTTCTCGATGGACAAAATGAAGTCCAGCCCTAAGTTTATTCTCATTTAAGAAGCCAACTCATATATATACATTATGACGCTGAAAATAAGACGATTGCTACTTACGTTTCATGCTGACTTAAAACGCAGGCCTGTTCTAACCTTAAATCTACTCAATCATTTAAGTCAAGGTTAAAATTTAACATTGAGTCGTGATTTGATACTCGGTCCCTGTCCTTCAAGAGACAACGTTTTACACTGATACCACCTAATGTACTACATTTAATAAAGTTGACACTGGGGAAGTGTCCGAATGACAGATTGTTTCTGTCAGAGCTGTGAATAAAGTTAGATGGTTTTGCTTGGGAAGAATACATCCATATGTGCCTAACTCTATGAATGTGGTGTATGAATGGGTGTTGCGAATGCCCGCCAGCCAGGTCTTGCTTAATATCCTGCTTAGTAGAGAACAGGAAAATACAGCCTAAGGGTTCTGTTCAATACTGTATGAATAACAATGGTGGTGTAATGTTGGATCTGGTTCTTAATAGCAATAATTAATCAATCAAATCTAATCAAACTCCCCAATATATATTAAGTGAATAATACTGAATAAAGTATAATGCTTAAAATAGTAGCCCAGTGTGACCACACAATGCATCCATCACCTTTTTAAAGGCAGGGTGCACAATTTTTGAAAAACGCTTTGGAAAATGGAGTCGGGCCGAGTACCAAAACACACTAGTAGCTGATCAGCAGTAAGGAGCGTGTCTACTAACTGACATCGTTGCCTGGGTTGCGTATGTGTGGGGCGGGTCTATCAAAAGAAGCTCCAGATTCTACTGGGGTAGGGGCGTGTTTGTTTAGGTGATTTCAAATGTCAACATTGGCTTTTACAATTCATGCACCCTGTCTTTAAAGTTATGTTAAATTATATATGAAAATTAAATCAAGTGTCTGTATATTTACTGATGCTCTCGACATATTCATATCTGGTAATTATGTATCACTTTGTGTTCGTTTCTTTTCTCCTTAACAGACTACATAGATTATGGTAAGTTCATCTAATTGATTAAATGGTGCATGCATCTTACACTAATAAGACAGTATCCTTTAAAAATGTCCTAATAAGTACCATTTATTTTTTAGTACCAATTTGAGGTACTAATATGCACTCTTTTGTACCAGTATGTACCTCTGATGTGCTAATATGTATTCTTTAGGTGCAAATGTGTAGTTTTTGAAAGGGTACATCCCAGTGACAGCTGTACCATTTTATCTGACAGTGTATTTTTTTTATAATATAACAAAGAATGATCTAGAAAGAAGAGAACAGGAAATTACAGCCCAAGGCCCTCTGTTTTTCCAGAGGCCATCTTTTTTTTCCAATGGAAGCGCCGCGTTTTTAAAAACGCCGGCAGCTGGCAAAGTGCTGAGCATTTATTCCTCTTGGCAGTTCTTACTGGTCTCCAAGAGTTGAAAAATTTTCAACTTTGGAAAAAACTCAGCCGTTCAATCACAGAGGAGGAAAGGCGGGACAAATACCACACCAATCAATTGGTACATTGTACAGCGACTAATAAGTAAAACAGCATACCAGCATATCATAGCAACCAAAACACTAAGCTGAAGAAATGCTGCCAAAGCCCACATTCCGGCGTTTTCAGGCGCGTTTAAAGGGATAGTTTACCCCAAAATGATGACTCACCCTCATGTCAGTCCAAACTCGTAAGACCTCGGTTCATCTTCAGAACACAGTTTAAGATGTTTTATATTTAGTCCGAGAGCTTGTTGTCCCTTCATTGAAAATCTATGTGCGGTATACTGTCCATGTCCAGAAAGGTAATAAAAACATAATTAAAGTAGTCTATGTGACATCATTGGGTCAGTTAGAATGTGTTGATGCATTGGAAATACATTTTGGTCCAAAAATAACAAAAATTACGACTTTATTCAGCATTGTCTTCTCTTCCATGTCTGTTTTGAAGTGGATGCGCGAGACTAAAGTCATGTGACTGCAGTGACGCGGCTGACGTGTTATCTGGTGCGCCCCAGCTGTTACTTTTGTGTTTTTTTTGCAAACATGTCGTCCGGCTAACGATAACACGTTATCCATGTCACTGCAGTCAGGTGACTTTACTCTCGCGCATGTGCTTTACAACAGACGCGGAAGAGAACACAATGAATAAAGTTGTACTTTTTGTTATTTTTGGACCAAAATGTATTTTCGATACTTCAACACATTCTAACTGACCCACTGATGTCACGTGTACTACTTTGATGATGTTTTTATTACCTTTCTGAACATGGACAGTATATCGAACAAAGATTTTCAATGAAGGGTCAACAAGCTCTCGGACTACATATAGAACATCTTAATCTGTGTTCCGAAGATGAATGGAGGTCTTACGAGTTTGGAACGTCATGAGGGTGAGTCATTAGTTACATCATTTTCATTTTTGGGTGAACTATCCCTTTAATTTTTGTGATGAGTTTCAATTTAGCTAATAATTTGATGCTATAGAAATGGGGCGTGTCGTTGTGATTGGCATCATTAAATTGGGCACCCGAGCGTTTGTGCGGACGTTTGATACCGCGGCTTCACTTCTGGCTCCACAGAAGATTCCTTCTGCACATGCCCTAGCTCCAAACTAATGTTTTTACGCAACATGGCAGCGCCCGTGATCTGACATTTTTGGTTTCATTCATTACAGTGGAAGGAAGCGATGTCGCGTCATCTATCTTTTTTACAGTCATTGGTTTAAACGCATTGGTGGAGAGTGCTTAAAAGATCTGTACATTATCACATGAAAAACAATTGCAGTGTTATCTTTGATCTGACTCTAAAAAATCAGGGCTTATCAAATGCCTTAACATATTAAATGAATAATAACCCAATGTTTCTCTTAAAATTGTCACCTAATGTGACCATACGGACTACCGGCACATTCGGGAACTTGACTGTAAATTTCGTCACCGCCCATTTTTGGGGGATAAAAAAGCAGACCTTCCATTGGCTTCCAGTCAAAATAGCAGAACAAAGCAACGTTTTTACACAGCCGGCAGGCGTAAATAACATGAAATCACTCAGATTAAACATGTTGAGTATTTATCTGTCCACCCTGCCATAGAGCCCGAAAGATACATTAACACATTTAATTTGGTCAATATAAAAAGTCTCTTTCATTCTCCCAGCGTCAAATTTGTGTAACAACGCCATCCAGTGATAGCTGGAAATATCGCTAAGCCAGTTAGTTGTATGACTCGACGGAAAAGTGCACTCATTACTCTAAATATAAAGACATAATAAATAAATACGAAGTAACTTTCAAATACGAAGTCAAATCATTCACTTGCTTCCCTGTTGACTCGATGAGGTACAAGTCAATGTCCGGGTAAGACACCTCTGGCCAATAGGGAGCGTTGTTACACAAATTTGATGCTGGGAGAATGAAAGGGACATGTTTTTATATTGACCAAATTAAATATGTTAATGTATCTTTCCCGCTCTATGGCAGGCAGGGTGGAAAGATAATTACTCAACATGTTTAATCTGAGTGATTTCATAAGTTATTTACGCCGCTGGCTGTGTACGAAGGTTGCTTTGTTCCGGTATGTTGAATGGAAGTCAATGGATCAGTCTAGTCTGATTTCCCCCAAAAGTGGGCGTGAACCTGTTAAGAGACATTCTATGACGTTGCGCCGGTTGGCGTATACAATGCATCCATCGCCTTTTAAACAAGTTGTCGCATCTGATATTTATATCAAGAGTTCCTCAATGCCTGTAAATGACTCGGGTAATGAAATGAGAATAAAAGGTTGAAAAAAAATTGAAACTATTACTTACAGTATTACAGTGGTTTCATCAACAAGTTTTTTTCACGCTCTTGTTTGTATTCTAGTGAGTCCGGCTGTTCCAACCACAACACATCGGCCCGAAGAGGACACATTTGGTGTGAGTGTAATTTATTTATCCATTTGTTTTTCTTTAAAAAAAAAAATGCCCGAGGGGTAAGGTGCATGAGCATCACATGATGGAAAAGACGTCCGACAGCGAAACGTTCTAATCCAAGTCGACTCTCACTTTTTCTCCCTCTGATATCCTTGAACCTCTCGCCCCGACTCCCTCGAGGCTGTGCGTTTTACAGCTGTTCAGAAATGTACTTTGGTTCATTTTGCGCTGTAATTGACTGAACAGAGATTATATTCTCATTTAAAGGTTTTAATGAGAAGTCAGACGCAGGCACAAAGAAAAAGAAACTGGCCCTCGATTGTTCGGAAGTCCTAATTATGGGAAAAGCGTTTTGCTTCCGATAGCTTTATTTCAGCACTTTGAATGCTTTGATTTATTGTCTCCTTTGTGTTTATCTAAGTTGTACACTTTGTTTTTCCTGTAAGGAACTGTTTGTGGGCATCTTGGCTGTTATCTCACTCCCAAAACACCTAACCTGAATTATTATCTTTTCCTTCTTTTTTATTTGCCCTTTCCTGTTCCTGCAATTTATCAAAGCTACTGCAGCCGTAAGCAACTCACAACGCCAATTACATAAACCCCTCATGATCACTGCATCAACATCAATACAAATCATATAAACAAGCCAGGACGTGGTTCGCGGGTTCGCTCTAATATTGCAGGACTTTTTTTCCTGCGAGATGAGACAGAAATATTTATTTGCCGTGTTTTAGTCGTGACATTCCTGCGATGTAGTTTTCTCGTAAAATCTATTAGTACGCAATTATTGGCTAAGATTTATTTATATATTGAGGCTTTCATATGTATCACTGAATTGCTGATAGGTGCGCTGTTTAAAAAGCATTTGAGGCTTGCTGAATCATGCAGAGGCTATGTTCAGTATCTCGTATTACCTGCTACTACAAATATTTCTGCCGTATACTGTATAGTATGTGTACTATGCACAGCATGCAGCCAAAATGCGTTGTATACAACAAATCACATTGCATTGTATCCCACAATGCAATGCACTTGACTGTACAGTAGTGGTTTTTAAATTGGGGGGCATGAGATTGCGCTACGGGGGCTCCAGTTTTATAACATTTTATAAAATACATTAATTCATCATAAATTCAGTGTTAATAAACCCCAAATAAAGGTTCTTACCATTACTACAGTGTGTGCAATTTAATATGTTTTGTTTCATTTAAACTCTAAATTTAAGATTGTTTTACGTCATAATTCTTTTTTGGGAGGGAGTGAAGTGAAGGATTGTATCCTACTAAAGGGGGGCCGCACATCAAAAAGTTTGAGAATTACAGCATCACTTTAGTGATAGTTCACCTACAAATGAAAACTTTGTCAGTATTTACTCACTCTCATGTCATTTTAACATCTAATGTTTTCTTTGTTCCACAAAATCCAAATGCAGATTTTTTTAAGTGTTGATTTTAGGCTTTTTTGGTTATTATAGGAGTGGATGGTGACCACCTCTTTAAGCTTATAAAAGGACCTAAAAAGGTTACAAAAAAAACTCTACTCGACTTGTGCCGTATATTTAAAGTGTGCTAAGGGTTTGGTTAAAAAACAAGCTAAAATATAATCAATTATTTGATGTAAGTCTTGTGTGTTCCTCTCGTTCAGTGCACATTCTCTGTTTCTGAATTGTTGTTTAGGAAGTTTTAGATGTTTACTTTGAACAACTTGATCAACAACTACATCCATAACAAGAAAGTCGAGGATTAATTGTCTTCAGGATACTTGAAAAATATGATACAGACTTGGTGGACTTTTGGGTCCCTTTCAAATGGTTTGTAAAAAAAACCTGCATTTGGGTTTTAAAGAACAAAGAAACCACTAGGGGTTCAAATGACACGAGGATGATTTTTGCTTTTGGGCGAACTATGCCTTTATACGCAGCCTTTTTTAGTTTTCACGTAAGATTAAAACCATTTAGATTACATTTTTTTTTAAGGTGCCATAGAATAAAATACTATATTTTCCTAGGCATAGCTGAATAATGAGAGTTCTGTAATGACATATCGTACATATCATATCGTATTATTTTTATGTAAACCTCGTGCATGCAAAAGACTGCTGAAAACAGGCCAATCTTACCAAAACACCGACTGGAAAGTAGTGTTGGGCGATATGTCCCTTTTTGAGATTGTCCTATCGTCATCCTGTGAGATCGCTGATACACGATAGTATCGGGGGGCGGGGCAGTAGTTTACTCTTTTATTAAACTACTGCCCCACTACTTTACTTATGACAAGTCACTTGATTGGTGGAGAAAAAAGAAACCTAGACGCGCGCATTCAGGTCTGAGCAAGAGTCCAAGACGCGTGCATTCAGTTCCGAGCAAGAGTCCAAGATGCGAGCATTCAGGTCCTAGCAAAAGTCCAAGACACGAGCATTCAGGTCCCAGCAAGAGTCCAAGACACGCACATTCAGGTCCGAGCAAGAGTCCAAGACGCGCGCATTCAGGTCCGAACAAGAGTCCAAGACGGCGCATTCAAGTCTGAGCAAGAGTCCAAGAGGTGCGCATTCAGGTCCGAGCAAGAGTCCAAGACGCGCACATTCAGGTCCGAGCAAGAGTCCAAGACGTGCGCATTCAGGTCCGAGCAAGAGTCCAAGACGCGAGCATTCAGGTCCGAGCAAGAGTCCAAGACACGCACATTCAGGTCCGAGCAAGAGTCCAAGACGCGCGCATTCAGGTCCGAACAAGAGTCCAAGACGGCGCATTCAAGTCTGAGCAAGAGTCCAAGAGGTGCGCATTCAGGTCCGAGCAAGAGTCCAAGACGCGCACATTCAGGTCCGAGCAAGAGTCCAAGACGCGCGCATTCAGGTCCGAGCAAGAGTCCAAGACGCGCATTAAGGTCTGAGCAAGAATCCAAGAAGTGCGTATTCAGGTACTAGCAAGAGTCCAAGATGCGCGCTTTGAGTCCATATGCATGTGAGAAGAAATCTGTGCGCATAACAATCTCTTTCGCACAAAGTAAAGCCCACAAAACCTCTAATGCGAGGATAAGCATGCAATGTGCATGTTAATGTGAAACTATGATGATGATAATAATACTTATCGCCATGAAGGCACGCTATTAGCGATATGTCTGACAATCGTCGATACACGATACTATCGTCTATCGGCACAACCCTACTGAAAAGTCACAGTTTAGATGTACGCCCCAACATTAAACTACACATTAAATTTAAATTAATTACAAAGTTGTAAAAATGCTAAAAACAAAGTTTTGACTGCTAAGTTAATTTTACATGCTAAAAAATGATATATGTTAGCGTTTAAATGCTAATTAATGCTATATGCTAGGCTAAAGTTCTACTATTGATGTTACAGTTACGTTTTACAGGTTCATACTAAAAAAAAAACACAAACTTACCACTCTGAAACGTTCATTAACAATTTCCAAACAATTAGTTCCTCAAAATCTGTATTTTCGTCTGATACAGACTCAAACATATAAGGTCTGTTAACGAATGTAAGCTACTGGGATGAGCCGCAGAGCAGAGCTCATTATTATCCATGACCCTTTCAAATAGGCCAAAAATAGACAATTTCGTTCAAAGGACAAATCCTAGGGTTGTAAATGGACATGTAAAACATTTCTGGATCATTTTTGCACTTAATAAATTCTATGTAATTATCAAAAAACAATTTAACACATTATTTTAATGCATTCTTCAGCACCTTTAAATATTACAAAGCAATGCTGTTGATCTGTATTTAAAATAGAAATATTTTGACTCCAGAAAATTCAAAGCAATTAAAATCTGCTGTTTCTCTAGGTGTCGATTGCGGTTGGCTTGGCTGGCTTTGCCTGTGTTCTCCTTGTCGTCATGTTTGTGCTAATCAACAAATATGGCAGGCGTTCAAAGTTTGGCATGAAAGGTAAGCTAATGTAAACTCTTCAGCGGGAAACTTGGCGCATTGCGTACATCAGTGAATAAGTGTAACATCAACTGACTCCAACTGTTGTTTTTTTTTTACCATCAACTGTTCAAATAAAAAAAAGAGAGACAGTATGTTTTCCTTTTTATCTTTTACAGCAGCTTCAGGTTATTGGTTATTTGCTCACATGAGGTGTCTTGTATTTGACATTTGAAATGGTTTGGTTTTTGTTTATTTTTCAAGGTGTTCGAAAAGCTTCGGCAGGCTAAATTCACAAGGTTGCCTTTACAACCCTTGTTTGTGGAAAAGAAATGTAAAAATTGACTTGCTTATTGTTTTAATGAAGTTTAGTAAAGATTTAAAGATTCATACGCACCCTTGTGCATGTCTGAAGTCTATAGCCTATGCATTACTGGCAAACAATTAGTGGATTTCTCAGGCGTTGCCTTGGAAACGTGCTGGTTTGGAGGATGCTCTGCTCACTTATGCTTTCTTGATCTTCAGATGTTTTTGGCAGGGTTGATTTTGTTTCTTTTTCTTTCTTCCATCGATGCCTGGGCCATTTGGCTTTCTATAATGCCTTTTTGCTTCATTTTAGATGAACCCCCACACAACACACACAAATATACAGCTCTGGCATGACATGCACAAATTTCAAAAATTCCCCCTTGACACGAGCACCATTATGAAGACGAGTCAACCAGACCTAATATAATTGCTTGGTGATGAACATTACGTATGACACATAGGCTCGTGTGGAACCATGCAACACCAATTACACTACAACCAACACAAATGCTCATGTATCAAAAGGATAATTAATGCGATGCTTTCTGTCCCTTGAGCCGCTTGCCATATTTTTTTAATTCAACATCAACTGGAATCTAATCAGTAGCTCTGCCTGGTGGTAACAGTGTCAGATTACCCACAAGCCCCTGCTGTGTTGCAGCCAGAGCTCTAAATGAATGCGTGCCATGTTGGCTGATTGTGTCCTGCCTTGGCACCATGCCATGTTCATTGACTTTCTCCGTTTCACTTTGGTTCCCACAAGGACGTTTCTTCTATATTTTTTGTCTTTTCTTACACTGTACAAGCGCTACCCTCCTGCCCCTCCTCATCCTTTTCCGCCTGCTACCCTCCACTCCCATTAACAAAAACCAACATTGCTCTCACTTCTTTTACGTAACATAGCTAATTATTAGGAGATTGAGACAATTATGTAAACGGAAGTGGAATTAAGGAGAGAGGAGGAGGTGGGTTGGGATTGTTCAGTAGGGGTGCTGGTAGAACTGAGCTACTGGTTTTGGCTGGTTGGAACTTGAAGCATGAACTGCTTGGGTTTCCAAATTTCCTGTTCTGCAGGCCCCATATTGAACAAGCATGAAAAGTATGAAAGAATGATCGATAATAAAATTAAGACAAATTTTCTTATTTAAAAACAATTACACCCTGTTTTACAATCCTTACATTCTGTTGAATGCTAGTATTGTGTCAGATTTTATTTCCTGGCTTCTTGTTGGCTCCGGCCCTCAAGTCCGACCTCAGTACTGCAATCTTCCAGGGATGAAATGTGGCCTCTATTCAGCGATTTATTATTCCTTTGTTTGGAATCAAACAGTAGCCTTTTATGTCAGACCGTCTCATCTGAGAGCAGTGAAAAAGCTGTTTGTGCTCCAGCATTGAGACTATACGTTATTCTCCTGGTTCTCGTCCAGAGCAATGAATGTGAGTTGTTCATATGAACTGAGGCGTAAATAACCTTAATCTACTCCTGTGGAAAAAGAGATTCAGTCCAGGGGAAGCGCAAAATCTTTCAGACAACATTACCGTCGTTCTGAAGTGCTTGTAAATGAAGCTGTTCGGGCTGATTCTGCCTTTTGTCTTGATTTTGGCTCCGGAAAGGATGTTTTTTGGTGGCGCATGCCATTTGGAATTCTCATATGCTCTCAGGTGGGGCTGTTGGAGAGAGAGAATGATATCTAGAGAGATCTTGGGTTTATGATCCACTCTTTGTTCATCTGCAAGTGCTACCTGGGTTCCTTGGCTTTTACCGGCTGGACCTGCAGGGTCTCTGAAGCAGCCGTCCTGATTCTTATTCCAGCCTGCATCTTGCACCCGAGTTAAACTTTCTCTGAGGGCACGCAGTGAGATCCCATTATTACCATCTTAAATCTGACAGCAGGGCTCTCACACAAATGGAAAAAAGCATTTTTCTCTCTTAGAAGTTCTTACATCTGAGAAAGGATATGTGTGTGAGATGGATTCGTACTGCCTGCGTGTCACTGTATGCATTTATTCCTCCGCTTTAATGAAATAGACGGCTGTAGTTCCTCTCGCCAGCCCTTCATTTATGATGATGTGGAACACAAATGTTTTGCTGCATGTTGCTATCGGCTGCCCATTTATTTGACTCAAAGCATATTGCTCATTAAAGACAGAGTGATCTGAAGAACATCAATAGCACAAAATACTTACCTTGATTTACTTCTGTCTGATTGATTTTTTTGCTCTTTTCGTTGCAATTTGGTGTGTTTTTTAAATGGGTTTTTCTATGGGTTTTCATAAACCATTTGATAAAAGTGTGTTTGAAATATGTGCCACTCTGCTTCATAGTATTGACTGATTACTTGAAGCTTAACCCCACCAAAGGCCTCTTGTACAAGTCTAAGACAAAATTCATAAGCTGTGTGTCATTATGGAGTGCTTGTAATAGTAATTGGGAGTTTGTTGTTCAGTTGCTTAATGTGGTAGATCACCCACAAATGTTTACCCTCATGTCATGTAGAACACAAGCAGAACATTTTAGATCCTGTACTCTTAAAAATGCTGTGTTGTTTTAAATATGGACAAACCCAACCGTTGGTTTAAATTAACTAAGCAAATGTCCATATTTGACCCAATCATATGTTTAAACAACAGAGCAACAATGGCTGGGTTTGTCCATAGTTACCAGAAACTATTTGGTTTTTTTCCATATACCACCAGAAACAGCTTAGGAATGTTCTTGTATCTCTGTAGTGTTTTTTGTTACTCAGTAGTGTTCCTGTAGCTAAGTAGTGTTCTTGTGACTCAATAGTGTTCTTGTAACTCAGTAGTGTCCCTGTAGCTCAGTAGTATTCTTGTAACTCAGTAGTGTCCCTGTAGCTCAGTAGTGTTCTTGTAACTCAGTAGTGTTCCTGTAGCTCAGTAGTGTTCTTGTAACTCAGTAGTGTTCTTGTAGCTCAATAGTGTTCTTGTAACTCAGTAGTGTTCTTGTAGTTCTGTAGTTTTCTTGTAACTCAATAGTGTTCTTTTAGCTCAGTAGTGTTTTTGTAACTTTAATAGTGTTCTTGTAATTCAGTAGTGTTCCTGTAACTCAGTAGTGTTCTTGTAACTCAGTAGTGTTCCTGTAGCTTAGTAGTGTTCTTGTAAATCAGTAGTGTTCCTGTAGCTCAGTAGTGTTCTTGTAATTCAGTAGTGTTCTTGTAGTTCTGTACTGTTCTTGTAACTCAATAGTGTTATTTTAGCTCAGTAGTGTTTTTGTAACTTTAATAGTGTTCTTGTAATTCAGTAGTGTTCCTGTAACTCAGTAGTGTTCTTGTAAATCAGTAGTGTTCCTGTAGCTCAGTAGTGTTCCTGTAACTCAATAGTGTTTCTTTAGCTTAGAAGTGTTCTTGTAACTCAGTAGTGTTCCTGTAGCCTAACAATGTTCCTGTAGCTCAGTAGTGTTCTTGTAACTCAAAAGTATTCCTGTAGTTCAGTAGTGTTCTTGTAACTCAATAATGTTCCTGTAGCTCAGTAGTGTTCTTGTAACTCAATAGTGTTACTGTAGCTCAGTAGTGTTCTTTCAACTCAATAGTGTTCCTGCATCTCAGTAGTGTTCTTGTAACTTAATAGCGTTCCTGTTGCTCAGTAGTGTTCTTGTAACTCAGTAGTGTTTCTGTAGCTCAGTTTTGCTCTTATAACTCAGTAGTGTTCCTGTAGCTCAGTAGTGTTCTTGTAGCTCAGTAGGGTTCTTGTAGCTCAGTAGGGCTCTTGTAGCTCAGTAGTGTTCCTGTAGCTCAGTAGTGTTCTTGTAACTGAATAGTGTTCCTGTAGCTCAGTATTGTTCTTATAACTCAGTAGTGTTGCTGAAGCCTAACAATGTTCCTGTAGCTCAGTAGTGTTCTTGTAACTCAAAAGTATTCATGTAGTTCAGTAGTGTTCTTGTAACTCAATAGTGTTCCTGTTGCTCAGTAGTGTTCTTGTAACTCAATAGTGTTACTGTAGCTCAGTAGTGTTCTTTCAACTCAATAGTGTTCCTGCATCTCAGTAGTGTTCTTGTAACTTAATAGCGTTCCTGTTGCTCAGTAGTGTTTCTGTAGCTCAGTTTTGCTCTTATAACTCAGTAGTGTTCCTGTAGCTCAGTAGTGTTCTTGTAGCTCAGTAGGGTTCTTGTAGCTCAGTAGGGCTCTTGTAGCTCAGTAGTGTTCCTGTAGCTCAGTAGTGTTCTTGTAACTGAATAGTGTTCCTGTAGCTCAGTATTGTTCTTATAACTCAGTAGTGTTGCTGAAGCCTAACAATGTTCCTGTTGCTCAATAGTGTTCTTGTAACTGAATAGTGTTCCTGTAGCTCAGTAGTTTTGTTGCAACTCAGTTGTGTTCCTGTAGCTCATTAGTATTCTTGTAACTCAATAGTGTTCCTGTAGCCCAACAATGTTCCAATAGCTGTTGTTCAGCTTTTATCTTGTGGCTTAGAAGTGATCCTGTAGCTCAAACGTTTTTCTGTAGCTCAGTAGTGTTTTTGTAGCTCAACAATGTTCCTGTAGCCTAACAATGTTACTGTAACTTATTATTGTTCTTGTAGCTCAGCAGTGTTCTTGTAGCTCAACAGTGTTCTTGTAGATTTACAGTGTTCCTGTAACTCAGCAGTGTTTCTGTAGCTCAATAGTATTCCTGTATCTCAAAAGTTCTCATGTAACTAAAAAAATGATCCTGTAGCCCAATAGTGATCCTACAGCTCTACAGTGTCCCTGTAGCACAAAAGTGTTATTGTAGTGCAAAAGTGTAACAGTAGTGCAAAAGTGTTCTTGTAGCACATTATTGTTCTTGTAGCTCAACAGTGTTCTTGTAGCTTTACAATGTTCCTGTAACTCAGTAGTGTTCTTGTAGTTCAGCAGTGTTTCTGTAGCTAAATAGTATTCCTGTATCTCAAAAGTTTTCCTGTAGTTCAATAGTGATCCTGTAGCCCAATAGTGATCTTGTAGCTCAACAGTGTTCCTGTAGCACAAAAGTGTTCCTGTAGCGCAGAAATGTTTGTGCAGCTCAAAATTGTTCCTGTAGCTGAAAAGTGTTCTTGTAGCTCAAAAAGTGTTCCTGTCGCTCAAATGGTTGTGTAGCTCAAAATTGTTTGTGTAGCTGAACAATGTACCTGTAGATTTATAGAGTTACTGTAGTGGAATTGTAAAAATTGCGTTAGCAATGCAAAAAGCCTGTCGGTTTAATTCCCAGGGAACGCACACACTGATAAAATGCACACCTTGTAATGTACTGAAAGTCAATTTGTATAAACACTTTTACCATATGCATACATATAAATATGATTACCATAACTGACTGATTAAGACCTGTTAAAAACCATGAGAAAATGATTTTACCTGGATTTTCCAGTCCTTTGTGGTTATTCTTGGGCACAAATAAGAATTGGTCCTTCCAGTAGACCTCAAATGTTGTTTCTGGTTTCCTCATCTATACTGCTCCAATGGATCTGATGGGATGTTGTGGGACCCTGATTAAACTTCTCCCACAGTGTCATGTTGTTGCAGTCGACCGATTTACAAGCCTGATAGACACTGTGGACATAGCAGAAGCTGGACATTGTTATTTGTCTCCTGCTTGCACTCGGCTTGATTTATTTCGGTGTTCAGGTACAGGTTATAATTACTGAACTTTTTGAGCAGCATAATGAAAAGCAGATGAGGAAGAAAGGCCCGTGTGTGACCTCATTCGTTTGCATTGACAGGGATGGTAACCGGTGATCGATTATAGTTGCATGAACAGCAGTGACTACAGCCACCCATTGCCCTCAACACACTTCAGCAATGCTTTTCATAGTTCTCTGGCCTCGCTGCATCACAAAATGATTTGACTGTGACCTCAGCAGGTGGAGTGTGCTGAGTTTGCTCTGCACTGAAATCTGCTATATAAAGCATTTTTATGTATCCGCTTTTGTGGCTAGGAATGACCCATTTTACTGTTGTACTGCCAACCAAATGGCTTTCCTTTTTCTATTTCTTTCCTCTATCTTTCCTCTCTCTTGTGTTTTGCGGAGATACATACAGTATGAAAACGACATGATTTATTTTCCTACACCATGGACTACAAGATTTGTTTGTGTTTCTTGGTGGGCTTGCACCCATATCCATATTTTAAGTGCATGTATTTTCATTATCTGATGTAAATGACTCCTACTGGGTGTGCTGTTTCTGGGTTCAGCACCCTTCCCTTTAGGGAACACCGAGTTTCATCTGGTGATAAAACATCTGAGGAAGAACCAGGGGAAAAAGAGGCTTTTAAAACAAAAGAAACAGGACAAGTGAACAAATGATTCTATTAAGCGTCCTCTGGTTCTCGTCCTTCAACGATAGATTCCCTGCCAAAAGGGCAAATGGAATAAAATTCCTTTTTGCTTCTCTTAGCACCGGCCTTGTATCTAAATAAAATCTCATATTTTGCTCAGGATGCATTAGGTGAGGTTTAACTTGGAACCAGAACAGCATAATGATGTTAGTGTTATGCAATTGTATGGCGAAGAACTTCAACTTTCTGGAGCACTGTGTTGTGACATTTTAAAAATAATTAAACATAATACATACAGTAGTGTGGAAAAGTCTTAGGCCACCACCACCAGCTTGTTGTAGTACATACATTTTAATTTTTTCACTCTTTTTATTAAGATACAAACAGAAAAACATGAATTATGCAAATCGTCGCTGCCCGATGAAACTCACGTATGTCCAAAACGGTTACTTTTCAGGAAGTGAAAAAAACACCGTATATCAAAAGCAGTTGAATGTAGCAGTGTCATACTTGGTACGGCATATTTACATGTAACCATATTCTTGCCAGTGTCATGATATAATCCACATTTGACCAAAATTGAGTTTAAATGGACATGCGTGCATATTTTACAGTAACTGTGATCGATACGCGTTCTTCCGATCATTAATTAGAATGGCCAAGTTGCGTTTCGTATTGACAGATGAATACGCTCAGTTTATTAAATAGCCTACGTCTTAGTTAAATACACTTACTTTATTTAATATTAATTATAAGTGTATTAAATGTCTCTTGCAAGCTATGAAGGGACAATGAATCAATACACTGACAAAGTCCCTGCAACACCAGCTCAACCGAATATGCCAAAGCACCACAACGTAGAAAACAGCAGCGCGTTTAATAAATGATTACAATGAATTTCATTACATATGTACAAGAAAACACACCATCAGCATACAACGCAACATATGTGACCCTGGACCACAAAACCAGTCTTAAGCATCGCTTGATTTTTCAAAACATTTTAACCAAACGCCTTCAAAAAGCGGTGGGATGTCCCCAGCGTAAATAATAACACCAATGCTAGACAGATACTTTGTTTGCACAGTCCTACCGTAATTTAGTCACTCCTAGACGTACGTCTGGCATCAGGGGGAACGTTTACCTCGATGAAGGAAAGATATTGTCTCACATTCGTCTGTTTATTCGGCTATATCCAGTGCTGCGCTTCAATGAAACTTTACGATGCCGGCGAGACGCTTCACAGGCGGAAGATACGCGCGTGATTGACAGCTTTGATACCAAATGGATATACGTTAAAATCAGATGACATGATTTCACAAGTTTTCATTGGCCATTTAGGTATGTGACGCATACTGTATACGGAAATGAACCTGGACATTCAATCTGTCGAAAAATCTCAAAATCGGCAAAATGAACATACGTGAGTTTCATCGGACAGCGACGAAATATAACATTTCAGAACGAAATGTGTTCTTCAGGAATTAGTTTGAGCTCTCTTGGCACTAAACACATCTGAAGTCATGAAGTCATTCGATTAGAAATAAGGATTTAATTTCATTAAGATTTAAGAGATCCTGAAGTTTCCTGTTATTGCTTAAGTGGAAATACTTGACACTTTAGGTTATATTTTTATATATATATTTATATATTTTTTAATACTACACATTTTCTGGTTGTATTCT
Source organism: Misgurnus anguillicaudatus (assembly GCF_027580225.2). NCBI lineage: Eukaryota > Metazoa > Chordata > Actinopteri > Cypriniformes > Cobitidae > Misgurnus > Misgurnus anguillicaudatus. Next base: position 15,378,730 of record NC_073342.2, on the reverse strand, counting down.
AATAAAGAGACTACACTATAAAAGTAATTATATATGATCACTATACCATTGCAAGAACAACAAATCTAATGGTGGCATTGTGGCCTGAGACTTTTGCACAGTACTGTATATTCTACATATTACTAAATAGTAAAATAGTTCATTTTAATGTATATATACTGTATAGGTCAAAGGTCGAAGACTATATTAAAAGTCTGGATTTGTTTGTAAGTCTTAGAAATGAAGTGACGTAAATTGAAAAACAATTATTTATTTTAAGACTGTGTGCAAATAAAATAAGCAAATGTGCGACATTGGCCATGTTATCTTGTTTGTGCAGTAGGGAATGTTTGCCTTTCAACCTTTTGTGCTAAAATGTAATGTATGATCAAGTTGAGTCTGTGCCAGCTGCGTCAGAATACTGAGAAGCTTTAGGTAAAATTTTCAGATTTTCCTTGTTTATGATATTTTTCTATGATAAAATAATTTGTAATGTAAATGATTTTGGATTAGAAAGGATTTCAGAAATCAAAAAGGATTTTTTCAACTTAAAAAGTAACTATATAATAAAATAAAAAAAATTGAAATGGCTCTGATAAATCATATCAAAAGTACAGTACAATTATTCTGGCCACACTTCTTAAGGTCCAATTCTATTAGCTATTAGCTAAATATTAACCCTGTAAAGCCCTCGGTTGTAATATTACAACATCAGTTTAAGGTATAATAAAATATACCTGTACATGTTTTTTTCTTTTTAAAACCACATTTATACAACTAAAAAGTCCTAATGTTTAACTAGGGCCTTATAATTTCCGCGATCACGGAATTGCGGAAGGAATCGCAGAATTGGCAAATTAACACTGAATCTAGTGTTAATGCAGAATTTCACAGAATTTTACATATTTGGAATAAAATTCAGATTTTGTATGGGAGAAGAACATATGTCTGGGGAAAAATTTTCTTTTTCGCTCACACATGCAGGGAGCTGGGCGCACATGCTGTCCAAAGTCAGATCACTAAGTATTAATAGTGTATGTTTGTAAAGTTATATGCATTTCAAGCGATAGTGTTTTAAATATGGATCGCTTTCAGCTGGACCGATGTGTTTAAGGCACTTCTGAGGGCACCAATGCTTTGACTTGTGTAGCCTTCTGCAACAACACTAAACAATGCATTAAATTGATTAAAAATGTTTTTCCCATAATCGAGCAGCCCACTGCAAACAGGGAATGTGAAATTTTTTTACCTCAATAAATTTAAGGTAATTCTTATTTAATCATAACATTAAAAGGCACACCCTTTTTATGACTAACAGTAAAGGGTAAAAAAATAATTGCCAAAAATTAAAACGGACAAAACGGAATTTGCAAAAATTAAAACAGACAAAACGGAATTTGGGAAAAAAATAAAACAGAGCTTGGGAAAAAATAAAACAGATTTTATAGGGTACTATTTAACCCTGCATTGGTTTTAAACGGCAGACTTTATAAATAGGTTTGTTTTCCTGGCTGTGAACCTACAAAACCTGCAAACCTGCCTTGAAGATCATGACCTTTTTCACTGGACTAATTGGACTACTTTTGCCTCAATGTACTTCTAATTACTGCTTATTAATACTTAGTAAAGTAGTTGTTAAGTTAAGGTTTTGATAGGAATTGGGTAGAATTAAGAATGTAGAATGATGTTATGCTGAATCAGGCATTAATATGTGCTTTTTAAGTACTGCTGAACAGCAAATATCTCAGTAATATTAATGCTAATAACCAACTAGTTAATAGTGAAAATTTGAAACTACATTCGAAGGTTACCATTATACTTATTAACTCACCAAAGTATTTAAAGTGAGTAGGATACATTAAAAACATGCACTTTAATGTTAGACTTAAATTTTTGATGTTAAATCCACTATTATATTATATATAATTGTTCTACAGTCCCTGTAATTAAATTACTGGAAACATAAGAGTAATCCCTAACTTTATTTTTAAAAGAAAAGTAGTTTAATTACAGTAACTAATTACTTAGTAACTAGTTACACCCAACATTGTACATATATAGGGGCCACATCTCCTTTATCAAAGTTGCATTTTGCCTTGTCAGTTAACACTGGATCATTTCGGTTTAAACAGCTGTGCTCTCTGTTCTTGTATATCTTTATGGACTGACGTCTTGATTTATTAAATACGCAACTTTTTCACCTGCAGCTCCACCCGTTTTTGCACTGTCATATTTTCGCTCTCTTCACAGTATAGAGTCGGGAGTGATGGCCTCAGCCGCACTGTCATTTGTCACTGTCCATTTTTCTGCGGCGTCTGCCTTCACCTCCCCTGACCCCCGCCGCACGAGAGCAGGCACCTGCGCTCCGGGAACCGGGCTCTGCGTGTCAGCCGGCAAACAGGAGCTGCCAGAAGGCGGGCGGGGCCTGACATGCGGCGTATTAAACTATGACATTCACACCGAGACTCTATCTCTTCTCCTCTGCGACTAACCAATCGCTTCAAGGCCTGAGCACACCTCCACCTTGTCGACTTATGTAGACTTCAGGTTCCCCAACCCTGCCACGTCCAGTTCACCTCATTTACACCCTTGCATCTCACCCCCACATCTACCTTCCCTTACGTCTGCCACATGGGTCCTTTCCTTCGTGCACCATTACCTGTGCAGCGCCAAAGGCGTTTAGTACACCCCACTGAATGGAAATACATCACTTCTGACTGACTTACAGCCACGCTGGCCCAAACCGGAGCTCGGAGGGGCGGCCGTGCTCAAAGCGATTATGCTGTGTTCTGTAATGACGAAGATTGGGGCAGAATTGTTCAATTTCATTGCCGTAGTGTGCCTAAAACAGAAACAGATGAATAGATCTGAAAGAAAGAAATTATGGATGGGTGGATGGATGGATAGATGGGTGTGTGACAGATAGATAGACGTGCAGGGATCACAATGAGAACATGGTGCTCTTCTCCATCGCCTGCAGGCCTGTTTCCCATCTGCCGTTGTTTCTTTACTCTAAAACAAAACAGGACCCTTTTATTTATTTACCGTATTGCAGTGAAAGATAGATGAGAACAATCTGATTCTCTTCTATTTGTCACCGTCCTAGAAATAGCACGGAGTGATGAAGGGGCAGAGCCTTCATAATCGTAGCAGTATCAAACACAAGACCCCAATGAAAAGAAGGCCAACCAAGAAGACTGCTGGGACCCTTTGGCCAAGATACTCAATCTGAGCTTCTGCCAGAGACTTACATGGTCTCTGTTGGCACGTCTTAAGTATAAGCAGGGCTCGACCCCTTCATGAACCAACAGCATCTCTTGACTAGGGAACACATTTTTACATGCCACAAAGAAATCAAATATGGGGAGTCGGCATGGATGCAATGAACTTTCATAGAGGTTAAATGACTGAAAATAACAGGATTTAACATTCATTAACAATTCTCCCAATTAGTCTATTAGACAGCTGAACCCTCTAAAGCATTGCATTGATTTGAACGTATTTACTGTAGTTCGAAACCAAAGAGAAAGTGTTATGTTTCGAAAAGGCACAGCCAGAGGCGGCCTAGGGATTTGTGGTATATCGCTAGGGTTCGAAAGGCAGTAGGCTTCCCATAAATGCAGTCTATAGGGGTAAAACGGCAGTCCTGCTAACTTCCCCAAGGAAAGCGGTCTTCGGCAAATGTTCATTAGCATTTTAATTGGATGCTTAAAGATATACATAATTATGAGTTCCCTTGCAGAAAAGTGAATGTTTAAGTACCGTCTTGTAGCATTTAACAGCTGTATACTCGCTTGTACTTAGCGTTCCCTGACATTGTGTGAAAAGGTGGAGCTGAGTCAGGAACGTGTATTTGGGACAGATGAGAGATCTTGGAAATTCAGCACTTAATGCTAAAATGTAGCATATAATGAAGTGCTTGAGTTTAATTACGGCTTGTGAATTTGATGTGCTATTTGTTATAATGTGTGCTTGGAGTTCTTTAAGGTTACCAGGCAAGTTTTTCTCAGGATGTAGGTAAACCAGTGTTTTGCTGCTGTGTTTTTTATTGTTTAAGTTTATACTGTACCCATTTGTGTTAGCGGCATTCCAGATCAGAGAAAAGTGCTCATTATATGCCCTCCAAAAGCTAAGTGCAGTAACTACGCAAACACTGAAACCGAGAAAAATGCCCTTAACGTTTTTACACCAGCCAGTCAAACATGTTACTGCAATTTTGGCACACACACTTCTATGAAATGGGACAATATTGAAGCAGGAGACTTTGTCACAAGACACAACAGATCGCATTTCAACCCCTAACTCAATTTTGACCAAATGCGTAGTTACTGCGCTTTGGCTTTTTAGGGCAGTATAGTTCTGCGTAGGTCGTATGGCATAACCTTGTAGGCATGGCTGCTCATCGGTTTTTATTCATATTCCTGCGCCGTCGTCCTTGTTGACATGCAATTACACATGAAGACCACTAGTAGGCAATGTCTAAATGTGTAACCCACAGTAGCAGTGCAACAGCCAAAGAAAAAGCAGCTTGTACAGTATACCTTTAAAAAAGAAAAAGAAGCAGCTTGTTTTGTATTATTTGAGAAGACCAGTAGGGAAGGAAGTAAATAGACAGCAAGTTTTGTTGCAGTTTGAGTTAAATCACTCCCCAACTTGGCCCATCTTTGTTCTAATGCTGCGTTCACACCAAATGCAAATAGAGCGTCTGGAGCAAATAATTTCAATGTTAAGTCAATGTAAAGACGCGTTTTCACGCGTGTGGAGGTCTCGCGTCGCAAATGAGACGTTTAGCGTTGCACGGTAGATGCAAATTCCCCTCATTTGCATGTGTCTAGTTTGCACGAATGACGCGAATTGAGCGTTTCCGCTGGAAAATCGCGAGTTAAAAAAACTGAACTTTAGAAAAACACGCTTGGGTTAACCAATCAGGAGCTTGCTCTAGTAGTGACGTGATTACAGGAAGTGAGCGGAGTCGCAGAAGCCCCTCCCATGACGAAAATTTCTGCATGAATGTCTTGATGACTAGAATTTCACGCGCGAATTAAGCGAGTAAAATGGCTTAAAGCGTCCAACTACGCTTAACGTTACCGTTGCAAGCGACTTAGATTTTTTTACCTGACCGGAGGGGGTCTATCGGACTTATCACAGTGCTTGCGGTCTGCATAGAACGGGGGCATTGTTACATTTTGGGGCTGTGACCCGAGGTGCAGGTAGCCTACAGCATATGTCATTGACATTAGTTTCAATACACTAGTATATTTTAATTCACTCTTTATTTTCAAAATTGTCAATATACATATCAGGGTTGTGACGATTAATCATGTAAATGCGCGTTTTCTCAATGAATGAATTTGAATGAATTACGGTGAAATGCTGCCACATCCAAAAGCCAGAAGGCGCTCTTGTATAGAAACGCCATTTGTGCTACATAAGAAGTATCGTTACAAACGCTATTCCAGGAAATGTCTAGAGGCATATTTATATTGCTGTTCTTCAGATTGTTTCAGGCTTTTTCATGATAATAAAGAAAATTTAGAATGATTATGTTTGACGAGTGTTGTTTGTTTAAATGCACATTACAAAAAAACTCAGTCATAGTGATTTTAGATTGATAAGGACCCCCTACTGATCACAGAGCTGTTTTTAATGGGGAACGCGATGCATCGTCACAGCCCTAATACATATATAGCTACTATACTGTATATATATATATATATATATATATATATATATATATATATATTTAAAGGCAGAACCCTCTAAAAAGGTCCTAATATGCACCATTAGGTATAGATATGTATACATTTGATACCAATATGTACCTCTGAATTAATACTTGAACTTGTGCATGTTTGATATTGTTTAATTTATGTTACCACAACACTACTACAAACTGTTTCCCACAATCCGCCGCACTCTAAATGCACAAATAGAGTTGCAACCGTGACATATGAGTTATGAATCTTCTTGGCGCAACAATGACATAGAAAAGTCGCTGTGTTGACATCTGGACCCATTCAGAAGAGGAAAGAGTCTCAGATAGCCTTGAAGTGACAGTAACAGTCCCAGGCCAGGGACATTTCTTCTTATCTAGAGAGCTCTGATGGCAAGCTTTGTTCAACCACAGCTTCAGAGAGCATCACACAAGGAGGCCCTAAAGTCGACCCAGAAGAATCCAAAAGCTTTCAAGGCAGCGGTTTAATTGGTAAGTCTGATGCTAATGTCTGAAGGGGCGGGGCTTTCCTCATACGGAAGTTCAATGGCTGCTTTGATGGTGTGCTTATAGCAGTAGACTGCTTAGATTCCTGTATGTTGGGCACATGGGAAATTGAGATGAAATTGAGATCAAGCTAATTATGGTAGGTTTATAAGAAATTCGGAATGTTGGGTTGGTCTGCTAAGATCTTTTTTGGTAGAAACTTTTACACAGCTTTTCACAGTTGATGCTAGTGTTGTTTCATTGCGTTTTCATTGAAAGTTTCATTGAAACGTAAAATATTTTTAATTAATGATATTCTGCAGTCGAAAAAATAAATTTCTTTCACCCTTCAGGCAATTTTAATTTTAAGGAAATAGCCTGTTAACATGAGATATGTGACAATTAACAGTAACAGTGTTTCCCAACCTGGCGTGACGCAAGTCATTTTTCAACATTAAGTCATTTTTCTTAATTTGTTGAACGTGGAATACAGCACGTACTATACGAACTGGCGAATGGGAACATATCTGAGATTTGTATGGCTGAATCTAGAGGAATAATATTGACTTTAATTTTTTTATTTTTCACTTTATGGTTTACAACAGTGGTTTTCAAACTGGGGGCCGGGACCCCCAGGGGGGCCGCGAGATGGTGCCAGGGGGGCCCCAATTTTATGAAATACATTCATTTATCATGAATTCTGTGTAATTAAACCTAAAAATATAAAGCTACTAACCAAAAGCACTACTTTTTTGTATAATTAAAATTTTTTTTTTTATTAAAATGTTGAGTTTTAGAACAGTTTTTTGTCACAAATTTTCTTTGGGGGGCCACGAAGGAATGCACCATACACAAGGGGGGCCGCACGGTGAAAAAGTTTGGGAACCACTGGTTTACAAGATGGTTTAAGAACATTTTGTGAAAATTATTCTTGATATATTTAATATGCTTCTAATTTTAAAATTTTATTATGAGACTTTAACTTGGATTTTAGGGTCACATAGCTTTCATCTAAATTCTTTTTTTTGTTTCTGAACCACTTTTAGACCAACTTTTTAATAGACCTACACACAATAGCTACGCAATGGTTATATCTTCATACCTACAGATATCAGTAGATCTCGATTGTCATTCATATATTTTAGCGGCATTAGCTTGCGTAGATACCCTAAGGTCAGTTCTCCAGCGATTGTTGGGCTCGCTTGACCGTTGTCCTTGTTGGATGGGTTTGCTAGATTTCTCACTCCCTAGGGCCATTCACAAATGAGAACTCCGGCTTCTTAATGTTTCATGAGGGGCTCTTTTAATTTTTAAGTAGCTGGTAATAATTGTTGTGTAATCACAAGCCATTTTCCTTAATTATTCATTTGTGAAGACTAGGAGAGGTGGAGGAAAGAGAGGAAATGAAGAAAAGGATAGAGAGTTGGAAACAGGAGAGAGAGAGAAGGTGGCAGTTTAATTTTGATGGATAAGAATAAATGAATCCACCGAGAGCCACTTCCTTTGGTCCACCCTCAGTTCACAGCTCTGCCTTTAATGGCCGCCCGCCAGCCTGGGGATGTTAACTCTTATTTTGCTGTATTTTTAAGCCCGGCCAAGAATTATGGACTTTTCCGTTATTGGATTTGCCATTAAAGCTCGTCTCTGCAGGTTGTCAATGGACGAGGATACATTCCCAGTCTTTACGGGACACTAAGCTATCTCTGGGGTCGAAGTCCAGTTGAGTGAGCGTGATGTTTACTAATTGGGTCTTGAACTGAGGTTGGGTTCTGCTTCTGTAAGTAGGGTAATAGAGCATATAGCTGTTTTTTGCCCTTTTAACTAAAGTGCATGGTTTAAATGTGGGTAGGTTGTTATGGACCCGTAAGTTGTTTACTTATATATTCTTCCGTTACTTTCTGTATATACAAATATTCAGTGTGATTTCTTCAACAAAAGGAATTAAATTGCTTGGTTCCCCTGTTCATTCTTGGTTAAAGGTGTCACACAAAAATTTAAATAGTGCTGGGCGAAGATAAATTGCAATTAATTGCACACAAAATAAAAGTAAATTTTTGCATAATATATGCGTGGGTACTGTGTTTAATTATTATGTATATTTAAACACATACACATACGTATATACATTTTAGAAATATATATATATAAACTTTTCAAATTATATATAATCTAGAATATATAAAAATATAAAGAAATATATATACACATGTAAATGTTTTTTAAATATATACATAAATGTGTGTGTATTTATATATACATAATAATTACACACAGCACACACTCATATATTATGTAAAAAAAAAATCACTTTTATTTTGTATGCGATTAATCATGATTAATCTTTGCAGCAATAAATAAAAATTATAAAATGTCATAATTTTCTTTCTGTTATTGAACACACACAAAAAAACATAATTTGGGCAAAATCTCAGTCCATACAATTAGGGGAGTGGTTTGCGCTTAACTAATTTAATTGATCTCTAGTCATTCCTTATATATTTTTTTTAACTTGTTGGGAAACCATTACATCATTATTTGTTTATTTGTGTAGCTTAACTCTTTCCCCGCCATTGACGAATTAACTCGTCAATCAAGAATTTTACCAGTTAAAACTAATCTTTGAGCATCATAACAGCATATACAAAGTTTTACCTGTCACAGTAATTTCTTCATGCCTCATTAAGTATAGGCGGATCTACGAATATGCAAATTAGTCCCCGCCTCTACTCAATCGCATTGCTCGGACTACAGATATAAATATGCAAATTAGTCCCGCCCTTTACTCAATCGCACAGCTTAGACCATAGATATGAATATGCAAATTATTTCCCGCCTCCACACTTTCGCACCACCTCGGACCATAGATATATATGTAAATAGATGCTACATTCAGCAGTGTCAGACACACAAGTGCTAAGTTCAGTTTCACACAATGCATAAGTGAACGGCGCGTTTGCAGCACTAATGTTTAAGCGCTGATGTTAACACGTTACAACACTCACCCTGCCTGTGTGAGCAGCCGAGTCTATGCGGCATACATACATAATATTTATAACTTGAATTACGGATCTACACGTTCAATTGTATGTGTTAAACAGTATGATTTAGTTACGATGGAAAGCAAGGCGATTTTAAACCACAGGTCTTCAATTTTATGGGGAAAATACTCTGCAATAGTGTTGAATGAGGAATTTGCACATGGCATGTCTTAAAACATATTAAAACACCACATAGACATATTATAAACAACTATAAAAATCTGATTTTCCCCGCAGTGGGACTTTAATTGAGCTAAATTGTGTCCTCATGCACCCATGAGCAATTGGCTAATGATACTATAGTATAGATTGTACACAATGCTAGCTGATCTTGGATCTCCCATCATGCCGTGGACGCATTCTACGCAATTGGGAAACAGTTTCTAGTCCAAGCTCGAGCTGTGTTTGTAGAAAACACCTGGGTGCTCTCCCTCTCTCTCTTTCTTTCTCTCTAATGGGCTTGCTGGCACACATTTGAAGGACCAATCCTCTTGTCAGCAATTAGACACCTGTGTAGTTGTGCATAGCCATGTACACAAGTTACAGATGTACTGTACCATTTAGCGTGCACCTCGTGCATGGCCTGTTTCACCACTTTGGAACAAGAAGTCACATATGCTTTGTCCATCGGGGACAGCGAGCTCGGGTTGCCTAGCGTGTCCTTACCAATTTGTACATGCGACTTCAACCACAGCGCTTTTAAAACGGCTGCCAAAATTCAATCCAATATGCTACAGCAGGAGCAGTTGCAGATTAACCTTGCTGCTGTTAATTGCAATGCTTTGCATTTTAGATGTGAATTGGAGACGTCCTAAGTGCTTCTTCACGGCCCACTGGCGGACTAAGGCGTAGCGTTTTTTTTTTCTCGTTCGACTGTGCGTTCATTTAATCTGTAATTCTGTGGAGACAATAATAAGTCTACCTTAACTAAGGGCTCTTTAATTTGTAATCTTAGTAATGAAGTATTTCGCCTTTGGCCTTGTCTGTTGCTTTTATTGTTTAGCGCCTCATTCTTTATACAAATTCTGAAAATTGAGTTCTGGTGAATGCATTACTGTAAAGTTGTATTGTCGGTAAGATCTGTTTCATCTGCACTCCTAAAAATTGAAGGTGCTTCACGATTCACCATTTTGGGCTGAATGGATAGGTCAGGACGGAAAGACACCAAATTTATGGATTTATTTGGTTAGAAATGCACAGAAATGGCTAATGTGTTTATTGGCAGTTGATCTTCATTGCTGATGATCGTTTTATATTAAATAAAACAGAAACAAATTATTCACATTTTAATGTCAGTATTGCTTTTGGTGTGCTATCTGCCATATGTTTAAGACTCATCAAATGAGTCCCAAGAAATCATTGTAATTCTGTACGTTTTAAAGAGCACCAATTATCTGATTCACGTTTTTACATTTCCTTTGGTGTGTAAGTGTGTATTAGTACATGTTAATGATATGCAAAAGGTACAAGCCCCAAAGTAAACGATGGCGCAAGTTATCATCTCCAACATAAATCTCTTTTCTTGGACTACAACAAACATACGGATTGTAGGCAACAATTTACTTCCTGGGATTGGTGATGTAGACAAAGCCAACATTATCATAATTACTCCTGTTTAAGACTCACAGCTTGTAAGTTAACTCCTGTTAGCATTGCATTGTGAGCGAATCTTTCAAACATGGTAAGGAGCGTCACATTTCCGGCTGACATCAGATGTATTCAGGCCAATCACAACATACAGATTAGCTGGCCAATCAAGGATGCAGGGCTTTTTAAATCGATGAGTTTTGTACATGAATCTGTGCGTTTCAGGAAGAGAGGGAAATCTGAAGGTACTAAAATGTACAGTATGTACATTGTATTATACCAAATACACATAATAACAGTGTTTTCTAGCACTTTAAAAGCATAAATGGCTAAAATCAAATACTCGACATTCATTCTTCACATCGACTGTGCGTTTGAATTCCTCCCATGGTCATTGTGACCATTTTCTCTCTTGCCAGCTTTTACCGCTGTGATTTTACCGCTAGGTTACAGAAATTTAACGCGCATCAGTTTTCAGGAGTGGCAGGTGGAATTATGTGTGTGAAAAATCTCCTATTGATTTTGGGACAGTCAAAGTTGGAAAGTCACCAGTCATCTTTGCCCGTGACAAACAATATCTGTCCGCCTGTCTCCACTTGAGTAAGGGACCTCAGGCATCTAGACTGCAGCACTGAAAAAATCGCACAGTAAAAGACAACTCTGGATTGGTGACATTATCCCCACACACACAAAGACACACAGTTTGGCAGTAGAGTTGCTTTAAATAGAAAGCTATTAGTTTAACTACGGCTCTCAGTAGCCCTATAATCTTTTAGATCTAAGTAGAGTGCTAGCATAACGACTTACAGTTGGGGTCATAAGTTTACATACACCTTGCAGAATTGGCTAAATAATTGTTATAAAAAATGCTGTTTGTTTAGTACTACCTTAAATAAGCTATCTCATAAATAGTCCACACAGAATTTCTGCACATTCGCTGTTTTGCCAGCATCTTTTGCATATTTAACCCCTTTTTAACAAACAGTGACTATTTAATGTTAAGATTTATTTTGTACACTGAGGGGAATTAAGAGACTCAAACAAATATTAAAAACACTATTTACTGATGCTAAAGAAGGTAACACGATAGCATACATTAAGAGCCAGGGGTGTGTAAACTTTTGAACAGGACGATCTGTGTGAACTATTGTGTTATTATCTTGTTTAACCCTCTGGGGTCGGACCCTTTTTGGACACAGTCAGAGGTTCTGACATGCTCTGACATTTGGTCTTTTTTCAGTTACTTTAAAACACATTAATGGCTAATATCACATAACACTGTATTCAGCACAAACTGTGCTATAATAATATGTAAGATAAATGTATGTACATGTTTGTATTTTTAAGTAAATGATGTTTATGCGTGGTTAGTAAAAAAAAGAAAACATCAAGTTGCTGAAATAAGGCCAAGAAACACATCCTAAACATTTGTTAACAAGCAGAAAAGTTATCTACTCTTGTAGAGTAGAGAATTTGCTACAAAAAGATGTAAAAACCATTTAACCCACTCATTCACATGAAAAAATACATTGATTTAACTTTTGTAAGACACTTTTTGCTGTGTAAAGACAATATGCAAGGGAGGGTCAATGGTCATGAATATTGATGTCTTTCACACCTGAGGAGACCCAACCCCCTAATGGCTCAGTGAGGAATGTTGGGACAAAAGAACTGTGACTGTGGGGAGAATTAAAGAGAAAATCTTTTGCTTGTAGTTAAAAAAATAGGTTAAAATACAAAATAAAGTACAAAATACTTTTTTAGTAAAATAAAAGTCTTATAGGGTTGCAAAAAATGCTAAAAACATGAACAATACAATAGATTTAAGAAGCTTTATTGTAATTATAAATGAAGAAGCTTCATTGTAATTATAAATAATAAAGTAACAATATGTATACATGTAACAATATTCTATATGACCAGTACAATATGGCTCTAATTAAAAGAAAAGGATTCTAAATGTCAGCTGTGAAAGTTTGGTGTGCATCTAAAAATACTTCCAAATATAAAAAAATAAGGTATACATTTGTAAACCATCACACACTGTAACTCTTTGGGAATGGAGTTAAATGTTGTCGTCCCATTGTTCAAAACGTGCGAGTACCAGACGAAGTTGGTGTTGTAGACACATTCCTGAAAACATATCTTAATTAATATCATGTATTTTCAAAGTACAAAGCAACACATCAGTATTACTAATATTGAGAACTTTTTTTAATAATTAATAGGGGTGACCCCGAATAGTTGAAGATTCGATGCATCGGAGAAGCCGGATTCGACTACCAATCTCACAGTCGAATCGTTGCAGATGTGTTATGAAATGAGGATCATTCAATTTTGGCCGTATATGGGTGCACACATTATCTGATTTCGCACATAACAGCTTTCTCCCAATATATTGATATACAGCATATTATTATAATGCTGCAAATAATATGTGATGTAGCAGCTGTCAATAAATATTTTTAAAATGCGTTAAATCCAACTAACAAAGCCTGTGATGGGGCTACACGTCCAAGAGGTTTCTATGTTAATAAACCGTTGCATCTTTGTTTCTACATTTAATAGACAAAGCTGGCAATTCTGGCAATACTTTCGTTTTTTATTAATTTCTTTATTTTATTTATAAATCACTCTGGGTTATCTGATTTATCTATTTGGCTTGTGTTTTGTTTCCGTGCACTTGAGGCATTTTGCACATTTGTTCTGCACGTTGTTACCTCTGACCTTATTTTATTTAAAAAATGTATTTATTATAAACGTAAATTCTAATATAATTTAAGTCTGTACATTTTGGATTGTTTTTCGTTCTATCGACGTTGCGCTATTGCGTTCTGGCAATGTTTGCGCATGCAATTTAGCCGAAAGTGATAGGTGCTCTGCGTCTCATATTTAGAAGTTCATCGAACTAAACATTACAAAACGGATGTTTACCGACGGGTATAAGTTTTAAAATGTATTTAAAACCGAGTGGTTATCTATTATGGTCGGTGTTCACTTTCAAATGATAGCAAAGAGATTCCTGAAATAAATAATATCATCAGGTATTTCTGTATCTAAAGTGAATACAGAGATGATCAAAGTCAAAGCAAGCAAGCATTTCTGTGCTAAACAACAACGCGTAGTGTCTATAAAATCATTAATTTCAGTGTTTTTCTTGTTATAAATTAACGTTTAATGAATTGTATACAAAGCTTAGTTTTTATCATTTACAGTAACAATCACAAATTATTTGTCATTTGTCTTTTTTTTTTGGTCATGGCTTTGACAAGCTTAATCTCCAAATTAAATAAAAATACTAAATTGTAGCCGGGGTTTCCAAGGCAGGATCACCTTTGTTATTTTTTAGGTTTAGTTCTCAAAATGTTTTTTGTGTGATGTTCTGTAGATCGTGGCATTAAAATGTTATGAGGAATAATTAAAGAAATGTTGCCTTACATTTTACATTTAACCAAAAAAAAATATATATATATAAATGCATCCACAGTCAAATATATACTGTTATATAACTCAGGCAGTAAAGCAGAAAATAATTGGGTACAGAGATGCGCTGTATATGTTTGTTAACGGGCCATTACCGGACATATTTATAGCTAAAAATTAACACATGACATATCTCCGGGCACATTTACAGCACATCAATACTAGGCTACATCGAAACATTTACACCCGAACAGATACATGCATATTTGCGCATTATGACAATCTCCGGGCACATTTTACTGTTATCATGTAAGCAACATGTCAGTAATACAAATATTGGGAATGCATAAGTTCTATGTTTATGCATAGTTTTATGCAACTTAAATGTAACTTACACTTTATGAATTTCGGGTTCGTTTCTGCATGCCCCCGTGCGAGTAAATGACGATGAAGCCACGTTCCTAAAAAAAAAAAAAACATTATTTGTATCATGTATTTTCGGAAAATACAGATATGTTTATTTATATACATTTTGTATTTTCCAAATTACTACGCAAAACATCAGTAAAAGTCTACTAATAAAACAGAAAAGCCCGCAAATGTGACTTACCCTGTATGAATGTCCATCGCATTTCTGCAAATGCCCGCTGAAGAGGAGAGTGATGCTGCCACATTCCTAAAAAGGTTTTTAATAATTAATATAATGTATTCTCCACAGTAACAAACTTATAAAGCAATACTAAGGCGGTAAAGCATAGTTGAGATAAGATAATTGGGTACATAGATGCGGTATATCTTTGTTAACGGGCCATTACCGGACATATTTATGGCTAAACATTAACACATTACATATCTCCGGACACATTTACAGCACATCGATACTACATCGATACATTTACACCCGAACAGATAGTCGCGTAAACAAGACTTGTTGAGGCATAAACACTAGTCAAAATATATTCTAAATAGTGATATTGTTTTATGACATATTGTATATTTACATCACACCATACAATCATACTGTTTAACGCATGACATATTTCCGGGCTCATGTACAGCACAATGTTACACCCGAGCAAATAAAGAAGCCTTATTGATAAGTCGGCATGGACACTATAGTTATAGTAGTGATATTGCTTTATAATACATTCACATTACACTAATCAGCATACGGTTTAATGTAAGAACTATAATGTAAACAAGTTGCCAATTACGAGACGTTTCTATAAAGTCATTATGAATATCTGCGTGCAAATAGTCAGTATACAGTATATAAACGTTTACATCACACAACATTTTAACAAATGTAGGTAAAACTTACTCTTCAGAAATTATATCCTCAGCTGGATCAAGTCGCTCTTCAAAATACAAACGTTCATCGTCGGAGTCCTGCTCTTCGTCTGAAGAAACAGTGAACTCTTCCTCGCTGCCAGGAGCATCTGTATAGCTTCCTCACCTGTAAAGCGTGTCATCTTCTCAGCGCGTTGATAAGTGGATGAAACTGTCAAAACTCGCTGCTTCTTAAAGCATTGTTTGGGGGCGTTGATCTTGTTTGCATAGCCCGCATCAGGTAATTTCCATATGAATGGCGCGCACATGGTAGGTGGGCTCACATTAGCGCTAATGAGGTCGAGACAGAAAAACTGTACCTCTCTTTACTTACATGTTGATTACACAAACAGACAATGAGTTCTTCAGATTTTAATTACATCATGTAAAAGTAGACATTTCAGGCTTTCTGTAGACATATGTATCACGTTTGTGTGACAAGTATTGGCGGAGTTATCAGTTCATGTTTGAAACGTGTTTGAGGAAAATGGTCAAGGAGACAGAGATGTCGAAATGCACTCCCTGTTTATTTTCTTTATTTGCCAAAAGCACACAGTTTTGTTGTTATTATGAAGGCACTCACATTAAAGTAGAGACTTCACAGTTTCGAATGATGTATTACATGTATGTGTATGATTATGAATGACGGAGTATTTTAAGTGGATGTCACACAAAACAGGAAAAAATGCGTCAAAACGCGGCCCCGCGTTTTTGGACCCCAGGGGGTTAAAGGGCATTAATTACATTTTTATAATCATTAAATGTAAAAAAAAAAAAAATTTAATAATGTAATATATGCATCATTTAATGTGTTTTGTAACTATGGTCCAATTTACGATTTTACATTTTCTTTGGTGTGTAAGTGTGTATTAGTACATGTTAAGGATATGCAAAAGGTACAAACCCCAAAGTAAATGATGAAGCAAGTTATCGTCTCCAACGTAAATCTCTTTTCTTGGACTATAACAAACACACGGATTGTAGGCAACAGTTTACTTTCTAAGATTGGTGATGTAGACAAGTCCGACATTACAATAATTCCTCCCGCTTGGACTCACAGCCTGTAAGTTAACTCCTGTAAGCATTGCATTGTGAGCGAATCTTTCAAACATGGTAAGGAGCGTCACGTTTCGGCAGAGGTATTCAGGCCAATCACAATGTACAGATTAGCTGGCCAATCAGGGACACAGCACTTTTCAGATTGATGAGTTTTGTACAAAATCAATGCATTTGAGAAAATCAGTATATCTGCAGCTACAAAATTGTACGGTATGTGGAAAATAATGTGTTTTTAACCATATACCACGCAAACGCATTGTATTATACCAAACACACAAAATAACGTTGTTTTTTAGCAATGAAATAGTTGCTCTTTAACTATTTACGCAAATAGATTACATACAAAGTCAATGCAAAGACGCAAGCAGACGCAAATTTACGCGGGGTGATGCGAATGACGTTATTCGCTTCAAGTGCATCTTCTGCACACGTTGAAAATATTCAACTCAAGCGGAAAATTTGCATGACGCGACGTTAAATCCCGGAAATAATCTAAAGCGAGAAACACAATTCTTTGCTTTTGGTGTGTACACAACATAGGGTCATGGGTTTAAATTCCAGGGAACACAAATACGGATAAAAATATCTATAGTAAACGTAATAACGACCTTTAGAATTAAAAAAAAAAAATGCTGTTTATCAGAAGACAAAAAAATGTAAAAAAATAAATCTATATTTTTTAATACCCTGCCCAACACACACACACAAAAAGGCATGCACAATAGCATTTACAGAGTTAGTCACCTCTCATTATGTGAAGCAAATCAATAGCTTTCAAATAGCCTTGTACTCTTAGTCTAATAAAATTCTGCCAAAATGATTCCCCACTCCATCTCCCTTGGCTATTTACCTACTTACTGAGGGAATACGTCTTGTCTAATTCCTGTCTTAACTCTCGTGTGGTATCAGAACCAGCAGACGGGCAAAACAAGCCCATCATTCTTTCAGGCAATCACATCCTATAAATAAATGGGCGGCAATTAGAATGAGAAATGCATGTGTGCACAGCGTCACCCCCGGTTCCCTCTGAGACGCCTGTCACTTTGTGGTCTACTTTCAACATCGCTCCTTAAAGAGACCCACTGAAGAGCCTTGAAATCTGCAGCTTTTTGGATGCTTAAAGGTGCAATGTGGGAGTTTTAGAAGGATCTCTTGACAGAAATGCAATATGATATATATTATCAGTGGTGTATAAAGACCTTACATACATGCAATGAACTCTATTGTTTTTATTACCTCAGAATGAGACGTTTTTATCTACATGGAAGTTGGCGTCATGTTTCTACAGTAGCCCTAAACAATCAAACTAACGATGACATGTTTGTCCAGACTGAAAGTCGTGTTATAGTCAAGCAAAGTTTTATTAATTTCTTTGTGTCCATGGCAGGAAATTCAGCTTTTTTGTGCCTTGAGCACGAATGTCTTTTTCGTGTCACTCGCACAAATGTCTTTTTCATGTCACTCGCACGAATGTCTTTTTTGTGTCACTCGCACGAATGTCTTTTTCATGTCACTCGCACGAATGTCTTTTTCATGTCACTCACACGAATGTCTTTTTTGTGTCACTCGCACAAATGTCTTTTTCATGTCACTCACACGAATGTCTTTTTTGTGTCACTCGCACAAATGTCTTTTTCGTGTCACTCGCACAAATGTCTTTTGCGTGTCACTCGCACGAATGTCTTTTTCGTGTCACTCGCACGAATGTCTTTTTCATGTCACTCGCACGAATGTCTTTTTCGTGTCACTCGCACGAATGTCTTTTGCGTGTCACTCGCACGAATGTCTTTTTCGTGTCACTCGCACGAATGTCTTTTTCGTGTCACTCGCACGAATGTCTTTTTCATGTCACTCGCACGAATGTCTTTTTCGTGTCACTCGCACGAATGTCTTTTTCGTGTCACTCGCACGAATGTCTTTTTTGTGTCACTCGCATAAATGTCTTTTTCCTGTCACTTGCATGAATGTCTTTTTCATGTCACTCGCACGAATGTCTTTTTTGTGTCACTCGCACGAATGTCTTTTTCATGTCACTCGCACGAATGTCTTTTTCGTGTCACTCGCACGAATGTCTTTTTCGTGTCACTTGCACGAATGTCTTTTTCATGTCACTCGCACAAATGTCTTTTTCGTGTCACTCGCATGAATGTCTTTTTTGTGTCACTCGCACGAATGTCTTTTTCATGTCACTCGCACAAATGTCTTTTTCATGTCACTCGCACGAATGTCTTTTTTGTGTCACTCGCACGAATGTCTTTTTCATGTCACTCGCACGAATGTCTTTTTTGTGTCACTTGCATGAATGTCTTTTGTGTGTCACTCGCACAAATGTCTTTTGCATGTCACTCGCACGAATGTCTTTTTCGTGTCACTCGCACGAATGTCTTTTTTGTGTCACTCGCACGAATGTCTTTTTCATGTCACTCGCACAAATGTCTTTTTTGTGTCACTTGCATGAATGTCTTTTTCGTGTCACTCGCACGAATGTCTTTTTCGTGTCACTCGCACGAATGTCTTTTTCGTGTCACTGGCACAAATGTCTTTTTTGTGTCACTCGCACTCATGTCACTTGCACTAATGTCTTTTTCATGTCACTTGCACAAATGTCTTTTTCATGTCACTCGCACGAATGTCTTTTTCGTGTCACTCGCACGAATATCTATAAATAGTTTATTTTTTGTTTCATTTTATGTATTGTTTTCTCATTGTTTTTTCCTATTTTCTTACCATTGTCATTGGGGAAGGAATCACATTCTGTTACATTTTTAGACATCCTAACCCAAACCCCAACTCTAACCACAATTCTCAGGCGAGAATAGTTTTAAAAGCGGAGGAAAAACATGTAGAAACAATACATAAAAGTACATCCTAACCCAAACCCCAAGTGATAATGATTTAAAAATAGGGAAAATGAGAAAACAATACATAAAATGACACAAAATAGAAAGTCGTGCCACGGACACAAAAAACTATTTATAGATATTCGTGTGGGTGACACGAAAAAGACATTCGTGCTCAAGGCACGAAATAAAGCTGAATTTCGTGCCATGGACACTAATAAATTAATCAAATTTTTTCGTAACTATAACACAACTTTCCGTGAGATCATGTTGGTTTGTCCTGTGGCGGCTACCGTAGCTTCTCTTTGAGTTTTGAAATTGAGGTTGGTTGCAATTCGCAATCTCACCACTAGATGCCACTAAAAACCTCACATTGCATCATTAACATAATTGCCACTAAATCGGGATGTTAAGGCAGGACATATTTACTGGCATAATAGCCAGTAGTGTTTGGTTAAACTCACAGCCTAAATTCTGACGAGAAGCTGAAGTGCAGAATGATGTCATATAAATCATTGATCCATAATGGCGAAAATGAGAGACCGCTGTATACATTTTCAAAGCTTACATCTTCCAAATGTGAAGTTTTGGAGCACACTAGTTTACACATATCCTTAAAGCTAACATATCCATACAGTACTAAAAGTTAAAAGCATCAATTTGGTTTTAATGGGGACTTTAAAGCCGCACTCCTGTGTGGCTCTAGAATCTGAAGCTGTGTGTGCATGGTGTCTGGTGAAACTTTATACAGTATGTATTAAGATTATGCAGAACAAAGGAGGGATGTCCTATGGGACACCAAAGATAAAGGAGAGTAGTTTTATGAAAGATAATTGCCTGTCAGTCATTTTACCGACAGAATGAGGCTGTTTAAAATGAGTATTTGAGATCTGAGAGATGTGTACCGTAAGTTCATGTGGTTTAGTAGTGAACACGTAAAGGTACCTACCGTATCTACCGTATCCTTCAAACCAGCTAAAACTTACGAATCATTAAAATGGCAAATGGAGATACACTGACAAGACAGATTATGACCCAGCAGACTGTCATTTGTGGAAAAACCGGGCTGGGGCGGCTGTTCTTCCGTCCCCTATGGTTGCTACGCACATGGTTGAAGACAGTATTTAAAGTTTTATGTAGTCTTGCCTTCATTTTTGGTGTAAACTAGCAAACGGCCCCCTTTCAAAAATCTTGCTTCCAACGCCCTCTGAACGCCAGGGACAGATCCTGTCGATTTTAAATCGTTGAGCTTGATAATTGGCTTCAATTGTACAAGTCATTTGCAAACTCAAGGAACCTTGATGAGCAAATGTTTCCAATTAGCTTGGGATGCAAATGAGCCCAGACAAGTGGAGGAACTGCATCCTGTTTCCTACTGTGGGGAAGGAAACGCTCTCCTGCGACTGTTTGAGGGAACGAAAAGAGGGATCAAGGACTCATCTCCAAAAGAGCCCTTGACTATCCCCTTCAGGGGGGAGAAGGAGAAAACGTGAGGAATGGATGAAGAAAAATGGGTGCATCTCACCTTAACACTGAATCTGGATGACAGCCGTGGAGCAAATCGGATTTGTGCCCTATCTGTGAAACATCAAAGTACGGCTTTAAACGGAAGTGTGAAATAGAAGCTGAAAATTTGATGATGTATAGTCTTTAAAGAGTTGTGTTGTTTTTATGATAGCGATTAATCTCTGAAAAAAGTCCAAACGAAGATGGGGCATGTAAGGCAGGAATAGGAATGAAAGTATAGATGTAAAGAAACATAGATCAGTGATGCAGAGAAGCAGTGATGCCATATTTTTTTCTGCGTCTCTCTTTTTGCTGTCTTTCTATTTTTTTGCATGAATGAAATAGCTAAAAAAAAAAAATAATTCCAAGGTATACAATTTTTCAGTATGGATTATACCTATGACCTTTGCAGTGCACCAAAGGTGATACAGGACGACAAAGGCTTTATTTTTCTGTGAATTTCTTGGGTTTCAAAATATCCGCAGTGATAGGAGAAATCCCAGCTATTGCGTTGTAATCCATATGTAATTTTAAGTGTAAACTGATGGCTCTCTTGTGCTACCAAAGCACTACACCTTAAAGCAATATATAACTTTTTTTTTTTGAGGTGCCATATTTCCTAGTCGTGTTCCTGACAGGTTTGTACGATTTTTTCCCTCAATTTATCTCCCTGTCTCTCTCTATCACTGTCAACATCTGTATCCCTCCCCCTTCACTTTTTTTTTCTCTCATTCTGTGATAAAGCAGTAGGTGAAGTGTCATGTAGAGCTTGGTGTAGTGTGAGACAGCACCAATGTGTGTGCAGTAAAGACTTTGCAATGCCGTTTGTACAACAGTGGAAATCTACGCAAAGCTAATATGGAATGTTTGAAGTTGTTTTGTGAAATTGATTGCAAACTTTTCATTTGTTTGTTATGACTAACGTCAAATAATCAGTTAGAGTTGCAAAAAACTTTAAACTAAATACAGAGTAGAACAGGTAAATAATAGGGATGTAACGGTATTATAGATTTCGTGGTATTGCGGTAGAAAATTTCCCCGGTACCACCGTGGTCACATGATTCGGTAAAACGTTAGGTCTTCCGGGCAACAAGTGGAGCGAGTGGAGGGACGCGGGAACTACAATTCCCATAATCCCATGCGTGCCACTCTGATGCCTCTCTACAAGTGGAGCGACAATTGCGGAAGCAAAAGAAACGCAAATTTTAAATCAGATATGTGGAAAAAGTTCACGTTCGCTCTGACAAGAAACGAGAAAGGACAAAATGTGATGGACATACAAAAAACGAGTGAGTAGATCCATGAATGAGCAGAGTGTGTATGCCGTTTCTCAATTAGAAGGCAGCCTCCTTAGGTCGCATATGCAGGCTGCATCCGTCATTACACGCCTGGTGTATTTAAGTTAACTGAGTATTACATTCGTACGGAGCCCTGCTAGGGTCAGGTGTGGAAAAAATAAAAGTCGTTCGTAAACTATTCCCTCGGATTACTAAACCGTGCGCACGGATTACCAAACCGTGCCCTCAGTTTTACAATCTGTGCGCACGGATTACTAAACCATGCACACGGATTACTAAACTGTGCCCCCAGTTTTAACTGTGTTAAGCTGTTTTATATGTTCCTAACTGGAAACATGCTTTACGTAATATTTACGAAATGTTTCAGTAATATCTTTGTGTAAAATGTACAGATGTTATTTAGATTTATTCATAAAAATAAAATAAGCATTTAACCAACAAATCACCTCTACATATCCTCAACATTTTCCACACACTTTAATCAACACATTTGAGAATGCCACACCATAGGCCGGCTATATATTTTTGTTTTTAATTGCTCATTTCAAATTCATATTTTATGTATTTAACATCAGCTTATTAAGTAAGATTAAAAGATTATTAAGAGCTGCACAATTATATTCATATAAGTTTTAATATAATTATATCTGTTTCTCAATATATTTAAAAATGTCACACTTAAATATTTACACGTTTTAAAACTTATAAGAATAGTTGCTCATTTAAAATTAATATTTTGTGTTTTTAACATCAACTTAACATCAACAATCAAACAGTTTTACATTGTATTATTTGAGTAAATATAGGCAAGTAGATCACATATTACTTAGGAACATATAAAACAGCTTAACACAGTTAAAACTTTATTAATTTCCAAAATATCTAACATTAATAGCAAGCTTGGAAAGCATGAATAAAAGCAAAGCGATTTCTAAAATGAGGGAGGGGCTAATCCAGTAGGCAATGCAAAACTGTGAGAACGGATTGCAAGTATAAATAAATAAATAATAAATAAATATAAAAAATATAGGATATATAAGGTGTATATAGCCAATGTGGTATTATTCTGAAATATATGTACAGTAGCAGTAGGGGAGACCAGGGATAAAGTAACGGGGGCCGAAAGTAACAAAGCGATTTTCTCAGAGCCCTGAATAGATTTGCATTCCAAACTATGACAGCATCTTCAGCATGCAACCCTTGACAGAGCTCACTAATATTGCGTTATTTCATCATTGTTTCACACGTGTAGGTTCAGAAAGCTGTTTTCTACCTTTTTTTTGCAGTTTTTTTTATAACACATTGTGTTTCTGGTTTTCATGTTTTTCAAAATAAAAGTAAAGTCAGGTTTAAATGTTAGAAGTTACAATTGGGACAGAAGTAAAATTATTAATATAATTTGATTTAATTTAATTTTTATAGTGTTCATACAGTTGAATTTTTTTTTATTCTCAACAATTTAGGTTTGTACTGTCGGGTTGCTTTTGAAACATTTGATGAAACTGAAATTTAAAATAAAAATGTCTTTTTTTTGCAAAGATAAACGACAAAATATGTTAACAAGCCCATGGTCATATATATTTACTAAAAACAAGTGTAACAAAAAAATCTATCTTGTTCTGTTGTGTTACTTTTTACCCACCTGTGTGTTCCTTTAGTCCCAGATGACGGGGTCAAAAGTAACAATGCGCTACTTATGTTCAAAGTGGAATTATACTGAAGTCGTTCACACTTGTGAGTTATTGACCAGGGCTGAGTTTCCCGATAACGATTGAACTTAGCACTTAATAGCGCTTTCTACGAGCTACTTAACGAACATTCGTTGTTCATTTTCTGTGTGTTTCCCAAAGATGCACGTAAAACGATCGCTCGCAGCTGGGTTTTAAGTCGCTATCCGTTTGTCAAGTGCTGAAATGTCACCTATAGAATGACTCGAATTTGTAGCAGAAGCTTGTTTAGGCTAATGATCTTTAGCCGATGTGCACTTATATTTTTTATAATATTTTTTATTATTGTTCAATGACTTTTTAAATGTTTTAAAATAGTTCATAATGAAATATTCTTTTCAACTTAAAAAAGTGAGTTACCTGGTTGCCTTAAAATTTTATAATGATTTTTACACAATTTTTTAGTTAACTAATATTTTTAAGTGGAATCAAATAAAAATTTTAAGGCAACCTGGTAACTTACTTTGTAAGTTGAGCCGAGAATTTTTTTATACAATGCAAATAGAAAATTCTAAATTAAATGAGTGAATATAAATAAAATAAGAGAAGTCGTACTATAGATAATCCAAAAAATATGCATTGCTAAAATGTTAATGAAAATATACCGTATATTACATTTTAAACAATTTTAATAGGTAACACTTAAGCTTAAAATTTCACTTAAAATGAGAAAATTAAATGTGAAAAAAAAAAACAGTTTTTTAGGTTACCTATTAGTATTTTTTTTTTCATTAATTCAACTTTAAGTTTTAATAACGTCACATAAGATTAAATTTTATGTTATCATTTGCATTTTATTTATACTTTTCACCTCTATTTTAATGCACCCTCTATTTGGCATGGCAGCCATGAATTAGACTGACATGATTACGACCCCTCGGCAAATCTCCCTTAAAGTCGGGGTGCGTGATCTTTGAAAAACACTTTGGAAAAGGGAGTCGGGCAGAGTACCAAAACACACTTGTAGCCAATCAGCAGTAAGGGGCGTGTCTACTAGGGGTTGCATATGTGTGGAGCGGGTCTATCAACAGAAGGTCCAGATTCTATTGGGGTAGGGGCGTGTTTGTTTAGGTGATTTCAAATATCAACATTGGATTTCAGAGATCATGCACCCTGCCTTTAATACACTGTCGTATTACATCGATTGTAATGATGTTAATTCAATCTAAGCCGATTCTAAACAGAAATTTTATTTAAATTTAATTCTTAGTATTAATGTAATCTAATTCTTGAACTTTTGACACGGTTTCAACATTGTTCTAAATGGCTCTGAATCTGCACATGTGTGTGTGTGTGTGGGCAGCATGATGTGTCTGTTTTTGAATGGCTGAATTTACAGGCGCTGCACGTGGGATTTTGTGGGTGGCAGGATTTTATCACTTCCAGCTAAATAAAGATTTAAATAAAGAGAAAAAGAGCAACAGTGAGCGGTGAGCGATTAAGAGACTTACTGACAACGTGTCCTCTAATCTTTATCTTATCAACAGAACAGATCGGGTTCATTAATGGGAACATCTCCAGCAGGGTTACCTTTTGGGGGGTTTTGGACTGCTCTGTTGCTCTATAAGTGTTTACCTGAAAATGTTGCACTTAGCAGATGCTTACGCTGCTCTGGATAAAAGTATTTGGCATTTTATATGTTTGTGTGTGAACCCATGACCTTCACTGCAAAAAAAGTTGTTGTTTTCATTAATATCTAAAAATTCCTAATCCGACATATACATTATTTAGTTGAGAAGCAAAATGTCTTTAGAAATTAAGGGCCAGATTTAATAAACGGGGCAAATTAGCATGAGAGCGCAATTCCAAAAAATCTACTAAGAACAGCGCAAATTAGTTCAGGGTCGCAAATAATGTCTGATGCGCTTGAGTTCAGCACCACAGACATTGCAGCTGAAATTTCAGGCTAACAAACAAAGCCATAGTTACACTGAAAACAAAAAATGAAGGTTTTAACAAGTTTTGAAACACTTGGTATTGTGTGACTTCTCCTAGTGAATCCTCTTTTATTTCCTCCAGCAAATAAAAACATGGCTTGGCAAACACAATTTTTTATATTTTCCTCTGGCATTCCAAAGAAACTGATACATGTGGAAAAAATCCTCTGCATTGTACCAAGCGCTCTCTGATCTCTGTGATGCCTCCTCTTATCAGCAACAATTGCAGCCATTTCAAGCACAAAATCATTTAAAAAATGAAAATCACCCAAAAAGGAAAATAACTTATATGCGTCGCCCTCAGACTGTAAACAAAGCTTGGGCGCACACAAAAAAAACAACAGCTGGGGTGCACCAGATAACACGTCAGCCGCGTCGTACGTCAAGGAAGAGAAGACAATGCTGAATAAAGTCTTAATTTTGGTTATTTTTAGACCTAAATGTATTTTCGTTGCTTCAACGCATTCTAACTGACCCACTGATGTCACATGGACTACTTTGATGATGTTTTTATTACATTTCTGGATATGGACAGTCAGTGCCGGCCCGAGCCTCTTAGGGGCCCTAAACGGAATTTGTTTGGGGGCCCCCCTCCCACCAAATTTTTTAATAAAAAAATAAAGAAATTACAAACATTTATAAAAATAACAAAGTTGCACATTATGTAAGGTCTAAAATTAGCATAAGGTTCAGAAATCAAATCAAATGAATCATAACACTGTCTTTATTGTATGAATTAAAAACAATTATTATTTTTCTAGAGCTACAAAAGTGATTTTCTTGTTGTCTGGGATTGTTTCATTAACATTAATGACAAAGACTTAAGTAGGTTAATTGAGGTTACTGTCTCTTTAAGAGAAGCACAGACCTGGTTTCTGCCTAATCTATACATAAACCTAAGACATAAACAAATGTTTTATTGGAAAAAGAGTACTGTGGAGATCATTTTGTTTGTATGTGCCATGTCAAGAACAGAAAGATTTTATGCTCGCTTGCTTTTTTGCTTTGCTGAAACGCGTCTCCACATGTGTGCACTACTGAGTGCACTTAAGCACGTGCGCACACAGACGGAGGACGATTTACAAACAGCACAGCATAAAAACGTTACGTTGTTTTTTAGTCCTCTATTCCTCAAATGTATGTTAATGGACTACAGTATGACACATACATTCATTCATTTATGTTACTTGTATAAGTTATTTAATTGTAAAAAAATGATTGGGGGCCCCTTGGTGGTCACGGAGCCCTAAGGAGCCGCTTAGTTCGCTTATGCCTCGGGCCGGCCCTGTGGACAGTAAACCGTACATAGATTTTCAACGAAGAGTCAACAAGCTCTCGGACTAAATATAAAATATATGAAACTTCTACGAGTCTTACGAGTTTGAAACGACATGAGGTTGAGTCATCAATGACATTATTTTCATTTTTTGAGTGAACTATCCCTTTAGACATGCTTTTTGGGGGGATTAAATAATAATATAAATACCAGTAATATCACATGCACAAACAATAATAAATCGCATTGCATAAATCAGAAATACTCTCTTGCGTCTGAAAAGAAAACTCCTAGAAATGCGGTCAGTCGCAAAAATAACTAAACAACACCTTTTCAGCACTAAGCATGTATGTATTTAGTAAATCCAAACAGTCGTTATTTAACGCCAAAATGATGGTTTGCGCTGGTGCAAGCTGTTAGTAAATCTGGCCCTCAGTCTTGTTTTCCAAATAATTGTGAAAATCAAGTGAATTTTTGCTTAAAATTCTGGTAAAAAAATGCACTATTTTAAATTTTTTTGCGTACCTGCACTTTTTCTTGCGTTCCGGCACTTCTCACATGTTGCAGATACTGTGTCTCTCTCCAAGTCGAAGCGTCAGTGATTGGGTGATTAATAGTAATGGCATCACACTGCAGGGAGGGAACACTAAGTGAATTATTTGGTTTATTTATCATCTTGACAATCATGCGACTAATAGCCATCTATAGGAAGTTTTCTTTCCTAATCTGAAGGAGTGAGATGTGTGAGAACTTCACTGGAATAAAGTAAAATCTGTCCGTGAGCAAACCTGCGCTGTGGTTCTAATAGGTCTGCTATAGAGACAGAGCGCAGCGTGTCATAACCTGAAAACCACGCCCACCGGGGGGGAGCAATCCAACCGTCTCCATTGACTTTGTATTGCGAGAGGCCGCCTCCTTGTCATTTCTGGCTTATAACAAAAAACTGAATAATGCCTAAAAGCTGCTGTGTGACAATATGTACAGCTAACAAGCCAAAGAACCCAGAAATAAATTTTATATAAGCTGTCGACCCGTAAAACCCAGTCTTTAAGGAGAAAAAAGTCGATCGCCGACTACGTTTCCCCCTATTGGACGCAGTTTTACTAATAGGAGTACTATGAAAAGTTGCCTGTTTCCATTTGTGTCTTTAAACGCTCGTTTTTTGAAGTCGACAGCGTTTTTTTTTTGTTTTTTTGCTTGTTAGATGTACACCTTGTCACACAGCAGCTTTTAGGTATTATTCTGTTTTTAAGTTTAATCTGTAAATAAGTTTTTATAAGCTGTCGACCCCAAAAAACGAGCGCTTAAAGACACAAAAATGGATACAGCCAACTTTTCATAGTACTTCTATTAGTAGAACTGCGTCCACCAGGGAGAAACGCAGTCGGCGATCAACTTTAATCTCTTTATAGACTGTGATTTACGGGTCGACAGCTTATAAAAACTTATTTCTGGGTTCTTTGGCTTGTTAGCTGTACATATTGTCACACAGCAGCTTTTAGGCATTATTCAGTTTTTTGTTATAAGCCAGAAATGACAAGGAGGCGGCTTCTCGCTATAAAAAGTCAATGGAGACGGTTGGATTGCGTTCCCCCCCGGTGGGCGTGGTTTTCAAATTTGCATAACTGCGCTCTGTCTCTATAGTACAAGTCTGCACAAGTAATGTTGCCGTTGGTATTACCTCAGACAGTGATGTTAACAATAACGTGACCATGAGTGACCACTACCAGGTTAACCATAATACCTGAGGTAAACATCTTCTTATACAATTTAGAACATAATTTCTTTTTGTTAGTATATTTCTGTGTTACACTGTAGATTACAAATTAAATAATTTTCCATTAAATGTGATAATTGACAAAACATCGCTGATTTTTATTTTCAGCCATGTAAAAAATGCTTTGTTACATTAACATTTGTTGAAAATAACAGTTTTGTCCGCTTTTATAATTGTATAACTTGGTTCAATTGCACACACATTAAAAATCAAAATTCATGAAAGCAGAAGAGCTCAGTTTGGATCGTGCGGAGTTCAGCGCATTTCTTCTGTCAATCTCTACAGTGCCCCGAGCCCTGGAGAATTTATCAGCTTTACGCACTCCTTAGCAAATAAAAGCCGCTGTTTTGGCTGCCTTTGATCTCAGTTGTTGGATAATAATTGTGAACCGTCGATTTAACAAAACGGCACAACAAAATTGTTCTGGCAAAATGCTGTCGATACACAAGTCGCACTGCTTCAGAAAATAGCATCTGTATGGAATACAATGGAAGAAAACCTTTTCTCTGAAAATGATGGTACGTCTTGGGTTTTAGCAGCATTCCAAACCATATCTCGCTTGAAAAATATTTACGCTATTACCACAGACAAAATGGTCAAAAATGGGCCTGTTAGCTGTCCCTGGGTCAATATTCTTTCAAAAGGTCCTAATACGTACCATTTAGGTATAGGTATACATATGGTACCAATATATACCTTTTAGGTACTAATATGATGCCTTTAGGTGCAAATATGTACTTTTTTATTGAAACTTTTGGAAAAAGTGAAGTTTAACAGTTTCCTTATCTTTTGAAACACTGCCTGGAAGAGATATAAAGTGTACGTCCATTGCTCTTTGCAAGTCTATATTTTGCCCTACTTTGACTTGGTGTAAATGTCTCTAGAGATTTTGATGCGTGAGTCATGCTGTACATTGTGTAAGGAAGTACCTTGAGATAGAAGAAAGAAGTATCGTTTTGCGGTATTAAAAAGTGCAGCGGCTGCCGTTTTTGTCTTGGGCAAATATAAAAAAAAATGCTCTAGGATAATTCATCATTATTATATCACTCTTAACTTCTATGTCTTTTTTCCTCTCCAGAATAGCTTGTTAAAACATAATTTGCGCTTTAGCATATTAAAAGTTTTCAAGTGAGATTTAAGCTCTACTGCATTGAAGATCATGAATAATAACTTGCTGTCTGTTTCTTTGAGAAAGCTATCGAATCGCTTTTTATTTATGAAGCTTGACAGCACCTGGGCACTGTTTACTCGGTTTTCGTAACTCATACAGATATCACATTTTGTTTGTGCTTAAAAGCGCCGCTCAATATTTTACATCCGCTCACACCCAAGTTCGCTTGTAGAGCATTGCAGGTTGTGGTTCTCGCTTTTTTGCTTTAATCAGCTTGAGATGTAAGTGGAAATCAATTACAGACCACGCCAACGGACCACAGAGTTGAACCTTATATCTGGCCTTCTCTGGAAGTCTTTCCTGTTTTCATCATTAGCCTTTAGCCCGTCTGCAGACTCTTTGCTCTCTTACACCTGCACAAACAGGAACTCGTATACCGAAGCCCTCACTGCGGGATATTGATCCAGTCGCTCTCTATAATTGGCTTTTTGCTTCTCGGTGCAGCTGTTTGCATGTCACTCTCCAGATGTGACACATAAAACATCTAGGGCTGAACGAATTCTGGTTAAACAGAAGCGTGGTAAAAAGAAAAAAAGGCCATTGATTATAGAATACACATTTCCTGCATGATCAGAATGAAAAGAGCCTCGATTTAGTTTTTAATGTGAATTTTATATCACCCGCTTGACATCAGAATTGATCCTATTTATTTTCCTAATATGCATCGTGTCTTAAACTTATTGTGCATGATGGTATTATTCTATTGGGAAAGAAATCAAATAGCTTTCTGTGAAATTACTTTTTTGTAATTTTGTAAGGTGATGTCACTGGAGCAATTGTGACCCAGTCTAGGAAAACACAGCTAATGATATTGTTTTGTGATTGAAGTGATTTCTACATAAAATCATTGTACGTAATGTCAAGAATATTCAGTGAAAATAACCTTGATATCTTTAATATGGACTGAGTAAGGTCATGTAAGAACAACTTCTGACTTTAATCCCCAAACAAGTTTTTGGCACGAAGCTCCCGTTCCACCACATCCCAAAGATGCTCTATTGGGTTGAGATCTGGTGAGTGTGGGGGCCATTTTAGTACAGTGAACTCATTGTCATGTTCAAGAAACCAATTTGAAATTATTTGAGCTTTGTGACATGGTGCATTATCCTGCTGGAAGTAGCCATCAGAGGATGAGTACATAGGGGTCATAAAGGGATGGACATGGTCAGAAACAATGCTCAGGTAGGCCGTGGCATTTAACGATGCCCAATTGGCACAAAGGGGCCTAAAGTGTGCCAAGAAAACATCCCCATCACAATTACACCACCAGCCTGCACAGTGGTAACAAGGCATGATGAATCCATGTTCTCATGTTTACGCCAAATTCTGACTCTACCATCTGAATGTCTCAACAGAAATCGAGACTTATCAGACCAGGCAACATTTTTCAAGTCTTCAACTGTCTAATTTTGGTGAGCTCGTGCAAATTGTAGCCTCTTTTTTCTATTTGTAGTGGACATGAGTGGTACCCGGTGGGGTCTTCTGCTGTTGTAGCCCATCCGCCTCAAGGTTGTGCGTGTTGTGGCTTCACAAATGCTTTGCTGCATACCTCGGTTGTAACGAGTGCTTATTTCAGTCAAAGTTGCTCTTCTATCAGCTTGAATCAGTCGGCCCATTTTCCTCTGACTTCTAGCATCAACAAGGCATTTTCGCCCACAGGACTGCTGCATACTGGATGTTTTTCACACCATTCTTTGTAAACCCTAGAAATGGTTGTGCGTGAAAATCCCAGTAACTGAGCAGGTTGTGAAATACTCAGACCGGCCCGTCTGGCACCAACAACCATGCCAATCTCAAAATTGCTTAAATCACCTTTCTGTCCCATTCTGACATTCAGTTTGGAGTTCAGGAGATTGTCTCGACCAGGACCACACCCCTAAATGCATTGAAGCAACTGCCATGTAATTGGTTGATCAGATAATTGCATTAATGAGAAATTGAACAGGTGTTCCTAATAATCCTTAACGTGAGTGTATATTATGCAAACATTTATGCGATTAATCGCAATAAATCTTTTGACAGCCCTACTTTCAGTAATGGCGCCATCTTGGACTCACGTGAGTTTTTGCATAGTGTGTGTTTGTTGCCATGAGTACATTGCGCAGTGACTCTCGTGAATTGGTGAAAATGAGTTTAAAATGGCGCTGTTAGCGAAAGTTAGTTATTATAGTTAATAAAGATTAAAATATGGATTTTTTTTACAATATCGCATCCGTTACCCTTAAGACCTTTATTAACTCATTGGAGCCGTCTGGATTACTTCTGTGAAGGATGGATGCACTTTTTGGGCTTCAAGGTCAGAAGTTGTTCCCTGTTTTCTCCCATTATATTGTAAGCTTGGAAAAGCAGGGACATTTACTAAAATAACTCTAAATGTGTTTGTCTAAAATATGATGGACGTGTATCTCGGATTGCTTGAGGGTGAGTAAATCATGAGCTAATTTAAATATTTGGCTGGGGTATCGCTAAAACATTTTACAGTAAAAGTTGCCAAGAAAATAACTCTTGAACTTTACTTTTAACGCCGTGTTGCAGGTATTGCCACATAGACGGACAACAAACAAATCAGCGCTGCAGAAATGCCAAGGGCACAAAGACCGTCAGCCGTGTTTTTATACAATTACGACAGCTAGGACAGTTTATCTCTCAAAGTTAGCTTTACAATGTCAAAGCAGCAATGCCGTTGACAGCCACATCGTAGGAGAAAGGGAGAGAGCGAGAGCAAACGAGAAACAAAATCATTACGACTCCTGGAGGTTGTATTTTTCAAAGCATAACTTTCACCTACTGTGAGTAAGACGGGCAGGTCCGGGTGGGTGGACAGGACACATAATGACCTCAGTCCATGTTGACTGGAACCACTTATATCAGGAAGCCATCTGCACTTGCACAGGTTCCTGTGGGATTTAGACAAACAACCAAAAGATCAGCCTTCTAAAGAGATGGGAAGACCAGTGTCAGGGCATAAATAGTGGTTTCAGTCTCCTGCTGCTTGCTGAAAGCACATTGAGATGTTTGCATTTACCCTTAGTGAAAACCCTGTTGTGATTGAAAGCCAAGAAATATTATTTTCCTGCAACATAAGAGATCTTCTAGTTTCTTTGTTCCAGACAATAACAAAGAGCTTTTACCTTGCGATGCTCAAGTCCCAGCTGGGAAGCGCTGACTTCATAGTAGGGGTAGAAACCCACAGGCTTTATGCGTAGGCCTGCATTTTGGGTATAGGAAGCACCCCGCAATACCAAGGCATTAGCGAAGGACATACAGACCTCTAATTTGTCATAGTAGACTTTGAAATGGCACCTTGCAGCTTGAGATTATCGGTTAAGGGAAAATGTTTGAAAAAAGCCTCCTCAAGATAGCCGAGCACCTGCGTTTATTTATAATGCCTTTTTATGGCATCACTGTGAAGAACCTTTTGTAGCGTGCAGGTGAAAGGATTTGCACATTTACTGATGAAAACACAAACGCATCCCCACCAAATATGGCAAAAATGATACGGACTCAAAAATAACATATTGCATTCCAAACACATCGCCTTTGAACGAGCCCATGAGGCAGATGGCCATATGTACACAAGAGTACTGCAGAAAGTCATCTAATTTAGTCACTTGGCTCCAGCGCAAGGAGCTCTGTGCCTCACAAGCTTCATTCCCATACTATTCTGCCAAAGGTATCCATTAAACAGCACACAGGGCTGAACAGTATAATACTGGGAATATAGATTTGTCCATCATCCTACCCATAACATCTCGATTTTGTGGTAATTGTGTTGCAATAGGATCTGCCATTACAGTCCATTATCCTTAGCAATGCACTGAAAACCACTCATAAGACCCCTGTGGCTGCATAGCAACGCCATGGCAACCGACTGCAACATCCTTACGTCGTGATAGCTAGTTTTGGTCCGACACCACTCACATTTTCGTCAAATAATACTGTATAAAAATTGAATGGATCTATATAATATGAAAAAATAAAAAGTTGGTTCAACCCAAAAAAGTAAGTTACTCGGTTGCATTTAAATTTTGAGATAATAATTTATTTATATATATAATCAAAATATAAATAAAATTGAATTGAATTATAATCTAGTGTTTACATAATTTTTAATGGCGGTTACCGTGGATTAACACCAGCTGCGTTTGAGGCATCAAAATCGCGTCTACCGCGTCTACTTTGTCGCTTGAACATTTTAAGTTTACTCGCTTCATTCACGCGTGAAAGCCGCGCGTGAAATTCTAGTCATCTAGACATTCACGCGGAAATTTGGATCATGGGAGGGGCTTCTGCGACTCCGCTCGCATCCTGTAATCACGTCACTACTAGAGCAAACTCATGATTGGTTAATGCGGCGCGTTTTTTTCGCCAAAGTTTACATTTTTCAACGCTCAATTCATGCCATTTGCGCAAACTAGAGATTAGCGCACTGTGCAAAACGCCTCATTCGCTCCGCAAGACCTCCAGATACGCGTCAACGCGTCTTCACATTGACTTAACATTGAAATCACTCACGCTTGACTCCTCTATCGCGGCTGGTGTAAACGCAGCATTAGACCTCACTGTCAGGAAAAAAGGCGCTAACGTTGTCAATTGCATACCCTTTTAAAAAGTCCACATATGTATCATTATGTATCATACAGATATGTACCTTTGAGGTAGTAATATGCACCCTTTAGATATAAAGGTATACTCTTTAAAAGGGTAATGCCCCAATTACAGCTTTTGTATTTTTATTTCTGAGAGTGAAGTTAGCATGTGTTTTCTGTATGCTAATTTGTGTCGCTTGTGTGGGCGAAATGTGTGTTAAAATTCAGCCTGTGATATTTCCAGTTCTTGTTTTTTCCAATTCTTTTAGTTAAAAAGACCAAAAATGAAAGAAAAATATTAATAACGCTTAAAGGCATCTCTCAATATGTTCACGTTTTCATAGTGGCTGCATATAAATTTCCAGTTGCAACCAATAATATTCATATCATAGCTAGGTTTCATTTCCACCAACATCCTCCATCCAGCCCCTTTCCTCACATCTCACTGGGATACCTCACAGGCTAATGGCACAGACGAAGTAACATAGAGTATCTGTTCGCCGTAATGTGCGTTTTCACCCCTGGTGGTTTTGGCTCTAATCTGAAAAGTCTTGGCAAACAGGAACATCCTCTTTGGCTCTGACTGACAGGTGGACAGCTTGGCACACTGTCATTTGTTTATCAAATAGTTTACAATAGCGAGATGCGGCCGCAGGCATATTTAATGTGTTATCACTTTGTTTTAAAGGGATAGCTCACCCAAAAATAAAAAATCTGTTATTATTTTCTCACCATCAAGCAGTTTTGAAGCACCATTGACTTTCATAGTAGGAAAAAATACCATGGAAGTCAATGGTGCTCCAAAATTGTTTGGTTACAAACATTACTCAAAATATTTTCCTTTGTGTTAAGCATAACAAAGAAATGTATACAGGATTGGAACAACATTAGGGTGCGTATTTGGTTGAAATATCCCTTTAAGTGATGGAGATAAATATATGAAGAGTTCCAAAACCAAATAATAAAAAATAGTTACCACCAAAATCAGTATTGTATCGGGTCAGTATTAAAAAGTAAATTCTTAATTTTACGCAAAATCCAATATCCGCCGTGTTATTCTGTCATCTTTTCTCCCTTTTTTCCAAACCCTTTTTAAATCCACTCAACCAATCACAGCGCAACATTCCACGCATTGTAAACAATATGGGCGGCACTTTGAATACACAGGAAATCCTAGTTTTCCTCATCTTGTACTTCGTGATAAACAAACAAACAAAAACAAAATAATACTTTGATGGTATTGATAAACCCTGTGGTGGTTTTCTGTGGGGGGGAAGAAAAGTAAGCCATCAAAATCGAATAATTTACGTAAGAGGCACTCGGGCGAAGGAAAAATGCCGGCTGTTGCTTGTTCTCATACGACAGCATATTGATCCCAGGGGATCTAGTGAAAAAACTTTCCATTATTTTACTCGAAGTCAACAAAAATCGAGCAGGACCAAAACATTTCACAAAAAAGTTCAGTGACGACGTCCCAAAGATGACAGCAGCAATGACAGTATTCTTAATATGACAAATTAAATGTTATGATTAATGCCAGTAATGTTTATTTTTTTAATCCGTGTACACCACTATAGTCAACTAAATGAATATAACATGGCAAAGATGAATGCACATTTATATAATGATTCAATAGATTTATAGCATTTTGAAAAAAAATCATTTTTTGTAATACATCTTTGAAAATCAAATCATTTAAATTTGTAATGTCATTATAACCTAAAGATGCTATGTGAAAGTTTGTAACAGAAATAGTGGTTTTCATCTTGTCACTTTCTTGGTATAGAAAACACATTTTACCTAAATTAGTCTTAATGGATTTATTGCGTTTTGGAACCAAACTAAAATAATTATGCACAAATAATTTAACATGATCTTTTGCTTTTTTGATAAAGTCATTGGCGCTTAGCGCCTCAATTAAAAGTGCAATGGACAAAATAAGTTTAACTCCAAGTTGCAGTATATCAGCATAAAAAAGTTATTACATTCTGATTTGTGGTGGCGGTCATTCTTGCTTACCAGTTGCTGACTGGTGCTCAAACTAACGTGTGACATTTAATTTTATATCTTCATTCCCATATCTGCTACTATTCGGCCTTTAGGAATTTTGTGGATCAGTGGATAAATGCGTATTTCAGCACTGAAATGGCATATATTGTATGATTTGATGGTCTAGCTGTAACATCTTTGCTTACAAGTACGAGCATTTCTAATCTACTCTAATATAACTCATTGGCAATTTGTTGCAATGGCTCATTATGGTAAATGATGGGGATGGAAAAAATGTCAAAAGCAAGGCAGAGAGAGGAAATGGAGGCACATCTAAAAAAAGGCGATTTGTTTGTGTGTTTGATGTTTCCTCAACGCTTGCACTTACAGACTACTGACATCACTCGCTGCCACGCTCGCGAGTAAACCAATTACGAGGAGGAGAGAGGCCAGAAGGTTGGGGTGGACGGCCGCGGCAGGGGTCGTGTCAATCTCAATACACTGATGGCTTTGAAATGAAAAACCTTGACCTGTCTGAACAGTTTAGTGTCCGCTTGTGATTGTTCTGTCTGGCCATTACAGTTCACTAATACAGGCGGCGGTGGACAGCATGCCCTGTATTATCACGCAACTGTACGCCCAAATATGTGCGCTCGCACCTTATGAAGGTTGTGTTTTGTTTCTTTTTTATTGCTGACAGGAAGAAGGACATGTTATCACAGCTTTGCTCGGGATTAGTGGGCTTTATCTAACAATGCATAATGAATCGCAGCTATCTGTCCCTGTTGCTTTAATTGACACTCAAAGCATTGTGGAATAAAAAGCTATCCAAAGGGACCGGGTTCATACTGCCACCTTATCTTGAAATTAGCTAGTTTTGTGGTTCATTGTGGAAGGTGGCTATGAATTAACAATGCAGACGTGGCATATTGGCTATGCACCATTTTATTTTATTTAACTGACCTTTATTTATTTGCGACTGTAAGCGATTTTTGAGGATGCATTTTGCGTTTATTTTACATTTATGCATTTGGCAGACGCAACTTATCGTGCCTGTAAAATATTCAGCTTTATGTACAGGCCTATATATAATTTTTATCCTTTTAAATAAAAGTTTACATCTACCATATGTCACTTGCCAAATATTCACATGCGCATCTTAAGTTATCCGTAATGAATTTTAAAATGCTAACTCTTGCCTTTACATTAAACGGTTCATATGGGAGAAGTTTTACGGTATGAGCGCTGTATACTGCTGATTTTTTTCAGAGTTAATTTCCTTAATCTCTGCATCACTGTGGTGCGATCAGCAATGTACATAAACAAAGAAACATTAAAACTATTTATAAGTCCTCAACAAATGCACTTACAACTCTCTTGGCTGCATGAAAACATTTCAAAAAAATCAGTTTTGCACAAATTAAGTTGGTGCTCGAAGTCTTTGGTGAATAAAAAAAAACCGTTGGCAGGGCATAATGCAAAGATTTCCTAGCCTTTGGGACTGCGTTTAGAACCAGCAGTGAAATTAAAAGTATAAGTCAAGATCAGTAAAAACTGATGCAACTTTAAAGGAAAACACCACCGTTTTTCAATTTTTTACTATGTTCTTACCTCAACTTAGATGAATTAATACATATCTATCTTTTTCAATGTGTGCACTTTTAATCTTTGTACAGGACTTCTTGAATGTGTTAGCATGTAGGCTAGCCCCATTCATTCCTTAGGATCCAAACAAAAGTTTTATTTGGTGCCACCATACTTACTCGTGTAACTATGTAACAGTCTTTAAATAGGGAACACATGGAAGTGTTTGGTGGCTTCTAAATTAATCCCTATTTGGCTCCTAAGGAATGAATGGGGCTAGGCTAAATGCTAACACATTCAAGCGCTGTGCAAAGATGCACGCATTGAAAAAAAGATAGGTATGTATTAATTCGTCTAAGTTGAGGTAAGAACATAGTAAAATATTGAAAAACGGTGGTGTTTTCCTTTAAAAAAAAAATCACAAAAGTGTTTTCACTACCAAGTATCTTAGCATTGCAACTCTGTAACTTTGTTATATTCAGCATAGTTTACACGAATTTAAAGATTGATGAACAGTGGACTACAATGAACTACAATGGGTGTTACAGAACAATTCGTACTGTACATATTTTACGAGTTGGCTAAATAAATTCGTATAAATTTGTACGAAGTTAATCATGCACAACGTATGATTATCATAAAAAAACAATAACGAAGCCCCACCCCTAACCCCAACGTCACAAGGGCAAAGGCAAATGAGACAAAAATGTACGAATGTGATCGTACGAATAAATACGAATTAGCCACCTCGTAAAATACGGATGAATTGCCATAGCGTTGCATGTTTACACATTGACATATTTTCTTGCATTTAGCACAAAATTAGCACATATTTTCTTTCCCTCGTCCTTATTTTCTCTACTTCCTCCACTCTTGTTGTCAAAATACCTGTGTTTGGCATTAAGCAAAATGCTCCAATGTACTAGCAGGGGGTGTCACTTATAGAGAGAGCATGCGGAGGGCAAGAAAAAGGTGCATTTATGTGTTCATACTTCCCGTGAGCCGTCTTATTATGTGCATCATGCTGAGACATCCGGAGAATCTGTATTCATTTGGTCATGCACCTGCCACCCACAGAAAGAGATAGAGGCTTTTGAAAAGCCGAATGAGGAGACGCTGGAGACATAGAGATGACAGGAAGGTTTATAGACAGTTGGTGAGAGTGAGAAAATGATCCACTTTTCTAATAGCTCGCGTACTAGCGCACTACCCTCACTATTTCTGCAGTATGTAGCCTACTGTAGTATGTGTAGTATAATAAAATATTGGATTTTTCAGAATAAAACGGAGCATCCTTCATCCCACAATGCACTGTGCTTGCCTCGAGCCTTACATTTTAATTTAACTCGTTCTTTATTTGATTGAGCTGCCAAAATTCATTCAATTTCATTTGGATTTTTTGGTGAAATTTACTCAGAATAAAAAATTCACCGTAGCATACAGCACACTTTCACATAGCAGTTAGTATGCACTATTACATACTAACCTATACATGCACTATGCTCGAACAGAAAAACAGTACACACATCAGGGTGGGCACCAAAACAGGAAGAATGGGATGTTATTATTGACGGAACAGCATGCTGTAAACATCGAATTAAATAGTGGTCTCTGTCCCTATTGTCTGCATCACCTTTACACACGCACTAGAGATGCGTCAAAAATGGACACTATTCAATACAACCACATGGAGAGTTCGTCTGTCTGGGTGGATAACAAATTAGGGGGCCGGCCTCTGTGGTCCCAGCTCTCCTCTGTCTGATAGTTTATCAGCATTCTGTCTGTCTCACTGTCCCCCTTAACTCCCCCGTGGCCTCACTTCCTGTTCGCCTATCTTTACCTGTCTATTTCCCAGCATGCTCTTTCTGTTGTTTCCACCAGCTTGTCTGTGTACCTCTGTATCTCTCTGGCTCACATCCTATTTTTGACCTTCATATTTCAGTCTGTTTAATGGGGACTACTTACCCCATACACTGTAGTGTGACAACATGCCCCTGTGTAGGGTGGATTGGGATGTAGTCCGAGTGTAAAATGAATTTTAGGAAGAAAAATGTGACAACTAGCCCTGGACATTTCCTATAATGTAATTGTAGTAAAGTAGTTTCTCTCTCTCTCTCTCTTTTCCCATCTCTGTCTCTGCAGTTTCTCTGTCTGCCCATCTCTCTGCAGTCTCTCTCTCTGTGTCGTCCACCCTGCCTATGGGATCAGTGTCATTAGCATTCCACAGGAATCAAACACCTGCCAGCCACGTGAAACCACACTGCGGCGAGCACAATCAGCCAAATGTTTTCCTTGTGCGATGAATGTGTGTGGCTGTCACCATTCCAGTTGATATATGTGTTCTCCCTCGCTCCCTCCCTCCGGTTTTCCACCCCTCTATCTCGTAAGATGCGCAGAAGGGGGTCGGCGCTGAAATACCGCATGGAGGGTTTGGGTGCACCTAAGCGGCAGCATCCACTCACCCAGCTCTGATTTACCGTCACACATCTTGCTCCACTTAAGAAAATAGCTTTATACAGGATGAAGGGGTTGTGAGGATATTGGCAGGATCATTTTGCCATTCACAACGTAAACTGGCAGAATGCCAAAGGCAGACACAGCGTCACAACGAGGTTACTTCCCATACGTAAGGTGGTGCTATTACAACTGCGAAACCTTCGCTGTCCTGTGTGGACCTATAACAGTGCCCATGGGTGGACTTTCAATTCAATGTTGCTGTGTAAAGCACATGATAGAGAAATGTTTGCTTAGGCCAGCTGCTAGAAACTAGTCACTTGGGACTCGCCGTAAGCATTTTTTTCTGTATTCTACAGAGGCTTTGTAAGTGATATATTGGCGCTTTTCCATTGCATAGTACCCCACGATTAAGGCCGGGTCAGCTCACCTTATTTTGGCTTGGTTAGCTTTTCCATTGAGTTTAGTAACACTTCGAAGTGGGAGGGATTATAGGCGTGTCGTTATATTTGCACTGCTACTGCTGTGACATCATACATGTGAGAGCATTGTTGTACATTCCCATACATTTATTTATTTAATAGTGCGCCACAAAATTAAAATTGACCACCACAAATAGATAGGTGTGTGTATTGTTTATCACTACATCTGTCTCACATGACAGTTTCTGTACAATCACCCGTGGCATCAGTCGACCCTCATTCAAGTTGCATTTAAGCATATATGCGGACGTGCACATCGCAAATGTGCCGCCACAAACTGCAAGTCTGGAAAAAACTGGTATGGTGTACCTGATTCTCACCCGGATGTTTTCATTGCTAAAAGGGAGTTTGGAAACTTACAGCAAAGCACAGATGACAACAGGTTTACTCAAGAGAGCGCAAGCATGAAGGCAAAGCTAATCTTTTACATTATAGAGGGTATGCATTGACGTCACTTTTCCACGTGACCACCCCGGAACTCACCCTGTTGAGTGGCAAACGTTCAACAAAATTTTGCCATGGTTTTCATAGCAGGTGCTGCGAAAATGCAAGATAAATTTACTATTATCAGCTTAAATTGAATTTAGTTGGACTTGATAGCTAAGGTGGACAATACTTAGTTACATTAGTTACATTTTCCAAGCATC
The DNA here is from genome assembly GCF_027580225.2 of Misgurnus anguillicaudatus. Taxonomy (NCBI): domain Eukaryota; kingdom Metazoa; phylum Chordata; class Actinopteri; order Cypriniformes; family Cobitidae; genus Misgurnus; species Misgurnus anguillicaudatus. The sequence continues at coordinate 15,336,839 of NC_073342.2, read as the reverse complement.
TGTGCTTTATTAGGATGTTTGTATTGGGAAAAACATTACTTCACTACATTCTAAAGCAGTGGTTCCCAAACTTTTTCAGCGTGCGGCCCCCCTTGTGTACAGTGCATTTTTTCGCGGCCCCCGAAAGAACATTTATGACAAAAACAGTTAAAAAAAAATTTAATATTTTAATTAAACAAAACATAAAATTATACCTAGTAGTGGCTTATTATTTTTTAGGTTTAATTACACATAATTCATGATAAATTAATGTATTTTATAAAATGTGATAAAACTGGGGACCCCCTGGCACCATCTCACGGCCCCCAGTTTGAAAACCACTGTTCTAAAGCATATAATCATACTGTGTATTCTTTTATATTGCATATTAAAATTTATTTAATACCTAATTACATTAAAATTGTGTACATTTACTTGAGTAAAAGTACGTTAATGTGCTTAAATATTAATGTAAAACAAAAACTTGCATTTATGTAATAGAGTAAAACTTATGATAATATGCTTTCGAATGTGTTTTCCAAAGAAAAACACGGATAACATATAAATACTTGAAATAATACTTTTAAGTAGAAAGTAAAACCTCTGCTTGATAGTGACCCTAGCAACTTATCAACCCACCTGTGGTCTGTGGACGTTGGCATCGATCAATTTACTTTTCCTTTCTGTGTTTTTGGCAGTCTGTAAAACGATTGCTTCGAATTCTTGTTAATCTGTTAGTACAGTCTATCGCACAACAGCTTTTCCCATTTAGACGTGTTTTCACCGTGTTTTCGCTGATGGCACGCTGTACTCAAATGCTGCCGCTCTGTCTTTTGCCGCTCAGTGGGCGTAACAGCAGTCCCTCTCGCCGACGTCACGTCCATACCATCTATAGCGATGACGCTGGTAGTGACGATTCTCTCAGACCAATCAGTGATCAACAGTGTTTTCGTGTCACGTTTTGGTATCAGCTCGGGTAATTTATTTTGTCATTTTCTGTTGTTCAGTTCCTTGTTATAGTCCTGTCCCCATTGCCACATCCTAATTGTTTTCTGTGTTTGGCTGATTATTTTGTGTATACTGTATACCACTGTGTCGATGGTCCGTTGTTTGGTGTGTTCTAGCTTTCCAGTTGGATTTACAGTATGGCACCATATTTTGGTTCATTAAGCTTCACATTGTACTTGGATCCAGCTTCTCTTACTTTCATCATTGTTACTGTACCAGCTGTACACAAAGACAATTGTAGGCAAGCTGTAGTATGGCTGAGGTTTTGTTAGTTCTGCTATACTCAAATTGAGTTTCATTGCATTTTCCTACCATACGTTTGCTCTGCTGACTGGATTTTACATTTCAGCATCGCAGACATGTGTGTGAATGAGAATATTGACACTTGCATATATGCATTTGACTGACACTTTTACAAAATGCATTTTTATGCAGTATGCATGTTCCCTGGGACACAAACTTATGAGCTTTGCTGCTAACCCAACGCTCTACCAATTAAGCTGCAGGAACGCCACGCTTCTCCGAAAACTGGCCCGTTTCCATTTAGCGAAGGGCCTGCTGTTTACATTGTAACTGGTACAGTAGACCTTGAGAAAGCTAAGAATAGACAGACCTCATTTGGGAAACACGAGCATGACCGTGTAAGTTATGTAAATTCTTTCATTCAACACAGCTCAACTGGTAGAGCATTGCACTTGAAATAGCAAGGTCATGTGTTTAATTCTCATTGGACACACAAGCGGGTTAAAAATTGAATGCCCTGCAAGTAAATTACTGTTGTGTTGGTTTTCTAGATGTTTATATTGATATTTTCCTAATTGAATTTACACTTAACAGTTGAATCTTTAATATAAAGATGTTGTGGCCTCATGCTAGTGTCTTGCACTATTACACACACACTTGTTGGCCGAATGCACACAACTGTGTATGTGCGTCTGAATGATTTATGCCTGCGGAGATCTGATCACTGTGTGCCGCCTTTGGCTCTTCATCGGTCCGATCAGGTGAATCGGCTGTACTGTCCTTCCCCTCCAGCTTCGCAGGTTTTTATACAGCTATAAACAAAGTGTGCATTGAATGTTGTGCCGGGCCGGCAAATTTCCTATGGCCTACTTTGTTAAAGGCATAAAGATGACTGACTGCCATTGTATTTCAACCATTTCATCATAGTTAGTCCCAACCGTGGAGGTGCAGGCACAGGATTGATGCGTCCTGGACCAGCGAGGACACGTCTGGCATGGGCCGTAGCTCTTGTGACTGTTCTCTTCTTCATTAAATAGAGCAGTTTTGTGTTTTTTCACAGTGTATAAAGCTAATGTCTATCTGTGTATATATTTATATATACTCTACACTCTCAAAAAAGCACAAACGGCCTGGTAGCTGAGGGGGAACCTTTGCACCTCTAATTAGTACCTTTATTACTTGTTTTAGGTATATGATTGTACCCTAAGGATCTATGGTGTAGCTTTAAAGGTACAGACACATTTTTTGTTCCTTTAGGATTGTACATCCACAGTAGCTTTTCTGATGGTATAGGGGTGTTACAATATATGGGCAATAACAGTGATGATTACCGATAAAGTGATAACACTTCAATATCTTAATATTGTGAATAAATCGGCCGCAATAACCATGTAGTGAAAATCTAATATTGCTAAAGCCCTAATACACGCACGCACGCACGCACACATATATATATATATATATATATATATATATATATATATATATATATATATATATATCCCCTTGCAATGCACCACTAATAATGTAAGCTATAATCTACTGATGCTTACATGCTTTGGCATAACTTAATTGTATGGTGTGACAAATCTTTAATACCATACCTTAGGCTCCAGGCACATTTGTAATGTTAAGCCCAGAGATAAAATTGAGATAACCAGCGAGCCTCTATGTATAAAATAATTGCACATTTCTGTGTTTCAACCTAAGCAAATGAGTTGTTTATTACTTAAAGGTGCAGTGTGTGATTTTTTTTTAAGGATCTCTTGACAGAAATGCAAAATAATATACAAAGCTATATTATCAGGGGTGTATAAAGAGTTTATTACCTTAGAATGAGAAGTTTTTATCTCATACACCGAGGGTCCCCTTACGTGGAAGTTTCCATTTTGTGCCGTCGTGTTTCTACAGAAGCCCTTAACGGACAAACTTTTTACTAAGTTATCTTCGACGATGACATGGTGGTGGCTACCGTAGATTCTCTATGCGTTTCAAAAGCGATGGGTGAGCAGTGGACTGAGCTGTTGGTTGCAATTTGCAACCTCACCACTAGATGCCGCTAAAATGTACACACTGCACCTTTAAGGCAACGCTTCATAAGAAATTCCTGCTTGTAATCTTTTCCATAAGGTTGTGGCAAATGAGGTCTATATAGCTGGCCAACATGATCTCACAACACACACACACACACACACACACACACACACACACACACACACACACACACACACACACACACACACACACACACACACACACACACAATAATATGCTGTTATATTCCATATAACTCGTACAAACCAGAAATTAAGCATTGTTTTTGTGCAGGCCTAAAGGGTTAATGGTGCCACATGGTGATCAACAGTAAAAATGACAAATTTGACCTCTTTGCAAAAGGAAAAACCATCAACAATTAATAATGCATGATTATATGGTGTCATGGCTTTTCAATTAAAAAATGTTGTTATAATGGAAGTCAATGGGGAAAAAATAGCCATGAACAGTAAATGAGGGAGAACAAAATAAAATCTGATGCTGTACAAAAACTAACAATGCATCAAAGCCAATGTTTTTACTAACAGTGTTGGGGAAAGTTACTTTTAAATCCCCAAAAAAGTAACTAATGGTGTTACTTAGTTACTTTCCATGGAAAGAAATACTTACATTACTTTTAAGTTACTTTTGCGTTACTTTTTCTTACTTGGCTGAGGCTTGATCTTTTTTAGGCCCTGCAGGGACTGAGAAGTTGCATATTTCCATCGCAAAAATGTCAAGCTCTGGCCTCCCGTCTCTATTTCAGTTTACTTCAGTATACTATTTTATATAAACAAATTATTTCAACTAAAAAGTAACTCACATTACTTTTTTTAAAAAGTAACTCAAATATTAATGTGTACATTTATAAAGTAATGCATTACTTTACTAGCAGTGATGGGCAGTAACGCGTTAGAAGTAATGCGTTACTGTAATCTGATTACTTTTTGCAAGTAACGAGTAAAGTAAAAGATTACAATTGCAAAACCAGTAATCAGATTATTTTTACTACTCCATAAGCAGGCTGCATCAACGTCCGCTGTACACTCTGCGTGGGAATAAAACTTTTATCTACAGCGAAAAATTCCACCTAAAATCTGAGCAAACACCTAGCAAGCCAGCACAGAAATGTGAAACTTACTGAAAAAAACCTGAACCCTAGCTGACATGACCGCTGCGGCTCCATCTCATACAATGTTACGACGTAAATAGGCCTCAGATTGTATATTATATTCTGTTACAAGGCGTTCATGCGAAATCTGATGTAAACAACAGACGATATATCTATATTTCATGCATTGTATGGATTTGTGGTCATTGGATGTATACTATTAGACTGTTTTCACGGGTTATTCACACATCTGAAACAGACTGAATTCGACTTGCGATCGTTATATCAACACAAAGGTAAGAAGTCCCGTTTATGTTTTGCATGTTGTCATCTGGACTTCTCTCACAAAATACTACATTTATGATGCAAGAGCATCTGTATCTCAAAACAGAGACCATACATGACGCTAAACCCGTAGACCTTTTTAAACAATGTATAGTAATTTTATGATCATTAAAGGTTCTCTAAGCGAATTCACGCGTTTTAGACCATAAACATTTTTTTGTTACGTACAGCAAACATCTCCTCACTATCTGCTTGCTTCCTGTCCGCTGATCAAACTGTAAAAAACGCGATCTCTGTAGACACCCCAGCCTCCACAAACTGCAATAATAACAAACTGGCCAAACCTACACCAGAAACCATAACAAAGTGTTCTAACCAATAAACGCCAAGAAGGTTTTGGGGGTTGGGTTTGGGCGCGTTCATGAAAGCACGGAAGGGAGGGGGAGGGGGAGGAGTTAACTACGCTCAGTTTGTTTGAAAACACATTTTAAAAATCAACACACAGATTCGCTTAGAGAACCTTTAAACTGTCTGTAGACTAGGCTATATAGATATTATTAGCAGCGTTAAAAAACTGACGTCATCCCGCCCACGAATTAGTGCGCGTCAAGAGGTCAAAAAAGAGAATGTTTCATTTGATTCAATTTTAGATGATGGAATATGCAGAAAGAATAAAATTAGGCAGAAAGGTCTGTTGCTTTATAGCGTAACTAATTACTTTTGAAAATAAGTAATCAGTAAAGTAACTGGATTACTTTCTTGGAGAAGTAATCAGCAATCAGTAACTAATTACTATTTCCAAGTAACTTGACCAACACTGTTTACTAGTTATTTCAGAAAAGTAATATTATTACGTAATGCATGCTACTTGTAATGCGTTACACCCAACACTGTTTACTAATCTTTGACATACCAAAGACTGTGATAAAGGTAAAAGAACATATCTAGTTCACAATCACTTTTTATTGAAAATCTGTCATTTTGTGTTTTTTTTTTTCATTTATGAACTTGGCAATTAATTTGTTAAAATCCTGTAATATGGTTACACATTTGGTAATTTTGATCAGTACTGAGGTTGATTAACAGATTTATGCAAAAAAAAGAAAAAAAAATCTGATACATTTTTATAGTCGTTTAATTTAGTGGATGTTTTCATCCACGAACAACACGAAAGGGTAGTGAATTTGAACAATGCGCAAGGGTTAAAAGGATTACGTTGGAAGTCCCATATTTTGCATCGTTGTAGCATCTAATTTTTTTGTGTATGTTTTCTTGTAAACAGCGTTTGAGTCCAGACCTGCCTACTGGGGCGCAATTGAATGGGTTTTCGAAGAGAAAAGTGGCAGGGTGATAACTGCATTGTAGTCGTGTGCCTAGCAGGCAATCAGAACATCAGGGGAGCCGATTCTCTGTTCATATACTCTGTTTACCCAACAAAAGAGTTTTGTCGTTGCGGCTGACACAGAGCGATTCGCAAATTGAGAAAACAGATCCAACTTCAGGCAATTACAAATGTTTTCACTGAAATGCGAAAGTAGTAGATGGTACGATTGCAACTATTGGAAGCGACTCGAGAATTTCTATATACAGTCGCTGATTTTTCAGCCCTACCTCTTCCAATCACACCGGTACGCAGGGAAAGCATGAATCATTCCCCGTGTCTCTAACACTCATTCTCTCTCGTTCCGGGACGAGGTGGTTTGATGTCAAGGATGCACTTCAATTCACATTGGGGAGATCAGAAGAAGTAATGTGAGTAATTTATTCGTGCTGGTCTTTCACGGCTGCTTTGCATTGCAATCGGTGCACAGTTGCCTTAAGAGTGAAGTGGGCCTGGATGGGGACTGTTTTATTTTTTATAGCTACCTGAGATATAGAAAGTGCAGGGTGCACTTTCAACATCAAAGCAAGGGATATGATCTCAAGGCAAATGGCATTCAAACAGCAGGGGTTCAGGTGCCTGTATAAACAGGATCAATCGTATCCGTCACCTTTGCTCTAGCAAAGGCGTCTGTGGGTTTGAAAGTATGAGTACAGTGAGTGTAAAAAACTAGATGTAAAATAAGAGAGTGATATATCTGGTTATGACTGTTTGAAATAGTGTGCTATTTCGAGAAAAATTAGGTGAAGATATCATTTATTTTGACTCTTTGCAATAGTGCGCCGTGTAATTTTCAGGGTAAGTTGTTTTCGTCTGGATTTGTCATTATCTCTTATCTAAAAATATCTGTGGATCATATTTGGAGACATGGAATAAGAATATTAAAATTAATATGAAACTAAGCAATTAACACTTAAATGCACCAATAAATACACAGATATATCTCAAGCATATATGTTACTGATTATGATTCCTGTTTGACGTGAACGGATTTAACATCCTCATGTAACACCATCACATACACAGCATGAATTATGTAAAGTTTCTGTGCTACATACAGTAAGGTGATAATTTGCGTGCATGTGTGAAATGTGTTTTTGCATGTGTAATGCATGCTTTCAAGATGGAAACGGAGGGTTGCCGAAGCTATTTTCAGTGTTAATTAACAACTCGGCTAGACATTCCTGTATGCTTAATTCTGTATAGTATGTCATCTGATGAGGTTAAGCATATCATCTGTGTTTAACTAATGGGGGAAGCCTAGAAAATCCAGTTTTCACACATCTGGAAGTATTTACACAAATGAACTTGATTGCCTTAATTACTGATATTTAGTGTGAGAGTCAATCACCGGTCAACCTGGAGGAAAATTGCATTTCTTAGAAGTTTCTCTTTTACAGCTCATAGGACTTAATGGAGGTCTCAGTTACTGTATGTCTTGTTTATACTGGCTTTGTCGGAGATGTTTCATCTAAAATTAAAAGATTGTACAGTGAAAGTAAAGAAGTATAACACTGAAGTGCATTGGGCGGGTTGCACCAGCTGGACGTAAAGAAGTTGGGTGCACTATCTAAAGCCCAGAAAAATTAATTAATCCATGTATAAAACAAGAAAAATTTAAGCACTTTTCAGCAAGTATATGCATGTAATATAATTGATAATTTTATATTTGTGTCTTAGTAATACCGTAGTAAAAAGAAACTAAGCAAAAGTTTCAGTTTGATTTCCATCCCAATTCTGTCTTACTGTTAAAATTCCTTGTTGGACTTATGCTACGTACACAACAAATGCGGGGCATCGCGTTACTCGCTCTACAGTAGATTACTCGTGGGATTTAACTTCGTGTCATGCAAATTTTTCAATTGAGTTCAATATTTTCAACTTGGGCGAAGATGCGTTTGAGGCGAAATAGCACGTTTTTGCCGCAAACTCGCCACCCATATTGCGTAATTCGCATCGGCCCACGCGAGGACTGATCAGACGCGTCTGATTGCGTCTTTGCATTGACTTTGTATGTAATCTACTCGTGCAAATTGTTGAACCTGCGTTTGGTGTGTATGCCCTATTAAAATTGTAAGTTAATCTATGAAATTACAATTCATTTCAACGTTCTTGACTAGCAAAGAGTTGCTATAAATTATAAAAAATAAAGTTGAAACTGGTGATGTAGTACTCGAGACCAGTTTCGAGACCGATTTCTGCTTGCTCGGACTCGTCTCGGACTTGTTCCTTCAAAGACTCGGACCACAGTGGGAGGAGAAGAACTCGTAATTTCAGGCCGAGTCCTCGAGACCAACGCATTTTTTATGTTCAAATAAAAACACACAACACATGTCAATAATAATAAAATGCAATGTTGACGGGCATTATTTGAAAATGATATCCCATGATGCAATGAAAAGATACTGCCATCAGAGCCGTTAAAAAAAATAGGCAGAAGATGATGCATGTGATAGGGATTTTTTAATGATAGTAAAAGCATAATCCATATTAAGACGTTAAGACTGCTCCTCTAAACAATTCCCAATCTAGCTTAGTCTGTAGGCCTAACTGTTGATTATTAACCACAGTGATATTAAGTCATAAATATGAAAACTGACACTCGGTCTCGACTCAAACTTGCTTCCTCAAAGACTCAGTCTTGACTCGGACTCAACTGTATTTAAAAAACCAAGGACTCGGTCTCGACCCTTCAAAGAATCTGTCTTGACTCGGACTTGGCATAGGCGGTCTCGTCCCCATCACTAGTTGAAACAACTGTGGTATCAAAGGTAGCTTGACTCAACACCACATGGCTCTGCTCTGCTTGGCTTGGTTTACTATGGCTCGGTTTGCTTTTGCATCGCAGTTTAGTGCTGCTTCAGAATGGGTAGGATTATCATTAAGCCACACTCACACTACACTTTAAGCATGCGATCTAGTATGCATAAGGCCTTAATTGGCTTCAGGTGTGTTTGATTAGGGTTGGAGCCAAACTCTGCAGGACACCGGCCCTCCAAGACTGAGTCTGGGCACCCCTGTACTGGACACATCACAATGCCCCATGTGATATGAATTCGCAAGTCAGACTTTACCAGATTTTAACTTTGCTACTCAGCGACCTGCAAAATATCGTTGCACGAGTTTGCATTTCCGGCCTGATGCATATGAATAGAAGTCAATGGAACGGAAAGTCTAGTGCAGGGGTGGCCAAACTCGGTCCTGGAGGGCCGGGGTCCTACAGATTTAAGCTCCAACCCTAATCACACACACCTGAAGCCAATTAAGGCCTTATGCATACTAGAAACTTTCCATGCAGGTGTGGTGAAGCAAGTTGGAGCTAAACTCTGCATGACACCGGCCCTCCAGTACCGAGTTTAGCTCCAACTTGCCTCAGCACACCTGCCTGAATGTTTTTAGTATGCATAGGACCTTAACTGGCTGCTTCAGGTGTGTTTGATTAGGGTTGGAGATAAACTCTGCAGGACACCGGCCCTCCAGGACTGAGCTTGGGCACCCCTGATCTACCGCCATGACATCATCCCAAACGTGAAGAAACTCACAACAAGGGAACAATGGAGAATATCAATGGAATGGTGTTCTTGATTCTTTGCATATGGATGTTTTTCACTGCTAAAAGGGAGTTGCAAACTTGTACAACAAAGCACAGATGACGACATAATTTGGTTTGTACAGATGACGACATAATTTGGTTTGCTTGACGGCGCACAAGAGTAGGCTAATCATACACTTAGCAATAAGTGACGATTCTTTCTGACCAATCAGTGATCTGCAATGTTACACGCAGTGGCAGCTGGTCAAAAGGGGACCACTGGGGCGCCGCCCCATTAAAGTTGGTCAGAAAGGAAAGCTAATTTAACATGTTACCAAAAAGTTAAATATATAGTGCAAATTAATACAAAAATCAATGACATTTTCAGCAATTTAGCTAAGCAGTAATGATACATCGTCATCTGATAAATGGCTATTTACAGTCCTGCATTATTACAGTAAAAGTTTTTGAGATTTTGAGTTTTTAGCACCAGCCATAACTGGTTACACGTCACATTTTAGTAACAGCATTGCTTCCTTGGAACCTGAACTGTGGTGGTGCTAAAAAAGTATCAGGATCAGAAAACCTTCAAAAGTGAGCTGTATTGAGCCATGCCAGGCTTAATATGCAATGGAAAAGTGCCAAAAGAAATCTCATTTATACATTTTTTCTTTGTTATGGTAATGCCACCTTCCAATATTATTCAACTGACTTTGTTCATCAGATGCAAAAGTAAAAGAAAGGATTAAATAATGCTTGTAGGCAATACATCTTATTGACCTTGAGGCTTTCGTTGTTTGGGAAGTGGAATGAAAGACATAATTTATCATTGAAACGTGTTGTATTTTTATTTTAAGAGCTGTAACACTGAGTCCCAGTGGGGAACTCCGACAACATGTGGAGCAGTTTGCATTTATTTTATTTATATATTATTCATCGTGTCTTTTTTATCACTTATGAAAACATATTTTTAGAAAAAGGCAATAACTAGACGACAGGCTTGCAATGTTCGGTGGTTTCGTGTGTTATTCTTATTTTCTCGGGCAGAGAAGAAGGTCCTTTGTAATAAATGACAATGTCTGGCTAAAACGCAGTCGTCTGGTTCCGCAGAGAAGATAAAAACTCGGGAAGTCCTGCAGATATGTGCTGTCTTTGAACTTCCCATTTTCTGTTCCGTCGCTTTAACGAATTGTTTCCTGTGCTTTATTGATAGAGTTCCTAACTAGAAATGCCAACAGGCAACACCAAAAGAATACGATCTCCAATTCGCCCTGCCGCCGTGTATAATAGGATTCTAAAAAGTGCCATTTGATATGGTTTATGTATTTATTCTTGAAGCGTATTTACAGCAATGTCTGACCTTGCGTATCTCTAACAATAACCTGAAGATATTAAAAAGGAATTTTAAGCATGTGTGTTGCGCTTAAACTCCACGCATAATAAAACTGTAACAATAACTGAGCTAATGAAAAATAACTTTTAATATCGAGGTTAAAAAGAGAAAAGGCTACTGGAAAAAGAAAAATATTTCCTTTAATAATAACGTCAGTATTGTTGCTTTTATCACCTTTACAGTATTAAATATGGTTGGTTAAAAAAGTTTCCCGGTGAAATCTTGAAAACAGGGACATTTGTGTTAGTAATACTTTTTTAATCCTTCAGTGTGTTTATGAAAATTATTTTAATTGTCATTTTTGGCTTTTAGCTTGACCCCTGACTTTCCAATTAAGTTAAAGAAAAGCATTTTACCAACCCAATTAGCCAAAGGGGTCATTTGACAGCCGGCTGTCTTAAAGGCTTAAACTAATGAAGACTCTTTCCCGAGATTTCCTTTCCATATGTCTAAGCAGACCACAGTTATTGTCTCAAAATAATCTCTATTTATAGGCAAGAAAACAATTGGGACTGCAATTTTTTGGAAACGGGCATGTTTTATACTGGTGGAGCTCATTTGGAGGTTTACTGTAGCTAAGGACTTCTCAATTCTTAATTAACCCTAGATAATAACTAAACAAACAAACATATTCCACTCATTTCTCTAGATTAAATATTTATGTATAAATGTATCCCTGTAGTTGAATTTTAATCATGGCACCAGCATTACATTTACAGTATATCACAAAAGTGAGTACACCCTGACATTTACGCATATATTCAGCAAATATTTTAGTATTATCAAAGTACTCAAGTGTGTGGCTTATGGTTTGAACACTAACAATGTTGGCAATCTGTTTTTGAAACCAGCTTCCGCACCTGATGCACAGCACGGGAATTCAACTTCTTTGATCGGCCCTTGCATGTCTTGGAAAACCTCTGATGAATAATTATTATGTTTAATGACCAAGTCACACCTACCTAATTTAGTTCGGTTGAATCGTACCAGAGTTCGATTGCTCACTTGGTGAGGTTCGTTTGGGGAGATGAGAATTAGAGATGTTCCAATACCATTTTTCTCTTCCCGATTCCGATTCCTGGGCTCAGGGTATCGGCCGATACCGAGTACCGATTCGATACCTGGGTGTGTCTGTATAATATACAGCTGTACATACTAGCCCTGTATGAATGGATATAACTGTTTTATGGTGCGCTTGAGAATGCAGCAATCGAACTCTGGTGCGCACCAAAAGTGGACCACACAAGCGAACCGAGACCTCCTTGAAGAGGTGGTCTCGGTACATTTCAAACAAACTCTAAATCGGTTCCTTTGTGGTAAGAACACGATCCGAGATCTAACTGACCTAATTGCAAAAGTACTGCACATTTTTGACTAAACCAGCTGCCGTAGTCAGCTGCGCAGTGCATTATCATACGAGGAAGTTTTTGTTGACAGTTTCTATTAGCAATATTAGCACAATGACAGGTCGCGGACATACCTGAAGTTGCGAGAAGGTGCGGGGGAGCCTCAGAAATTTGGTGTCTTCGCAGTTTGTAGTGCATTAAAATGTTGTTTTCAAGCCTCATCCGCGCTTCTTTCTGGAAATAAACAGTTTGTCTACAGTACTGTACACAAATTATGTAAAACAAGCATAAATACAGCACGCAGTCGTATGTCCATGGTGTCTGGTGTATTTTCCTCCTTTTTGTTTACTTCCGGTTCCGTTGGAATTTTGTGCACGTTGATTCTAACCAATCGAGAAGCAGTTTAGGAAATACGTTCAAATACATGTGGCCAATGAGTGATGTAGATCTTATCACATGACTGAATTTTGGTTGTTTTAACTGGTGCGGACCAGAGCAATCAGTGTGGTATGAAAAGGAACCAAAACTGCTAAAAAGCTACAATGTATCATTTTTTGCTTTTGGTCCGGACCAAATGAACCGAACTACAGATGTGAAAACACCCTAAAATCTTAACTGAAGTACAAACTGTGACAAAACACCCAATCTCCCCAATGATGTTGTTTTTGGTCTTCGGCTGAGTCATTTATTTGTTATCCTCTCAGGCCCGGATCTGAATGTGGGTGTTTTTGCGTGTTGAAGTGACTAAATGAACCAATCATGGGGCTCTGGGGAAAGTTGTGATGTTGGTGTTTACGATGGCCTTGGGCCACCGCAGTAGAGATTTCCGGGTTGAGTCAGGCCAAGGCGACTAATGTGTGTCTAAGTGACAGGAAGAGCTTGAGGGGCGAGTAGAGATCCAAGACATAATGTTATTCTGACAAATCAGACTTTTTGTATTTGCTGCATTCATTTTCTGTTACATGTCACTGTGTGCCAAAGCCTCTTCTATTTCCATTTTTATTTATGAATTTGGCTTACAAATGCTCTACTCATTGAGCTACAATTAGCTTTCATAATGGTTTTGTCTACCTTTTCCTCTTTGCAGGACCAGTGGCTGTAATCAGTGGAGAAGAAGACTCGGCCAGCCCTCTCCACCACGTCAACCATGGCATCATAACCCCATGCACCCTGGATGCCGGGCCAGACGCCGTGGTGATTGGCATGACGCGCATCCCAGTCATAGAGAACCCGCAGTACTTCCGGCACGGGCCTAATTGCAACAAGCCCACCACTTGTGAGTACCAAACGTCCGCCGCTCGCCAACAACCTTCTCCCCAGATCCGACTTTGTCCCGGACAGCAGATGGCAGACACTTCCAGGCTCTTCATTACACCCTCGAGTCTTATTTCACACAGAACGAATCAATTAAAGACTTAAGACCGCCGCAGTTTTAAAAGCCCACGATGGCTTACTGTACTTAGTACAGTGAGTGGCACTGGCATCATTTACTGTGATTTGTGGCATTTCCGTCCTAAACATTTTACAATGTGCTCAGGAAGTGCGTAAATTTGCTGCTCTCTTGCGCAGGCCTCATTATTTTAGTGCGCTACTGTATATATACAACTATAGCTGACCTTAAAATTTAGGTCAGCATATGTGTGCTTGAGAAAGGGAGGTAAAGTGGGAAACAGGGAGTGAAATATAGTCAGTGTTTTAATGTAAGAATGTGAGCGTGGCCTCAAAAGAGGGTGTCAACCATGACATTAACTTGGATTTATTAAGTTGGTGTTTTATTCATATACCAATTTGTTTTGCATTGCTAGGTCTTAAAGCGATAGCTCACCTAAAGGAGAAACTTTCTTTTACATTTATATCTATTAGCATGCGCTAGTTTTGTTTCGAATCCAAATATTTTTTCTACATGTCAAATCTAGAGGTTTCCAAAATTAACTTTTATATCATATTTGGTGCTGTAAAAACTGTTCTGCGTGTTAATCTAAGGTCCTGTTTACACGAGAACGCTTGAGGGTGAAAACGTAAAAATATTTTAACGGATGTGCCTTTAGTTTACACGGCGACAGCGTTTTTGGGGCTTAAATACACAAAAAAGTGAAAGTACCCTCCAGAGTGGATATCCAGAGCTATACCCGTCGCGTTCCCATCTAAAGGGGAAAAACGAAAAAGTCTGCTCATGGTGGCTCTCGTCGCGTACGCGTTTACGTCACAGGCATGCGCCAGTTCAGATAACAACAAACATGTGGGATTATTTCCATACGTCGGACCTTCAAGTTGCCATAGCAGTTGTAGGGAATATTCACTGCTAGTATTACTGATCAGAGAAGGCGCATCAATTACCTCCATCAAATTGTTGATGCGCCATTTTGTCGGAGGCAAACCAGACGGCTTTGGACGACACCTGGGAGTACAAGGAAAAGGTTGTACGCAGACGCGTGGACTTGGTGTTGTTGTGTGTCAGTGCTTCACATTGCCACCTAGCCGCCTGGTGTGCATACTACATCGAATATTACACACTTTTGCGTCACCATATGCACGCAGTTTTCCTCCCAAAATGCACGTATAAATGCGGAATAAAATGCAACACCACTTTTGCATTTTCTCTTCAGATCATTTCCGTGTAAACGTAGTCTAAAAACACCCTAAATTATTGTAACAGTTTAAAAATTATTACAATTATTTAGTTTATAAATAGTTTTATTATTACCATAAACTGTCTCATTTACTCATCCTTTAAATTACAATGGACTATATTCATATGGAAATTTGCCAAAACTACCAAACCTTTTCTGGTTCCCACCTGAAGAACGAAATCAAGATTTACCCAAGTTCATTTGAGGCTTAGGGAACACAAAGCTGATGGGGTTTCTATCCTCCAGCCGGCCTTCAGCTGGACTAACCAGTGAATTATCTGTCTTTAGGATTTTACATTATTGCAGGGCTGACAGACTGCATTGCCTGATCTATTGTCTCTTAACTCAATCCCACTGTACTTCCTGAGCTATTCCATGATTTCCGAATTGAGGCAGAATTGGATTTTCAGTGCTGCCCAAGACAAAACGGTGCTTCTTTTTGTTTCCTTTCACCACATACTGTATCTCTCCAGAGTAGAAAATCGTAAACCAAGCATGCTTTGTTAAATCGGCTTAATTTTATCGTCCTGAATAGATGGGGTTCCGATGAACACTAGTCTTTCTTTTGAAGCACTGGAGAGTCTCCGTTCATACTATACTTCATTGTCCATTCAAATAATTTGTTTTTGTAGGCATAGGTTTCTGATATAAAGATATTAAAGGTGGGGTGCATGATTTCTGAAAGCCAATGTTGATATTTTAAATCACCTAAACAAACACGCCCCTATCCCAATAGAACCTGGACCTTCTTATGATAGTGGAGTAATCCTTTAATTGTTAGATCCTTATTTTCTCAACTTTTTAGCCATTTAACAAACTTTCTTTTCATTAAAGGGCACCTATTTCATTGCTTTAAACAATGTTAGTTTGTGTATTTGGTATAATACAATATGTTCACGCGGTTTATGGTTAAAAAACACATTATTTTTCACATACCGTACATTTTTGTAGCTCCAGATTTCCCTCTCTTCCTGAAATGCACTTATTCATGCACAAAACTCATTGATCTGAAAAGCTCTGTGTCCCTGATTGGCTAGCTAATCTGTACGTTGTGATTGGCCTGAATACCTCTGACGTCAGCCGGAAATGTGAAGCTCCTTACCATGTTTGAAAGATTCTCTCACAATGCAATGCTAACAGGAGTTAACTTACAGGCTGTGAGTCAAAGTGGGAGGAATTATGATAATGTCGGTCTTGTCTACATCACCAATCCCAGGAAGAAAACCGTTGCCTAATATCTGTGTGTTTGTTGTAGTCCAAGAAAAGACATATGGAGAAGACGATAACTCGCGCCATTGTTTACTTTGGGGTATGTACCGGATATCATTTGTAATCTGACAATGATTTTGAAGTTGACCTTTTTCTCATATAAACTGAATACGCCAAGTCAAGTTTGAGATGCTTAAGTTGTGCATTTACAAACAATTCAAAAAGACAAAACAAATAGTATAGATTACAAAATATGTACTACTGTATAGCATGCAATGCCTACGATCCGTCTTTCCTTTTCATCTACTGTAATGTTGTTTACGAACCTTTCCAGAGCCCCTAATTGTTCACATTACATTTAACTCGGATACCAAAGAAAAAATAGAGGGACACGAATGAAAAACGACAGTGCCTTAGGCAAACAAAGCCAATATCCGCTGCTCCATGAGGCAGATCCACAATCAAACAGTGTCTGGTGGCAACGGAGAACCAACTTGGATGGGTTGTAAAGTACAAAATTTGTCATTTTGTACTTGGTGAGAAGAACGTGGACAGAATGAAGTATCAGTAACCATAGATGATGACTTTGCACCCAGCCTATTCAATGTGGTTGGCATAGCATGAAATGTTTAATATGATTAGATTTAGTTACTGTTCTCTGAGAGTTTGAGCTCTTTGTTTCTGTCGAAGTGGGATTTGGGCTGATAAGCAAAAATGTCCAAGTTCAAACCCAGCTAACGTAGATCATTAAGGAAATAGATTCTCACCAGTTCGTAAATTGTACCATCAGGTGTTTCTCATTATAACGAGTGGTCCTATTTTCTTTAACGTCTGCTGAGAGATAAATACTCCACGTGCAAGGCTAACTCACTAAGTGGGCGAAATCATATTAAGTCTGGAAAAACATACATATGTATATAAACACAAACATACATATTCAAAGAGTTATGCATTATGAACCACATGCATTTTTAATGGCAAAATGAGTGATTAATAATCCGCCTGGCTTGTGTTTGTGTGTTTACAGCACGGGTTTGGAGATTGGAGCACTAGCATGCTAATAGATTGATGGCACAGGTCTCTTTATCATTTTTTATTTCTCCAGTACCACAAGAGCCTGAAATGAGGCGGAACTGAGAGTTTAGCATAAAAAGTGACTAGCATGAGCAGTCATTATTAATGAATGTCGTTTGTCAGGAGTCAAGCTATATCTTAAAAGCGTACTCCGTGTATATGATCTTCGCCTTGCATCTATATGTTATGGCTCAAAGAAAAAAAGGAAGACAAAAATGTCAAAAGCTTCCTACTATTGACTCATCTTTTGTTGTTTTTGCCTTTAGCGTTTCTTGATAACAAGAATAAGCATTCAAAACACACATTTTATTGCATTGACAGCGGTCTAATCACTATGTTGCCGTACAGTTTATAAATTAGTTGGCGTTCCTATACAATATTTGCTATTTAACTGTATCAGGAGGCTGATCACATAAGCGTTAATCTGGTGGATTTGCATTGTAACCTCGCTTTTTATACCTCACCTCGCTCAAATGAATTTCGTCACGGATCAAGCTCGTACGACAACGACACCACTTGACCAGTTGTCGGGTCGTTGGGTTTTTAAAATAATTAGGTTGGGTTATTGGCTACATGTTTAACATGCGAGTGGCCTCTACTTCAGGCCTGTAGCTTTGCTGTACAATGTTTGCGAAACTCTGTGAAACCACTGAACCTTTCGTTCAATGGTCATCAATTACCCGAGGGTGTGTAATCATCTCTCTCCAGACTTGAACCCTGAACCGTCTGGCATTTTAGCAGTGAACTTATTCCACCCCAATTACCCGTTGAAGGACCACACCAAATTTTGCATCACATTTGAGAATATAAAATAACGCTCTTGAATATAAAGTCTGTAGAGTTTGTCACTGAAAGATGCGTACCCGCTGTTAAAGACTGACCACTTCTTCTGCGTCTTTGGACCGAGATATGACATGATATGGATGAACGAATTGTAGAAAGTTGATTTGTTGAAAGTTTTGAGGTGTTTAGGACCAATACATCTTCAACTTTAGCAGACAATAGAAACATTAATAGAAAGACACATTTAAAAACTAAAACATGTTTTTATTCTCTTTTTAAGTCTCTGTACTTTAAATGGCTGAGAATTTCTTTCATTGTGTGTCTTTGAGGAATCAAAGGAACTAGAATTGAACAGCCTTATCTGTTTTGACAGAGCACCTTTATTTCAAACACAGAGAAGACAATCTCTGTCTCCTGGAAAGATTAGAGAGCTTGGAAGCTGTGAAATTTTACAAGCCATTTCCTGCAGTCATTTTGGTGCCGTTTGGTTACAAGTAAACACATTTAAAACTGTTTTTTAGCTCTCAGTGTTCTGGCATTTTAGCTCAGTTGCACATCAGGGATGCACCAGAACTTTGTAAGATCTTGCTTTATAATTTAGGACATAACGTTTATGCTAGGGGCTTAATACGTTTGTAACCAAGTTACAGTATTGATTAATTTGGTTGTAGACTTTGCTTGACCTGTAAGTTGTAAGTACTCTGCCTTGAGTATACCTACAATACATTAACAATCATTTAATAGTATTAAAATGCACAAATGCAAATATATTAAAGGTCACGTTCTTTCTGATCCCATTATTCAAACTTTAGTGTGTTATGTTGCTGTTAGAGCATAAATAATACCTGTAAAATGATAAAGCTCAAAGTTCACTGCCAGGCGTTAATTTTCTTTAACAGAATTCGCCATTCAAAGCCTACAGCAAACGTCCGGTTTGGACTATAGCCCTCTACTTCCTGCTTTAATGACGTCAATAAAACAGTTTTTGACTAAACTCCGCCCACAGGAATACGTCAGTCGCCAGCTTTGGTTCAAACGGCTCTGCTAAGCTAAGCTGCTGTCAATCACAACACACTAAACAAACTACACAATCACAACTCATGACGTATTTATGAAGGAGGAACTTCATAGTACAAGAAAGACATCAGCCCGTTTTTAGGACAGTGAAAACAGTGGTATACAAATAAGTATTGTATGAAAAATACTGCGTTTTTTTTACATGTGAAAAATTAACACATGTTGGGCTCTATCTTACACCCGGCGCAATGCAGCGCAATGCGCAACGCACGTGTCTTTTGCTAGTTTCCACCCTGC
This sequence comes from Misgurnus anguillicaudatus, assembly GCF_027580225.2. Taxonomy (NCBI): domain Eukaryota; kingdom Metazoa; phylum Chordata; class Actinopteri; order Cypriniformes; family Cobitidae; genus Misgurnus; species Misgurnus anguillicaudatus. The sequence goes on along the minus strand of NC_073342.2, from coordinate 15,317,517 downwards.
GCAATTATAATTTTCACGTTTAGCACCGCGTTGTTTAAATGGCAAATGCATTTGCGCCCCCTTTTGCGCCCATGGGCGTTCTGGTCTGAAAACGAGGTGTGTTCAGGCGCATTGTTTGCGCGTTGCTATTTTGAGGCAACTAAAATAGACTACGCCATTGACCAACAAAAACCTGCTCTAAAGTCTAAAGTCAATGGCGCAATGTGTTTTATGTTATTTAAAGAGCGCATTAGTATGCGCCAAACGGGAGGACAAGGCGGGTTTGCTTATCACACACATGAATGCGCAGCAGCACAAAAACGCTTTTAAATATGAAAGATTAAAAGATTGAATGTAAAATATTATTATTGAGTCTCTTGGACATAAATGAGGACTAATTATGAGACGTCACGTTAGAAGGCGCAAAGAGCTGCTTTCACCTGTAGCCTGGTAAGTAAATAAATGCTTTGCTTTAAACAAATGCATCTATTTTTAAATGTTTTTTAAATGCTACCTCACGGATTTATTGTATATGATGACTCTGTACCTGTGGATATGGTGAGATGAGAAACATTTTTAAGTAATGCTTAAAAAATCTCGTGACGCTGTCCAAGTGCTGAAAGGAGAGCCGTTTGTAAATTATTTATCTCCTGTTTATCGAACGGGTAGGTCCCGCCTGCAGTCAAACAGGAAGACTCTAGAATAGGGTTAAAAAGGCAAAAATTTGGTGTCCGACCAGGAGGACCCTCGCAGCATCCAAAGGGAGCTTTTGCGGAGATGCTCACAGCATTGGATGGGTAGGTCCTGTTGCAAATTCAACATGAAAATATAAAGGTAAGAAAATTATGAGTGATGAGTGATGGGGCTCGACCAGCGATTTGAAGGGGCGAAACTTAAATTGGTGGAAGAAAATCCCGCACTGCCTACAAACGGGGAGCCCATACAACGACGTGCACGGTAGAGTGCACCTGTGCGTGAAAAAAAAATGCTGGGAAAAAATATATACGAATACTGTACATACAGTGTATTCTCACAAGTATAAACGCACGCAGATAAATATACATATAATTATTTATTCATTTTAATGAATGTGCAGGTGAAGCAAACAAAACAAACTAGGCGTACACAAGATTTTCTGATATGCAAGTGGTTGAATCTAATGTAGGATTTGAATGATTCTGACATCCGGCAACTGAGGGCCTAAGTTTGTTGATTAGAGAGGCCGTTTGGAGCGGGAGTGGTTGGGGCACTGATGCTGAATGAATTAGCTGAATGAAAAATTTAATTGCTTGGATATCAGACTGGATTAAAACAAATTTTACCAAAATCTCGTAGCCAATTAAATTCGGTTGTCGATAAAAAGAGGATCAAAACAAGTTTCGACCAGGATCGTCTGTACTGCAGGTAATTTAGTAGCGAATTATATAATTGGATGGGGTTCGGTAAACTGAAAATAGAAAGTGCCCCTTCTTAAATTTGAAAGTCTTGCTTTGTTTGAAGAAAAACGAGATTGTATCAAGGTTTTAGAACTTTTTAATCAGAAGTTGTAGGGTAGATGACTGGACTGAAATTTTAGATGACTGCAAATCCTGAACAGTTTAAAAAGCAAAAAACACAAAATGAACACTGCGTCCAGCTTGCGGGCAGTATGGATGGAGTGGTAGAGAGAGTGGTGACCGAGCCGAAAGGCGGAAAGGCACCTAGACATTAAGTCAATTGTAATGGGCGGCATGGAGTTTGGGCGAATGGGCTTATTTCTAAATATAGTTTTGATGACAGGTGAGAGTTTTAGAGTTGTTTATAGCTGATGAAGGTTTGCCAAAGATTAGATTATAAAAATTAATGCCACTTAATTAGCCTGAATGACTTAACTGTTGAATAAATGAGATGCCCAACAAAGAAAAATCCGGAAACTGACCTGAAATGCCCATGGCATCGGAGAGGTAGACCCCATATGCAGTCGAAACAAGAGTGCATATATTAAAAGGCGTGAATTTTTTGGAGCAAAACTGGGCATCGAATTTAAGTGTTTGACAGGGAGGACCCTCGCAGCGTCTGCGGGAGCTTTAGCTGGAATGCTCACAGCACCAGACGGGTAGGTCCCACCTGCAGTCAAATGGGGCTCACCCAGCACTTTGAAGGGGCAAGACGAATAAACAGAAGAAAGAAACTTTGCATAGTTTCTGATTGGGGGAAATGTGCAGTAATGCAAATAGCAGAGTTTAAAAAGAAAACTATTGTTATTTAATGACAATATACTGAGGTTTAGACAAGCAGCAAATGCTGATAGAAATTTACGTGAAATAAGAGCTGATATGCAAGCGCTGAGCAATTAGAAAAAACAGGATTGAATTGACATGTGAACACGCGAATGTGATTGGTAACAGCGGGAATGCTCAGGTGTTGAAAACGAGCAAATTAATTAGTTCCAGGTGAGGTTTCCTTACACTGTAAAAATCCAATTAATGAAATGTTGGACGGGCAAAAAATATATATATACAAGTTAAACCAATTTTCTTAGTTACTAAAAAAAATAATTAATTGGGCCAACAATTTGAGTTTTACAGTGTAGAGAAAAAAGAGTTCATGGTTAAATGATTTACCGTTGAATAATACCTTTGGAGGATAGGGTAAATGTCTCTGAATATAAATCGAGGTATCAAGATTTTACCTGGTGACCTTGTAAAAACGGTTTTGTATGATGACTTACTAGGGATGGACTTGCATCCAGTTCTGATGCCGGCAGGCTAACTACCGGTGATGGGAAAAAAAATAAAATAAATAAAATTAATACGATTTGCTCCCTGGCACATGCGTGGCAGTTAAATTTGATTCCGAAGACCATCGTAAAAGCATAGAGAGGGGGCGCAGTGTTTCGTTGACAAATTTAGAAAATTTGAGCGTTTTCAATTTTATTTAGAATGCTACCAGAGCAGCATGTAGGACAGAACAAAATTTTAGATGAGAGGAGTTTACATTTAAAACAAAACTGGCTAAGGAGATTAAATACGACAACGCTATATGACCGAAATATAGCTTAAAACCCCTATATGGGGAGGCTGCAGACCTGGAGCCGGTAGATCTACGCCCCTGACAGCTGCTGCGGGTGCTGAAAACCCTGGTAAGCTGTATATCCATCAGGGTATGACGCGAACAAGGAACAGCTTTTAACGTCGGCGGCAAGGATGGAGCTAGTTAGTGCACTTCTTAGGGAACAAAACACAGTCCTGTAGAAGGACATACGAGCCGACACTTTAACGCCGGGCACGATAGAGGCACGGTGTCGGCAGTAAATGATCGTCTTAATAGCGGGAAAAACCATTAAAGTAAGTTCGTATTGGGGGTCTGTGACGAGAAAACGCAATATATTCTAAAATAGTGTGTAATAAGCGAGTTAGGTCCGCCTGGTAGCGTATCACCAGCAGCTGGAGACGCTGCTTCTAGATAACTTACATAATGGCAAATGTGAGATCGCACGACTTGAAAAACTACAGAACTGACTGACAGATTTGATTTAAAAGTATGATTCGGGCCGGTGGTGATAGCGCAAAAGTCTGCCGTTGTGATGAAAGCGTGAGCGGTTGCTTATTAGGTTTGCAACTAGAGGGAAAAGCAGAGTAAATTATTTCTGTACAGTAGCTAAATCAATACAAAACGAAGGATGCAAGTACAATACTTTAAGAGTAACGTGGAAAGAAAAATTAACACGGTCTACATTGAGATCGAGAAGTCCGAGTTGCGGAGGAAAATATCGATAAAAAAAAGGGAAGCATGTATTATATCGATTAAAAACCAATGACTATTTTGGGTCCCTGTGTTAATAATCCGTGCGTTTCAAAACGATTGCATGGGGAGGTACTGAATGAATAAGGATCGGTGGTCTGCGGAGGCAATCTCCCGTTATATTTGGTGATATTTAGAACAGGTTGAACTAAAAACAGAGGAATGAGAGATAATAGCGTCAGTGCTTGAGCCGCTAGCGGAGGCAGCCTCACGCTATGAAGCACCTGAAGTTTACATCCTATGGACAAAAATACAGATGAGGAAAACGGATTGCGACGCTGGCGAATATAACAGAAATATTTGGTGAAATGGAAGCGGGAGCCACTGTTATGCGGGCGAGGGAACTGATTGAAACCGGCGCTCTAGGACGCGGCCCGGACCTGCCGAGCGCCTGCCACCGGTGGTGAGAGGCATTAGGAAAAAACCCGGTACTCGGCGGAGTACGGTGGAAGTTGGAGGGCGCGACATTTGGGCCCGGTGGCCTTGCTTGCTAGATGAGTACGAGAGGCTCAATGGGAAATGGTTAGTAGTCTGAAAGGAGACATTTAGTCATAGCGTTAAACCTGCCCGAAAGATAAAGTTCAATAGTGATCGTTTCGAGGCTTTTATCAGTCCCTGTTTAATGATTCGGCTCGATTGGGCCGGATAGGAACCGAGGCGAAAAAATGGCGGACGTCTCGCTGGCAGGGGCGAGAGTAGGATTCGGCGTCCTGGTGTGAAGTGGAAAGTGTCGGTTAATATCCCCAAATTTCCAGGTAGAAAGAAATTAATCCTTGCTGAGTAAGTAGTGGCGGGCCGAGAAAGCATGTCGTCGCACAACAACGCTCGAAACCGGATGTGACGAAACATGGGCGGGTCCAAATGCTGCAAAAAATCTGTCACGGGACAGAGGTGAGGGACTGCCATTTATAAGCACCTCTTTGCACTGATTGGTTGGATCACATGACCATGCTCCTCCCGAACTTAGTTAAATAAACTTCATTTGTTACAAATAAAGTATTTTTAGAGTACAAACCTTTTCTTACATACGTGTAAATTATTTTTTGATGATATTGGTTTGCCATACATTTAGACTCTAAAAGCCTGCTTTTTTACTTTCATGACTAAAAGAAAACGGCTTTTAAAGGTTTTAATTCAAAAAATAACAATTTCAATACAAGTGAAAACAACACAATTATTTAACATTAATCCTAAACTGGGGATCTTCTTCCTCCGCTTAGTTTTTCAGTTTACAAAGTCCGTCATCTAAATAGGGATTAGACATAGCGCCAGCGCAACTGGCTTTTAAAGGGGATGAGAGCTGAGACTCTCATTGGTTTATTGCACGTTACACCCAAAATACTCCCATTTCTCATTAAAAAAATTGCACCAACCCTTTTCGACCATGCGCTTGGCGCACAAACGATTTTTCCAGTCGTTAAATTAGCAAAAGTGGATTCGGACACGCCCATTAAGACGTTGCGCTGTGCGCTTTAGACAATGCACTTAGATCGTTAAAATAGGGCCCGTTATATTGCGCACTGTGAACACAATCAAAGCTTAAAAAACACAGATAGAACGGGACCTTTAAGAGACTACACATAAATACTAGTATTTGTATATATTTAGTTCATATTTAATGGTGCACTGCTGGAATATTTACAGTTGTAGTGCCTAAATTACTTGTGTTGCCTATTTATGCCCAACTAGGCTAAGTTGTAACCTCCAGACAGCTGATGCAACCAGTCCCAGAAACCATGTTGTCATGTTTACCATACAATCATTGTGTATCTGCATGTAAGAACGGACACTGTTATCAACAAGCACAAAACTGTCAACAATTCCGTAGTACCCCAATTTTGCTCCATCTCGTTTTACTGAGATTCAGAGTTTTTCTCTGTCAGCCCAGGAAGCTTGATCGGCAGTTTGGGACACTGTTCTCCGGCTCATTTATTCAAAACTGGCAAGCAATATCCTGTAAAGAATTGACCTCAGCCCAACAGGTGTTTGATACCAAACTGACATAAGTAGTTTAGATGCTTTTTTTCCATTGGCTTTTCGCTAATGAAGTTCCGAATGTGTTGTCCTGCCCTCCTCAGTTAACCGAAACAAAGTCCGTGGACGAATTTTGGGCCGAATTGTGGACCCAAACTGCACTCCTGAGAGCATTTTAGAAGCTTATTTACTGCAAGAAAGTCCAATAGAAACCCACTGCACTGAAAGCTATGCTCTCATTTTCCCTTCTTTTGTGCTCTGTCCACAAAGGCCATGGCAACTTAGAGCTCTCTCACCTCTGGAGGCAGTCGTCCTTTATAGAATTATAAATCATGTCGTACCCCTTAAACATCTAATCGCAGGCACAGAATGGTCTCCGTTTTGCAGCAGAAATACCATTGTGCATTTTCAGCCTAGCAGCAGATTCACCTGCAACTCTGCATGCAACAGATGTTAATAATAAGGATAAATACAATCTTATTCTTGAGACATGGTAGGTCAGGATAGTTGTAAATGGTTTTCAATTGTATGTATGAAAACCATCTGTGTGTTTTGAGCCAATATCAGTAGATGCCTTTTTGGATCCAAGGACAAGGTGTTTCAATAGAGAATGTCTTTTATAACATGTTTCTCATTAAAGGTCCCGTTCTTTCTGTGTTTTTGAAGCTTTGATTGTGTTTACAGTGCGCAATATAACATGTGTTCATGTTTCACGTGTAATTTTTTTTTTTTTCACACAATTTACTTCTCTGTTCCACTGTTTTTACTGTCCTAAAAACGGGCTGATGTCTTCCTTGTTCTATGAAGTCCCCCCATCAGAAATACGTAACGAGTTCTGATTGTGTAGCTTGTTTAGTGTGTTGTGATTCAATAGCAGCTTAGCTTGCCGTTAGCTTGCTGACGTATTCCTGTGGGCGGAGTTTAGTCAAAAAAACTGTTCTAGTGACGTCATTAAAACCGGAAGTAGAGGCCTGTAGTCCAAACCGGCCGTTCGCTGTAGGCTTTTAAAGCCGAATTCTGTTAAAGAAAAAATTTATCACCTGGCAGTGAACTTTGAGCTTAATCATTTTACAGGTTTTATTTATGCTATTATAGCAACATTACACACAAACTAGGTTTAAAAAATGGGATCAGAAAGAACGTGACCTTTAATATGCAAGGAAAACAACGACCAAACAATCACATTGTGTTTGATAAAATGTTAGCTAGTCAGACAGTCAGTTGTTTATTTGTTTGTTTGTTTAGTTTGTTGGTTGGTTAGTTAGTTAGTGAGACAGTCAGTCAGTTAGGAGTGCGTTTCCCAAAAGCATTGTTAGCCAAATATGGTCGCAATTTCCATCGTTTCAGCATAGTTTAAAGATTCGGGTGTTTCCTGAAACCATCGTTCCAGTGGACATTCGCAAACTGCACTGCAAACTTGTGTTTGTGTTTGTAACTACAGCTGTTGAGCTGTGGTTAGAAGCATAGTTCCTTGTTATTATGACATGTAGACTGGAATTGATCATGCTTTTGAACAAAATAAACAAGCAATATGCAGTGCATCCTATATCCATCATTCTAAATGTATACAAAGTCCAATTTACGTCTTTTTGTTTGTAAACAGAATTAAGGCGCTTTTTTTCAAAAGTGTGCATGCTTGTAAGCAGGCTTTAAGACCCTGGGGAATGCCTAGGAGGAGTGATGTAAGAAGGATCTTGCGCAATAATGAAACATCTTGAAATAAACAACAGATAACTAAATCACGATAACAAAATCAGTCTTCCGATGCAATATTTGTTATTTACAGCAATAATCAGACATTAAATTGATTTAAAGAGATTAATTAGTACTCCACCTCCCACGTGACATCATCAACTATGTTGTTGAACCAACATGGTTCAAACGACAAATGTGCGGCAAAGTTACTATGTTTTTTAAACAGTCTTGACTACGAGTAGTTAGTTTCGCCAACTATGCATCGTTCAGCAGCAAGTTACGTTGTTGTTCAGGAACACACCCTAGTTAGTTAGATAGTTAGCTTGGTTGATTTATTAGTTTGTTGCTTGGTGAGTTGGTAAGTCAGTCAGTTAGTTAGGTTGATAGGTAGGTTGTTGGTTTGTTGATAAGCTTGCTGGTTGGGTGGTTTGTTGTAGGTCAGTCTGTAATAGTCACTCAGTCAGTTAGTTAGTTTGGTTTATTGATTAGTTTGGTGTTTGGGTGGTGAGATGGTTAGTCAGTCAGTCAGATAGGTAGGTGGGTGGTTGGTTTGTTGATTAGTTTGATGTTTGGGTGGTGAGATGGTTAGTCAGTCAGATAGGTAGGTGGGTGGTTGGTTTGTTGATTAGTTTGTTAGCTGGGTGGTTATTTGGTTGGTCAGTCAGTCAGTTAGTTAATTAGGTTTATTAATTGGTCAGTCAGTTAAGGGTGCATTTCCCAAACAACGACGTAACTCGCTGCTGAACCACCAAAGTACGATGCATAGTTAGAGAAACTAACTACGTAGTCAAGACTGTTTCCCGAAACATAATAGCTTTGTCGCACATTCTATGTTTGAACCATGTTGGTTGAACAACATAGTTGATGATGTCACATGGGAGGTGAAGTACTAATTAATCTGTTTAAATCGATTTAACGTCAGATTATTGCTGTAAATAATGTACATTGCATCGAAAGACTGATTTAGTTTTTTGTTGTTTATTTTCAAGATATTTAATTCATGTGCAAGTTCCCTCTTACGTCACTCCTCCTAGGGATACCTCAGGGTCTTAAAGCTTATAGATCTACGCACATGCGCCGTTTTCAAATGCAGCTCTTTAATTCTTTTTACAAACTTAAAGACATAAAATAAAAAAATTATATTTTTAAAATGATGGATATAGAATGCACAACATGTTTGTTGCTTATTTTGTTCAAAAGCATGATCAACGTAAGTCTACAAATTATAAAGACAAGGAACTACGCTTCTGGCCACAGGTGGAGAGTTGTCGTTCAAACCACACAAGTTTGCGATGCAGCTTGCGAATGTTCGTTTGAACTATGGTTTCGGGAAACACCAAATCGTAGAACTTTAATGACGAATCTCATGACAGTAGTTGGCTAACAAAGCTTTTGGGAAACGCACTCCAGTTAGGTAGTTAGGTGGTTGGTTGGTTGAGTGGTTATTTGGTCAGTCAGTCAGCAAGTCAGTCAGTTAGTTTAGACTCCTCATTCTGGCATGTTGACAATATATAAAAGCGAAATTCATGTCAGATGCTTTTAAAATTACAGCACTTCATTATTATGTCTCTCTCCGACAACCCACTTGCCAAAAGAAAAGCAAAGCTCATCTAAAAGACTGATAGCCTTCTCCACTGAACCACGGGGAGCTTTGGCTCACACATAAAGCATGCTGATTGGTGCACACCTTGGGTCAGCCCTCTCTCATTAGCTACAGGTGTAACCACCGCAGGTAATTAATCCTTATTAGGGAGCATTGAAGGGGGTGAGTCGCCGGGCAGTTCTGCTGGCCTAATGATAGATATGTATATGCCCGAGGTCCTATTATTTTATCAGCCTATGCTCTTTCTCCTGGTGCTCCAGCGGTGAAGCGGTAATGAATCTGTATTTTTAACATCTGCCAGTTTGAATTAGACGATAGCTTTAGATTTTTTGCAGGACATTAACTGAGAGGTTGCTTGGTAATGGGAGAGAATGAAGCAGGGGAATGATGGAATATAATCGTTAAAGGAACAGATTTCCTGCGAGGAACGCTCTTTTATTTTAAATCATTGGTAATCTTTCTGTATTATGTTTGGGGAAGACTCAAAGTTAGCTTTTCAACAGTTTCCCTGAGCTAATTTAAAAGACAGTGCTGGAGGTAATATGAAGTTCAGATCAAATCTGTTTGTTTGTTTGTACACACAGATTCGAGTGAATTCTGGGACATCATGAAATTGAAAATTACATGACAGTTTCCCAGTTTCATCGTTGAACTTGTTTAGTTATATTTTTTTATTGTAATGAAAGCTGCAACTTGATTGTCATAATGTAATGTTAAACAGTTATTGTTTACAAATGTTTGTTTGTTATTTTATTATAGTCGCTCTTACCTGGTGCATTTTCTTCGTTTTTCATCTTTTAACAAGAACACAAAGGTGTAAATCAACGTATAAATGTAGTGATTAAATATTGTAGGCAAGATGAACGTTGCCATAGTAATTTCTGAGTCAGAGGACATGAACAGCTTTGATGAGACTCGCAGAGTCATCATCTTGTAATTACAGTAATTCTGACACAACTTTAACCATAGTAAAATGTGTTAAATGGAGCTGGAAGCACAACATACTCATCAGTGTAGCATTATGGGGGTAGGAAAATGTAATGCAAACACGCTATACACATAATTTCAAAGTGACGTGATTGTAAAGTACGGTAACCCATACTCGAAATGTCACCTCTGCGTTTAAGTCATGAACATCCATTGAGCAGTGGGCAGCTATCAAAGGGGGGTTGAATGCTTGCTCAAGGGCACCTCAGTCGCCTCCTGCCGGCATGAGACTGAAAACGGCAACCTTTAGGTTACAAGCCTGAATCTCTATGCATTAAAGGCGGGGTGCATGATCTCTGAAAGCCAATGTTGACATTTGAAATCACCTAAACAAACACGCCCCTACCCCAATAGAATCTGGACCTTCTTTTGATAGCCCCCACACATATGCAACCCAGGCAACGATGGTGGACACGCCCCTTACTGCTGATTGGCTACAAGTGTGTTTTGGTACTCGGCCAGACTCCCTTTTCCAAAGTGTTTTTCTGAAATCATGCACCCCGCCTTTAAGCCATGTACATTTTAACCCCCCCCTCTCTCTCACTCTCTCTCTCTCTCTATCTCTCTCTCTCAGTACAGTGAGTACAGTTAGTTTTGTATGCTTGTAGCATTTAAAGTGCAGGCTCTGTTGATCCATCATGTTAAGAGCGACGTATCTTCTTAAGACAGGAAGCCCTTTGAAACCAATTTGAACTGCATCATCTTACGCAGGTAATCTGTGATAACCGAGCGACATCTATTTGTTTTCCGCAGAGCTCACAATGTGTTTATTGAATCTTTGCTGTAGACCAAAACACAGTTTAAGCTTCCCATCTCTGCCGCCTGTCAAAAAGCTGTTCATCCTCGAGTTTTAAATCTAGTAATGATCGGACAAACTATGAAAGATGATATTTTTTACAACCAAACTTAAATGAGACGCCAGTCACTTCGTCCTTTGGAAAAGGTCACGTCGGACCTCTCCGCCCATGTCTTTGCTCTCTCACTTTTCATCTTTTTGCTCTGCTCCCCTCCACCCCTTCGCTCGATTCTCGGAGGCAGGAAGCCATAACAACATCCTATCCAGAGCCAAATGCCAAATCATCAAAGCAAAGGATACAATGATTAGGGCCATCACGGTCATCTGAGGCGGCGTCGGGTTCTCTTTTTTAAAAGCCCTTCACTTCGGGGTAATTGATGGGACGCTACCTCCTCGCACCCTCCTGTATCCTGGCGGCGAGCTTTCTGCTCGCAGATCATAAGCTAGAAATGAATTTTCCCCAGATGCAATCAATATGAAAAGATTGACTGGAATCCAAGCTCTTGCCCCCCATCTCCAGATGTCAGGCCCCCTTCCTCTCATTCGACTGTGTCTTAATCTCCTTCCATTTTCTCTCGGCTGCCATGGCACGAGACGTTTAAGTGAACTGGGGGAAGGTGTTGCATCTTAAAAGTAGCATTGGTAATGAAACTCTGTCGTATTTGTTTTACAAAATATTACTTTTAATATTTTTAGTCGTGCCGTGCTCTCTCCTTGGTTACATGCCCTGTTGATAGCCTGTACCGCACTAAAAATGCAAATGTATCCCTCCCAACTCATTAAAAACACACTAATTGCACCAGAGTGGCGTAACGGTCATTTGCCAACAATGTATAACCTTCATCAGCTCTCCTCATCATCTTTCCCCCGTCCGTTCTTTCACAATATGCCGCATAATAAAATCATTAGTCCGGTGCCTTTGCAACCTAATTAATTAACAATCAACCTCTAAATAAAGGCCCGACTCTTAAGACAGAGACGAGATTGACGTCAGCTGTAACTTTTATCCACTGACCTCCGTCATCTGTCGCCCCAGAGACCGACGTACTAAACACAATTACCCGAGCAAAACATCTAACGGTACGCATGCTGTGCGGATTAGCCTTGTTTGGTACATAAATTGGTTTGTAGATAAATCTGGTTAAATCAACCTTGTTGACTTCTGCCCCAATGTATTTTCAACAGTAATGCATTCATTATTTTTGGAGACGGGCTCAAGCTTTTTCATCTTTGAAATAGTACACAAATGCACTTTTAGGATCTGAATGGCCTACGCGTGCACGCCTGCATCTGCTTGTGCGTGCACGTGCAACAGTGATGTAATGAAGTAATGAATGTAAATCTGCAGGTTTTAAGCTGTAGTATTACAGCGAGGTTCAAATGTTTCTAAGCTCCTTCAAGGCAGTATCTTCTTCTTCTTCTCGCAGCCGTTTCAAAATGGAAATTGTATCACTAAATATACACAATTGATGAAAAAATTGTAAGCAGGTTTATAATTAATAGCTTTTAGGAAGAATTTGATGCATTTATTCATCAGGGATGCATACATTTGTTACTAGGGATGCTCCGATCAGGATTTTTGCAGCCCATACAGATTACCGATTTGTTATATTCGTGATCGGCCGATACCGATTCCGATTTTAGTACTACTAGATAAAGTAATACCACAGATGTTGCCTTTGTTATATCACTATATAATAATTATGTATATTATTGTTTTAATAGGGAATCAAATAAATAAGCACAAAAAATATTTCTTCTGCAAAGAGATATTTAATATCTATTTAAAAAGGTTTATGTTTCTTAAAAGTAATGAAAATTAAACACTTCACAGTCTTTACTTTATGAATTAAATATACACATTCGTAGGAAGTACAACAGTTCTTTAGTCAAGAGCAGAGAGTGATTTTATTCAGAGATGAATTCGGTTACTGTAGCTTTAAGACGTGAGAGAGAGATCGCTCTGTACACGTGCACTGATGACAGGCCGCTGTGTGTGCTCGTCGGGTGTACGCGTACAAGAGCAGCTGTGAGAAAAAAAGTTTTAATGGTCAAAACTTTAAAACGCATGCAAATAATAAACTTTTGGCATGAGGGTGCAATTGTCTGCGATAGATATGCTTTGTATGCTGTTTGATGGGGATGTGAAGACGCGTCGCACTGTTGACCAGAGCGCGTCCTTAGAAAATACGCATAATATGTGTATTTTATGAAATCCAAATCAAATCTGCACATAGCACATGAGCAACGGGTTGTAAAAATACTCGCACTACGTAAAAATTGTCTCTAATTGCAGCCGCATTCAGGATCCCTATGATGACAAAAGTAAACAGAAAGATCGGTTCACGAGATCGGCAAATTTAGCGAGTACTGATCGATAGAGATTTAATGCCATAGAGACAGAGCGCAGCGCGTCATAGCCTGAAAACCACGCCCACCGAGGGTGAAACAATCCATCCGTCTCCATTGACTTTGTATTGCGAGAGGCTGCCTCCTTGTCATTTCTGGCTTATAACCAAATCAGAATAATGCCTAAAAGCTGTTGTGTGACAGGATGTACAGCTAACAAGCCAAAAAACCCAGAAATAAGTTTTTATAAGCTGTCGACCCCAAAAAACGAACGTTTAAAGACACAAAAGTGTAAACAGGCAACTTTTCATAGTACTCGTAATAGTAGAACTGCGTCCACTAGGGGGAAACGTAGTCGGCGATATACCCTTTTTTCCTTAAAGGCTGGGTTTTACGGCTCGACAGCTTTTAAAAACTTATTTCGGAGGTTTTTGGCTTGTTAGCTGTACATATTGTCACACAGCAGCTTTTAGGCATTATTCTGTTTTTGTTATAAGCCAGAAATGATTAGGAGGCGGCCTCTCGCAATACAAAGTCAATGGAGACGGTTGGATTGTTTTCCCCCCGGTGGGCGTGGTTTTCAAATTTGCATAACTGCGTTCTGCCTCTATTATCGGACGATATACCTATTTGTTACACGTGTATACAGTTAATGTTGTTTAATAAACTTTTTGTGTATTAGAGAATTTCCTCTTGTGGCAATGATAGATGTGCAGACCTTACTCATTCTAGCTGTCAAATATTCAGGTGATATTTCAGGTGACCTTACAGTCATGCTGTCCATGATACTATTTTGTAATTGTTTACCATCCAAACATCCAATGCTTACTCTGTCCTTATTTGCCAGTGTCAGATGTTGCTTTTCTCTGAAATTCAGTTGCAGCATCTGTTCCAGATGAATCTGGTGTTTGCCATGTGCTTTTTAATAAGCTGCCAGCTGAGCACCAGGCTGCGTCTCCAGCGAGAGACTCTGATGTTCTTACCCTCTTGGTGTTGCACTTCTGGGTCATTGACTGCTCTCTGTCTTGCTTGGATCCGGTTAGCTTTCTCCACTTGTGTGTGGAATGGCCGTTATCTCTCAGAGGAATATTAGATTGATGAAGGAACACCATCTCCAGCTGAACCTTGCAAAGATGAAGATGTTGTCTAACCCTAAGACTCATCACAAGGTTTCCATTCAGCAAGGAATGGTTCCTAAATGAGCATGCTATGCAAGTCCTAGTCCAGGCTCTTGTCCTGTACAGACTGGACTATTGCAATGCGTTCATGACTGAACTCCAAGCCTGCACAACCAAACCCCTACAGATGATTCAGAATGCAGGTGCAAGAGTGTCTTCAATGAACTAAAGAGGGCGCACGTCACTCCTCTCTTTGTCAGGTTACACCTGCTTCCTATAGCAGCTCGCATCAAATTCAAAGCTCTGCTGCTGGCCTTTGAAACCACCACTGGGTCAGCACCCCCTTACATTCACCCCCTTATTCAGACCCTGCGCTCTGTCACCAAGCAATGGCTTGTGGTGTCTTCTCAAAAAGGAAAAAAATCACTAGCGCATACTTTCTCTGGATCCGTTCCACATCTGCCGTTCTCAACGCGATCTGCTGACTCTGTAGCTGTCTTTAAGAATTAGCTAAAAACCCATTTCTTTCACCAGCATCTTACTTACTAATAGAGAGCTTAATATCTTTTTTTTATTTCCCATCTTTATCTTATCTGTACATTTTCTTTGAAAAAAAAAAATACTCACATATGTATTGGTGTTGTAATTGTTCGAACTGCTTTTATTGTTTACCTTATTTGTAAGTCGCTTTGGACCAAAGCTTCCGCTATCGTAAATAACTAAATGTAAATATCTTAAGTTAAGACCTAAGATAGAAATTTTCTGTAATACGCTCCTAGGACTTTAAATACGTCACGTGTCTTTACTGAGTTTTTATGGTACGTGTGTGAAAGCACGCACAAATTCCGGAAAATCATTGGCAGTGTGAATGTACCAAAAATCAAACGATCCCAGACAAATCCCGAATGCATTTTCCATAATCTCTGTGTGAAAAGGACTTTGGAAATGCAAGGGTACTCAAGGCTGCATCTCAATTCATTCAACTATGGGCTAGCTAGACCAAGGGTCAAACAGAAATTGTGAGTTGCGTTAATCGGCGTTAATAAAATTAGTGGTGTTAAAATGAATTTGCGTTAAACTGTTATTAACGCATTAATTTTGACAGCCCTAATATTAACATATATATCTGAGCTCTGATCGGGAGGTAACGTCCAATTCCAAACAAGTTTGAAACCACGTTATCAGGACATCCCAAATAATGATAACAATAAATTAAGAAAATAATCATAATCTTACTCATAATAATAACCATAACATACTACTACTACTACTACTACTACTACTACTACTAATAATAATAATAATAATAATAATAATAATAATTAATAATTAATAATACTTGTTATTATTATTAATAATAATAACACTCTACTAACTACTACAAAAACAACAACTACAACAACAACAACAACAACAACTACTACTACTACTACTACTATTACTATTACTACTACTGTTGCAACATGATCTCACAAAGTTCTGTGGGATAGTCACGGAATTTTTTTGCGCATTTTTCCGTGGCATTCTCACGGATCTCCGCATTTTTCCGTGGCCCTGCTACGGACTGTCTTTTTCCGTGGAATTCTCACGGATTGGTTACTCAACTGCTTTTTCCTATTTTCAAACCATTTTCACTTCGGTTTAGGGTTAGATTTGGTGTTTGCGTTAGTATGTCACTTTAACTATTGGTTTATACTATGTTTTCTGATTTATTCTTTTATATTTTCTAAACTTTAAACAATTGTCGCCTGGCGTTGGGGTTAGAGTTGGGTTTGGGTAGGGATGTCATTTCATGTAAATCTAACCCTAAACCGAACCGAAAATGGTCAGAAAATAGGACAAAACCGTTAAGTAACCAATCCGTGAGAATGCCACGGAAAAAGACAGTCCGTAGCAGGGCCACGGAAAAATGCGGAGATCCGTGAGAATGCCATGGAAAAATTAGCACAAAATTCCGTGGCTATGCCAAGGAAATTCGTGAGATCAGGTTGACTACTACTACTACTACTACTACTACTACTACTACTACTACTACTACTACTACTACTACTACTTCTTCTACTACTAATACTACTACTACTACTACTACTACTACTACTACTACTACTACTACTACTACTACTTCTTCTACTACTACTACTTCTACTACTACTACTACTACTACTACTACTACTACTACTACTACTACTCCCACTACTACTATTACTACTACTACTACAAATAATAATAATAATAATAATAATAATAATCAATAATAATAACAATAATTAATAATAATAATAATAATAATTGTTATCATTAATAATAATAATAATAATAATAATAATAATAATAATAATAACACTCTACTAACTACTACAAAAACAACAACTACAACAGCAACAACAACAACTACTACTACTATTACTACTACTACTACTACTACTACTACTACTACTACTAAAAATAATAATAATAATAATAATAATAACAATAATAGTTTCTCAAATGTCCAAATTTTCACATTTGAATAATTTTTAAGGCATTTTGTAAACAAGTGTTTATTTTTAGTAGACTTGAGTA
Organism: Misgurnus anguillicaudatus; assembly: GCF_027580225.2. NCBI lineage: Eukaryota > Metazoa > Chordata > Actinopteri > Cypriniformes > Cobitidae > Misgurnus > Misgurnus anguillicaudatus. The sequence continues at coordinate 15,300,671 of NC_073342.2, read as the reverse complement.
ATGACTTGAAAATATGGCTTTGGCATCTTTGTTAAAGTTCTCACTTATTTGACTTTCTTTCTTTCTTTCTTTCTTTCTTTCTTTCTTTCTTTCTTTCTTTCTTTCTCCTCTGTAACAACAATGTAATAAGTGTCATAGAGAGATGTGGTGTCCTCGTCAAAAGAAATGGACAAACTCTGACAGCTTTTAACATTTCAGAGCCACACAATTTGGTCCAGATCAATCATCCGGGGAACGTATACTCTGGGTCACTCCATCTCACGAAGCGCGAGCCGATGTGACGTGCTGTGGACCAACGCATTCCACGCTCAGTTAATTCTCATCCCTCTGAGCCGGAGCACTTGGACATTACTCCTCCAGCCTCTCGGATCGAATGAAAACACAGGAGGAATTCTGTAATTGAGTAGCCGCACCGATCAAAGCCGCATGTCTTTCCATTTAGCTGTAATGCGAGAACGTTTAGCCGCAGCTTTGTATCTTAGTCGGCATCGCAGTAAACAGATATCGATTGGTCATTTCGGTCGTGGCAGGGCATAAATGTAATCATTTTCTGTCGTGCGATTTTTCGGTGTTCTCTGATTTTTTTGACATTGTCAATCAAAGCTTATGCGCTCACAAGCTAAAAGGCCACAAATGATTTTTTGCTTGCTAGTATTGAGACCTTTAATATTGTTTCTTGTTTGTAACTCCTAGTTTCCTCGGTTCGCAGGCAATTACATCCATGTCTCTCGGGCACTTTCATCAAAATCTTTTTTGATCTACATTGATTTATGTGGTGTCACAATATAGACCAGTGTCAGAAATTAACTTTTTTATTAAGGGTCAATATTTGTTCGACGCTAATTGATTTTCAGAAGCATTCTCATTTTGATGAGGATTAACAAACCATACAAACACTTCATAAACATGCTAATCTTTAGGTATCTTGTGTTGCATAAATAATTGTGTTATGGTCCAGTAATGACGGTCAATGCATCAAAGGTAACACTTCTTCTAAATGTATTGCCCTTCATCCTCTTCACACACACACACATCGTGAACGTGTTTTTCACACTCCGCCGTCTGCGGTTAAGCCTTATTTTTTATTCATGCGCGTGTCGTGTTTCCTTACACATTTTCTGCTGTTGAGGAACACGACACAGTCATGAATCGCTCGGTCTTTTGTTCTTTACAAGTGGCTCTTTTTGCTTTTTAAATTTCTGACACCTTTACGCACAAATCCATCATGACTGACAGCTGCAATTGTTTTGCAGTTCATTCAGAAGCCTTTTCAGTAACATTTAAAGCCTGTATTTACCGCATGGTGCATTATGAAGTTATTTGTAAAGGCAAAGCGAGTTATTTTTTATCTTACACTGTCGGGAAAAATGGTTTCTAGCTGTCACTGGAGTAGTACCCTTTAAAGTCACCATGAAACAAAGTATCAATTGTATTCTTTTCTGTTTCGTGAAGTATGTACGAGTGACACGGCTTCTGAAATTAGAAAAAATCTAGGGCGGGACTTGATTTCGTACATCGCAAACTGATTGGATGGAAGTTGGGCCATATTGCTAATCGCTGCATTCTTTCTTTCAATCTATCTTTCACCATTAATTGTGACAAGAAGTAAAGAGAGGTAATTTCGAGGAGAGGAGGTTAAATTTGGATTAAAGATTATGAGGTCACATGAATAAAAAATAAAGAATAATGAAGCATTTTTTTATAAGTCACTTATAAAAAATAAATCAACAATATTTCAATAAAAATGTCATGGTTACTTTAATATGTACCATTTATGTTCAGATATGTATACATTTGGTATCATTATGTACCTAATAGGCTTTATGCCCAGCTGCACTCCTTCCTGAACTTCACCCAGCTCCTTGTTTCCTGTCTGCCATTATTGGACAAACTGATTAATCCAGGTGTGTCTGATTATTGTTGTTGTGACTACTGAGGTCAGGCACACCTGGATTAATCAGTTTGTCCAATAATGGCAGACAGGAAACAAGGAGCTGGCTGAAGTTCAGGAAGTAGTGCAGCTGGGCATAAAACCTATTATGAATTTTTTTGGTGCAGATGTATATTTTTTGCAAGGGTAGGGACCATTTTTATGACAATACATTTCTGCATTTGTCCTGATTAATTCATTTTGAAAGTAGGAATGTGAGACTATCTCTAAGAGTCATGGGATTCGTGTCTTCCCAATAAATCCAAAAATTGACCTTTTGGGTAAATGTGTTAATTCCATCTTTACTAACGCTATAAAACTCATAAAAAATGTAACTGCTATCGTCAAAATGTTACTTGTCTGTTTTCCTGCACGTCTTCCCCATCCATCCTTCAGACTACATCACCCATAATCCCCTTTACTCCCTCACCTGAACTGTGTTTGTCATCATCCTCACCCTCTATTAATCATCATCATATGACTATATATACTCTCCCCATTGTTGTCCGTTATTGTCTATTGTTGCTTTAAGTTAGTGTGTATACTGTAATCTTTGTCTTAAAGGTGCTGTGTGTAGATTTTAGCAGCATCTAGCAGTAAGATTGTGAATTGCAACCAACAGCTCAGTCCATCGTTCACCAAAACGCATAAAGAAACCACAGTAGCCGTCACAGGACAAACATGTTGCGCTCTGTAGAGCAGTTTGTCCATTTAGGGCTACTGTAGAAACATGGCGGCACAAAATGGCGACTTTCATGTAAGGAGACCCGAGGTGTATGTAGATAAAAACGCCTCATTCTAAGGTAACAAAAACAAAACAGTTCATTATGTAAGGTCTTTATATACCACTGATAATATAGTTATGTATATAATACAACATTTCTGACATTAGATTCTTCTAAAAGTTACACGCTGCACCTTTAAGTTTATAAAACCTGTTAATTTGATTATATCCTTGTCTCCCTCGTCATCCTCCCCCACATACATAAGACAAAAAGTGTATTGCAGATTTTTATACACTGTAAATAAATGCAGCATGAAGTTCCCATATGCCAAAAAATATATTTTTAAATATATTTAAAAATATACAAAAATGGCCAAAAAGTGTCAGGGATAGTGGACGAATGAACCCAATAGCAGACGGTGACGGGGAAAACAGAAAAGACTTTATTATTAAACACAGAAACAAAACAGCCACGAGGGGGTACAGAACATGGAACACGATATAAAGACAAATAACAATAAACTTGACAAGATATAGGTTGCCTAGAACGTACACGGACAATACAAAATGATCCTGCACAGAACTAAGGACACACTGACATTAAATAGAAGAAACCAAACAAGATAACGAGCAGGAACAGGTGATGGGAGAAAACCAATGATTACTAATAAGCAGGAGAACGAGGGGGCGGGATCACAAGACAAGACACCGGAGGCACATGCCACACAAAAACAAGGCATGAACCTCCACACAAGGCCTGGGACTGCCAGAACTCTGCCACCAAGACAAAATACAAATATAACAAGACTTCAAGGCAGAGTCCTGACACACAGGGCTTATAGACGGTTTCATCGGGCACACGTGCGGTGACACGATAAGCGTCTGGTCCGAGCTTTACTTTTGATTTCAGTTTTTTTAATGGTCTGACTAGTTGCTGAAACTGAACTCTTGAACAAATGCCTTGTCGAAAATAACAAATGTTTTGGTTTCCTAGGTAATCTACGTGTTGTTTATTTTACTTGTTATATAAATACACTACTTTAAAAGGACTTTTTTGTTATTTATTTTTAGCGGAGTTTACCGGAAGTTACGTGTTGACCACGAAAGTCGCTTGTTTATGTTGTTACTGCTGAAACCGTCTATTTAATTTAAGGTATATTGTAGGTCCTTGAGAATAAATGATAATGCATTACAGATGTTGTACAGGCTCAAAGTAAAGCTTTTACCTTTGTTTTTATTTTAGAGTTGGCGTTTAAAAACAGGTGATTCATCCTGCAGGTTTATTCACATGTGAGCTTTTGACAAAACATGTGCAAGTATACTGTATCTGAAATGCTCTTTTACATAAACCATTTGTCTTCGTGATACACATCTAAAAGGCACTGAAATTCATGAATTCAAGTACGCTTATGTTGATAATATCATTTAAATAAGTGTTTATAATAAACTAAACGGCTAAATAAAAGCATTCTGCACCCCAATGCAGATCTGCTTTTTGCTCTGTAGCTAGAAATAGGAAAAGTGCAATCCCAAAAGATAAACGACTACGTCTGATTTATCCCTATACGAGACATGTGTTCTTACTACAGCTAGAGATGCTGTGTTGTGTGTTTGTATGGGAGGAGGGTAAAGAAATGCTGCGATAGTGCTTATGTAAGACACACGGCTGTCAGGAAGGCGTGTCAGTAAGCTTCTGACGGACAGTGTGCGTGTTTACAGACAGTAACACGTCCCATGTTCCCTTTCGAGAGTCCCGACGGGGCTCCGCTTGACTGTCAGTCGTGATAGCGGGCGAAGGATGTACGCATGGCACCAGAGATACAGGAGACAGGCGTGCATTAACCTTGCCTGCAAATGACTGCACACCCACATGCTTTATTAATAGCATCTTGAGGGCGATTGTATAGCACATGCAGTGGTTTAATACAATAAAAAATGTGGAAATCTTTGCAAACACAACATGTGGCCCTGTCGCACAGTGGGCTAGTGTGTGCTTAATGGCAGGACTGGGTTACTTTTAACCAGTAAAATGTTGAATGAACAATGTGTCTCGTTTTATTTTTTTAAATAATCAGTTGTCAATCAACCAACTTAACAAATTAAGTTAAACAATTTCAACTTGTTTTTTTGTCAAAACATAATAGTAGGTTGCATTGACAAGTTGTTTTAACTTCAAGCTGCATGCAGAAAATAACTATTCGATTTTGCGTTCCTTATTTCATTTCTCTCTTTCTTTTCATTTATCTATCTTTACATTTTCTACAATTTCAGAGAGCGTATAAAATTTTAATGGGGCCATTTACAAAAACATCCATAATTGCATTCAATCATCCGGCAGCAGGAAATGACATTTTGGCTTGTCTAAAATGATCAGGTGCTCTTTTAGTCTTAGTGTTATTTTCAATCCGAGAGAGGAGGTAAATCACTGCAGGGAAAGTCCAGCCCGATCCTGTTTCCATACAGTGATTTACATGCATCTGAACCCAAATCAGTTTTGCTATGGTCTGCTATGTAATTTACATCTGCAGGAGAACCACATAAAAACATCTAATTAGGATGAAGTCAATGTCCCGTATTCCCAGCTGCTCGCTACGTTCAGACAGATGATGTCTGTCCTCGTCCCATAAGTGCCGTCTCACAATTCTACCTGTAAACTAAACACAACACAATTGTTGCCAGTTGGCCTTAACAGTTTGCAATTGTCTTAAAGGGATAGTTGACCAAAAAATGAAAATCCTGTCAAATTCTGACAATCAATCACCTAATGTAGTCCTTAAAGGATTAGTCAATTTTCTTAAAAAAATCCAGATAATTTACTCACGACCATGTCATCCAAAATGTTGATGTCTTTCTTTGTTCAGTCGAGAAGAAATTATGTTTTTTGAGGAAAACATTCCAGAATTTTTTCATTTTAATGGACTTTAATGGACCCCAACACTTAAAACTTTTAATGCAGTTTAAAATTGCAATTTCAACAGAGTTTCAAAGGACTCTAAACGATCCCAAAGGAGGAATGAGGGTCTTATCTAGCAAAACGATTGTCATTTTTGACAATAAAAATAAAAAATATGCACTTTTAAACCACAACTTCTCGTCTATCTCCGGTCCTGTGACGTGCCAGCGTGACCTCACGTAATTGCGTAATGACGTAGAAAGGTCACGTGTAACATATAAAATGCACATTTGCGGACTATTTTAAACAATAAACTGACACAAAGACATTAATTAGTATCATTCGACATACAACAACGTTGAAATGGTCCTCTTTCTCCACACTTGTAAACAGTGGGGTGTAGTTTCGAATACGTCCTCCGTGACCTCTTGACGTCATAACGTATTGCGTGAGGTCACGCTGGCGCGTCAAAGGACCAGATGAGATAGACGAGAAATTGTACTTCATAAGTTCATATTTTTAATTTTTTTTGTCAAAAATAACAATCGAAAACTCCATTTAAATTGCAATTTTAAACTGCATTAAAACTGTTTCGTGTTGGGGTCCATTAAAGTCCATTAAAATGAGAAAAATCCTGCAATTTACCTCAAAAAACATAATTTCTTTTTGACTGAACAAAGAAAGACATCAACATTTTGGATGACATGGTGGTGAGTAAATTCTCTGGATTTTTTTAAGAAAATTGAATAATCCTTTAAAGGCAGTATGCATGTTTTTTTTTAAAACTGTGGAAAAGGGAGTCGGGCGGATTACCAAAACACACTTGTTGCCAATCAGCAGTAAGGGGCGTGTCTACTAACCGACATCGTTGCGTGAGTTGCGTATGTGCGGGATGTATCAAAAGAAGGCCTAGATTCTATTGGGGAAGGGGCGTGTTTGTTTAGGTGATTTCAAATGTCAACATTGGCTTTCAGAGATCATGCACCCCACCTTTAACATATTTTTTTCTTGCATAGAAGACAAGAGGAGATTTTTCTTAAAGGGATAGTACACTCAAAAATTGAACATTTTGTCATAATTTACTCACCCTCACAAAAAATATATTTTAATAAATGATGTTAAGCATATAGTTTGACCTCTAAAATATTTGTTATTCCTATTATGGAATTCAATTGGTACCATCAACTGTGTGCTTACGATCATTTATTAAAATATATTTTTAGTTTTCAAAAAAAAAAAAAGAATCTCATACAGGTTCAAAACAACATGAGAGTAAAGAATGACAGAACTTAAATTTTTTGGTGAACTATCCCTTTAAAGAACATTATACATTGTCTAATGAACTTGAATGGGGAGCCGATAGCAAGTATACAATTTTGGGTGAACTGTTCCTTTAATTTTCACTGCAAACTGAAAATGCGTCTTGCATGCCCATTACATGCTAATTGTGAACCTATCAATCACAAGAAAATGGAGACCAAGAAAAGAAGAAAGAGCCCAGAACCTCTCTCTTTGTCTCTTGCACTCTCACCGTCTTGTTTTCGGCTGTCCCGATTAAATAAATGCTTTTTAATTAGTTAGGAAGTAATGCATGTGTTTGCAATCTTTTGTCTTGATCTCCAACGGTGCTGCGAAAACAACTCTCTGCTGCGGACACCCGAGACAGAAAATTGAGTCCGCTTTCGGTCGAAACAGAAATATTTACCATCGTCATTGGACGCCTGCCACATTGTGCGATTGCCTCGGCAGCCTAAATGAAATTGTCCCTAATATGTTTCTGCTGATTAGAGCCTCTGGTTAGATGGAGAATGGGGAGTTTGCCAGCTAATACAAAAGTCTGTCCTCAAGTGCTGACCATTCATCAATATTTGCTTTAGTTTTTGTGTAGTCTTCTCGCAAGAAAAATAGCACGACGGCTGCTAGCTCTGGGCAGTAAGTATTGATGTTGGACGGTGGCTTATCCAAAACTCCTGTTTGGAGTAAATACCAGATGCTGTCGTGGTTGGCCATATGGAGCATGCTACCTCGCAGCAGACTGGGATCTGAAAGCAGGTGGAGGCTACAGAGATTAAGGACCCACTCAGACTGCATTACATTGTGACGTTTCACACGTCTGTTGTCACGGCTAAATCTGCTCAAGTTTGACATTTCTATTCATATCGCAAATGATCTATTGCAGTTAACTTGGAAACAGTGTTTGGGAATGCTCCTATTAAAAGTAACATGATAGAGAAAATAGTTATGTCAATCCTAAAAAAAGTTATATGTTCTATTAAATGGTTAAAGGGATAGTTCGCACAAAAATTACAATTCAATTTAGTCACTCTTATGGTGTTACAAACCTGTATACATTTCTTTGTTCGGTTGAACACAAAGAAAGATATTTTGAGGAATGTTTGTAACTAAACCGATCCAGACCCCATTGACTTCCATAGTATACTTTTTTCTACTATGGAAGTAAATGGGGCTTCTGATCAGTATTACAAAGAATGGTATGGGAATGGTGCAGGACTACTTAGGCCAGTTTCTTAGAATTGAAATACGTTGCATTTCTTATGCTATCCAACAAGTGGCGCATGCATTTGAACACTCATTCATACAAGTTCTCAAAATACAAAGCACACTACAGTATATGCTAAGCAGGGCCGGCGTCAAAGGGGGGCATTCGCGGGAAGTGCCCCCCCTGAACAGGTTGTTGTGCCCCCCCTACAGAGTTTTTTATTACTTTAATATATATCAAGAATAATTAAAATAAATTAAACATTGAATGTTTCATGACTTGTAATGTAATCAAATGAGGAAAATATAGTTGATATATGTTTTCTTTAATTAAAATAGACCAGTTTCTCTGATTGGATGTATTGCCGCGTCTCACCCGTCTTACGTCTTTAGCATATTTGTGACTTGATACTAGCAACGTGTTTTTCCGCGGCATTTTATGGATCGTGTCAAATATGGATATTAGAACATTTAGAACGAACCAGCACCGCCTGCTTCATCTTCATGCAAACACCGATTGGCTCAAACTCAGAGATTAGAGGTCAAGGTGGAATTTACAAATCTACAGTTTTAATGTTCTTACACGCCGTCTTCAGCTATTTTAAAGGTAAATTAGCGTTGTTTTAAATTACGTAAGCTTAAATGTGAAGTGTGGCTATAGACCGTTAACAGCATTACGACGTGATTATGGTAAAGCGGCTTTTTTAAAGCTAGGACGCGGTGTGCGCTGCGCTATGAAACGCATTCATTTCAATGGCTTGCACCTCGCGAGGGCGGTTTGTTGTTGCGTCGAGCCAAGCGCGAGCGCAGCGGAGCTCAGCTTGCGCTCACGCCGCGGTCGAAGTTCAATAGTTTTGCGCATAGTTTGTGGTCTTTTGCACTTTATACGGGAAATGAGCTGACAGTCTGTACTAGTTGTATGAGTGTGTGCTTGCTGTATTTGTTGTTTTAATGTCTTGTTTTTGCAAGTTATTGTTGCTATTGCGTGCCCCCTTGTTGGAAGCCGAGTGCCCCCCTGTTAGTTATGGTTTGGCGCCGGCTCTGATGCTAAGTAACTATTAGTATGATAACCGAATACTTAATTTAGGTGATAAAGGTCCGCTGTGTCGATTTTTAGCTGCAAAAAACATTTATGTCCTTTTAAAAAAGATCCTTCTAATAGTTACACAATGCACCTTTAAGTGCACTTAAATAGCACTGCACCATTAGTGTAATTACTGACATTTTTTTAGCACAAGCATGTCTGTGTAAATTTGGTTTGTTATAAATTGCTTCACATTCACACAAGTTTTGGCACAATTAACGCTACCAAATTAGCCCAATATGAAAATAAATTTTATTAAACAGAGATATTTGTGTAGATTTTTGAGCGATCATGGCCATAACCGTAATTCAATAAATGATGATAGAATGATTGGGAAGGGGTTATAACCAGGCATATATCCAGACACACTGGATAAACAAGCACGCTTTTGTCATTTTAAAGAGCCAATTCATTCCTGGACTGCAGTTGTGTGGAGTGATGCCGTACAGACCCAGTATAGTCTGTTGGATGCTACAAATCCTATATTATTCATATCTAGGGCAAATTAATTAAATGCACTTCTTTGTATTAAGTAGTTGTTTTTTTGGGAATTATTTGTTATTCATGATTCTTTTAGTGCATGGGTCTTCATAACAAAGAATGTGCTCAAAATAATATTACTGTAAATGCATCCTCAGTTTAATAAATGTATTGGGGTCCCTGCTCCTCATCTCTATCCATTAAGGCAGGGGTGGGCATTCCTGTTCCTGGAGGGCCACTGTCCTGCAAAGTTTAGCTTGGGGGTCCATGATGGTACGGGTGGTCCTCCAATTATTGTAAAAATGCAAAAAAAAAAAAAAAAACATGGAAAAAATAGGCATCAAACTAAAAATGCATTAATAGGTTAGCAATAAGAAATAAAACTCAAAGGATTATACCATTCCCATGATAAAATATGTTCAGTTCAAATAAAATGTTATGTAAATGCCTGAAATTATTTTTACTGTAATATTTTTGTAACATACAGCAACCGTCATATCCAGGGGTGCACATACATTTTTGTCCTGGATTTAGTCAAGACAAGGAAATTATGATTTTCTTTGTCTGTGGTTTGATTAATATTAAAAACAGCATCAGGTTTATACTCTAAAAATGGGTTTTACTGTCACTTTAAATGCATGGATCTAATACATTGTTGCACACGTATTTTTTTCTCAACTACTTGTATTTATTTAATGTGTAAAATACTTTTAATCACGGCATTTTGAGATGATTTAGTGTCAATACGTCCGCTCAAGGGCAAGAAAACAAACTCAGGTGGCATTTACGCTCTGTCAGTTACTAGCAAGCTGTCTGAAACCTTGAGATGTGGATCGTGCTCGCGCTTGAGGTGCGCGCAAACAAAACTCATCAAACAACACGTGAGTAAAGAGATCGCGTGAGATCTGTTTCGCGTCTTGTTGTGCTTAAATATTTAAATTTGCCAATCGGGCCAGTGACTGTTGTACCTCTGCTGACACTCAATAATGTTAAAGGAATATTCCATTTTCTTAAAAGAAAAATCCAGATAATTTACTCACCACCATGTCATCCAAAATGTTGATGTCTTTCTTTGTTCAGTCGAGAAGAAATTATGTTTTTTGAGGAAAACATTGCAGGCTTTTTCTCATTTTAATGGACTTTAATAGACACCAACAATTAACACTTAACTCAACACTTAACAGTTTTTTTCAACGGAGTTTCAAAAGACTATAAACGATCCCAAACGAGGCATAAGGGTCTTATCTAGCAAAACGATTGTCATTTATGACAATAAAAATAACAAATATACACTTTTAAAGCACATCTTCTTATCTAGGTCCGGTCCAGCGCATTCTAACGTAAATGCGTAGTGACGTAGGGAGGTCACGTGTTACATAAAATGCACATTTGCGGACCATTGTAAACAATAAACTGATACAAAGACATTAATTAGTATCAGTTGACATACAACAACGTAGGAACGGTCCTCTTTCAACACACTTGTAAACACTGGGGCGGAGTTTCGCGTTCGTCCTCTGTGACCTATTGACATCATGACGTATTGCGTGGGGTCACGCTAACGCATCACGACCGGATCTCGTCGAGAACTTGTGCTTTAAAAGTGTATATTTGTTATTTTTCTTGTCAAAAATGACAATCGTTTTCCTAGATAAGACCCTTATGCCTTGTTTGGGATCGTTTATAGTCTTTTGAAACTCACTGTTAAGTGTTGAGTTAAGTATTAAATGTTGGGCTCTATTAAAGTCCATTAAAATTAGAAAAATCCTGCAATGTTTTCCTCAAAAAACATAATTTCTTCTCGACTGAACAAAGAAAGACATCAACATTTTGGATGACATGGTGGTGAGTAAATTATCTGGATTTTTCTTTTAAGAAAATGGAATATTCCTTTAACATGTTTGTAATAATTATCTTACCAATGATGTACGGAGCAATCCCTAAAATTCCAGCAGTAAGCAAAAGCGTCTTTTAGAGCAGTTATGTGCACCCCTGGTCATATCAAAGAATGTGTAAAAAAATAATATTATATATCCTCAATTTGATACATGTATTGGGGTCCCTGCTCCTCCTCTCTATCCATATATACAGAAGTGGGCATTCGTGGTCCTGGAGGGCCACTGTCCTGCAACGTTTAGCTCCAACCCTAATAAAACACACCTGAATGCCATTTCCAAGTCATCCTGTAGCCTTTGATTAGATTTTTCAGGTGTGTTTGATTAGGGTTGTAGCTAAACTTTGCAGGACAGTGGCCCTCCAGGACCAGGAATGCCCACCCCTGCATTAAGGGGTCAAGCGTATTGACAAAATGCACCTGATAGTTGAAGACTTTTGCATTTGTGATGCATGTGGTATCTACACAGACAGAGACAGCTTAATTTAAATATGCATTGCAGTTGTATTAGTCACATAAAAATATACGTAGTGAAATCCTTACAGTTTACGATAACCAAATGTATAGATTAGGAATAATAAGCTAACAATAAAAATAAGCTATGACAAAAGGATAAGTATTTTATTTGTATTAGTTAGTAAATAACTGAGATTTTATAAAAATATATAATCACTTATGGGTTATGACACAAGTAAAAACAAACAAACAGGGCTTTTCGGTTGTTGTTTTAATTTGCGACGCGCTATATTGCGTTTCTATTAATCACATTCCTTCATAACATTCCACAACTGTCTGTACATCAAAGTCAACGGCACGTTGATCACCGCCGATTATTACCTGCCATCTACGGCTGTGGCAGTATTTATGAAAGCATTTGAGGTTACGCCTCTCACTCAAGGGCAGGACTGCAGTACAGCTCAGCGGGGACTTGAACCGGCAGCAGATCGGTCGCTGCTCCATTACTCTGCCCAGCAGACCAAACATGACTCCATTCGTCTCCGTTTGAGGGGCAAATCCACCTGAGCTCTAGTATTTAGGAGTTCATCTGATAACACGGCTCCCGGTGGAAGCTCATGGGAAAGATTTAGAAGAAAAATAATGCAAATTATGTTGATCCGATGTGTGGTGCGTAAACATATACAGCAACATGTTTCAGCAAGAGGGTTAAATGAAATACACTCAAAGATCACAGAGATGAAAGTGATAAGTACATAATTCATAAAGCACAGCATGTTTTTCAAAGGCTCCACAACCTTGCATTACCATTTACCATCTCCAGTGTGTTATTATAATATTTTAGCAGGAAATGATGATGCATGTCATGTATTTTTTAGTGAAATATTCCCAACATGAGTGGCAAGAGTCACACTTACAAATCACTCATTTTTCAATCACAGTTTCATAGCAATGCCCTGCAGGATGATCATTGTCACACAATCCACTTAATCTCTCTTTCTTTCTTTCTTTCCAGATGTACAACACATTAAGCGCAGAGACATCGTGCTCAAGAGAGAACTTGGAGAGGGGGCTTTCGGGAAAGTGTTCCTGGCTGAGTGCTACAACCTAAGCCCCACTAAGGACAAAATGCTAGTGGCTGTCAAGGTAAGAAATGATCGTCCCATTGCAGCAGGGCCATTTTGCTCTCTAGTTACACAGGATTCATTCGAAAGGTCAAGCCCCTTGTCCGGCCCCCCTCATCTGACATATAAAGTTGATCCCCCTGTGCCCGGCACAGAAGGGTCTCGTTCGGGAACGATAGCTAGACGCCCTGGCGGTGGAGGATTTGTTGACTAAGATCAATGACGGGGAGAGAGCCGCGCTGCGCTCGGAGTAGTGTTTAATATTTGGCATTGATATAAGGTTTGGGCGGGAGGGGGTTTAAAGATATTGCAGTGCTATGGTTTGTCTCCATGTCGTAGACAAGGAATGAGTCACTGCTGTGGGCAGACTGAGGCTGGATAATGCTTTAACACGGTTTACCACGCCGGTCCGTCCACCAAGGTCAAGGAGCTCAGCATGCAGTGAGCTCAGGCGGTCTGATGAAGTGTGACTCAGTCCTGATCTATAAGTAGACAATCTGTCAGTTTAGAAATGTCAAAGCTTCAAGGCTTCGTGGGAGATGCTGACAAATTTTCACTTTATTTTTCCGAAGTCTGGTTTGAGTAGATTTCTTCGCTGAGTATACAAATGAATATATGTTTATAAAAATCGTTTGAATTATCATGCTAACGTATATGATTAATACGTTTTTTTTTTGTAATGCTTTTAAAGTCTGTGTAAAGTCATTTCAGTTAATTGTTTCTAAACACACACTGTGTAGTACTGAAATATGGAGTTATAACGTTCAACAGTTTTTCCACATTACTGTGTTCAGGATTATCTGGGCGGGGCTAAAACAGTGGCTCGATGACGCACTTGAGCCAACATGCATGACCCCGCCCCTAACACAAAAGTGATGTGAGCATCCTTTCAGGTTTTAGCGGTAGTTGAGGGAGACGGCAGTTTTCCAGCGAGTGGGTGTGGTTTCAGCGCTACAGTGGATACTTCACAAACTGAGAACACATTTAATCCCCAGATTTTAATTTATCATTGCGATATCATCAAATGTAGGCAATAATTTATAAAAACCTGCCGCCTAAAGACATGTCAGCCAATCCAGTCTCGGCAACCCTCAACGTGCATTACATTAACATTTATTATGTATTTGGCAGGTGCTTTATCCAAAGGGACTTACAGTACACTCAAAAATTTATTCAAGCCCTTCTTAGAAATGACACATTAAAATTGTGTTCAATTAATTTAAAATACCTCATTAAGAGCAATACGTATATATATATATATATAAATAAATATGTACTATAATTTATTGATTTCTTTTTAATTAGTTTGAGTTTAAGTTCTGGAAAAATAATTTCCCAGCATGCTTTGCATGCAACTGCTTTTGGAGAGTATTTTTTTTAACCTGTTAACCCTCGTTCCATTTTCTGAACCCCCCCACAAAAACTGTCATAGCCAAACTAAAATAGATACAGTTTATGAAGTATTTGCACTAAAAGCATAAATTTGGTCTCATTTGAAAGCAGACACTTGGAAGTTTATTAAGAGGTGAAAATTAGTTACTGTCATGAAAAAAGTTGTTATAGAGAGCTTAAATTATACTTTTTTATTAACTCCACCAAACATATATGAAATATTGTTATGAAAAACTAAATGAAACTGGCCTTGGAGCAATCTAGAAATGCTCTGCAGTTAAAGCCACAGGTCTGACCATGTTCTGTTTGAAATCTGAAGATGATACCTCTAAAACTCTGTATTTTATGAAATGTTTTTTAAACCCATGTCATGTAAATTTATTTAGAGAAAACAGCAAAAATGCTAAGCTAATGTTTGTTTATTTATATCTCACAACATCTTTTAACTTTTATTGTCTTATTGCTCCGTGTTTTAAACAGACTCATTAAATAAGCATCCGGATGAGTCATTAACAACTTTTAATCCGGGATATGGCTGTCTAAATGTTTATTTTATTATTATTATTATTTATAATTACTCATACATCCTATTTAGTGTTTTATTTCCTCCTTTCGTCTCAATTCACATTCTTTTTATTAAATTCCTTTCTTACAAAAAGAAACTTACCTTAAAGAAGCTTTACCAGTCGAAAAGTAGTTTGAGAACTACTTCTTCCGCCACGGATTTGAGGGCGGCCAGAATGACAGGTAACACTTTCGGCTGCTTTGAAGCTCATAACAACTCAATGGACGGAAAAGCCGTTTCTTTATATTACCGTTTCTTGGTCACAAAGTGTAGTTTTAAGATTAGTTCAGTCGAGAATGTATCTGTATTATATTTAAATCTGCAGTCGATTAGTAAAGATAGCGCCTGTTTAAACGTTTACTTAGTGAGATTCGGTACGAATGAGAACCAAAGCATGAGCGGACGTCAGTGTTCACTCGCCCCGCTGACCACCACCCTCTCTGGGCTACATCTCTGACAGAGATACCCTGGCTCTCATGTTGGCCTTGTTTGTTTATGATGGTCAAAATGAGATCAAATCAGCAGTATTTGGTGTCATGATCAAACTGGTACTTGTTTTTTTATTCATATTTAGTGTCTTTTGTGTTGTTATTGTTTTGGCGCGAGGTAAAAGTTAATAAAACTATACTTGTGTAACGTTACTATTGCTTTCTCATGTATTCTTAACGCGATACGAGCACTCGATTATTATTATTAAACTTTGTTCTTGTCAGTACTATACAAAACGTTTTTTTATAAGTGTCAGAGAGATGTTTTTGCATGCTGCTTATAAATATATCAGTGGCGATATCTCATAACATGTTTTAATAGTCACGTCACGATAAAGTAAATGATCAATGTCCACATTTAAAAGCTGCGGGGCTTACCTGCAGTTCCACGGTGTTTTCGCGTTCTGATAAAAGATATAGCTCCAGAAAAAAACAAGTGTTTATATTCCTCTTTCCAAGGGTTAATCGTCCACCCGATGTGAGAAGACATTTCTCCCATTAACTCCCGTAACATACAAGAGCGCTGATCTTTGACGGAATAATAACTTCTGAGGGGATTCACAGACTGATTTATGAGCTAGTAAACTAATGAGACACACGGAGAGTGATTCAAACAGCGCGTCTGTGTTTTTACATTCAGAGATGAGCCTGCTTAGGACCTCCATTCACTAGGTGGCGGAATAATACGAAAGGTGAAGCGGTTACAGTGCCGTTATCAGCACAATATCGTATAGCTCTTAGCCAATCAGATTCGAGAACCAGAAAGAACTGTTGTATAAATATATATATACTTGTTTGAACGTTCACTCCTAATTTAGGAGAATTATATATGGGTATAATGTATATGTATGTATGTATGTATATTAGGGGTGGAACAACACATGTATTCGTTTCGAACCGAATCGGTACGGGGGTCACGGTTCGGTGCATGAATTTAAACGGAGAATACACGGTATGAAAAAAAAAAAACTTGCGTGCAAAATAATTAATGTAATGCGGAACTACTGTTAGATCCGCGGGTTCTTTATGGACAGCTAATCTGTTGCCCCGCTTTAGCTCTGATGCTCTGATTGGCGCCGATGCATCCGAGCTCCGCCTATGTATGCGCTCTATCAGAGCCCGTCTACACTCTGTCTCTGCAGTTTTTTGTCACGTCGACGCCGGTCCAGTCAGTTAGTGAGCAGAGATAGCGAGGATGGCAAGTGGTGTTACCCAAGAGTTAGACGCTCCGCCAGCCATCGCAAATTTGGCAAAACTTCAGTTTTCCAGTCAGTTACAATAGTACAGGCGAGAGAGTGGTGGAAAAGACGAGGACTTTGCATCGGCGTTGTTTAGCAATTGTTAGGTATGTGAGTGGAAATACATCTAATCAGTGCTCTCAAGTCTCACGCATTCACCTTGACAAACACGCATTTCAGTCAGTTCAAACGCCGCAGTTTGTATTTCTCACCCTGAGAAGTAGGAGATAAACTGTCCTGCTATATACAACAGGCATACGCAGGGCAGTTCTGTCGAGTTCAGCTGCTTTCAGTTTTTTAAGCGTGCTCAACTTTACGCAGCGGCATCAGCGTCAGAATACCGCGAGAAATCTTGCGGAGGAGGCTGATTTCAAAACGCTCTCGCGTTACTCTGACGTCATCCACTTGTCGTTTGTTGCAGCTTCTCGTGAAGTCGTACACACCTATTAATTCATCCTAAGAGCCTTTTTTTGTTCTTTAGTACATTAATATGAAATAAAGCCAAAATGTAATTTTAAAATGTATTTAGGTAACACTTGTAATACAATTGAATCCATATTTGTATGAAAGATGAGTACAAGATTACTTAAAGTGGTATACATTTTTGAAATACGAGATAGTATGTTAAATGCATTTCAGTTCATATTCATGACATCTCAAAATAACACTGATAAGGACACCTATGTTTTTAAGATTAGCTTAAGTACTAAAAAAAAGCCTTCTTCATTTTTGTTTTGCTTTTCCCTCCATTGTACCGAAAGTGAATCAAACCGTGGCGCCTGAACCGAGGTACGAACCGAACCGGGACTTCTGTGTACCGTTCCACCCCTAATGTATATATATATATATATATATATATATATATATATATATATATATATATATATATATATATATATATACACTTGTTTGAACGTTCACTCCTGATTTAGGAGAATATTGGGCTAAAATTGGTGTTAGCCGCATACTTTTGCGTGTTTATATTGATGT
This sequence comes from Misgurnus anguillicaudatus, assembly GCF_027580225.2. Taxonomy (NCBI): domain Eukaryota; kingdom Metazoa; phylum Chordata; class Actinopteri; order Cypriniformes; family Cobitidae; genus Misgurnus; species Misgurnus anguillicaudatus. Next base: position 15,282,914 of record NC_073342.2, on the reverse strand, counting down.
GTGTGTCCTCCAAGATGCCAACAAATAAGAAATGGATGCCAGTTAGCATATAGTTTACTATATTAAACCACAAACACAAAAAAACACAGGTAAAGGTGATTTAAAAAAAACACATTAAGGGCCAGATTTACTAATTAGTGCGAGAGCGCAATTCCACAAAGAGCGGTAAAATCTGCGCGTTGATATCTGCATGTTAAAAAAATAACATGGCTTGACAAACAATATTTTTGAATAATATGTTCCTCACTGAAAAAAAATGATTCATTCAATTTACTACATTTTTTAAGGTAAGTGGTTGCAATCAATTTATTTCAGCTACATTTAAACAAAAGTTTTTTGATTTGTTTTGTTTTTCTAATTTTTTTGTTTAAATGTAGCTTAAATAAACTGATTGCGACCACTTACCTTTAAAAAATTTAGTAAATTGAATGAATCATTTTTTTCAGTGGGCATTACAAATAATCTGTTACATGAAAAAAAAAATTTCATTCAATTTACTATTTTTTTTTTAAAGTGTTTGCAATCAACTTAAGTTTTTTATTTTATTTTCACTTTTTTGTTGTTGGTTTAAATGTAGCTTAAATAAATTGATTGCAACCAAAAATTGAGTAAATTAAATGAATAATTTTTTTAGTGTACCTCGCGCTCTCTGATCTCTGCGATGGCTCTCCTTTCAGCAACAATTTCAGCCATTTCAAGCGCAAAATGATTTAAGACATGCTTTTTTTTCAACATTGAATAATGGCGCAAATACCAATTATATCACACGCCCAAACATTAGTTAATCACTTTGCGTGAATCATTTAAATAATTTCTTCCCATAAATTTAGCATCTGAAAGGGAAACAGCTAGAAATGCATATGCAATAAGGTCAGTCACAAAAATAACTTAACCACACCTTTTCAGCGCTAATAATCCACTGCGCGTCTTTAGTAAATCCTTCCAAAATGATGGTTTGCGCTGGTGCAATCTTTAGTAAATCTGGCCCTTAATCTGTTAAAGTTTACTATTAAAAGACTTTTAAAGCAACCCTAAGATACCCACTGTTGTAATAAACCTCCCCACATTCTTAAATATAAAGCTTCTTACATTTTTCTCACCATGTTTGATTCAATGAAGGACATCCGTAAACCTTTCCAAATTTCACAAATGGTCTTTGTGGTGGAAAAATGTTCTTTAGACTACCGTATAAAAGGTAAGAAAAATGTGGCATGTGGCAGGATTGGTTTGGCTCAGTAGAAGAAAGTTAAATTATTGTCAAACATACGCAAACATTTTTGGGAGAAACATTTGAGCCCATGTTGATACCAATAAGTATCCCAAGCTATAAAAGAGCCGTTTCTTTCTCAGCGTACTGCAGTGTTCATATGGGACTTGATTCGGTTAGTATCAGCACATGGCATCATGAACCCCATTAGACCAGCTGTTTGTGCTGCAGAGGTCAACTTTATCCTTGTTGTTTTGACCAAGATGCCTCACTTGTGTCTTGGCCATCTCCAGTCTCCACCTGATGCCCGAGACCTCCAACCCTGATTTCGAGTGACAGTCCCCCAGGTGGTACTGGATTTTCCCCTCTGCACTGCACAGTCTGTGCAGGTGTCCAATTTAGTAACAGAAAGGCAATAAAGCATTATGGATAGATACCTTGCCATCTGTGAACTGGTACCCCATCCATCCAAAACACATCCCCCTCTTTGCAATTCCTGATATAGATTAACCCACGGTAGATGTAATTAAAATTAAACTGCGGGGTCTGCGAGCAAAACGCAATTATGATATAATTGAAGAAGCGATTGCTCGCATATGCCGCAGTGCATCTTGTGGCTGGGATAGGGACCGGGAAACAATTGAAATATCACGGCCAAGGACACAAGCCGAGCAGGGGGTTATTTTTCCTTGAATGATGTGATGTAAGATCAGACATGGTCTGACAAATAGACATATACGCCCAAGAAACTGGGCTTATTTCATCTTACAGAAGAGACCTAAAGGCTTGCAGGAGCCAATAAAAAAGTCATGTTGATCATTTGGATGTTTTAAGTTGTGCATCTTCTTGCAAGGGCTGTGCTTTTGGGGCGGAGAGTTTATCGCCCTGTCCATTAATGTATGCATATAAAATGTTTTATACAATAAGGAATGCTTTATACAGTGTATACCCTGTTGCAAGTTTGCTGTCACCCGAATGACTAAATGCACTTGGGCATCATTAGTTCATCATTTTAAAATTAACAGTGCAATATTTGTGCCAGGTCATTTACATTTTGATAATGTATTTAAATTTTAGCTCAGAATTCTGCATCTGTTGCTGTTATAAAGGCAAAATGCTTATTTACTATATTATTTCGGATTACATGCAAATATCATGCATGCACCATAAAGACTGATGTTATTATACAGAACACAGAAGACAGTTAGTCTCATTGACCTGATTGTTCATTTGAATTATTCATTACTGATATGAATTTAAATTAATTTACTTGAACTGTTATAAAAGGCACATCTCATTCTCAAATATTAACACAGCGGTGTCAGAAATTAATCTTACATACACTCTTATTATGTAATGTTAAACCATTTAATTTAACTCAAAGATTTAATTGAAATAAATTCTCTGTCTGAGTAATTAAAAAATACAGTATCTATAGCTACAATTATGATGTTTTTATGAATTTAAAAAAACTGGAAATTTTTATTTGTGGTGGCATATCAGTTTAGTTTACATCTTCCTTAATTTTCTAATACAATTATATGCTTTAATTTTTCTAAATATTTAAATTTTCCTTTAATTAAGTTTACATATTTATTAAATTCAATTTAATTTAAATCTATAGAGGCCTAGAGCTTGTTCAAAGTGTTGCATTCACAAGTGAGGGTTGTCCTCCCCTAAAAATATGTGTATTATAAATTATAGGATGATATACACTTTAAAGCATTGTGCAAGTAAACATAGCAAACGTAAATAGGGCAAAAAAGAGTTTTAAGTGTAACATTTTGAATCCCCCCTCCTCTGCCTCAAAGTGGTTTTGTCCCCACTTTACCTCATTACTGTACACACACAAGTCAAACGAAGTTGAACAGAAAAGTTTTTCTGCACTGTAAGTTTTTGTTTAACTTGATGTCAGGGTTTGGACAGATGAACCCAATAGCGGACGTTGAGGGGTTAAACAAAAGACTTTATTAAACAACAAGACAAAACAAAGCCCACGTGGGGGCAAACAGCATTAAACAACATATGACAGAGACTACACTAGACTTGACTAACAACTTGACATAAAAACTAGACTAGATACTTGACTTGAATAATACACGACTGGAATACACACAAACAGTCCAAAATGATCCTGCACAGAACAAAGGAAACAATTGCATTAAATAAGGAAACCAAACAAGATAATGAGGTAACAATAGTAATCGAGGATAATGATTACTAATAAGCAGGAGAACAAAGGGGGTGGGGGCAAAAGACAAGACACCGGAGGAACATGACCCAATAAGCAAGGCCATGGGCCTCCACATAGAGCCTGGGACTGCCAGAACCCTGTCATCATGACTAGATACAAATACAAAATAAGACTCCTTGGCAGGATCCTGACACTTGACAAATTAAGTTAAGTAATTTCAGCTTTTTTATAAGTTATGTCAACTTTAAATTAATGAAAAACTTAAAATAGTAGGTTCGAGGGCCGTAACGATTAATTGTGCAAATGCGAGTTTTCTCAGTGAATGAATTTTAATAAATTACGGTGAAATCCCGGCACATCCCAAAGCCAGGGGGCGCTCTCGTGCAGAAACTTCCTTTGTGCCACAGAAGAAGTAGCATTACAAACGCTATTGCGGAAAATGTCTAAAGGAATATTTATATCGCCGTTCTTCAAATTGTTACAGGTATTTTCATGATAATAAAGACTATTTTGAATGATTTTGTTTAAGGGGTGTTGTTTTATTAAGTGCGCATTATAAACGACTCCGACTCATAATGATTTTAGATTGATAAGGACTTCCTACTGACCAAACGCTGTAGTACACGCACAAGCTGTGCATGAAACACGGAATCGCAACCTTGCGATTCAGAATCGATTTCAGGCATTTTTAGTGGGACACACAATTAATCGTTACAGCCCTAGTAGGTTCAATTGACTTGCATAACCAATCAGATTAAACTTGCATCCAGCACTGCGGCAGTAGGGTAGTTAGTGTAGTGCATTTCTAGTAGTGTACAAATGTAGTTGTGAAACTTCGGTTACATGTACGTTTACACCGCTGCCAGCGAGAGGGTAAAAAAACTTTCTGGCGGTCCTGCCAACGACGCTTTAGAAAAAGTGTAGTGGAAGCTCTGACGCTCGAACCCATTCTCAGGAATCCGCTCAAGCGGGGTTTTCCGCCTTCTGATTGGTTGCCGTCGAACGTTTCCGCATTCCAATGTGTGCACTGGTGTGCAACAGGGTTTAAGATACGTTTTCTCTTGTTTGGTGGGTGTGTCAGAACTGCAATCCAATCAGCAGCAACATGTAAATAAACCACATGGTACTAAAGAGACAGCTTACACAATAGGTCCAAGCTGTGATGTTCCTTCTCATCTACCATAGTTGCAACTCTTGTTTCATCACAACAAGGACCCGTTTCTCAATGTCAAGGAAGGATTCTCGGAATCCAGAATTTCGAGGATGCTAAGTCATCGACGTCCTTCGAAGGATGTCAAGGATCCTCGAAATTTCAGCCAAGGACTGCGTCTTTCATTCGAGAAATATCCCATATACAGGAAAGGATGCTTATGTGTATCCTTCGCGCTCTTAGCGCGCTGAAATCACCCACAATCCTATGCGCGCAGCACCGAAAGCACATCTTCCATTGATGCAATGACGCAATGACGTGCACTTGCTAGCCTGTTCCATTTAACGTGTTCTCGAATGCTTAAGAGGAGCCTCGCCTAGCCTCTGAAGGAAGTGACTTGTAAGGTCTAGTCCTGCCAAGGAAGTATCCTTGACATTGAGAAACAGCCAGGGTGTTCAACGCATCACCGTTTCTGATTTCAACTCTCCGAGACACTCACACCGTCCATGACGTGCCGCTCTATATAGTTTGGATTAACCGGTTCTCACCATACAGTAGATGCTGGAATGGCACTAACAATAAACAAACAAACAAACATGCCCTTCTGGCTTACATGGAAATGGCTTTTAAAAGAAGACCAAACCTATATAGGAACAGGAGAATTTGCATGCTGTAGCACCATGTAGTTGTGTTGGCCAATTTCAACTTGAGTAGCTTATTTTCTGTTATTAGGCAATAAACTGTCCACCTTGTGTTTCTGTGCAGACCTTGAAGGACCCCACCCTTTCGGCGAGAAAAGATTTCCAGCGAGAGGCCGAACTGCTGACTAACCTTCAGCATGAACACATAGTCAAGTTTTACGGTGTCTGCGTGGATGGCGATCCCCTCATCATGGTCTTTGAGTACATGAAGCACGGAGACCTCAACAAGTTCCTCAGGTACGATTAACACACAAAATGTTATAATGCCCTATAGTGTGTTTGTTGTTTGTGCAAATATCACAGAAAATTATTTTTAAATGTGGAATAAAGTAACAGACCAAGTAAAAATTTATTATGGAACCTCAGAATCGCATTGCTTTTGCCCTTCATACAGAAATCTTACAATGCATGAGACTAGAAATTCCCAATTTGGGTAAATGTAAGTTCAGGCGTTTAAGTCTGTGACCAGTCTACTGTGACTGCTCACCATTTCTCTTAGGGTTTTTATTGTTTTTAAAACATTTTGCCTTCTCTTGTTCATTTATAAGTGGACGTGCAGTGTGTGTTTATATGCATTGAGCTGTAATTATGATGCAAAATTGGATTGATAGGTTACAACTTTTTACAGAGGTATTGTACAAGCAACAGGAGGTGCATACACAAGTGTACTGCATTTCTGACAAGGTGCTGTGTCGGGAGAGCAGAAATTGCTTTCTCTTTCCTGATAGCTGGATTGTGGGTTTCATCAAAACTGCTTGATACGCAGTGACACTGTAAGACGATTTAATGAAAGGGCCACAGAAACTGGCAGGAATGCAAATTGCATGGTACAGTATTATTTTGCATTATGCAAAGAGTGCTGGTTGTGGATGATGAAGGGAGAAATAATATTAGAGTGACTTTCATGTGCATTGCATTGACTTTGAATGGCTATTAGAATGTTTGCCTAAACTTATTTTAATACTGCATTTTAGATTATAATATAATTATAAAAAATTAAACATCTTACAAATGTAATGTAAAATTCTGTTTAATGCAATGTGAAATGAATACGTTTTAAGTGTGGTACAAACATTAAAGTTAAAAATCAAATATTGTGCTTTCAGAGCTCATGGTCCGGACGCAATGATCCTGGTTGATGGGCAGCCACTTCAGACCAATGGAGAACTGGGTCTGTCTCAGATGTTGCACATAGCCACTCAGATCGCAGCAGGGATGGTCTACCTGGGATCTCAGCACTTTGTACACCGCGACCTGGCAACACGAAACTGCCTGGTGGGCAACGGCCTTCTCGTGAAAATCGGAGACTTCGGAATGTCGAGGGATATCTACAGCACGGATTACTATCGGGTAAGACTTTGAGTGACAATAAGCGTTCAATCGAAAAGTTGACGATCAAAGTTGATGGAAAACACATAGCATTAAAGTTTAATGAGGCTTACATTAATTATTCAGCACTGAGATTGTATGAACTCTTATTTTTTACATTTATGATATGCACTGTTAAAAATGAGCTCATTGACTTATCATTAAATATTAACAAACAAATTGACCTTTTGTCATGAAATTGTGACTTGTGGGATCATAATTACAGTAGATGCATAAGCATTGCTTGTTTTTTATAGTTTTAATATTTTTAATCTAAGGGACTGTTTATACTTGGTATTAAGATGTGTTTTCATCGATCGGATCACAAGTGGAGGAGAGAGACACATTACGTTTACACCTGGTATTTAAATCCTTCACTTTCGACCGCTTCTGTGCTGAATACTGTGAGGGGGTGGTCTGTGAGACGGTGGGCGAGTCTCTCCGCTGTCATTCAAACCCGAGCGGGAGTAATTATGAGTTTATGGACGCAAACTAATATTATGTCGGAGTCCACTGCTCGTTTAGCAAGTAAACATGCTGCACAGAGTTTTGTACGTTTGTATGTAAGAGCTGAATTTTCAGCGCAATTGATGAAATAGGATTGCGCAACTTTCACACGCTTTAAAAACGAAACTACGGAGATCAGCCGCTTAGTTTTATCAATGAAATGCTAAAAATAGCGCTGTTCACCGTATGTTCACGCCAGAAGTCAAAAAAGACGTAAAAATTGTGTTTAATACCTCAGATTAGATAAATGGGCGGTGAGAAGGCGGTCGCGTGTGGCTGTTCGAATGCATTCAACCACATGTGCGTTCCGCAACTCCAAAGCGATCCGATCGAAAGTGGTTTCGACTACCTCTGGATGTGGTTGAAAGTGGTCGAAAGTGGACGAGCTTAAAACGTTTTGAACACCGTTTACACCTGGCATTAACGTCGTCCACTTGTGATCCGATCGACGAAAACGCATGTTAATGCCAAGTGTAAACAGCCTCTAATGCTTTTTTACCATTTTTTTTAGACATTTTTTTGTAAAATACACAAATATATAAGAAATAAAGAATATCCATGCAAAAAGTAATCTCCATATTCACATCATTCATTCGTACATCCCTATTAGCTGTAAAGAATGAAGGATTATGTCTTTAAACTCGAAGGTCAGTTTAGACCATTATCCAGTTTCTGATTCATTCAGGCTAGTTAGCTCAATTATATCCTCAAAACCCATTTGCGCTCGGCGATGTCTTCTACATGCGACCCTCAATCAGAATCTTGTCTTTGCTTGACATCGACACGTTCTTCTCTGTAGCTTTGGCCTAGATGACAGAGGGCCCAATTTGCAAGCTGAGGGCCCTAAATGAATTAAAATGTATGTCTTCACTTAACTCTCAAAAAGAGGATGAATGAGGTGACTCTGAATTTAAAAGCTCGTCTTTTGCCTGACTGGATTAAGATGATGCAAACATGATTGCTCATCTCGCCACTTTCAATGTCATGTTATTCAAACGCTCAAGGTAAATGAGGATTTTCCCCTATTGGGACGAAGTCACAATGCGAATCGAGAGCCAGACGTTAAGTATGACCCCATTAGCATATGACCTCACGGATGTTTAAGATCCACTATGCAAGTGATGTTGAAAGGACACTCCACTTTTTTTTGAAAATATGGTCATTTTCCAGCTCCCCTAGAGTTAAACATTTGATTTTTACCGTTTTGGAATCCCTTCAGCTGATCTCCGGGTCTAGTGGTACCACTTTTAGCATAGCTTAGCATAATCCATTGAATCTGAATAGACCATTAGCATCGCGCTCAAAAATAACCAAAGAGTTTTTTACCATTTAAAACTCGACTCTTTTGTAGCGGTTTTGTCGTGGGTTCCTTGCACGCACGAGTGTGAAGCATATGAATGAAAACACGTCATAGGCTCGTTCGACTTCATGCGGCGCCGCAACAATCAACAGCCAGGTGACGTCAAACTAACGCGGAACTTTGACGTCATTCGGCTGCCGGTTCTTGTGGCGCCGCATTAAGTTGAACAAGCCTATTCTCTTCTCGTCAGTTCACTTGCACCAGCGCAGCACGTACACTGGCATGGAGCAGAGCGAGACCTTGATGGATTTTAAACCCTGCATATTTATCCGAGTCCTGATCGGGAGGTAACGTCCGATTCCGATCGAGTCTGAAACCACGTGATCGGGGCCGATTTCCGATCACGTGATCGGATCTGGACATCCCTAATTCACGTGATTATCTAAGTGCATTTGGTGCTTAATCAATGGAGACCACGTATCGAAACCACCAGGTCTACCATATTGGAGGGAAATAAATACAAAAGCTGCTGTGCCTCAAAGTAAGATTTTAAGAAATCAGAGCCGTTATTTGACAAGTGTTATTGCACTGAATCACTTCTAATTGCAATGGAGAGAATATGTTACATTAACGGTAAATGTCAAATAGTCTATTGCATCTCATCTTGCTTAATATATTCTGTGGCTTACTTCAAATTTAATGGCACTAAAATGGCTAATTGCTCTATGCAGCACAAAAGAGACATCTATCAGTTTACTCCCCCTAACAACTATGAAGCGACCCTAACCATCACTGTTATGCACAGGCCGATCTAAATATCAGTACAATGGGGCAAATCTGCATTGATATACAAATCACTTAAGAAATCAAGGGTTTAAGCTGCTGTTAAAGTTTTATGAAAGGGCAAATTTTTGCTACGTGCTTGATCTTAAATGTTTAAAAAAATAAAGGAATAATGATGTCATCATAATGGCAAATGCTATGTATATAGCAGGCAATGTGATTAGTTCAGGGCTTTTAGATTTTAGACGTATCAGCTTATTTCATATAAACGCCGCAATATTGTAAATACCTATATTAGTAAATAAATATGCAACAGTTTTTGGTATGTTTTCCATGTTATGTGTTCCAGTTTCATTCCAATGTCTTGGAGAACACAATTATTATCGTCATTTTGAGTTTTATCAGTGCTTCGTGGTTTTACTGTGAGCATGCCAGCCAGGTCCCTGACACCCCCATGAGTTTTGTAGCTCCTAACTGCCATAGATACAAACACGCCCCACCTCCAAAAAGATAGTAACCGAAAGGCCTGATGGCAATGATTCTCCAGAAAATCACAGGCAGTAAAGAAAAAAGAGTCAGTATTCATCAGAAGCCTGGTTTCCTGTGTTCATGTTTGGTTTGATTGTGGAGTATAATCTCATTTGCAGTGGTGGTGGTCGATTTGAAGCCCCTCGGGTTCTGTTTGTCAGAGTACATTTGCGTAGAGGGCAATGACAAAACATTGCAGCTGCTTGCCAGCCTCACAACTTGCTTTAGAGTAAAGCGGAGTTAAATTTATATTTGGAGACCAGGTTATTGAAGTCAGACATGTTCAACTCAATCTACAGTATTCAAAATTGCAAGGGTACACCCTACACTTTACATTATCAGTGTATTTGGGAATGCATCATCATAAATGATGTCATTTTCTTTATTTCTAAATAGTAAATGGTCCTACGGTTGCCATTTTTCCTTACTCCGATACTTCCACACCCTTTAAATGTCCCATTAAATGAGAAAAATTCAGAACACATTTCCTCAACGCTGTCGTTTTTCCTGAATGCCTTCTTTTAATGACATCATCTCTCATCAGGCGTTTATTGGAACAAACACGCTATTGATTTTAATACGCATTAATTACCACTACGCGATTCCCATCCTTCTCATGTACGATTCTTCTCCTCTAGACGTTAATTGTGTTGCCTTTCATCTGTGCCCTTTCAAATTACGTTGGCATTTTTGTCACCACCCTGCCAGTTTTCATTCCGATCTCGGCGAAGCCCCGCAGACTGATTTACATGCATCCGCACTCTCAGCGATCCACGCCGGAAGAAGATGGCAAGGAGATATCCAAAAGATGTTATTCAAAAGAATCGAAATTTAATCAATGCAATCGATTCATTTAACTTTCCAAATACTCTTTCAAAAGCACATATGCACAAAACAAGCACTTGTATATGACTAATTTTGGAATAAATATACTGCTAAAATACTAACATTATCTTCTTACTGTTGTACATATTGTAGACTGCATTACAATTTTCTGTATGCATGGAACAACCACATTTGCTAAAATATGGTCAAGACAATCTCCTGAACTCCAAACTGAATGTCAAAATGGGAAAGAAAGGTGATTTAAGCAATTTTGAGCGTGACATGGTTGTTGGTGCCAGACGGGTCAGTCTGATTATTTCACAATCTGCTCAGTTACTGGGATTTTCACGCACAACCATTTCTAGGGTTTACAAAGAATGGTGTGAAAAGGGAAAAACATTCAGTATGAGCAGTCCTGTGAGCGAAAATGCCTTGTTGATGCTAGAGGTCAGAGGAGAATGGGCCGACTGATTCAAGCTGATATAAGAGCAACTTTGACTGAAATAAGCACTCGTTACAACCGAGGTATGCAGCATAGCATTTGTGAAGCTACAACACACACAACCTTGAGGCGGATGGGCTACAACAGCAGAAGATCCCACCGGGTACCACTCATCTCCACTACAAATAGGAAAAAGAGGCTACAATTTGCACGAGCTCACCAAAATTGGACAGTTAAAGATTGGAAAAATGTTGCCAGGTCTGATGAGTCTCGATTTCTGTTAAGACATTCAGATGGTAGAGTCAGAATTGGGCGGAAACAGAATGAGAACATGGATCCATCATGCCTTGTTACCACTATGCAGGCTGGTGGTGGTGGTGTAATGGTTTGGGGATGTTTTCTTGTCACACTTTAGGCACCTTAGTGCCAATTGGGCTTCATTTAAATGCCACGGCCTACCTGAGCATTGTTTCTAACCATGTCCATCACTTTATGACCACCATGAACCCATCCTCTGATGGCTACTTCCAGCAGGATAATGCACCATGTCACAAAGCTCGAATCATTGTTGGTTTCTTGAACATGAACATGAGTTTACTGTACTAAAATGGCCCCCACAGTCACCAGATCTCAACCCAATAGAGCATCTTTGGGATGTGGTGGAACGGGAGCTTCGTGCCCTGGATGTGCATCCCACAAATCTCCATCAACTGCAAGATGCTATCCTATCAATATGGGCCAACATTTCTAAAGAATGCTTTCAGCACCTTGTTGAATTAATGCCACGTAGAATTAAAGCAATTCTAAAGGTGAAAGGGGGTCAAACACAGTACTATTATGGTGTTCCTAATAATCCTTTAGGTGAGTGTATATGCTATATAATACATACATAATAGTTTAAAATAACTTGAAAATGGATCCCATTGAATTCCCAGGAGAATAGTCTGTTGATTTAAGTGTATGCGAACGTACATACACATTCAAATGCAGACGTGTACGCAGACGCTGGACAAAATGCAACGCATCTCCTGTGCTACATACTACATTCTCATGTACGTGCATGCACAACCTATGCATACAAAATATGATGGGGCCCTTCAAAAATTGGGGGGTGCGTGTACAGTACGTGCCCACTCTTTTGCATACATGTAAAATATTTCGGCCTTAATGGTGGTCGTCATAAACTAATGCTTCCTGTTTAACTACTGCACTACAGTATAAACTACTCTGTCTTCAGTACCCGTGTGCTAGTATTCGATTCTGAACACAGCCTACGTCTTTCATTGAAGCAGCGGTAGGGCACAGTATGTGAACAATAGTGACAGGTTGCTTGCACCAACGCTAACGCACGTCAAAACGCAAACCATTTTTAGCCATGTAGCGCTGGTGCTCATACCTTTATTACTTTCATCCCTGGCTGACTCTTCTGGCAGGCGTACTGCACGCTAACACTAATGTGGGTTGGGTGAGCAAGACGAGCAGCTCGGTGTGGCCATAGGGAGCAGTTCCTGCCCACGCACAGGGAAAGATACCAGCATCCCAGTAGTACCCTGAACTCCATCTCGCGAAACAAGAGGAGTGTTGTTTGACCGCAGCAGGACTGGCATATTGCTTACACTTCCTAAAGGGCAGAGGCAGGAGACAGACAGCGAGATCCAGGGAGGGGAGGGATATTTGCTACACATCACTGGAGCCGGTGGGACATCTTCCTCCTCTGTGAGAAACCGGCTGCAAATGAGAGGCAGGGAAGCGTGGCTGATGAACATACACAGCCTTATATTGCCCCATCATTCCTTGTATTAATGACATTAAACTAAAAAAACAACAACATCCAGGCCTGTAATTGCAGTACGTCTCAGTGCATCTGTGGTTTCCTACTGGCAAATCGACGTCTTGAAGTCATTCATATTTTTGCACTCGTTATTCCAAGCGTCACTCATTTGCAAACCAATTTGATAAACAATGATTTATTCATCACCAAACATTAAAAACAGTCACATTTTTGCTAATTCTTAAATTGTCGTCCTTTGCTCGGCACTCAGGGACACGTGCAGATTAAACAGCAGTTGCCAGGGATACAACCCTGCCAAGGCATTGTGGGACAAAAGCCAATAGACATTTTTCCGTAATCTCAACTATAAGCACAGCATCTCACAATACATAACTACAATGTTTTGTATTCTGGGGACGTGCCGTATACAGCACAATGGCAGGCTTCTTTGTATTCCTGTGTGTCCTGTGTATAGTCGATAGTCTGACCCCCATGTGAGGAAAGCATTAATGAGACTTGTAATTAATACACAGTCGCCACTTACTGTATGAGTTGAAAGCCACAATAACCACAAAGCCGCCATTGAAACGTCACTCTTTGCTGTCTTAGCATTGCTGTAATTAACACAAAGAGATAACAGATTGTCGAACAATCTGCTTTGATATCGGCTTATGGCGAAGATGATTAATGTTTTATTGTTTGAATCGATTATATAGCCTAAAGAGAGACTTTACTTATGTAGTTTGATGGTTTGAAGTCATCAGACTCTTAACATGCCAGCCTGATCTCACAGCATTTCAGACATTTTTACAAGTCGGCTAATTCGTATGAATTCGTACGAATATTATATTTTATGAGTTGGCTAGTTTGTATGAATTTGTACGAAGTGAATCAGACAAATATGTTTGAATATTATACAGAAGAATTATAATGCCCCGCCCCTAACACCAACATAGAAGGGGACATTATTATTATTATTATTATTTTGTATAATATTCAATTCAATTCAATTCAATTCAATTCAATTTTATTTATATAGCGCTTTTCACAATTGGTGATTGTTTCAAAGCAGCTTTACATTAATAGAAGCAGTGGAAAGCACAGAAAAATGACAGATAGCACAACATAATACACGATAGCACAAGCAGCTAAATTTGATGCGACTATGAATCAACATTATAAGCGTGCGTATTGCTAATGTAACGTAAAGAAGAGGGTGCTAAGTTAAGCCCAAGAAGGCTGCCTCCCCGGGTTGAAAAACCCCCTAGGAGAAAAAAAAACCCAGGCTCAGCCGGGGAAGTAAAAAAAAGTCATAGGAGGACATATTTGTCTGATTCACTTCGTACAAATTCATACAAACTAGCCAACTCATAAAATATAATATTCGTACGTATTCATACGAATTAGCCGACAACACAATTGGGGCAATTCTTGCATATATTTTCACATATTTTACGAGGTGGCTAATTCTTATGAATTTGTACGAAGTAAATCAGTCAAATACATACGAATTTGTATAATATTCGTACATATTTGTCTGATTCACTTCGTACAAATTTATACGAACTAGCCAACTCATAAAATATAAGATCTGTACGTATTACGAATTTAATATTCGTACATATTATGAATTAGCCGACAACACAATCGGGGCAATTCTTGCATATATTTTTATATATTTTACAAGGTGGCTCATTCTTATGAATTTGTACAAAGTGAAAAAGACAAATAGGTACGAATATTATACAAAAGAATTATAATGCCCCAACCCTAACACCAACATTACAGGGGGAAATTTTTTGTATAATATTTGTCTGATTAACTTTGTACAAATTCATACGAACTAGCCAACTCATAAAATATAATATTCGTACGTATTCATACGAATTAGCCGACAACACAATCATGGCAATTCTTGCAAATATTTTAACATATGCTACGAGGTGGCTCATTCTTATGAATTCGTATGAAGTAAATCAAACAAATACGTACGAATATTATACAAAAAATTAGAATGCCCCGCCCCTAACACCAACATTGCAGGGGGACATAATATTCGTACATATTTGTCTGATTAACTTTGTACAAATTCATACGAACTAGCCAACTCATAAAATATAATATTTGTACATATTCATATGAATTAGCCGACAACACAATCATGGCAATTCTTGCATATATTTGTACATATTTTACGAGGTGGCTAATTCGTATGAATTCGTACGAAGTAAATCAGACCAATATGAACGAATACTATACAAAAAATTATAATGCCCCCTGCAATGTTATTATTTTTTTGTCTAACATTCGTACATATTTGTCTGATTAACTTTGTACGAATTCATACAAATTAGCCACCTCATAAAATATTTAAAAATATATTGCCATGTTTGTGTTGGATATGCACCTCATTTATCTTTATTGGTTTGTTTTGGTATGTACTTGAAATGTTTTTGTGTGTTTACTTGTAAGGGATGTCGAACCAACATCCTCTTGAGCACATGCGTATTTTAATGCTTGCGGCACCATGTTTCCAACTCGTTCCCGCTTTCTCAGCTCGACAATTCATTTCTTCCATTGATATTTTTTATAATGGTCATGCAGTAATGTCTCCATTCGATAGCTTCACACCCCCTCTAGAAGACAGAAAGCAACAAGGTATATTTATTCATTCGGCTATATCTCATTTTGCCATATTTAGGTCTAAACACAAAAACATACTTGTGCAATGACATCCACAAGTCTGAGACGGCAGTGAAAATCTGAAATAATTTATATATAAAGTCAAAAAATATATAAAGATATATAAATAAGACAAATAAAAGTGCACGTTTTTTAAAAGTCCCTAATCAAATAAGCACATTTGTGACATTGACCATGTTAACACATGGCCTCGATACGGTAGGTAAGATTTCTCTTCTTCCACTGAATCGCACTTGGAATGTTCTCAATCATGCTGGGATAACATGGATCATCAGGTTCTCCACAAACCTGGATGGTAGTATCCATGCCAGCTCCACTGCATGCTGTCATTAAAGGAACAAGTCATGTTAATATTTATCTCAAACTTTTATTCTAAAAATATTGTATGTAATGAAAATTGTGGTTTTAGGATTTACATGTGCTTGTGTCTACGAAAAAGGTGCATTCGATAAATCCCAGTCTGAATTTTTAACAGGTGGGAGGTCACACCATGCTGCCCATTCGCTGGATGCCACCAGAAAGCATCATGTACAGGAAGTTCACGACAGAGAGTGACGTGTGGAGCTTCGGTGTTATCCTCTGGGAGATCTTCACCTATGGAAAGCAGCCATGGTTTCAGCTGGCAAATAATGAAGTAGGTTGATTTTATATGTTTCTGTACAGTCCATTTTAAGACTAAAAGTATGCTGTGAATATTTTAGAGATAGTTTGGCTTTGGTTAAATTACATTTTGGATGCGGGGGACACATAAAATGCAGACAGATTGTGTTTATTTGTCAATCCATTCCATTTTCTAGCTCCATCCCAAGTTTTAATTTCAGCCCAGCGTTGGCTCAACTTATCAGAAGTTGAAACTTTAAAAAGTAGGTTGAATTGACTTGCATAATAAAGTTGTTTAAACTTCATGCTTTAAACTTTTTTTGTGTGGGCTCGTCCCTTTTTGACGCAACACTTTTTTTACTTTTTTTTGAGTGCACTGGCTCATTTATTCCTTTATAGCTCTGTGGTAGAGCATTGCGTTTGCAGCGCAAAAGGTCATGGGTTTAAACCCAGGGAACACAAATACTGATACAAATGTATAGCTTGTAATGCACTGTAAGTCGCTTTGGAAGATGTAAAAGTGTCTGCCAAATACATAAAATAAATACAAAACCTATAAAATGGAAAATGGAATGGATTGACATACAAACTGGCAATATATAAACCCCTGGTTTTGCCTCGAAATGAGACGCATTCATTGCCAGTTTTAGTGTAGTTTATGACTTTTGCTTATATATTCATGGCTAGAATTAAAAAGCCTCAATTACGCAGTATAATCACTATGACTTGAGTCATGTTACAGATAAAGATGGGCACTCAAGCTTGTCCTGAACATGATTTGCCTTTAAAAAACAAACAGGAGATACATGTGTTAAAATGTCATGATGTTGGTTTATTCATGGCACACACTCCCTCGTGTGCTGCATTAATGTGCAAACCTTCCCACTTAATTTTCCCCCATTGTTCCTCTCTGTTACATTTTACGGCTAAGGTTTGGATGAACTCCAAACAGCCGTACACACACACAGATCCTACTCCCAAGATATTTCCTTGTGAATAATAAATATTATTATATACCTTTTCAGATGCCCCAATTTATTACCACGATTGCTGTAAATGTTGCTATGGTTAGATGATAGCTTTTAATAAGATATTTTCTGCAAAATATATTTCAATATGAACTGGGCTTAACACTTCCAAATAAAACTTTGTCTTGACAAACTTTGATCCCTGTGTGCTTGCTGGGATGCTGTCTGTACAACGTGAGGATTTTAATTAGATTGCCGGTGGCTGTGGTTTATGAAAAGAGCAGCTTTATAAATCACATCATATACAGTAAGACCCTGAACAGATACAGATTGGATGCAGTTTATAGGAATATTTCATGGGTTGTCTGGCTTATACTTCACCCTTCAAGCTAAAGAGAGAAAGAGAACAAGTATATTTTGTATAGGATCATTAATACTGTTTGTACTGTGACATAATTTATTTGATCATTTAACACCTCCCCCATTGTCATATTGCCATAGTGTAAAACTCTCATTACTGTAATATCAAAATAATAACCCTACCTCAAGGCATATCATGGTATAGTCCCGAAATATTTTATTTATTTGTGTTAATGGACATGATTTTCCACCTTTTTTCATGTCATTGAGCACGAATGTCTTTTTCGTGTCACTTAGCACAAATTTCTATAAATAGTTTTTCGTGTCCCTAGCACGACTTTCTTTTTTATAAAAAGTGACATGAAAAAGACATCCGTGCTACAGACACGAAAAACTATTTACAGGAAGCGACATGAAAAAAACATCCGTGCTACGGACATAAAAAAATATTTATAAGAAGCAAAATGAAAAAGACATCTGTGCTACGGACACGAAAAACTATTTATAGGAAGCGACATGAAAAAGACATCCATGCTACGGACACGAAAACCTATTTATAGGAAGCGACATGAAAAATACATCCGTGTTACAGACACGAAAAACTATTTATAGGAAGCAACACGAAAAAGACATTTGTGCTACAGACACGAAAAACTATTTATAGAAAGCGACATGAAAAAGACATTCGTGCTACGGACAAGAAAAACTATTTATAGGAAGCGACATGAAAAAACATCCGTGCTACGGACACGAAAAGCGATTTATAGAAAGCGACACGAAAAAGACATTCGTGCTATGGACATGAAAAACGATTTATAGAAACGACATGAAAAAGACATTTGTGCTACGGACACGAAAAACTGTTTATAGAAAGCAACACGAAAAAGACATTTGTGCTACGGACACGAAAAACTGTTTATAGAAAGCAACACGAAAAAGACATTTGTGCTACGGACACGAAAAACTGTTTATAGAAAGCAACACGAAAAAGACATTTGTGCTACGGACACGAAAAACTATTTATAGGAAGCGACATGAAAAATCATCCGTGCTACGGACCTAAAAAGCGATTTATAGAAAGTGACACAAAAAAGACATTCATGCTACAGACACAAAAAACAATTTATAGAAAGCGACATGAAAAAGACATTCGTGCTACGGACACGAAAAACGATTTATAGAAAGCGACATGAAAAAGACATTTGTGCTATGGACACGAAAACCTATTTATAGGAAGCGACATGAAAAAGACATTTGTGCTACGGACACGAAAAACTATTTATAGGAAGCGACATGAAAAATCATCCGTGCTACGGACCTAAAAAGCGATTTATAGAAAGTGACACAAAAAAGACATTCATGCTACAGACACAAAAAACAATTTATAGAAAGCGACATGAAAAAGACATTCGTGCTACGGACACGAAAAACGATTTATAGAAAGCGACATGAAAAAGACATTTGTGCTATGGACACGAAAACCTATTTATAGGAAGCGACATGAAAAAGCATCCGTGCTATGGACACGAAAAATGATTTATAGAAAGCATCACCAAAAAGACATTCGTTCAACGACACGAAAAACTATTTATAGAAAGCGACACGAAAAAGACATTCATGCTACAGACACAAAAACTATTTATAGAAAGCGACACAAAAAAGACATTTGTGCTACAGACACGAAAAACTATTCATAGGAAGCGACATGAAAAAGCATCCGTGCTACGGACACGAAAAGCGATTTATAGAAAGCTACACGGAAAAGACATTTGTGCTACAGACCCGAAAAAACTATGTATAGAAAGCGACACGAAAAAGAACATTCTTGCTACGGACACGAAAAACAATTTATAGAAAGCGACACGAAAAAGACATTCGTGCTACGGACACGAAAAACTGTTTATAGAAAGCGACATGAAAAAGACATTCGTGCTACAGACAAGAAAAACTATTTATAGGAAGCGACATGAAAAAACATCCGTGCTACGGACATGAAAAACTATTTATAGAAAGCGACATGAAAAAGACATTTGTGCTACGGACACGAAAAACTATTTATAGAAAGCGACATGAAAAAGACATTCATGCTATGGACAAGAAAAACTATTTATAGAAAGCGACATGAAAAACATTCGTGCTACGGACAAGAAAAACTATTTATAGAAAGCAACATGAAAAAGACATTTGTGCTACGGACACGAAAAACTATTTATAGAAAGCGACATGAAAAAGACATTCGTGCTACGGACAAGAAAAACTATTTATAGAAAGCGACATGAAAAACATTCGTGCTACGGACAAGAAAAACTATTTATAGAAAGCGACATGAAAAAGACATTTGTGCTATGGACACGAAAACCTTTTCATAGGAAGCGACATGAAAAAGCATCCGTGCTATGGACACGAAAAATTATTTATAGAAAGCATCACCAAAAAGACATTCATTCTACGGCACGAAAAACTATTTATAGAAAGCGACACGAAAAAGACATTCATGCTACAGACACAAAAACTATTTATAGAAAGCGACACGAAAAAGACATTTGTGCTACAGACACGAAAAACTATTCATAGGAAGCGACATGAAAAAGACATCCGTGTTATGGACACGAAAAACTATTTATAGGAAGCGACACGGAAAAGACATTTGTGCTACAGACCCGAAAAAACTATGTATAGAAAGCGACACGAAAAAGAACATTCTTGCTACGGACACGAAAAACAATTTATAGAAAGCGACACGAAAAAGACATTCGTGCTACGGACACGAAAAACTGTTTATAGAAAGCAACACGAAAAAGACATTTGTGCTACAGACACGAAAAACTATTCATAGGAAGCGACATGAAAAAGACATCCGTGTTATGGACACGAAAAACTATTTATAGGAAGCGACACGGAAAAGATATTTGTGCTACAGACCCGAAAAAACTATGTATAGAAAGCGACACGAAAAAGAACATTCTTGCTACGGACACGAAAAACAATTTATAGAAAGCGACACGAAAAAGACATTCGTGCTACGGACATGAAAAACTGTTTATAGAAAGCAACACGAAAAAGACATTTGTGCTACGGACAAGAAAAACTATTTATAGGAAGCGACATGAAAAATCATCCGTGCTACGGACACAAAAAGCGATTTATAGAAAGCGACACGAAAAAGACATTCGTGCTACGGACACGAAAAACGATTTATAGAAAGCGACATGAAAAAGACATTTGTGCTATGGACACGAAAACCTATTTATAGGAAGCGACATGAAAAAGCATCCGTGCTATGGACACGAAAAATTATTTATAGAAAGCATCACCAAAAAGACATTCGTTCTACGGCACGAAAAACTATTTATAGAAAGCGACCCGAAAAACACATTCATGCTACAGACACAAAAACTATTTATAGAAAGCGACACAAAAAAGACATTTGTGCTACAGACACGAAAAACTATTCATAGGAAGCGACATGAAAAAGACATCCGTGTTATGGACACGGAAAACTATTTATAGGAAGCGACATGAAAAAGGCATCCGTAATACGGACACAACAAACTGTTTATAGGAAGCGACATGAAAAAAACATTCGTGCTACGGACAAGAAAAACTATTTATAGAAAGCGACATGAAAAAGACATTTGTGCTACGGACACGAAAAACGATTTATAGAAAGCGACATGAAAAAAAACATTTGTGCTATGTACATGAAAAACGATTTATAGAAAGCGACATGAAAAAAGATTTGTGCTATGAACACGAAAAACTATTTATAGAAAATGACTTGAAAAAAGTTGAAAATCATGTTCTTGAACACAAATAAATACATAAAATATTTTGTGATTATAACACAACTTGCCTTCAGATTGGGTTGCAAAATAATTATTGATATGTCATTTCTATACAGAAATACAGTAATGAGAATCTAATGAATACCAACATTGAGAATAATGGGTATTATTAAAAACTTAAAACAGAAACATCCAGCTGTATTACGGTAATGAGATTTTCAAGAGAAATGTACCTAACCGTAATAAAAATAAAGAAAAAAAAATCTGGAAATATAAAAAATCCTAGACAAAATGTTAAATGCTCTCACAAAAGTCTTTTTAAAGTAGCCTCTGCGAAATTAAAATATAATAAATTTTTTTCCCTCTATAATTGAAAGAATAGGCCATGAAAAATATAACCCAGACAACACCTCTGAGAAAAAGATATACTGGACCTTGCTGGCTAAAATATTGCTGGATATGAACATACCTTGGTGTTTCAAGTTATGAAAAGTAAAAAAAACATATATTGACACTGAAGTCTCTTGAAGCAGGATTACGCACATCACACACAGATTATCAATATCGACTCTGTGAATCATAATCTATAAGAACATGCCGATTTATGTGAGCATGATGTGTTTTGTATTATATATAAGGGGGGCTTGAATACCAATAACAGCCGCCCTGTATTCTGTTGCCGGGGGGTCGGTGGCTACCGCATGGCATCAGAATATTGTGAAACTAAATCAAACTATCCATCAATAAAACACAGACAGTCACTAGCTGAAGTCAGAGAGGTGATCTCGAGGGACAACCGGCAATTATCTATCTCTTCTAAAAGTCAATACAAAGCTCTCTACTCGGCCAGATGTCTTGGTTTTCATGAGACGGTTGTATTTTGTTCATCACAGTAGACAGGTCATAGATGTTTTTTCTATAGCAACAGCCAGCTGTTACAAGAGTGAACAAATCTGTCGAACAAAAAACATGAATCAGTCAGTTCCTTTATTGTCAGACTGTCAGCAAGTCTCTGTCTCACAGACTTTTGCTGCAATGCACACGTTCACAGCCTCAAATGCCCATTTTGAGAGATTATGAAATGACCCAGTAACATTTTACATGATGTAACATAGACAAAATCTAGATGAATTATAAACATAAGATACACAAAAGCACCACACATAGCTACTGTAGTGTGAGAACAGAAGAAAAGATACCTATAATGATTTGCAGCATTATCACGACTACTTACAATGCTATCTCCTCCTTCTCCTCGCAGGTAATCGAATGCATCACACAAGGACGTGTACTGGAAAGGCCACGACTTTGTCCCAAGGAGGTGTACGACATCATGCTGGGGTGTTGGCAGAGGGAACCACAGCAGAGGTTGAACATCAAAGACATCCAGAAAATTCTTTATGCCATGGGCAAAGCCACACCCGTCTACCTGGATATCCTGGGCTAGAGTTTGTTGGAATACGTTTGTCTGTCTGCGCCAATCCAAAAAAGAGGAACAACCTGGGAATAACCCGAAACGACATGTACCTTACTGCTTCACTGTCAGACACCTACAACCCGGGGATGGACTTAAGTGCCTGCTACTTCTTTCGATACACTGGATAACAGTCTTTAAAAAGCACTTTTACATTTTGTTTACCTGCATATAAAATGTACAGACCTGCGGGAAGAAAAGGAGGCGTACGCTATTTCGTTCTTTTCATTTTGGTAAGAAGAGCCTACTTTTCGATTCTAAGGAAATCCCACCTAAAATATGGAAAACGAAGAAAGATGTGTTTCCTGACTGCTTGAGAAAACTCCCCCTGTGGTTACTTGGTTTTCATTTTATAAAAAAAATATATTTTTATTTATTTTATTTCTCTGAGTGTGGACGTCTGCCATGTTTTTCGCTAAGGTTTTGGATATGACCGCTCGCCGTTGCCACTTCAGATATTTGGCAAGGACTAGTTCGTGGAAAAGCCTTACTGCGTTCGGATGGGACGGATCTTCTCTTTGACTCTACTGGAAGTATCCAACAGGGCTTTTAAATACAATGAGGAGCTTTTCGGTGAACGGATTAACTTGAAGGAGCAAAGGAACCACCAATCAATACAAAGGAGTTTATTTAAAAAAATAAGAATGTATATAATGTAAATTTCTGTGTCACAAGCGAGAGTATGTTAAATTATTTCATTTCCTGATTAGATGATTTTAGTTCCTTGGCGTGCTGTTTATGGTGAGTAAATTCTATAAATATTTTGATAATATTTCAATGTTTCATTTTCCATGTCCATAGAATGTATGTCCACATTTTAATATTTTTTTTATTTTTACCTCTTTTTTTGGGAATATGTGACAAAATGTGACCGAGAAGACTTGAGAATGAAATTTTCACAGAACAAACACAAACACCATGACAGTAAATATCATTGTCTCACTCCTTGTATTCCAGAGACCATTGGCTTTTGAAGTGACAGTTTTGGGAAAAGTAGATTCCCAAGCAAGAAATCCAGAAAACTCTCATTTCATTCATTAGTTTTCATCTCTTTTGTGAATTATGATTGTGCTTCTTTAAAAATCTATCATAATGTCGTTTTAACACACACTCTGAGCAGTAAATGTTTAGGCTAGCATGCGCAAACTCATAAATTGCCATTACATCCCGTTGGTACTCTGGTATTACAGTGTTTTCTAAAAAGTGACTATTCATATACAAAATTGCATCAGGTAAAACTGCTGTATTCTTTGCAACCGTCCCTTTGCTGTATCTACAAAATTATTGTATCCATTAATAGACTCTTTGAATTGAGTGTGTAACAAATGTCTGTGAAAGCTGCCAGGTGATATATATTCATCTCATATAAAAGTTTAACAATGGGAGACTTTGCAAACACAATGTGATAATGTCATTGTTTGCCAGAGATGGAGCATTATTGAGACCAAAGGGCTTACTCAGAACTTTCTTTATTCTGAATTGACAAACGGCAGGATTTTATTTGGAGCGTCTCTTTAAAACTGCTTTTGCTAGCTAATGTTTTTCATTCAAGGTGATGTATGGCTCAGTATTTATCTGATGATGAATCTGTAATCATTGCACATGCACTCCGCCAGTTTAAGTCAGCTACGGCGGCACAAATCTGCGCAAGTGATTTGTGAGCACAAAATCAGCAATATTTAATAAATTCGACCTGTATTTTGCTTAACCATTAGAAAGAAATGTTAAAGAAACAAACAAATTGTATTTTTATTGCAGTGCTAACTTTCCGCCAGAATCACCCAAAAAATGCAAACTGTCAAAAACTTTTCTCAACCGCTTATCTGAAACCGGAACTTAAATTACTGTTCTGTTGCAATCTCCCCATCACGATTTGACAGAACACATTTTTGCTTACCTATAATCTCATTCTTCACATCAGGAAAAGTTCCCGGTGTGGAGGAAGTGAGTCGAACATTCGTTGATCTTGTTTTGTTGTTTTTTCTGCTCCCCGCAGTGGCCGGATAATTCTCTCCACATCTGTGACAAGAGGGAAATTGTAAAAGTCTTTCCATAACACCGACAGCTATGTGTTTATGTGTGATAAGATGCTTCTCATTTTGATAGCCTATTCTTGTCGGCTGCGGGGCCCTGCTGTAGATATTCACTGACTTAACAATTTTGCCCATGTCGAGTGCACCAAGCTCTTTATGCAAAAAAGCAACAGAAGAGATTTATCCCGGCTGACCAAATGCCTGCCTTCCAAATCTTGACGTTTATGAAGTAAACAGGCCTGCCCTCTCCAGTATCTACATTCAGGACGAGCCCCCAAATCAGACAATAACATTTACAAGAGACACAGTGCTTCTGCAAAACTCTTGTTTATGTGGCATACCAGATTTTACCCATCAGTCTTACTGCACAGTTGAGCGTTCATGGTAAATTAGGTTCTAATTGGTAGGAAACAGACAAAATGTCACTCTTGGCAAAGTCGACAGTTCCCAGATTTGCTATGCTGAATGCATTGTGGTATATATTTAAATATGAATAATATGGCAGCATAAACAGTTGCCTATTATATTTGAATACTGGCTTAGTGAAATATGATAAAGAAGCTCCCTAAAGCAGTAGCATGCTCCATGTCCAATATCTAGTACTATTACATTAATTTAATACTAATGCATTACAACATTACATTCATGCATCCATTTTATAGTTAGCCAGCCATTTCGTTCTGTAATTTTTCACTAAACAAAATCGTTTTATCCTTATGTACCCCTGCCCCATGTGCTTGTAGCTTGTATCTTTAACAATTCGAATCATCTACTTGCTTCCTAAAAAAGACTAGAGGTTGTGACTTACTGTTGTGAATCGGTTGAGCTGGTGGCTCCAGAAGATTGTTTGAGTCATTGACTGTATAACTGTGACTAACAGGGTTGAAAGAGTCAAACATTTTCTCTGCGATTGTTGTTCAATGACCCGTGAAAGGTGGATTATACAAACGCAGAGAGGAGGGGCAGTGGGAGCCTGCATCTATATCACCCGAAGCCGTCGGAGAACCGAGGCGAACTGAATTAGTAAATTCTGTAAATGAAGTAATGCGGGCCGCAGCTGGTTCAGAGAGGGGCATCGGAGGAAGCGGTCTGACAGCAGGTTGATGGTGCGACAGCCACAGGGGTTGCCGCGACTCTAATGACTTCACCTCGCAGAAATAGGTGGAAATTACCAATGAAATGAGTTTTTGACCTGGGCTTTTAGATATCCCTTAAATATGATGGCCAGTCTTGCGGTAATCCCCCCGAGGCAGTGAAAAGTGTGGTTGTGTGTGAGAGAAGAGAGAAGGGTGGGAAAGATGAATCAGTGAAGGTCAAACACTAACAGAGGGAACGAAAGAGCCACAGCGCTGTCTGTTGGCAGGCTAACAAAGTTGAGTTAAGAATTCAGAGCTGTGAGAGAGGCAGAATCCCTCTCTCTCTCTTTTCTCCCACCCGATGCCATGGCAGTGAACAGGCGCAGGGCGATTGATGAGAGGTTTAAGACCTTAATCATGAGAAGAAGGAGCGAGGCAGGAAGCTGGAACATTATGGCTGGAATGAGCTCTCTTTCAACACTTCATAACCCAGCAGAAGGGCTGAAATACCTCGCCACTGTCACGCTTCGCTGCTGATCTCAGATCAGCCTTCTCCTCATCCATTTATCCTACCTTCTGCGGGCCCGGTTTACCAAGCATTTAGCACATTCAAGACTGCCTTACTGGGGCAAAACGAGGAAGAAAAAGTATAATTGGCCAAGCTCAGGCAAAAGCGCTAAATCGAATGCGTAAATACCCAAATTTGCAGACTGAATGTTCTAACACGTCACATTCAAACCTTTTTCTGAATTACAGCCTTTGATATATTTTTTCTGCGAGGCAAAACTAATCCAGGCGTACCACCTTTAGAAACCAGTAACAACCCCATCAAATTAGCCAGGCGGTTTAAAAAACTCATTTAGCACCTCAACACTTGATTCGGCCAACTGGAGCATTAATCTTGGCGAGATGCAGTCACGCTACATATCTTACTGATTGAATCTCTTTACCCAAATTGTAGCAGCTGCAGATCTTGAGCCTTCACCGTTTCACGCTTGAAAACATACCTGCAGGATAAAACTCTTCATTGCCTTCAAAACATTTAATTAAAGATCCGTATCGGATTTGAAACCCCTCTCTTAAATTACAAATGAGACTACCAGAACAAGTCCTTATCTATCTCTGGTGCGTTGCAGATTAAGTACTCTTAATGTACTCTGGAAAAAAGCATTTGAAACCCACAGTTGCTCGTGCATCATTCCGCTGATAATATGAATGATGACGCATGACGATTTGTACATTTGAAGCAGTGATATGGCTCTAATACCAAGCGAAATCCCTTAGAATGGACAAGCTGTGATTTTAGCCCTTGACTCAGCTCACACTGCAGTTGCTGCTGCTCTGGGCACATGGACAAGCATGTGAATCTTGTTACTTCAAAGTGCTTCAGAGATCCATAGTTCATGCCGGCAGATCTCCAGAGCAAAACTCGCTATCAAGGACAACGTTTAACTCGTGGAAACCTGGCTGAATGCAACTGCGGTTTTCTTTAACAGGGAAGTAAAAAATAACTGCAGCATTGGGACTTCAAATGGAGATGTCACCCGAGAGCAATCTTCTGCATCATCAGCAGACTTTGACATCTAGATTAACCTTGCTCCTGTGAGTATGCTGACCGGCACTCATTCGGATGCAAGAAGCATTTTGGATCTTCTCCAGAGTTTTCTGTGTGAACGGTAGATGTAACTCTCTTCACCTTTCCCAAGCTCACCAGCAGCTTAGAGATACACCAAAGGTTGTGACGTGTGGACACGTGAAGGCTTTAGTCTCTATTTGTCTGCAGTCCTTTCCACAAAAGTGTTTTTCATTTCCTAATAGAGACTAAAGTCCATTGTTCCGCTAAAGAATACATGTCAATCTTAACAAAAGGGGAGTTTTGTTCGCAGCTCCTGCTCAATCTCTTAAACGTATTATTCGACCTTGTTCCTCTTTGCTTAGACTCTGAGAAAGTTGTTTTACCGGGATGATTACTACAAGGCAGTTCTCTTTTCAAGTCAAAAGTTATTTTGACCCGTAATTGTTTCTTTCACTTGTGCCAGATAATAACCGGAACCCTGTTGGTCTAAGCTCAATATCTAAACGTTTGGATTATTAATCCTCAGCCCTTGGGTCGGCCAATTTTGTGAAATAAACTGCCAGCTGCCAACTCAATATGGAGCCAATAAGTCACTTTATTTCGAAGTTGGAGCCAAGCTGCCAAGTTTGTTGCAACATATTGTGTTTTAAAGAAGTTTGAATGAACCTTAGGTGGTTTACCTGTGTTTATAGCTGACAAAGACCACTTTAATAATCTTGATAGCTAGTCAACACCACTATGCCTACACCACTAACCCACTCTAGGCTTCTTAAGCTACTTTCAGAAGGGCTGTAATTTTAAAGGCGTAACTCCCACAAATCTTAACAATGATCAGAAGTTTTCGGAATGAAATGGCCATGAGACTCAGGGATGGCTCTCTTGCTGAAGGACCAACTGCAGAGAAACAGCTTTAAATGTCCTCATTAGCGCCACAGCTAACAGCAGAAAACCCCTGCAGGGTTAAGAGGGTGATAGCAGTAACCTGCCCGTAGAATAACCTAACTAAATATAGCATCTTGAGAAGGAAACGCCACACTAAATTCTGACTCACTCAACGCAGTCTACAATTCCCTTCAAAGTGACATTTTGGATCACAGCAAACACACACAAGACCACCGCTACACATGACACCACAGGTTTAAACCAGACTCTTGCAAACTATCATCTCACTGCAGCATATGAAGATTACTGACTGAGTCACTGTTAAAGTGTGTCATCTGACCTTTCAGTTTCGATAAAATCTCAAACTATTACAGACCGATGATGGAGCTGACATTACACTTCATGATGCATTTAGCCTATTTACCATACAATTATGACATTTAGCATTCAGATTTTTGATGCATCCCTTTCTCAAGTCACAAAGCCAGTAGTGAGGAAGAAATGGTGAAGCCGGCTTTGTGTCATCTTTTATGCTTGTGCGCACAATGCAAATGTAATAATTTGCAACCAGATAAATACATGTTGATACTTACTGTACATTCACACCGCCACCAGCGAGAGCATCAAAAACGCTCTGGCTGCCCTGCCAACGATGCTATAGAAAAAGAGTAGTGGACGCTCGAATGCATTCTCTGGAATCATCTCACGTGGACATTTCCGCCTTCCAGTTGGTTGCCGCCGAACCACGTCATAGCTCATTACCATAAAGTTAAGCTCATTTCTACTGTCCTCGACGCTTACACTGTGCAAGACGTGCTGCTGCTTTTAACTTTTACGCCCTCTGCAGTGGTGGTGTGAACGTGCTACATATAGGCCATTGTTTGTTGAGGGTGTTTGTTGACAGTAAGAGAAAAAAAGTTCAGGAATAATTAATTGGCCTTAGATCGTGGTAAAAGCGATGTATACATGTGTTTTGGAAGCAGTATTACTTTAAGCAACTTTACAGTCATCTACCATTCTATTTAATGCAGAGATGTTTTAGGCATAGTTTACAAGTAAGGATCGATTACATGAACTGACTTTTTTATGTTGAAGAGAGCTGATACAAGGAGTGCGCCATTATTAAGTATCTGATTTTATAACGTGTTAATAAGATTAGATTTGCAAGTATTGTTTGAACTGGCTTGCTAGTTTAGCTTGTCATTCTTTTAAAAGACAGATATGCTGTAAGAATGCAGCATGAAGTTAAAACAACTTAGTTTTGCAATTCAATTCAACCTACTATTTTAAGTTTTGGCTTGTGAAAAGTTGACATAACTTATAAAGTCGAGTTTAAATTGTTTGACTTATTTTTTTTAAGTTAAAGTAAAATGCTGTGTATTTTTACATTGTAGGTATAGTCTAGTTAGCCTTGTTAATCCTGATTTATACTTCTATTGCGTAGCCTGACGTGCACCTCTCAAAAAATGTACTGTACACGTGTCAATTCTACATAGGATGCAAGCGATGTGATTGGTCTGCTAGAACGCTCCCTGATGTCAAAACAATCTGTGTCGCATTAAAAGTCAAATCATTGCAGATGCTTCTCCAACAATGTAGGCTGCATCCCAAATGGCGGAATTCATGTGACTAGCTAGGGTGACCATACGTGCCATTTTCCCGGCACACCTCCAGGACAGGATTTCGGGTGCATCTTCCGGAAGTCGTATTTGTCGACCACATCATCATAGAGGTTTATTATTTCAGGTTCTATTGAAGAAAAGCAACCGTTACATTTCAATGTAAGAATTAAACTACAATGGTTGTATATGTTTTTAAATGAAATGTGAGAACCTTGATGAAGTATGCGGTCGACAATACGACTTCTGGAATACGGATCCTGGGAAAATGGCACGAATGGTCACCTTATGACTAGCGGTCTTGTGGACTCAAAGTGGCAATGGGGCAAAGTATCCGTTTAAGTCCACAAGACTGTAGGGTGTCCCATTTGTCATTTTAGGTTAGAAAAGAGTGCTCATGGGCGCCCTTGATGCAGTGTTACGTAACAAAAATGTGGACTTGTAGGAAGACTGGCGTGTTTAGGGTTCCATTTTGGACAGGGCTGTACCGTACCCAACAAGCTGCTGCTTCTTCGGCTTTTGCCTTGATACTGTAGGTTACACCAGTAACATGCCCGTGGACACTGTCTACTAGCGGTCTGCATGTGTAATTCCACGTCGACACGAACAATGACACAAAAGTATAAATGAAAACTGTACATTCTTCACCTTGACTCAGCCAGTGGCATTGGTTTCAGTATTAACTCTTTCCCCGCCATTGCCAACTTGTCAATTAAGAGAAAATGCTTCCCTGTCAGTTACGAGTTTTTCCGGCAATACATATTTCCGCCATTATCCATGAGGTGGCACTTTTACCCACTTATAAAACCTGGAAGTATTTCCTTAGGGCAAACAGTTCAAACTCTGTGTATGTTTTGATAATCACTCTGAATCTGATCTCTACTAAAAGTCCACAAAAACGCAATTATCTCAGCTTTTTGCTTAAAATTTGGTATATTTGAAGAAATCTAACCATATTTGATTGTGATAAAAAGAGAACAAATAAAGGTAGGATAATTTTTTTTTTTTTTTTTTTTTTGAAAGCAGAGGGTTATTTCATTTGATATATTGTATGTATATATATTAAAAAAAAGAACATTTTCTGGAATGCATTAAACTTTTGTGAAAATCATAAAAAATGCTAGCGCTGGCTGGCAACTTTTTTTAAAAAAGCGCTGTCGGGGAAAGAATTAAAATCATTTGTTTTTCCATCCCTCACATGGACACAGAAGATGTTTTTTTTTCAAATCCATCACAATATGGAAAGATAAACAAACAACTGTACAATCTTTGATGTTGTAACTTGGATCAGTTCTTAAAATTGATTTTCCAAAACGAAAACTGATGATTAAATATTGACAGTGTTCTTTCTTTCTTTTATGAACTCCATTAGAAACTCATTGCAGGGAATTTTCTTTTTGTATCAAAACCATTCAA
The DNA here is from genome assembly GCF_027580225.2 of Misgurnus anguillicaudatus. NCBI lineage: Eukaryota > Metazoa > Chordata > Actinopteri > Cypriniformes > Cobitidae > Misgurnus > Misgurnus anguillicaudatus. The sequence continues at coordinate 15,251,646 of NC_073342.2, read as the reverse complement.
ATCCCTCTATTATTAATACTGTAAATCTTGTAATGAAAGCCATAAATACAGTAGTTTGATATTTGAAGCCATATGAAGAATGAAAGTAGAAAAAATGTTTCAGGTGTATGTACACATACATTCTGTTCTGTTCTGTCCACCTACACTGAGCTAAATCCAATTGAAAGTAGAAAAATCCACAATGGGAACAGACATTTCAGTCCTTGTTTTAACAGCTAAACACGGCTATATTAAAGTCTGCAGGCAGCAGGGATTGCACAGACAGTCTCTCATCTAAAAATCATGCCTTTCCATGTATTGTTTTGTCCATCTTTTCATCTCTCAAACATCCTGGCCCTCCAGGTAGTAGACGCAGTAGACATCTTATTGTCAGGTTGGCCGGGCTCTAGCGGAGAGCCGGGTCAGGGATCTGGAATCCAGGGAGAGGCGATGGAATGGTAATCACAAATGTAATAGTACCCTGTGTTTGTATTAACCTGTCACAGTGCGGGTGGATTATGGCGGAAGAGAAATATATTACGACAGGGCTGTATTGTTACAAAACAGCCTTGAAGCCGTTTTTCAAACGGACGCTTTCTTCAACAGCTTGTTGGTATTGATGTGAAACAGGTGGTACAGTATATACAAAGCTTAGGCGAGTCATTAGCAATATTTGAACGTGTCATTATAATTGTAATATTCATCTTTCAACTAATTTCTAATATATTTCTCTTCCCGTGAATTGTGTGTGAGACAAATCTGTTGCAATATTAAACCATGGGAGACATGTAAGCTACACATCTGTATGCATCTATTTACAAAAGCGGTGTTTGAGGACAGCAGCCGGGCGAGTTGAGGATCAAACGTCTTAATATTTATGTGTGTGACGAGTGCTGATATTTTGTGTTTTCATGCCATCGCTCTGTGTACGGTTTAACTTTGTGACACCCTTCTGGCAACAACAGTAATGTATTTTCCATCTGAGAAGTGTGCCGACTCGACGATTTCTCTTGACTATTTCTCTTATCGTGTCCGAACCCTCGTTGGAATGATGATGGACGAGGTGTGGGAAAAAAATTCACGGTTCCTCTGTTTGTATCTCATCGTTAATCCACCTGTGTTCTGTTTACTTCTCCATCTATAAACTAAAACAGCTGTAACTAACTATGTATCCTACGATGATTTATGTAGACTTATTCTATAAATAAACTGAAAAAATACACCTGCCTTTGTGTTTGATTTTATATATATATGCGTGTGTATTCTACAAATTCTACAAATTAAAAAAATTATAAACTATGTGAAGTTGAAAATTGTATTTATAATATATTAATAATATATACAAGAAAGAAGTAACTATATTGCCCCAATGTAATGCAACTTATGTAATGAACAGTTGTTTACAATTTTATAGTACACATTTCTTGTTGTAATTGATTATTTGTGATGTTTTAAAGGGGAAATATAAAAATCTTATTTTTTTCTATGTTTAAGTGCTACAATTAGGTCCTCATTGCTTTTGTAAACCTAGAAAATGTGAAAAAGATTAACCCAGTAACTTAGTTTTGGTAAAGCATTCTCTGCAAGCATGTGAAAAACTCAACCCAGTCTCACGGCAAGTCGTGTTATAGTAACGAAAATTTTGATTAATTTATTCGTGTTTGCTGACACGAATTTCCGCCGTTTTTCGTGTCTCTGGAGACGAATGTCTTTTTCGTCTCTCCCAGCTCAAATTTCTATCAATGGCTGTTCGTGTCTGTGGCACGACTTTCTTTATCGTGTCATTTTATATTTTAGTTTTTTCATCGTTTTCTTTTTTTTGACCATTGTCGCTTGGGGTTTGGGTTAGAATCACTTTCTGCGACTTCCTAACCCAAACCCCAACTCCAGGTGAGAATAGTTTTGAAAGCGGACGAAAAACATGTTCACTGCAAAAAAATATTTTCAAGAAAATAATTCTTAGTACTTTGTCTTGTTTTCAGTAAAAATATCTAAAAATTCTTAAATTCTTTTCTTGATGAGGAAAACGACCCAAGAAAATAAGTCTAGTTTTTAAACCAAAAATATCAAATTGAAGTGATTTTGTGCATAAAACAAGCACACAAAAAATCTGCCAATCGGGTAAGCAAAAAAATCTTGAACATTTTTCTTAAACACTAAATTCAAGAAAAAAATGTATGCACAAAATCACTTAAATTTGACATTTTTGGTCTAAAAACTAGACTTATTTTCTTGGGTTGTTTTGCTCATCAAGAAAAAGCATCTTAATTTAAGAATCTTTAGATATTTTTACTGAAAACAAGACAAAAATACTAAGATTTGTTTTTTTTTTATTCATTTTTTGAAGTGTAGAAACCAATGCATAACATTACATCCTAACGCAAACCCCGAATCTAACCCTAACCACAAGCGACAATGATTTAAAAATAGGAAAGAACGATGAGAAAAAAAAAATGACACGATAAAGAAAGTCGTAGCACAGACACAAACAGCTATTGCTAGAAATTTAGTGCTGGGAAGGACGAAAAATTTAATCAAAATTTTCTCCAGAGACACGAAAAACAGCAGAAATTCGTGTCAGCAAACACAAATAAATTAATCAAACTTTTCGTTACTATAACACGACTTGCTGTGAGACTGTATTGGAAAAAATAGGTAATTGAAATTTGGCTCCCCTTATGATGTCAGAAGGGGATAATATTGCCCCTTAACCTGCACAATCCAACCACGGCACTGTCATTTAGTGCAGAGATTAACTCATTTGCATTTTAAAGTAAAACACTTAAAAAAAATGATGCCTTAATTTTTTTTGTTAAATCAGATTTACAAGTCATGTCAACAGAGATGAGTTGTCACAACTTATAAAATATAGTTGAGAAAAGTCAACTCAAGTCTTTAGTTATAACAACTCATCTCTTGTCAAGATAAATAATAGTAAGTTAAAATGACTTGTAAATCCGAGTTAATTTAACAAAAATTTTAAGACAGCAAAGAATTTTTTACAATGCACATACAAAAAACGGCACGTTTTTGCTCACACCAACAAAGTGGCAATTTTAACATGCTATAATAAATTATCTGTATGGTATTTTGATCTAAACCTTCACATACGTACGCTGGGGACACCAAAGATTTATTTGACATCTTAAAAAAGATATCTTTAATACAATATAGCCTAATCTCATGGAAATTTTCATGTTAATTTTCATTAGTACAATACAAATCGTTTTAAAACTTCAGATTTTGAGTTTAAATCAATAATGAAGCCTCCTCTTTATGGAGCCCAACATCACTGGGACAAACCTATGAATTAGATTCATACAGTATGTATGAATACAAATTAGTCATCTCATACAATATGTTGAATAATATCATTCTTGACACTCCACAGTACCTGAACTCCACCGCAAAGTCATCTGAACAGACAGGGCACCTTTTATAGATCCCTAACCCCTTTCGGCTGGTTTGCCATCTGACCTTGAGTGAAATAACTTTCTCCCTGTTCCCACATCCGGGCTGGAGGACATGATATAAGTACTGCTGCCATCCCAGCAATATATTACCTGCACCCAAATCACTCTGTATCCACGACAGCCTGTCTCCCAGGAGAAGGCAGTTAGCACCTCCATAGTCAACTGCAGTCTGGTGATAACCTCCTTAGTTGTGACCTTACCAGACAGAGTAGCAGTGTAAAACACGTCTCTCTTTAACTTCACACAGTGGTGCATTAGGTCTTGTTTGGTGCATTATTATATTTCTAAATAGAAAAGGCCAACATTTTGTGTTCATTAAATGCTTTAGATGCACAGTTAAAAAATTATAGAAGGTGCTAAACGTACCTCTTTTTGGTATTATGAACTCTTTAGGTATAAAGGTGTACTTTATACAGCCCCATTGACAGCTATGGTACATATTTTGACCATTTTTCTGACCGTACGGTTTTCTGAGGTCACCACAGAAGTAATCTTATTGCAAGACACACAATGCACAAAAAACTACCGTCATTCTTAAAACCAAAAATTGCTATACAATAAAAAATTCAAGATGATATGGTACCTGTCAAGTCTTGATCGGTTCTTTGTTAATGGATTCGCCTTTCCTGTCTGTATTCATGCGACTCTAAGAGGTCTGCTGTGACTGATAGCTGTAAATCTCTGTCCAAGGGTCTCATGTCATCATTCTGATCCGGTCTAAAATGAGAGATGGCGGCCTAATAGATCATTAATTTACATGCAGGCTCTGACTTTAATGAAGACAATGTGAGATGAGGAAAGAACATGACGGGTCTCTCATGCTATTGAAGAGGAGATGAAGTCAACCTGCCAGTCTAATCTGCAATGACCCGTTCTTCACTTTCGCCTTTTCAATTTAGCCCGTGGTGGTAGAGATATTTTACAGGGCGTCCTCGGAGATCTGTGCTTATTGTATATTAGGTGTGCATGTAAGCAATAAGTAGGTCAAGGTAAAAACTGCAGCTTTCTGCTGAGCAGGGAGTACCAGAATAATTGCGCTCATGAATATTACATTTCCACAGAGATTGACACACAAAAAATTAATAAATAAACACAAAATGCAAATGATCATTTGCTGTCTTTCATGCATTACGTTACAGGTCATGTTACTTTAATTAACAATTTAAAATGTATTTAATATTGACTCATGTCAACGATGGAAAATCAAACTTTGATGCTTCAAATTTCATTAATAGATTATGAGACTTTAGCCTGGATTTCACAGACAGGGTCACATTTAACTATATCAAAATGCACACACAAAAAAAGTGTGATAAGACCCTGCCGCAATACATTACATTAACGTTAATGTGTGTCATTTCTGCATGACATGCAGAACAGAATTGTACAAAGAATGACACATCTTATTTAAAGGAATAGTTTACCGAAAATTGAAAACTTCCCATAATTGACTTACCTTAATGCCATCCTAGGTCTCTATGACTTCCTTTCTTCAGCCGGATTATCTTGAGTAGTCATTATGTATCGTGACGAAACACTTGCATTTTCCATACTATATAGTATGGATATGGATAGTATGAATAAATTTGGACATAAAGTTAGTCACTAACTGGAATGATGTTAAACAAGCGCAATTTAACAACTAGGGACAGCTGTTTACATGTATTTGGATTTGAATAGAGCGGCGTTACCACTTCGAACATTTTTTTAATGAAACAACTTCTCACAACCTCTCCTTTTTCTTCTTTGTTGGATGACTTCTCTCCCGGGGGCTCACGGGATAGTAAATGTACACTTTAGGATTTTGCCGGAAGTAGTGGGTCATCTGGGTACTTTTTGCCTACTGTTTTTCGAGTACTATGAATTCTGAAATACTGCACTATTTACCTTGTCTACTGCTTTCCGTCTACTATATAGTAGTGGTGTAACAATACATTGATGGACCGATACATTGATTTTATTTCTAACAATCTGATGCATCGATGCCACACGTAAAAAAAAATTGAGGTACCTTTATTTTGACACTCTCCACGTCCTCATTCCTTGACGTCCATCCACGCATTTTTGTCAAAGCGCACATTTTTGTTCATTTTCATCTGATAGCATCAGCAAGTAAATGGGAAGCAGCAACAAAGCAGTTGTAGCAGCAAAAATACAGTGAATACGAACAGATGTTAGCACTGCAGGTGATATTGTCCATGCAAAACACAGTGTCCTCTCTCCTGAACATGTTGATCAGTAATTTTTTTTTTTTAAGAGAAATCTTTTAAAAGAGACCACTGCAGCACTTGTTTGACTGTTAGATCTGATGTTATGTGACAGATCAAATGCTTAAAGGAATATTCCATTTTCTTAAAAGAAAAATCCAGATAATTTGCTCACCACCATGTCATCCAAAATGTTGATGTATTTCTTTGTTCAGTCGAGAAGAAACTGCAATTGGGGAGAACATTGCAGGATTTTTCTCATTTTGGTGGACTTTAATAGAGCCCAACATTTGATACTTAACTCAACACTTAACAGTTTTTTCAATGGAGTTTCAAAGGACTATAAACGATCCCAAACGAGGCATTGGGGTCTTGTCTAGCGAAACGATTGTCATTTTTGACAAGAAAAATTAAAAATATGCTCTAAACAACAACTTTTCGTTTGGGTCCGGTCCAGCGCGACCTAACGTAAAAGCGTAGTGACGTAGGGAGGTCACGTGTTACATATATAAAACGCACATTTGCGGACCATTGTAAACAATAAACTGACACAAATACATTAATTAGTATCATTTAACATACAACAACGTAGGAACGGTCCTCTTTCAACACACTTGTAAACACTGGGGAGGAGTTTCGCGTTCTTCCTCTGTGACCTCTTGACGTCATGACGCACCGCGTTGGGTCATGCTGGCGTATCACGACCGGATCTAGACGAGAAGTTGCTGTTCAAAAGTGGATACTTTTCATTTTTCCTGTCAAAAATGACAATCGTCTCGCTAGACAAGACCCTTATGCCTCGTTTGGGATCGTTTATAGTCCTTTGAAACTTCGTTGAAAAAAACTGTTAAGTGTTGAGTAAAGTATTAAATGTTGGGCTCTATTAAAGTCCATTAAAATGAAAAAAATCCTGCAATGTTTTCCTCAAAAAACATAATTTCTTCTCGACTGAACAAAGAAAGACATCAACATTTTGGATGACATGGTGGTGAGTCAATTATCTGGATTTTTCTTTTAAGAAAATGGAATATTCCTTTAAGTTTTAACAGCTTTATTTTGTATATTTTTTTTTTCTATTTTTTTTAAACTACCTCAGTGATTGCAACTATTGCACACTTTGGCACAAAAAACTGAAAGACTTTGACTGTTGCCATCATAAGCTTGATTTTATGTGACATTTTGCCCCTCATTATTAATTTTTCTTTATTTAAAAAAGTGTATTGGGACAAAGATTGTTGCCATTTTCAAAGAGTTAATACAATTTTGCGTGACTATAACACAACTTTCCATGAGATCATGTTGTCATACTGTACCTGGGAGATAAGTCTGGGAGATAAATTTAAGTAAAAGCACAGGCTTTGCTTATCTAGTGCCAACAGGCCACATGAAACTCAGATGTAGGGGCTAATTTCTAAATCACTCTAGGTTCCCAGATAATACTAATCCTGTGCGAATATATTTACACCTATAGGATGACATTAATGTGAGTAAATTATAAGGTATTTTTCAATTTTCTGTGAATTATTCTTAAAAAAAAAAACAATGTAATTTGTTGAGTGTTGATAGGTGTCCACTCAAAAAACAACAATAATAATAATAAAATAATAATAATAATTCCATGTTTGGTGCCAATTATGTTTGGTTCCACTATTGTGCAGAAACTATACCATTCACTTAAAAACTTTCTTTGCGAACAACCCTCTACAAAGGCTTGCAAATCGTTGATGTTAATTTTGCAAGCCTTGTATCCTGGGTGTTTGTTGTTGGTAATAGTTTAGTTTTTCCATTTACTCTTCATTTGCAGGAACTCCTTATTCCCGCTAAGAATTCCGCTCATTCATCTCACCAGGTGCCTGCTGGAACCCCCAGTGCAATGACAGGCATCTGTGAGTCACACCCGACCTGCGTCGCGGCAATTTACAGATCAGACATTACAAACACCAAGCAAGTCAGACTGGTAATGAATTATGCAGACAGACTGAGTTGACAAGCCTTTGAAGGTTTGAAGGTTGGAAAGAAGGGTGAGAGGCGAGTTTCTCCTGGGTGCAGTGTTGTGAGAACGTTGGAGAGGTGTGTGCAAAGCAACCATGATGGTTTAATTTAGCACTATATTCCCTCATTCACACATTGACAGATTACTGTTTTCGTATCACATTATTGATTCTGTGCAGGATATTACTAGAAGGGTAGATTTGCATTTTCCCTCAATAAAATCCAGTCATATTTATAAAACGGTTAGTTCCAGTCCTTGATTCTGGTCAGTAGCTGTGGTTTATTTTCGTTAACACAGCTATGACCAATGCACTCACCAATTCTGTGTATCAAATGTACTTAATTATCAATTTTTAGTGGCCTAATATAGCGACCTTCGTATGAGCACAAAGTGAGTGTGGAGTGTGGTTACCAGTGGCGGCCGGTGTCATGTCATGTCAAAATATGTGTTTGAAGTGTCGTGTGGGACGTCATGTCAAAATATGTGTTTGAAGTGTCGTGTGGGACGTCATGTCAAAATGTGTTAGAAGTGTTATGTGTTGCTCGTCATGTCAAAATATGTGTTCAGAGTGTCATGTGTGTGGCTTGTCATGTCAAAATATGTGTTCACCAGGTCATGTGTGTGGCTTGTCATGTCAAAATATGTGTTCGGAGTGTCATGTGTGTGGCTTGTCATGTCAAAATATGTGTTCACCAGGTCATGTGTGTGGCTTGTCATGTCAAAATATGTGTTCACCAGGTCATATGTGTGGCTCGTCATGTCAAAATATGTGTTCAGAGTGTCATGTGTGTGGCTTGTCATGTCAAAATGTGTGTTCAGAGTGTCATGTGTATGGCTCATCATGTCAAAATATGTGTTCAGAGTGTCATGTGTGTGTGGCGCATAATGTCAAAATATGTGTTCAGAGTGTCATGTGTGTGGCGCATCATGTCAAAATATGTGTTCAGAGTGTCATGTGTGTGGCTTGTCATGTCAAAATATGTGTTCACCAGGTCATATGTGTGGCTCGTCATGTCAAAATATGTGTTCAGAGTGTCATGTGTGTGGCTTGTCATGTCAAAATATGTATTCAGAGTGTTATGTGTGTGGCTTGTCATGTCAAAATGTGTGTTCAGAGTGTCATGTGTATGGCTCATCATGTCAAAATATGTGTTCAGAGTGTCATGTGTATGGCTCATCATGTCAAAATATGTGTTCAGAGTGTCATGTGTATGGCTCATCATGTCAAAATATGTGTTCAGAGTGTCATGTGTGTGTGGCGCATAATGTCAAAATATGTGTTCAGAGTGTCATGTGTGTGGCGCATCATGTCAAAATGTGTGTTCAGAGTGTCATGTGTGTGGCTCATCATGTCAAAATATGTGTTCAGAGTGTCATGTGTGTGTGGCGCATAATGTCAAAATATGTGTTCAGAGTGTCATGTGTGTGGCTTGTCATGTCAAAATATGTGTTCAGAGTGTCATGTGTGTGTGGCGCATCATGTCAAAATGTGTGTTCGGAGTGTCATGTGTGTGGCTTGTCATGTCAAAATATGTGTTCACCAGGTCATGTGTGTAGCGCATAATGTCAAAATATGTGTTCAGAGTGTCATGTGTGTGTGGCGCATCATGTCAAAATGTGTGTTCACCAGGTCATGTGTGTGGCTTGTCATGTCAAAATATGTGTTCAGAGTGTCATGTGTGTGTGGCGCATCATGTCAAAATGTGTGTTCACCAGGTCATGTGTGTGGCTTGTCATGTCAAAATATGTGTTCAGAGTGTCATGTGTGTGTGGCGCATCATGTCAAAATGTGTGTTCACCAGGTCATGTGTGTGGCTTGTCATGTCAAAATATGTGTTCAGAGTGTCATGTGTGTGTGGCGCATAATGTCAAAATATGTGTTCAGAGTGTCATGTGTGTGTGGCGCATCATGTCAAAATATGTGTTCACCAGGTCATGTGTGTGGCTTGTCATGTCAAAATATGTGTTCAGAGTGTCATGTGTGTGTGGCGCATCATGTCAAAATGTGTGTTCGGAGTGTCATGTGTGTGGCTTGTCATGTCAAAATATGTGTTCACCAGGTCATGTGTGTGGCGCATCATGCCAAAATATGTGTTCACCAGGTCATGTGTATGGCTCGTCATGTCACAATATGTGTTCGGAGTGTCATGTGTGTGGCTTGTCATGTCACAATATGTGTTCGGAGGTCATGTGTGTGGCTTGTTATGTCAAAATATGTGTTCACCAGGTCATGTGTGTGGCTCGTCATGTCAAAATATGTGTTCACCAGGTCATGTGTGTGGCTCGTCATGTCAAAATATGTGTTCACCAGGTCATGTGTGTGGCTCGTCATCAGTGATGGGACTAACTGTAATTCCACTACTTTTAGCAGTAACGAGCAAGTAACGAAGTATTTTTTTAAATCAAGTAACGCAGTTACAATTACTGAAATTTAAATGAGTTTGTTACTCGCGTTACTCTATTATGTGATGAATTAACACTTGCAGACAAGACATTTCTGATCTAACGTTGCAGGACCATGGTGGGCGGCGCAAAGGATCATTAAACTTCATCAGGGCCGACAGTGCGTACAGAATGAACATGAAAAATCAACAACATACCTTTGTTTACAAATTGTGCGCCAGTCATAAGTCCATGCGGTTTCAAGGTGTAAATTATCTATCTATGCCAAGCATTCCCAGTATGACATCAACTTGAATTTGTAGTCCACAAAAGTAATAAATCTGAGAAATGTTGATATGTTTTCAGACGTTTACATCGGCTTTCATGGAAGAGATCAATCCGCGATTGCGCAAGTTTCAGTTTTGGTTTCGGTTTTGGTTTCACTCACTCCGTGTCTGACAAAACAATCAACGTACTCCGTTTTCTGATTAAATATCTTCCTTTAATCTTGTTTCTCGTTTAATTTAAACATAAAACATATACAAACATAATCTTAAATCGAAAAATATCACGGATGCGTGGAAAACTGCATTCCAGAGAGCGCAATAGCTGCTAGCTTCACACAGTCCCCAAATTCTTAAAGAGACACTACAAAATTTTAACACATTATATATTTTCAATGTAAACATACAGAATATTTGTCTAAATGGTCTAAATGATATACAAAAAAAGTAAGCTTACATATTATTAATTTCTAACAAAAATATTCAAAGGCTGAATCTGAAGCAAAATAGGCTCCTACAGTATGTGATCTTGCGAGATTATCCATATAAGAAACTTTACTAAAATAAGTTGTAAATAGTTAAAGTTTACAGACTTTTACAGTTATTTCGTTTTAAGTATTAGACTTGACTTACTACCTGTTGATAACAATAAATAAGTCTAAAAATGTTGTGTTTGACTGTTCAGTACTGTTCATATTTACATTTAAAAAGCAGACATAAAAGTAACTTAAAAGTTACTTTCCCTAGTAACTAATTACTTTTGATACACAGTAACTGGGAGAGTAATTCAATTACTTTTTAAAAAAGTAACTAGTAACTGTAACTAACTACTAATTTTCAGTAACTTGCCCAACACTGCTCGTCATGTCAAAATATGTGTTCACCAGGTCATGTGTGTGGCTCGTCATGTCAAAATATGTGTTCGGAGTGTCGTGTGTGTGTGGCGCATCATGTCAAAATATGTGTTCAGCGCGTCATGTGTGTGGCGCGTCATGTCAAAATATGTGTTCAGAGTGTCGTGTGTGTGTGGCACATCATGTCAAAATATGTGTTCGGCGCGTCATGTGTGTGGCGCGTAATGTCAAAATATGTGTTCAGAGTGTCATGTGTGTGTGGCGCATCATGTCAAAATATGTGTTCAGAGTGTTATGTGTGTGGCTTGTCATTTAAAAATATGTGTTCAGAGTGTCATGTGTGTGACGCGTCATGTCAAAATATGTGTTCGGAGTGTCATGTGTGTTGCTCGTCATGTCAAAATATGTGTTCAGTGTGTTATGTAAACCTATGTGATAAACAATAAAAAGAGTTATGATAAAAGAGTTCACAAAATTCTCAGAAGACACTTAACACTAAACTCTGATTACACATGAAATTAAGTATCTGGCAAATGCAAGCGTTTTTTTATCATAAACCCTTTTGAAGCATCTGCAGCAGACATGTATTTTGACATGACGAGCCACACAAGACGGGCTAAATACATGTTTTAATAAACTTTGCATTTGTGCACCCTTGAAAAAGAATTCACCGGTCGCCGCTGGTGGTTACACTTTTTTAGACCGCTGTGACCCACACATTGTGACCAGATCATATCTTGATATTATGGTGACTTCACTGAGAGATCCTTGGGAGGCTAGTGCTGTATCACATTTCTAGTGCCCTAGAAATAAAAGTCAGTAAATGTTTTGCTCCGCCCTTTCAACCCTCCTCATTTACGAAATGCCAGCATCAAAGCATTCAATTAACAAGACACTGACAGCTGTTGTGGTAAGTAAAGAGGCTATTTTTCAGAAATTAAATTATATATCAAGCTGGCCAGGGCACAGCTCACTCCCTTGCTGAAACCACGGCTGCTTTATGATTTATTAAAACCTCATAACCCGAGGTCCCATTAACATTTCAGAAAGTGAGCTATTTTCTCCACTCCTTTAATGTACCTTTCAATGCGCCGCATTTATCCGACAGGAGTCCAGGTGTTGCTGGGGATCAGGCACGTAGTGAGGTTCACACATCAGCAACGGGGCGAGACTGGGCCACTGGAAATCAGTCCGAATCATTGCCTATTCCTCTTGGACTTGTAGCCTGCAATCTCCCTTGGGTACATAATAAAAATGTTACTGTGGCCCTGATTCAGTCAAGCAATAATAAACACCAAATTTCAATTTCTGTTTAAGTATAGTACTGTATACTACTGAAAGGTTTTCTTATTTTAGTCAATTTCTTAGCATTAGAATGGAGAATGGACTTTAATTGAATGGAGGCCACTGTGGCGCTTAAGTTGCGGTATGATTTTGGATGGGCCCGCTTGCAAAATCTAGCATTATTCTTTCGTAGCTATTATAAACAGCATGCTTAACTTTATGAACTCAAACTAAAGAATCTCCAATTGAAAGTGTTTTAAAACCACTTGTTTGAAACAGACCAGCTCCTAAATTCTGATTATCTGCATGCCACACTGTGTAACCAAGTCTTGTTTCTCGCACACGAGAGCCGTGTCGCTGTATTGATTGGCTTTCATATAACAAGTAAATCTTAATTAAAGATGTAACATAGAACCTCATAATAATGTTTGACTAATTCAAGTGGTTACTTACTTTCCCTAATGAGGAATGCTCTGGCATTATTACAGTGTATTGATCAAACCGTGGTTTTCCCATCTTACCTTCTCCGGTTTCATCTCTAGACAGCTCTCCAATTTGTTTCTTCTTACCAAAACTGCATCCACCACCTAAATGGGGTGCGTAACTGTGTCCACTCAGTGCTGTTTTGTTGCCAGGGTTCCTTGTGTTACACTAGTGAGACCATCTTCGTTTTATCAGGAGCTACAAGAAAGTGAGACACTGGAGTTCCCCAGGGGCATGGACTGGGCCCGTCTGAGTGCCATGATCAATACGGGCCGTCCTCGCTTTTATATCTTGAAAATAATACAGCAGCACCATAATGCATCTGGTTACGGCCCCCCGGCATATGCTTAGGGAGGCTGCAGTTTCTCATCCACTATAAAGTAGCCCCTTTCCAGCACGTCCCCCGAGGGGTGCACGATATCAACGGGAAAACAAAGCACTTTTCACTGTTTGTTAGCGATGCCACAGTCATACCTGTGCTGGGAAGAGAAATATCTTCCTGTTTTGGTGTGCCACCTAGACCGCTACCGCAGAAAAAAAATGCTAGTACAACATTGCACATGTTTATGTAATCATTTACAGTTGTGTGCTGTATTCGAGAATGTGCATTTACATAATTTTGAATGATGTTGATGCACATCAAGAGAGTAAAGGATGCAGATGAGATAAAGTGATCATAAGGCATTTTTAAGGATACGGAGTACAAAATGTTCAAGGCTATGGGCTCTATAACAGTGGTTCCCAAACTTTTTCAGTGTGCGGCCCCCCTTGTGTAAAGTGCATTTTTTCGCGGCCCCCTATATAGAAAATTTAAAATGTAATGTTTTAATTAAACAAAACATATAAAATTATACCTAGTAGTGCTGTTGGTTAGTTGGCTTATTATTTTTTAGGTTTAATTACACAGAATTCATGATAAATGACTGTATTTTATAAAATGTCATAAAACTGGGGCCCCCCTGGCACCATCTCGAGGCCCCCCTGTTGGCCCTGGCCCCCAGTTTGAAAACCACTGCTCTATAACATACATTTTTGAGCTGTCTTGCTACAAATACTTTATATTGTATAGTAATAACAACTTTTTTACCTGGTTCATTTTTGATTAATTGCTTTTAAGTTTCTTTCAAAGCATTCTGGGATTGCATTATCTGCAAATGATACAAGAAGTTATTCATGTTTCACTTCATTGCGTTTTTAAGTTAGGAATAGAAAGGTATGCAAGTAATCTTTGAATGTCAAGGAGGACTTGGAAAAATACGATATAAGACACAAACCACCCTTCACTCTATTAATTTACATTCCCATAGGCCATTTCAAATGGCATAAATCTAATAACACGTTCTAGTGAAATGCATCATGGGTAATGTATAAACTCCACTTTACAGCCCAGAAGGGCAAAAGGGGAATCTGATGCAATATAGATAGAGAAGAGACTCAAAGCTCAGCCACATCGCCCAGCAGAAAGACATGGTCGATAGCAGATTTAAAATGTGATTAAAATGTGCATACAATGGTGCATGAATGAACTTATATTTTTCATCTCAGCACCTAGAGTCTGGCGCTGAAGTGGCACCTGTTCACGCAGCTCATCTGCACATTATAATGTAATATCCTCTAACCTACATTGACAAGAATGTGAATTCAAAGAAAATTGAGTTTGAAATAACTGTGCCGTTCTTCCTGGAGTCAGGAATGACACACCAACAACATATGTGGACTGCATTCGCTTTGTCAGAACTGGCTAAAGACTGTCGGCTTTCAGATTTAACAGAGCAGACGTTCTCGGCTTCAGATCTTTTGATCTGGACATCTCTTGATGTATAACAAGTCTATGTTGGCTTCACTTGATCCTGACCTCATCAGACAGCAGGGCTCTCTGAGCTTCTCCAAGCCCATTAGATGTGATGGTTAGAGAAGTAGTTATCTTGATACAGTAGTTATTTTTAAGACACTAAAAGACTGTGCTCTCACTTGGCTCGGTTTTATCGCCGGAGTGGACAATGAACCCGACGAGACCTTTTGAGTCGGTGAGATGATGTAAGGAAAGCTCACATGAGGTCAGGCTGGCCTCGGTATGATGCGGAACGACGGCGCCAGCTTGTAAAAACACAGATCATTTGGTAATGATCATGGAGTTTATCCCCAGAGGAAGCTTGGGTTTATTTCTCTTCAGTGTCAGCCCGTGAAGGAATTTTACATAGAGGATGATTATTGAACATAAGTACAATTTAAAAGTCTTACTTGTTCAAGATCATTTTTTTTTTTTTAGGCCTAATTTATTTAAATTTTTGTCACCTGTCGAGTTAACCACAAACAAGCTTGGTGTTATTAAAGGGATAGTTCACCCAAAAATAAAATTCTGTCATCATTTATTCAACCCCATGTTGTTCTAAACCTGTATAAGTTTCTTTCTTCTGATGAACACAAATGATTAATTAATAAATGATGGTAACTTGATAAACAAATACTGTACTGTGGAAGTCAATGAAAGCATAATCTATATAAATTTTATTTATATAGCGCTTTTCACAATTGTTAATTGTTTCAAAGCAGCTTTACATGAGTATATGTAGGGGAAAACACAGAAAATCAATAGATAATATAAGAAGTAGAATATAGGGGCTAAGGATAAACCGTACAAGCGAGCATAGTAATAATGTAACATATACAGTAAAATGCTAAGTTAAGCCAAAGTTAGCTGACTCTCCCTGGGACGAAAACCCGCCCTAGGAGAAAACCCAGTGGGAAAAACTCCTAGAAGGACAAAAACCCTTGGGAGAGATTAAGGGTGTTTTCACATATGTTGGTGCGCACCGTGGTGCGGCCTAGGAGTGCACCAAAATACATTGTATCATTTTTCAGTTAGTGCGGTCCGTGTTCACATATACATATTTTTTACTGTACTCGAAATGCCACACCATACACCACGTGACAACGGTCAGCGCTGTCATTGGTCTCTGACTGCTCTTACCGTCTCATGACCACCCCCACGTTTCCACGACAACCAGCCTGACAGGGAGAGCACAGCTATCAAGATGTGGAGATAAACGATGCACGTCTTTGCGAAGTTTCTTTGCTTTAACGCGAAATTGCGTAGCTGTTCTATTAAAGCCTTTCTCACGAAGCCGTTTGCTAAAAAGCCCGTAATGTCACTATTTGTGTGTGGAGGACAGCTATGCATTTATAAAATCATCAGCTCAAACGTAAAGGAGACAGCGAATCTCTGCAACGGACCAGGATTGGCTTGATTGTTGTTAACCCACAATATAACACCCGGCGACAGCCGCTCCGAGACCACCTGTTTAGAGCGGTCTCGGAGCGGCCGTTTAGTGCGCACTTGAGTGCGGCTGTTGTGTTCACACTTACCCAAACGAACCGTACTCAGAGCGACACGTCATTTGGGTCGACCTAAACAGTGTATATGTGAAAACACCCTAATATATATTTATATATATATAACACAGTAGAGATAGGAAGTGGGTAAGCGAATTAAACTGGTTCAGCCGGTGGTCGTTGGTCGCGCATCGGCTGGGCATCACATTGAAGGAAAGCCAGTAGATCAGTGGTGTGATGACCCTCACAGTGGCAGGAACTGGGTCTGTTTGTCTCATTGTCCTCGGGGTCAAGGATGAGACAGGGAGAGGAAAACAGAATTCTTTTAGCATAGGGGCCGTTCACATGTAATGCAAGTGTCATACAGTATTGTGGTTTAAAATCCGCTCGGTTTCAGACAGGCTACCTATTGCGGCAATAGTATATTACCCATATGAAGTATGTGAGTGCTTTGTTTTAGACAAACTTACTATTGTGGGATAAGTACATTTACTGGACATTTTATGTGAATGCTTTGTTAAAGAAGAATGTCTTAAGTTTAGCTTTAAATTGAACTTTAAATAAGCCTAAGTTCTACCAGGAAGACTTTAATATCATGTCATTCATTGATAAAGATCGGCTAACCAATAGCTTAATGCTGACTATATGGATGCTGAACTTACTCTCTTTATTGCTGCCCGTAGGTGTCGTAGCTAAAGTTCGCCTCCATCCTTACCACCACCACCACAAGGTTGGTTCCTGTCCTTTCGTCAGGTGGGAGGCTCTGCCTCTCCCTTCATCTCCAGACAGGATCTGCTGGACTACAGCCTACACCAAAGGAATCTCACAACGAGACTTTAGCATCAAATTAATTTGAGACTATCTGTCCATTAATTCATCATGGAATAACTTTTATCCAAACGTTCACTTGCCTTCTAAATATGGTAGAAATAGGTATTGCCAACTTTTTGCTTACCATCACTGTGATAATAACAAAATTTGGCACATTATAAGAACATTCAAAGCTGATCCTAGACTTCTGGGGGCCCTAAGCAACTTTGTGAGGGGGCCCTGTCAGCGCGTTCATAAAAATTAATTCACTGTCTGTGCTTAAATGTAGCCAAAAAACCAAATCCTAACTAAAAACACAGTGTATTATCTTATAGCTGTAATTTTTTTTTGACATTTGGACATTACTGTGACACTCATCAGAATACTTTCTAATTATAGAATTGAAACGTGTTTTCTGAAAAGCCTGAAAAAATCTTTAGATGTTAAGTTCATTGTTTTAAAATGCTAACAGGAGTCACACACCATCTTTCATGAATAAATGTGTTCATGTCTTTAACACGTATGAAAGATTTTGATTATTGATGCGTACAGGCATTTCTAACAAAACAAACTGGACTTATACTGAATCTGGGGATTTGGACTAAGTGTAATAAATCCATTGCATGGTCAGTCAAGTCTATACCTGTATAGGAATTCAAAACATTGTGTTCTTAATCTTTGTTCTACACCTTCATGGCACTTTTTGTCTTTTCTGCTCTGGACGGATAGCTTTAATCATCATTGAATAAACCTCTGTTAGCAACACTGGCAGCAGGTAAATCATGAATTGGTGGATTCTTATTACTTCAATTCTGTTTGAATGTTTTATGTTTCAACAGAACTACAGGTGTGAATGAGTTTGTTGGTTCACCTTGAGCAAAGCTGTTCTTCTAATTATACACTATAGTACAATGAACTGCAGAAACACAACGACAAAGTGCGAACAATTTACAGCACATACCTGGCATTTTCCCATAGAGAGCAATCTTTTTAATCTCTGCTTAGCTAGATGTTTACACTTCATACAACTTAAATCTTTAATAAACCCTTCAGCAAGACTACACAACTCTAAGACACTCTGCTCATGAAGTTAACATGTTTATTTAGCTTCATGTGAAAACCCAGCTAAAGTCATTTTTTATTTACACTGGCAAGAAAAAGTATGTGAACCCCTAGGAATTAACTGGTTTTCTACTGTGATTGGCCATAAAATGTGAGCTGATGCTTATATAGGTCACATCAATAGACAAACACAATGTGTATAACCTGAAAACACACAAATAATTCTAGTTTCTTGTTTCTTTTTTAAAAACACCCATTCAACATTTCCAGTGCTTGAGGAAAATACAAGTGAACCCTTGGATGTAATAGCTTGTTGAACCTCCTCAAGCAAGCACTTTCAGTAGTTCTGAATCAGACCTGCACATCGTCTGGAAGGATTTTTTCCCTATTTCCCTTTACAAAACCGCTTCAACTCAGACACATTTGTAGGATGTCTGGTGTGAACCTGTTCTATTGAGGTCATTCCACAGGTTAAGGTCTGGGCTTTGACTAGGTTACTCCAAATGGTCCATTTTGTTTTTCTTAAGCCAGTCTGTGGTGGATTTACTTCGATGCTTGAGGTCATTGTCCTGCTGCATCAACCAACTTCCACTGAGCCTCAACTGGCGGATGGCCACCCTGACATTATCCTGTAGGATATTTTGTTAAATTTGGGAATTCATTTTCCCCTCGATGATGGCAAGTGGTCCAGGCCCTGAGGCAGCAAAGCATGCACAAATCATGAGTTTTCCTTCAGCATTCTTCACTGTTGGGTTGATGTATTGATGTTGGTAAGCTGTGCCATTTTTGCGCAAACAGTATTTTTCCCAAACAATTCAACTTGTGTTTCATCAGTCCATAAAATATTTTCCCAGTAGCACTGGGATTTCCCATGGTGCTCTTTTGCAAACTTCAGGCTCACAGCAATGTTTTTCGGTACAGCAGTGGCTTTCTCCGCGATGTTCTGCCATAGACACTGTGCCTGTTCAAAGACTTATGTAGGGTAGAATCATGAACATAAATGTGTGCCAGTCCTAATGATGTCTTCAAGCCTTTAGCTGTAAAGGTACATTCACACTATAGGCAATTTTGTCGCTGTGTGTTGCTCATCTCTTTCAAAAGAGGCGTTTCTATATCTGGTTGTCATAAACAAATGAGTAATGTCCACTCCAGTAACTGCCGAGAGACGAATGACGTGACCTCCCCTGCTTTGTTCTCATTGGTATTCGCTCCCGAATGTTTATCATAATTTGCATAAAGTTAAACATTTCTCAACTTTGTCGCACGACTCAACACGCCCATCCAGCCATCAATGGTCACTGTAGCTCGTGTCGCTGGATGCCGCCGAGCTTCCCTTGAAATCAATGAGATTGCGTCGCTCTGCTACTGTTAATTGCTTATAATGTGAATGTACCTTTACTCGTGGGTTCTTTTTTACTTTAATGAGTATTCTGCGTTGTGCCTTATGCTGCGTTTACACCAACCGTGGTAGAGGCGTGAAGCGCAAGTGATTTCAATGTTAAGTCAATGTGAAGGCGCGTTGACGCGCGTCAGGAGGTCTTGCGGCGCGGAAAAAGGGTTCGGTTCGGTTCGGCACGGCACGGAAGGCGCGTTTCCGCCTCATTCGTGCGTGAAGCTTTGTGCATTTTTGCGGTTCACGCGAATTTGCGGCTGACGCCCGAGTTTACAAATCAGGAGCCTGCTTGCTGCTGTGGTGGCAGCCCCGCCCGGAGTCACTCACTCAACCAACACTTGATATTGTCCGTAAGCAGTCACCTGGTGCCATACGACACAACTTCTTATTTCTATAGAGGAGACAGGAATGAAAAGGACCTCGCTTGGAAGAGTGTCAGTGAGGACTTTGGGCAACCTGGTAAGTTATAATACACACTTCACTTTTGAGTCACGTGACTTTTATCGACCCGCCAGTTTATTTTCCCCCTATAGTAAGTTTACCAAATACAAACTGGTAACTCTCTTGATAAATGCACAATCAACATCAGTCATCTTGCAAACAGACAACCGCATAACACTTGCCCCTCCCACAAGAAGTGGATTTTGCATCTGACTCGTGTCAAATGCGTACTTTTTCCGCGTGTCTACTCTGCTCTACACGCGCGAATGCATTCAAACTGTTCAAGCGGCAAACTAGGCGCGGTAGACGCGATTTTGACGCCTGAACGGGGTTGGTGTAAACTCAGCATTAGGAGTAATTTTGGCTGGGTGCCCACTTGTAGAAAGGGTAGCTACAGTATTAAATTGTCTCCATTTATAGACAATTTGTCTAACTGTTGACTGATGGATGTCTAAACATTTTGAGATTGTTTTGTATCCCTTTTCAGCCTTATGGAGTGCAACAACTCTTGAATGGATATCTTTAAAGAGGAATGGTTCATAAGAGCTAATGCTTTTAAGCAAACTTAAAATGTTTAAATGTAAATATCTCATTCTAAGGTAATAAAAGCAATACAGTTCATTATGTAATATCTTTATACACCACTGATAATATAGCTTTATTGCATTTCTGTCAAGAGATCCTTCTAAAAGTTATACAATGCACCTTTAATTACACATGTCTAAGAAAAAAAGATTTAATAATTAGTTTCATTATTATACTATAAGCTTGGTTTCTATAATGTACATGATTATTTCAATATTAATGATAACAGTCACCATTAATGAGATTATTTAATTATTTAAAAATCCTATATGTGTTAATATGGCCAACATAATTTTTTTTTTATTGAAGTATATTTGCTTATTATTAGAATAATCAGAATAAAGGAGCTGACATTAAGGTTATATGAAAATCTTTAATGAAGGCAGAAATGCCACCCACACCGAATTCTTGAGTGAGAGAAAAGGCACAGATTTCCACCCCGTTTTCTCTGGATATCAAAGTGAGGTCATCTCTAGAGACTGATGTAGAGAACATGTCGAAGTATGAGGTTTCGTCAGAGCAATTCTATCTGAAGTTACTATGTAAACTGTACCTACTGTACACCTACTGTACTGTACTGTACCAATGTCCAGCTTTGTGGAAATTGTTTTTGTTCATTGGCCAAACCTAAAACAATGCAGAAGGAAATACGTTCATGTTTTTAAACGCTTTTATCTTTTACTTTTTTCACATGTTATGCAGTTTTTTCACCTTTGGGCTGGCACAGGACTTTGATGACTATACCTGACTCTGTTTGACCTCTTTTCACTGACCTCACATTTTTGTTGTATTGTAATTGTTTCTCTCAGTAATTTTCTTGTCAGCACAAACCATGCAGCCAAACATTCAGCCCTTGTTTTAAAATCTCACTAGCTGAGTTAACAGCCTTTGACATTCAGTTTCTTTTGCTGGTTTACATAATGACAGGTCTGGAGGACTGTGCTGCTAAAGGAGAATTTCAAACCATTCGAAACAAGCATTTAAGGTTCTTTTTTGAGGGCACACGATGGGAAGCTCGTCAAAACATGTATGTAGCCCGTCATGTGTGTTGTTTGTCATTTCAAAATATGTGTTTGGCGCGTTATGTGAACCTTTGTGCATCACAAGTGATGTCAAAATAAGTGCCTGCTGCAGATGCGTCTAAAGGGTTTATGACAATAGAGGCCCTCGCATTTGCCAGATACTCTCATAATCTCATGCGTAATCAGAGTGCAGTGTTAAGGTAGTGTCTTGCAAGTATTTTGTGAACGTGAGCGTCTCTTTTATCATATATCCTTTTGAGACGTGTGTAGCAGGCATGTATTTTGACAAGACGCATGATGCACATGGTTAACATGAGACAACAAACACATATTTTGAATTCACGCCCTTCCGAAGAAAAGTAACCGGCCGCCACTGATCGTGACGTACTGTATATCCGAGTGATTCGACTTCTGAAATGAGAAAAAAGTGTTGGATTTCGTCCATAGAGAACTGATTTTTTTATTTTTTATCAACACAGCCTAAAACTATTTTGTTTTCTTGGCCATAAGGTGCTGGAGGATTTCATAGTAGTACATCTTTTGTATTAATGTATTCATTCTTTTGAAGAAACAGTAAGTGTTTCCTTTGCCGTCACATTGTTAGGATGATGCAGGTGGTTCCCAGAGCATTGCTACGCAGTTGAATGAATTTTCTGCGTCGCTCTATAAGATTTCTAGGAAATTCTAAGTGGTTGCTTTCTGGCCCATGTTGAAAGAGCTACAATTCTCTATGACATTTTAAATGTGAAGTGAATCCTCCATCAATATATTTTTTTTACATTTATGCATTTGGCAGATGCTTTTATTCACAGAGACTTAAAGTGCATTCAAGCTAAATATTTTATCAGTATGTGAGCTTTCTGGGAATCAAACCCACAACCTTTGTGCTGCTTATACAATGCTCTACAAGTGTAGTTGAGCCACAAGAACACATTTCTTATTGTGCTAATTTTATCAACATCCTTTAATCATATAATAAATAAGATAAGAAAAAGTAACAGCTTATCTCTCTTAAGTGAGTGGCACAACCTGAGGAATGAATTCATGTCAATCCTAGACAGCAATTTTGCGTTTAAAAGATTTGTCCAAGCACAGCCAATCTACTGTCTAAAAACCCCGTTTTGAAATTCTAAAATCCCCATCATGGGCCATCCCACATTGGCTTAACTTAGAACTCTCATCTATATGTTACATTATTACTATACACTCGCTAGTATGGGTTAATCTTAGCTGTTGTACTCTGCTTCTTGTTGTCCACCGATTTTTCTTTGTTTTCTCCTGCATTTATTAATGTAAAGCTGCTTTGAAACAAAAGCGCTATATAAATAAAATTTAATTTAATTTAATTAAAACAAGGCAAAAGTTAGGCTCTCAGTAAACTTTTATAGACGTCTAAACATAAAAATGAATGAAAATCAATACGTAAATGAAACCAAACACCTTGAAATCACTGTTGACTTTGCATATATATATATATATATATATATATATTGTAGAATCATACATCTCACTAATTGTTTTGGCAAAAATGACATGTAATCAAATTCAAGTTTAGTTTGGCTAGAAGTGGATTACTCATACCCGGACTACATCGGGTCTATAGTTAACCTTTTAGTTAAAGACTTGTGGTGCATTCCCACCAGCCGTGGTAGAAGTGGCAAAAACGTGCTATTTGCACGTGGTAGGATGCCTGAACATTTGAGTTCACTCTCTTCATTAACACGTGAAAGCCGCGGTTGAAATTCTAGTCATTCGAGACATTCCGCTGAAACTCCGCCACTCCGCTCGCTTCCTGTAATCACGCCACTACTACAGCAAGGTCCTGATTGGTTAATGCGGTGCGGAAATCCGCCGAAGTTCAGATTTTTCAACTCAAGCATTTCCTGCGGCAACGCTCAATTCGCACGGAACGTGCCATCCACACCACACCTTCCGTGCGTTCTGCACCATTCGCGCCACGCTTTCTGCGTGTACCGTGCCACAGGATGCCTAATGCCGTCTTTGCATTGACTTAACATGTAAATCACTTGCGCTTGCCGCGTCTACCCCGTCTGGTGTAAACCCTGCATTAGCAACCCATATGGCAATAAATAAATAAAATATAGTTTTAAATATACTAGTCAACATTTGAAGTGGATCAAAAAAGTTCATCAAAGTTGTCCTAAGATAAGAACGGGTATTGGGTATTGATTTAAGAACACATTTATGAAAGGTTTGATCCACTTCAAATGTTGACGAGAGTATATGCTAAATATATTTAGTTTTAACCTTCATATATGAACATATATGACGTATTTCAGGTGCAACAAATTTACTTTTACAACCCATATGGCAAAAAATATATTTTTCCTGGCCAAAATATAAAAGTTTATATGTAAAATATATTTAAAATATATGAGTTTTCGTTCCAAAACGCGATAAACGTGATTTTAAAAAAATAGTTACCGCCAAAATCAATATTGTATCAGTATTTAAAGTAAATTCTGAATTTTACCCAAAATCCAATATCCGCTGTGTTATTCTGTCATCATTAAAAAAATAACTTTTATTGCATTTTGCGGAAAAAAGAATCAGTTTTTATAAAAAACTTTGAAAATCAAATTATGGATTTAATTTTTTTTTAATTATAACCTAAAGATGCTATGTGAAAGTTTGTAACAGAAAATAGCATTTTTTATCTTTCTTGGTATAGAAAACACGTTTTTACCGAAATTAGTCAAAATGGATTTATTGCGTTTTGGAACCAAACTCTTCATATATTTTGCCGTATGGGAATAGCAACCCTTCAGTTAGCAAACACAGCTAATTCTAATTGAAATATATTTAATATGTCATATCTTAACCCACCGGCTTGATTTAACCATCCAAAGTTTAGATGATGTTAACCAACTCGGTGAGCCCAATTAACATTTGTGTTATTTCTGAAAGCAAGACAGGCTAGAGTAACTTCAAATAATCACAGGAAGCAATTAATGTCTGGAAATGCAGATACCTGGCAATTCTCATAATTCAAAGCGGGCAAAAGTACAGACGGTATCAGCCTTTGCCTCTGAACAGTCCTCATTACCGGTTCAATTTCTCTAAAAGCGATGTTTCGTGAAACAGCCGTGAAATCACTTCTTGTCTTTTGTAAGATGCAGTTCATGCTTATCAAAGTGAAATGAAGGCAGCAGACCTCATCTAATTCTGATTCTTCAATCTGAAGTCAGATCTACAGTACACCTGTTCAGTACTCTGGTGCTATTGAGCAAAAATCAACCACTTTCACTATTAATATGCGATACCAATGTTGTAATCGGAGTGCAATGGTGAAAATTTGATCTATCTTAGTCCTGAGCGAGCAGCTGGCATGTGGCTAAGGGCACGTCTAAGCTGTCAGTCTTATCAGAGAGGGTGGTGCATTTGCGAGGGATACACAGATAAGACATCAATTATGCATATAAAAGCAGTGGTCCTCACCGTTCGCTTTTATACCCCCTGAATACCACGACTATCGAATATGTAATTCATCTTTCCCAGCTCTCAGTTTTCCATATTTGACCATCAAATCAATGTCATAATTGTCTAGTCGGAGGCACTGATAAGGCTCTGAAAGTTTTATGAGGACAAATCAGACCTCCATATCATCTAAAGACCAGTGTCATGATGTCATTGACAAAGGCATTCAAGCAGACCTCTCAGATGAATACCTGATACCTCGAAACTGAGACTTCTGGATTTGGCGAGAGAGAAAAATGGGATTACTTAGGGCTCATAATCTTACATATCAGACGTTCTCTTATTTCTATATTTTCAATATCTTTCCCATGGGGGGTAAAGTGGCCTTATATTGCAGTATTGACGGGACCTGAAACAGTCAAGCGTACTGTAGTAATTCCCAGATGCAACACGATCCATATTTACTTTCCCTGTCGCCAAATGGTAATTTTAACACCGGCCATTTGGGATCAGATCATCATTACCCATAATGCATTTGGAGGCCAGTTTTAAAAATGCATGTCTGACTGGTAAGATAACATTAAGCACATTTAGTATAAGAAACATTCATCAACCGCCGTGCCTTCCGAGATTTTCTTCCCCCTTTACTGATATTTACTCCGTGGAAGCGGAAAATTAGGGCAGCAAAATTGGATGAAAAAAATTAAGCTGACAGGTAATAAGAGTGACAGTAAAGAAATAATCTCCTCGAGGTTCCCGGCCCGTGTGTGGAGAAGCCCACAGGTGCAGCGTCTATCATTTTGATTTCGATGCCTGCCACTGCAGGATATCCACCGCTGAAGAGGCCTTTAAAAATCCTCTGCTTTTCTCGAGGGCACATGTGGAATGTCAATTTAAGAGCATTTGTGCCCATTTCTGCTTGGATTAGTGAAACCCAGGGCTGCGAGTGACTGTAGGAAGAGATATTGTCCCGGTTATATTTGTTACTCTTTTCTCGCAGTTTAGTTCTGGTAACAACTGTTATGGCCGCTGGAGCAGAAAATCGCGAATTTAAGTTAATAAGCTTGAAGCTAGAGGTGTTGGTACTCGCATCGTAAGTAAATGAATCCTTTGTTCTGCTGTAAAAATGCACTAATTGGCCACATTGTTGCTCTTACTGACCTGCACACAGCACAGTCTTTTGATAATGAAACAGGGCTATAGACTACTCTGTCTTTCAATGAGTGCTCTGGGATATGAACTAACATTAGTAGTCTGGTAGGGGGACAAGCTTTCGCCCGGGGGAGCTGAATGTTGGCGTGGCGTGATTGAACTTGGATAAGTGTGTAGATGTGCCGTTAGTGTAAGCGTCGGAGATCACTACACACCCGCAGAGGCTTTGTACTTTATATGCAGCTTGGAAAGCTAAAGTTGCAAAGATATAAAGCTGCAGTCAAGCTACACTTTGGAAACGTTAGCTACACTAAAAACTTCTAACAAAATTTTGCTTTTTTGCAATCAGCGCAGTGTTTATCTGACACAAAACAATAAGGATGTTAATCAAATTTGAACTTAATAAAGTAGGAAATTGTAAAACTAGAAATGATATCATATTACAATTAGGGTTGTCGATAGATTAACTGTGATAAATCACATACAAAATACAATTTTTGTTTATGTATGTCTTTTTTTATATATAATATAAAATATATTAAAATCTAAATAAATATTTATATACATGTAAATGTTTCTTAAATACATGCATGTGTGTGTATATAAATATACAAAATAATTACATACATACATATATTTTATGCAAAAACAAACTTTTATTTTGTATGCAATCAATCACGATTAATTCTTTTGACAGCTCTATTTACAAAATAAACTATAATATTTAATAATATTTATTACAATATAAACCAGTCCCTCCAGAAAAACGCGATTGTGCGATCGCGCGATATATTGCATAATCAGCCAAAGTCCGCATATTTATGCGGGGCTGCATTTTTTCCAAATACGACGCACTTTCGCCGCATTAATTACATATTTCTGCGCACAAAATATGCGGGGCTTGCATGATTTCATAATCTCCGCATTTTCGTAGCAAAAAGTCACATATATATTAGCAGAAAGTTGGAAAATGTTGCATTTACTTCCCAAAAGCGCAGTCGTGTCCTCTATTGCCATAGGAACGTTATGAAGTGACGTGATTATGTGACGTGAACATCATTGCAGCTTTTGCAAGTTTCTGCAGTTTTTGCAAGTTCCGCAATCTCCGCAAATTCCCGCAATTCCATCGCATAAATTGCATAAATATTCCGCATATTCCATTGCATTTTTTAAGAAAACGTGCCACAAAATCGAGGATTTTTGCCCGCAACAATCACAAAAAACCTCAGTGTTTTTCTGGAAGGACTGATAAACAATTTCAAGTATGATATTAGGTTTTAAAAAGTATTGTTGTGCTACTGTAGTGTTATATTATCATTATTACAATACTGTAGTTTATTTTTGCTTGTTGTTATTGTTTCCAATATATGATACAGTACTGTATGGTACGGTTCGATGTGGTACAATATATTAAAGTAAATGTTTATAAAAATAATATTTCAGGGGTTTTCACACTTTTTTTAGTTGAACCCACTTGACAAACATTAATTATTTGAAGTACCCAAAGGTTTTAAAGTAAATGTTTCAATAATGTAATAGCACATTTTCATGTTTAACTTAAAAAAAAATGGTAATACTTTACAATGAGGTTCATTAGTTAACATTAGTTAATTAACTTGTTAACTAACATGAACAAACCATGAGCAATACATTTGTTACAGTATTTATTAATCTTTGTTAATGTTAGTTAATAGAAATAAAGCTTTATTTGTTTGTTCATGTTAGTTCAAAGTGCATTAACTAAGGTTAACAAGATTTTGATAAAGTATTAGTAATTGTTGAAATTAACATTAACAAAGATTAATAAATGCTGTATAAGTGCAGTTAATTATTAGTTCATGTTAATTAATATAGTTAACTAATGTTAACTAATGAACCTTAAAATTATAATCAGTGATTTTTTTACGTAGATATTGTTATTATTATCTGTTATTGGACCTTTATTTGGTAATTTCTTTTACTGGTACACTGTAAGCCTGGATAAGTTGAGTTTACTTAAAACTAAATTAAAAATTTAAGTAATGATTACTTAGAAATGTTAAGTGAAGTTTACTTAAACATATAAGTTGTTCTAACAACAATATTAAATTGGATAGACTTAATGTTTAATTTCTTCCAATATTCCTGCACTCTTAACCCAGATTAGTTGACATTACTAGAAATTTGTGAGGAAACCCGTTGCATATAACTTTAGTTTTTATCACTTTATATTATGTTATAAATGGTATTATAACACCAAATTAATGACTGACTTTAAATCAATCATTGATTCTCCACAGAAACACACACAAAACTGTGTTTTTGACATACATTGTCAGTACTGTGGAGAGAAATATAATAAAATGTTCTGAACAGGGTTCATGTAAGGAAACACTGATCACCTGAACGGTGACTTCATTATAGTTTACAACAAAACAACATCAATAAAATAAGAGCTTGAACCTATATGACATTTTATTTTATTAACAAATATTTGAGTAGTGGAAGTTCTTATTCTGTGAAAAAGCAGAAAATAATCAAAATATTCAAGCGCAAAGGATTATGGGTATTCCTCACAACATGAACTAATAATTTTAAGTTCATATTACTTGAATGTTTTAGTTTAATGGATTTTGTAAGCTTAAAAGTTAAATCAACTAAACCTTTTAAAGCTTTGGCTTCAAAACAGAAAATATTAAGTTATGTTTACTTGATTGTTTAAGTAAAGAAAATATCTGGGTTAACAGTGATAAAACATAACTGCCTATTGTGCAAGTGTTTACTTTTATTATATATTCTAGTGTTGTGTAATGGTCACATGACTGATTAAACATACAATAAACACTATATTTTTTAAGTAAGCGTTTTATTTAGATTTTCAAAAATATGGATGTGCACTTTATGATTTAAAATAATTCAGTAATTTATTGTTTTTTAAGTAATAAATTGCTTTTCATCAACTTACAAACGCCTTGCAATTCCCTGAACCCCATTAGATGGTTGTGTAAAGTAATTGTAAAAGTAAACAGTGTGATTTGAGACTTTAAATGCTACTGTAACAATCGAATATTATATAACCAAACATGTTGCTGCTACGAAATATATATATAATATGAAAATAAATAATAATAAACAAAAATCTTTGTTCTTTGAGATCTTATATGAATTGTAAATATCTTAAACATCTAAAATTTCACTCCCATGTTTTTCTGTCAATCTCAAAGACATTGAAAAGGTTTTATGGCCTATTTATCAGTTTAAATGTAACAGCCTCAATCAGTTTTTGAAGCTAAGAAAAATGCTCCCCTTGCCATATCTGACAAATCTCGCAGCTTGTAAATCTACACTGACAATCACAGGAAGGATATATATCAAAACCCCAAGATCTGAGTGAGTTATCTTGAAAATACATCATTTTTCTTATTTTAACAGTGTATCTTTATTGAAATCATATTTGCTGTGAAAGAGGAGAATGCTTTGGGCTATTCAATTATAAAAAAGTGATTTTATCAGCGTCATCATGTTTCTATCAGAAGAAACTAATCTGTTTCAGTTTAAACAGCAGTAAATAGACGAATCAAGTCAAGAGCATTACAAATATACATCAGTAACTTTGAATTCAGTATACCTGAAATCATGCCACTTATTAAAGAGAAGTCTTTTTAATTACTTGCAAAATCATTAAGCCATATTTAGAAACGAGAATAAACTAAACTTGTATTTGCTTTGCTGTATAGCTCAATTGGTACACTGTCAGAAAAATAATAGGTACAAAACTGTATCTTTTCTGTCGCTGGGGTGGTACACTCTCAGAAATAAAGGTACAAAAGTTGTCACTGTGACAGTACCCTTTCAAAAAGGTACACCTTTGTACCCAAAAAGAGCATATTAGTACTTCAAAGGTACATACAGTATTGGCAATTCAAAGATACATATTTGTAACTAAATGGTACATATGACATTTTTAAAGGGTACTGCCCCAGTGACAGCTTCGTATCTTTATTTTTGACAGTGTACCCTTAGGTTCTGATTTTTACCTTCACATGTATAATAAACATAATACAATGTTGTACCTTTGGGTACATTACTATACCTTAAAGGCCTTTTTACAAGATGTAATATAAGTCTCAGGTGTGCCCAGAATGTGAAGTTTCAGCTCAAAATACCACACAGATCATTTATTATAGCATGTGCGCACCCTATTTGAGTGGGAGCAAAAGCATGCTGTTTTAATGTCTGTACCTTTGAATTCAAATACAGCTACAACTCCTCACTTCCTTACAAACAGACAGTGAGCATTAAAATAGATCTGATTAATACAGTCTGAGACAATAGTATCTAGTGGACAGAGTACAACTCGCTAAGGGTGGAAAATATAGTAATGCAGGACTGTAGGCGGGGCTTTATCAATGTGACCTCACATTGATAAGAGAATCAAAACGCATTTCTAATGAGACGATGCTTTGGTTTAATGTGGATTAAAAAACAAGGAGCGGGTGGATTTTTTTTCATCATAGGGTGGTTGTGTTCACACACTGCCAACACACATTATGTCCAAACACCTTCTAAAAGTGGATTTTGCATAATAGGTGTTTACATTTAAACGTACCCCTAAAATTTAACTGGTCCTAAATTGTTTCTTAATGTACACAATAGTTTCTTAGAGTATAAAAAGGTACAACATTTCAATGTGTTGTATACCCATAAAGGTACAAAAATGAACCTTTAAGAGTACTACCATAACAAATGGCACACAAATGGCCTCACTTATAAAATGCTGTGTAGAAACCATCCTACATTTGATCTTACGAACATTTATCAAAAATGCATACGTGTGATTCATAAACCAAACTTACGCATAGAAAATGTGCGTACCCCTTTCATTAAGATGTGAAATGTATAAATTGCAAATGATTTTGAACTTGTGCGCAGCTGAGCAGTTTCAGACCCTCGCCTTTAAACGTTGCCTAATTAATGTCATAGACATATAAAATTGTCAATGTTTAAACTCAATTTCGAGCAGCAAGAATGGCTTATATTGCCAAAAACCTGCAGCAATTGGACAAGCAAAAGTGCGTACGTCTGCTCAGACCCTGCATGGCGCTAAGCACTTTTCCATGTCAAAGACAGTTTTTATAAATATGGACTTTTGCATACGCACACTTTCCAATCAAATCTGTGCGTACGCACGCTTTATAAATGAGGGCCAAAGATATGCCCTAGCATCACATTTGCATGTTCAAACAAAGGGCCCTATCTTGCACCCAGCGCAATTGACTTTGTCAGTGACGCATGCATATTTTGCACCGGCACACAGCAGGTTTTTCCCTCCACATGCGCATGTCGGCAAACTAGGGAATTGCGCTCCCTGGGCGGTTCAGCGCAAAAAAGAGGGTGGATGTAGCGATGTCCTCTGCTGGCGTCAGGTCCTGTGTAGAGGCAGATCCACCTCCTGTTACACGGCGTGCCTGATTTATGCTGACAAGCTTGGAATTCCCCCGTCTCCTGACATTATTGTAGCGCTTGTGGCGCAACATCCTGGGGATGCCAGCTGATGAGACAATTGTGGCTATTTCCTCCCACGCCTGTTTAACCGACGCTGATTTGGGCGGGTTTCTCCCATCTCCATACAAAACAACTACTCTGTCTTTGACTGCTCTTACAAGAACGTCGGCCTCCTCGGCTGTGAACCGCTCTTGGCGTGCGCCTGGTAAATCCGCCATAATAATAGCAATCCGTCATGGAACTTGCGCACTTATGTCACAAGTCGGGGTGGACCCAGATGTAAATAAGGTCACGCCCCTTTCTCCACCTCGAGGAGATTCCCAAAGCCACCCCAATGACCAGACACACAAGGTAAGCATAAATTAAAATGTACTTTATTTAATTACTTAAAAATGATAAATAGGGAGGGGAAAGGGGGTCTTAAAATAATGGCCACTCTAGGCTCTCCTCCTTCAGCACCCACTGGATCTTCACACAGTCCATGCTCCGAATGTTCCTTCCCATTCTCCTTTCTCTCCACAGGTGGTCGCTAGGACACAAAAACACTGTTACTGAACTTTGAATGTTTCTCACCGGCTCCGCTGCTTACAGCTTTCTGGGTAGGTATCACGTTCACATTCTGTTCTTCAATGGTTCACTCTCGTTTTCCTGTCTCTCTCCACAGGTGGTCGCTAGGACACAAGACACTGTTACTGAACTTCGAAGGTTTCTCACCGGCTCCGCTGCTTACAGCTTTCTGGGTAGGTATCACGTTCACAGTCGGTTCTTCAATGATTCACTCTCGTTTTCCTGTCTCTCTCCACAGGTGGTCGCTAGGACACAGAAACACTGTTACTGGACTTTGAATGTTTCTCACCGGCTCCGCTGCTTACAGCTTTCTGGGTAAGTAACACGTTCACAGTCGGCTCTTTACTGATTCACTCTCGTTTTCCTCTCTCTCTCTCCACAGGTGATCGCTAGGACACAGAAACACTGTTACTAAACTTTGAATGTTTCTCACCGGCTCCGCTGCTTACAGCTTTCTGGGTAAGTATCACGTTCACCGTCGGCTCTTTACTGATTCACTCTCGTTTTCCTCTCTCTCTCCACAGGTGATCGCTAGGACACAGAAACACTGTTACTAAACTTTGAATGTTTCTCACCGGCTCCGCTGCTTACAGCTTTCTGGGTAGTATCACGTTTACAGTCGGCTCTTTACTGATTCACTCTCGTTTTCCTCTCTCTCTCCACAGGTGATCGCTAGGACACAGAAACACTGTTACTAAACTTTGAATGTTTCTCACCGGCTCCGCTGCTTACAGCTTTCTGGGTAGTATCACGTTCACAGTCGGCTCTTTCTGTAGGTCAGCAGGGGGGCGAAGGTCACACACCACCTCGCCGGGTCGAGCGCTGCCCTATCCCCACTGTCCGTAGGCCGATCGAATCCCGGATAGGGGCGCCCTTTCGTAGAGACCACGGGGGCGGCGGACCCTTTCGCCTCCGACTCTGCGACAATACAAACACAGGTAAGCTTACACCACAAATGCTTCTAGTATTTTACTCACAGTCCTTCACAGCTCTTGGTCTGCGTCTCTTCGTACTCTTAAAACAGCACACAGCGTATGGTGGCAATGGGGTCTGAGGTCGTTGGCCCCTCCGTCCTCCGCCCAGGGAAGAGAATGGATGGTGTGGGGCTTCTCTGACAAGACACACCACAACCCACAGCAAATACACAGCACCACTCTAACGTGAAAAAGCTTATGATTTGTAAAGTCTCACTCACCACACTGTAAGTGCAACACCACAAGGGAAACGCCCGATATCCTCCACTGTGCTTGGGGCTACGTAGAGGCGATGGCAAACCGACCAGACCAAAGTCGCGTTGCTGTGGCTGTATGGACGTATGCTTCTAGCGGCTCGCCCACCACGCTAATTATAGGGGTAGGGCCGCCTTCCTAATCCTGGAGGACTCCAACGATCACACAATGTAAGTTTCTGCCAGTTATGCTACACCAACGGACATACTCAAAGCGGATAGCCTTTGTTTACGTTGTGCAACGAGGTCAAATCCCTTCTCGCTTCACTCCTTCCAAAATACTAGTTGGACCAGAGTTCCTTTTTCTACCCGAAGGGTTATTCAATAAATCCAGCCGGTCCACCGTAACTGCAACGAGAGAGGGGGGAAGAGAGAGAAATATAGCCAGTCACCACGTCTAACAATGAGCACAGCTCCGTTCCTCAGCACACACTATCGACTTCCCCAAGAAGTACACGGGGTGCTCCTCTACGAGATCCACAGCTCGCCCTTCTTTCACCTCCTGTGGCTCCGTCTTCTTTCCGCGCGCTCCTCGCGCAGCCCGGATCAACAGAGCCTTCGGGCTCTTCAAAGGGTGCGTGTTTCTTCCTGCCTTCGGCAAGGGAGCTTTCCCCGTGTCAATCGCTACTCGTGTCCATTCCTTCTCGTGTCAAAGCGCCCCTCTTTGTGTTACAACAGAGCTATTTATTCCCCACAGCCTCCAATCACCATCCGCTTCATAATGTCTTTCACCTGTGGCTCGTAAAGCCCTAATTTCGTTGCCCTGGAAACCAGGAAGTGAGAAGGTCCGTCCTCAAATGCAGGCCGGTGGGAAACCTTCCGGGCGGAACCAAACTTCCCTAGCTTTGGTTCCGCCCCTGAAAAGATTGTCACCTTGTGACACTTACATTTAAAGGGAATGTTGGATAGCGTTCTGATTGGTTTATTTGATACTTGCTTTTCAGATCGTTAAAATAGGGCCTAAAGAAACAATTTAAGATTAAAACTGTGACTAACTACATCCCTAATCAATACTCGCCATTTAATCCTCTTGCCGTCTTCTGACAAACTGATATCCTTTGTCATTGATTATCATTGTTTCCCCTATATTAATATTCCATTATTATGAGGATTACACACTAGGTTTTGATTTATAGACTTGTTAGGTATCGAGAATGCTATTTCATACTGAATCTAATGCTTTGGTTGGCCTGGTCCAGCTGATCATTTTAATGTAATTCATTTGTGTGTTGGCACTAACTGGATCCTGGGCGCATATGGACTGGAATCTTAATTCATTGAGGATTAAAAAAGACATTTTCTGGAGAACCCTGCGGACTTGATTTCATATTCATTTTTTAGTATCCAACTTACTGTACAATCATTTTTAATGATTCACACTCAAACTTCAAAATCTTTTGTTGCCAAATTCAATCATTTTCCACAATAAATTGATAACACATAATTAGCAGGTGAACATAAATGATCCCGCAGGGTAGTTTTACTGTGGTCTTCTGTATGCACCTCATTCTTTTACACAGTGGAGTGGAGAGACACTTTGGGATCCATTATGGAGGTCACAGGCAATAGCACACGCAGGTGTTTCACACTAGAAACATAATATGCTTTGTTCAAGGTGAATGAGTCAAACGTGGGCAACCTGCTTTGTATCGCTTCACTGTTTACCATTTCAGGGTCACATGAGGTGTACGAGCAAACCAGCAAGGGCTTCCAAGCTTGTTATGTTTCCAGATTACATCTGTACGTGACAGAAACCATAGTGCGGCCTTCAGGGTAGCTGTTGGACTTTGGTGATGCTGGGGGGCGCTGCCTTCAAAACATTGTTATTCTGATTAAGTTTTTGTAAATTAAGTTTTGTTGTATTCATGTAAGCACATAAACATTTTCTTATACAAAAAATACCAAGTCAATGTCACACAGTCTTATGGATTGAGATGTACATGCATAATGAATTTAGCTCTCCCGGTTGGTTAACGTAATTATCAGCAACAACACGGGCTGTTCAAGGCATCAGGAATAACCAGGAATATTCTTCCCATTCGCTCTGCATCATAACAGCGACAGCTCACAAAGTTGTCCGTACACATCCCAGTACAGCTCTTTTGCTCACTTGGCAGACTCCCACTGCCTGCGGTCTCCCGGCTCCCTTTTAATCATTTTAATGGACAATTCCGGAATTGCCGGAGATCTGGCAGCTTTTAATGAGATGGGCTTTTTACCTCATATACCTGTTGTGGTGTTTTATAGCGCTGATATAAGGCTGTTCTTTGTTGTGATCCGTGTTTGTTTTCTTTCCGGCCACCGCCTCTCACTCTGTTCCCTTTTAAAAGGAAGGAAAGTGTCAATCAGTTTGTGTTTTATATTTGGCACTCAACGTATTACTCGACCCGTTGCAGGTTTGTTATTCCCGAATAACAACTTAGGGCCCTATAAAATCCGTTTTATTTTTTCCCAAATTCCGTTTTATTTTTTCCCAAATTCCGTTTTCTCCGTTTTAATTTTTGCAAATTCCGTTTTATCCGTTTTAATTTTTGGCAATTATATTTTTTACCCTTTACGCCTGTTTCACACACACTCCGCACGCAGTGCGCCTGCGGTACGTAATTTTTTACGTAGCCATGTTAACAGGTTAGAGCTTTCACACAGCACACGTATGCGGTCCGTCCTGTCCGTTGCAGATGCGGTGCGGTGCAGCAGTTCTGCGATCGTTTCGGCAGCGAGTCTATTTTTGCTGTATGGCACGCAAGCTGCACGCGCTGATTTAAAGTGATAGCGCATGTTTTGTGATCAAAATGAACACGGATTTACACAAAAATGCAGTAATTTCACTCTAAATGGATGTAAATAAAGTTTTTCAGTAGTTTTTTCTGTAATCTTATTTGTTTAATCCCAGTATGAAGCAATTAAGGCAAAACACTTACCACAAGTTAAAAAATGATATGTATAACATGTTAAATATTCTACCGTGTTTATATACATTGCATATACATAAAGTATGCTATTAATTTTACCATTGATTAATTATACTAACATAGTCTTTTAGTTTTTATTTGTAAAACAACAGTAACCAAATTTATATTGTCTTATAACAATATCCATAACCACGGAATTTTTAGTTAAACTAAGGTAGGCTAATACAAATCATAATCAATCTGACAAAAACCGTTTTGTCAACCGTTAAAATTATGGTTAATTTTTCTAAAGAGAACTATACAAAATGATCTGTTTGATAGACGGGGAAGCGCACCTGTCAATCAGCGCTATTATAACAGAGCGAGGCGAGAGACGAACGTGCTCAGTAATATGGAATAATGTGTTGATCTTGAATGATTGTAAGAATACATTTGCTTTAAATATAATGTTTGTCATACAACGTTTTTGGAGATAATAATGATTTTTTTCAATTGTTATTGAGCTTATTTAAACTTGTTGCAGTTATAACAGAGTGTTTTACCTCAGAGTTTGTTTCAGTAATATTGCTGTTTTTCCGGTAATAATAATACAATTTGCATGTCAATCTTGCTTCCTTGTCTGTTTATTCATGTCATTATGCTGTTATTTTAATTATTAGAGAATATTTCTTGCCATATGAGCTTCATTGCCATTATATAAATACTCTCGCCTATGCAAATATATAAATAGTATAGGAAATGTAGCCTATAATGTAACCATGCTTGTCACCTATATTTTCTCTTCAAAAGTTATAATGCTAATTTATATTTATGATATATGTGGAGATAAATAGACCCCCGATCCCTTCACGTGTCCCGACCATTACCCTAGAGATTTTAAACATCCTAGTCTATCAAATAATATCTAAAGTATATTGTTTTGTGAAGAAAAAAACCACAGCAGGCTATTATATAGTTTATTGATGAGGCGCTTTTCAACAGAAAGTGTCAATCACATGATTATTTGATACGCAGAAGCAGCGGTTAGCAACGCACTGCAAACGGAGTATGTGTGAAAGCACAACGGATGATTGACGGATCGCACCGCATACGTACTGCAACACGCACCGCAAACGCACTGCATACGGAGTATGTGTGAAACAGGCGTTACTTTTATTTTATTCATAAAAAGAGTGTGCCTTTAATGTTAATGATTAAAATGTAAATGATTTAGGGAAAAACTGGATAACAGGATTACTTAATGACTATAAAAGATGCATTTACACACGCACACACGCGCGCGCACACACACACACACACACACACACACACACACACACACACACACACACACACACACAGACACACACACAACTCAATTCAATGCATTGTT
This sequence comes from Misgurnus anguillicaudatus, assembly GCF_027580225.2. Taxonomy (NCBI): domain Eukaryota; kingdom Metazoa; phylum Chordata; class Actinopteri; order Cypriniformes; family Cobitidae; genus Misgurnus; species Misgurnus anguillicaudatus. The sequence goes on along the minus strand of NC_073342.2, from coordinate 15,213,908 downwards.
TAGTGTTGTTGCAGGAGGCTACAACAAGGTGTCAAAGCAGTGGTGCCTTCAGAAGTGCCTTAAACACATGATCCAGCGGAACGCGATCCATATTTTATACACAATCACTTGAAATGCATATAACTTTACAACCATACACAGGATAGTGATCTGACTTAGGACAGCATGAGCACGCAGCTCTTTGCACATGCGAGCGAAAGAGAGACAGAGAGCGGCGCCATGATGCAGATGATTATATTTTAAATGCGAGGGATAGTTAGTTTGCCTCAGCTCGCTTGAAATGCATAAAACTGAACAAATACATGAGGATTTGTGTTCGCACTTCGGACAGATGGGTGAGCGCGTGCATGTGAGAGAGGTACAGTGAGACAGACGTGGATGAGAGAGTGCATGTATCTTTGCGCTCACCGTGAACAGAGTGTTGACAAAACTTCCAAAATAACAGTTCTCCGGTCACATAAAAAGTCATGTGAGACCTGCTCGGAACTAAGTGCTTAGCGCCAAATTTCTTAATTTTTTCGCTGACGAAAGCAGAGTCGTAGAGAGCCGCTTCGCCATGGTTCAATTATAAATTGATACAAATGTCTAAATATGTGAGAAAAATCTGCAAAATTGAGACAACCAATTTTTTTATATATGTGACCCAGTCTGTAATAACCACACTACAGTTTCAAAACCAAATTCTGAGATAATAAGCACCAAAGTCTGATTTTAGCCATTCATTTCATTATGATTTCGATCTTTGACGTGACCTTATTCAATCAAATTTTAAAGATATGAACAAAAATAAGTTTGACACACGATTTTTGATAAGACAGGCACATTTATTTTGTTGGCAGCCAGCAATCATTCGTGTAGCCTATTTAAAACAACGGCAAGAACTATGCTAACGTTAGCGGTTTTCATATCGTTAGTGCTGAGGGGTTAGTTGTAACACAGCGTTACAATTAACCCCGCTGGGTCAAAATATTTTCAAGCCGACCAAAAAAGTTGCTTAGAACTGCAGACATATTTCAAAATGATGCTATGTTTTAGTCAACAAGACATTGATTAATATGACATAACATTGGATTTGGTATCTTACACACCCAACTTAGAAACCGAAAAAACATATTATGAAAAATGTATGTACATGCCACCAAAACACTCATTCATCAATAACTCCCTGGAAAAACATTATACATTTCCATTAATTTGCGCGAGATCGTCTTTTGGCAGCGTTAAAAAAAAAACGGAAAAACAACTCGCTCAATCCTGTGCAACACTGTAAACAGTCCGTGTTACAACTAACCCCCCGTTAGTTTTTGCCCCGCACACCCTTACTTGCGAAAGGTCTGCATTTGTTAAAAGTGAGCAAATAAAATATTTCAAATCAATATTTAATGTTCCTTACCTTACTTATGATGTAAATTGCTGTGTAATAAGCAGAATAATGTACAGGCAGCCAGTTGTGAAATAAGACCCTATCCTGATATAAGACCCTTCGCATCGCATCTTAATCACACTGTCGGGGCTTATTCCTGCAATAAAAACATTATACCTATACATTATCCCTTACTTAAAAGATGTAAATAAATAACCATGTTAACATCAGAAAGAGATTCTGGAAGCTGTTGGTGGTGTGGAAATGTTTATTTAGTTTGTATCTAAATGTTATGCTTTTTTCGTCTGGCTGTTTTTCAAGCACAGAATCTCAGTTTTGGCTTTTATAATAAGAAGTGAATGTGTCTCCTTGGATACAGATGAAGAGGTTTTAGCACTGGGAGCAATCAGATTTTACCACTCGCAATGAGAAGACCTGCTGTGAGATCACCCATTTCTGCAGCTTTTCAAACTTATTTACTCTTGTGAATACTGCTGTATCTTTAGTGTGCACTGTTTTCAGAAAAACTACCCTTTCTGAGCACAATGTACTCATTTTCTGCAACATTCTATACATATCAAAACAAAATGTTTTTTATTTGTCTCCCGTGAGAGACCTTGCAGGAAAAATAACAGATTTAGAGACCTCTTTAATATCTCATTTTATCTTGCAAAGTTTCCGTGGACTTAAATTAAATATCTTTAAATGTGCGTTTGTTCCTTCACATGAAGCTATTGAGTGTATTAAGAAGACTTTGAATATAGTGCCGTAAACGTTTATGGTGCTTTTGTAATACTTTGTCCTTTTAATAGGCTGTCAGTAACAACCACAGGTAACGCACAGTATCGGAATTGGATTGGTCCTGTTAGTCTGATCCAGTCAAAAAGGTCAGATCGGCCCCGATACCGATCCAAAATATCGGATCGGTGCATCCTTAATCAAAACAAAATGTTTTTATTTGTCTCCTGTGAGAGACCTTGCAGGAAAAATAACCGATTTAGAGACCTCTTTAATATCTCATTTTTTCTTGTGTTAATTTTCAGTATTTTCACTTTAAATGGTATTAAAAAAGTTATTAATTCTTTCCCTGGCATTGACGAGTTATCCCGTCAATTAATAGAAAACATTTCTCTGCCAATGACGCTTTCCTGACAAGTTTTTACATTAATCTGTAATTCGCTATTATACACTAGATGGCGTGTCACAAGGTGACGATCTTTTTTTTCTTTGGGGCGGAACCAAAATTATGGAAGTTTGATTCCGCCCGGAAGTGTTTCCGCCCGGACCGGAAAAGACGAACACCGGACTTCCGGTAAGCGCCACGAGCGGGAAAATCTGCGAATTCGATGCACCTGTGCCTAGTTGGGGACAGCGGTTAGTGATTGGAAGATACGCTGAACAAGGCAATACTTAAGGCCAAGTTTATTCACAGTCTGGAGACCTTTTGGGTGTGTGTGGAAGCGCTGTGTTGTGGCCGCTGGTGCGCTGTTGGTGGCTGTCTAACTCTCTCTCTCTCTCTCTCAGGCTGGAACTGTTGATTGGGAAGTCATCGCGAACCTTAAAGGTTGTGAGGAGAACGAACACATGACGGATTGAGACGAAGTGAAAAAGGGGATTTAAGACGGCATCGCTGTGAGTACCTAGATCTAGCTGAAAGTATCTTGTGTATTAACCTGGCTTATGTTAACTCCCTCCAGGAGAAGGAGGACGGCCCTACCCCTAACAGAGCGTGGTGGGTGAGCCGAGGAAATACTTACCGAAGCAGACACAACAACGACACCACTAGCTGGGCCGCATATTTCCATCGCCAAATCTGAATTAAGCGAAGTGAAGGAAGACAGGCGTCTTTTTCGTACACTTGGAGTGGTGGGTGAGTCTTTGTGCTGTGCAAACCTTTATTGTTGACGTGGTGCTGTATATTGCTGTGGGTTGCGGTGTATTGCTGTGTGTCTTGTCAGATTAACCCCCGCCTTCACGCCCTTCGTCGAGAGAAGACAAAGAGGCTGCTGGCTTTAGCTCTGTTCAGTACAGCATACGTTGTGAGCGTGCTTCGGGCCTCCAGAAATAGTACGGTGCCCAGAAAGATTTTCCCCCGTCTAGACATCGGGCGGATGTGAAGAGTGGCGGTGAAGAGCCGAGGAAACAGCAGAGGTGTGAGTACGATTTGGGGCTATTATTGTTGACGTTTTCGATTGTATAAACATTGTTGTTGCAGAGAGAGAGGTGACGTAATTCCATCGTCACGTGGCCTCTACAAAGGGGCGCCCCTGTCCAGAGTTCGAACGCCTGACGGCAACGAGGAAAGGGCAGCGCTCGGCCCGGTGAGACGCTGGGATATTCCACCCCTCTGCCACCATCGAGCGGTCGTGAGGGTTCGCCCCCGACGCCACCTAAGAACTACCTACCCCATCACACGTCGCGCCGACTGCTGTAAGTCCGCCACTGCTGCCTGTGTGCCTATTAATCTCTTAAGCTGTCAATCCATAGAGACGGAGCATGCACTGTATCCGGTAGACTTGTGGGGAAGAACCTGAGGAGAAACCGAGCAAAACCTGTACTTACGGTGCGCTGAGTCCAGTCGAGAGGTGAGAGCCATCTTAAAGCAAACTAACTGTGCTTCTGTGTCCAAGCCGATACCTGTGGAGAGAAGAGGAGAGAGAGTGAATATTCCGAGGAAAAACCGAGCAAAAACCTGTACTTGCGGTACGCTGAGTCCAGTCGAGAGGTGAGAGCCATCTTAAAGCAAACTAACTGTGCTTCTGTGTCCAAGTCGATACCTGTGGAGAGAAGGAAAGGAGTAGTGAGTAACCTGATGAAAACTGTGTAACTACAAGGGAGAGCCTCCCCGAGGAAGACTCAGGTACGCGACCAATATAATAACCCCCCACACTCATACTGGTTCTGATTCTGCCTCCAGGAGGAAGAAGGAGCGCGCCACGGATTATTAAGGCCAGGCCGGAGCCTGAGTCCCACGCCCCGGACCCCCGTTGGCCCCTTGCTTCCCGTCATCCCCCGGCTGAGGCCCACCTGGAGGGAAGAGCTAGATTTAGTTTTAATCCCCCTTTCCCCATTCCCCAAGACATTTTAAATATTTAAATTCAATAAAGATTGTTTTATACTTACCTGTTCTCGTGTTGTTTGGTCTTTGGGTTGGCTTTGGGGACCTCCTCGAGGTGGAAGTTGAGAAGGGGCGTGGCTTTAGCCTAGAACAGCCAGCCCCTGGCCGTGACAGGCGCTCTTACCCAGTTTATAAAAAACTGAAGCAAAAACTAATTTAATAACATTTTAAACTCCGTGTATGTTTTGATCATCTTTCTGAATTTGCTCTTTAAGAAAATTCCTTTACAAAAATGCAATTATTTAAGCTTTTAGCGTAAAATTTGATATTTTTAATGAAACCTACCCATATTTAAGACGTTATAAAAAGCGAAATGAAGATAGGATGGAACATTTGTTTGAAAGCAGAGCGTCAGCTCTTACAAAAAATGTATGTTTATAGAAGAAAATTTTCCTGGAAGGCATTTTGTGAAACTTTTGTGAAAATCACCAAAAAAATGCTGGGGAGTAACTTTTTAACTCTTTCACCACCAGCGTTTTTTTAAAAAGTTGCCAGCCAGCGCCAGCGTTTTTCATGATTTTCACAAAAGTTTAATGCCTTCCAGAAAATGTTCTTCTTCAAATATATAAACATACAATATTCCAAATAAAAGAACAGACCCTCTGCTTTAGAAAAAAAAAAAGTTTCATCCTACCTTCAGTAGTTCTTTTGTAATCAGCTTTTGAATATGGGTAGGTTTCTGCAAAAACACCACATTTTGAGCAAAAAGCAGAGATAATTCCATTTTTGTGACGGACTTTTCATAGAGATCCCATTCAGAGCGATCTTTAAAACAGACACGGACATGCAGCAGCTTGCCATAGGGCAATACTTCCGGGTTTAAAAAGTTGCGGAATGGCGCCACGTAGTAAATAATAGCGGTATTGCGGAAAGACGGAAATACTCGTCATTGGCGGGGAAGCGTTTTCTCTTGATTGACGAGATATCTCGTCAATGGCGGGGAAAGAGTTAAAAAAAGGCTGGTGGGGAATGAATTAGTCAGTAATTGAAATGCCTTATTTTCACAAATGTCTCTTTAGTAATTTCATTGATATTTAACAAATTTGTATGACTTTTGCGGCAAAACCCACAAAGTGCATGCAAGCTTTTTTGGACAAAAACCTCTACTTTAAAAAAAAATCCACTTCATTGGACAAAACATATTAAAGGCAGGATAAGCAGGAATTATCTAAAAAAAAAACTTTTTTACAAATTAGTTTAAACTGTCTTTATATACCAATACATAATTAAAATGTAAGTACTCTGAAAAAGAGAGTATAAAATAGAGTGTCTGTAGACCTCTCACGACAGCTAATTTTTTCATTCACTCCACCCCCACCCTTCTGGGTTTCTTCTAAAGCCACGCCCCCAAAAACACATGAACCGGCGACGCTGACCGGCTCTGCTGGGAGAAGCATTTACCTCAGAGTAGCGGAGATGAAGGAGCGCGGTGCATGTAGTAACATCATGTCACAATCAAATGTAATAATACACCTAACTTTATCACTATGAATATAAACAAATAGAATGGCTTTTAGTACTCACTATTAAGCCAATGTTTTACATGAAAGAGTTTCCGTGATGAAAGCATTGTTGACTCTGATGAGGACTACACTCCAGAGACAATACCGCTACCGCATCGTCGACTCGAGGAAAAGCCACGCGATATTTACTCTCGTTTGATTTCTATGTTTATTTCTTTTTTGCCTCGTTTCCCTTGCTGACTGGATATGCAGGTACTGTGAGTTCTGAATGCACTTTCTCTGCTGTACTTTTGCTCTTCCTAGAGTGCCTTGTGCACGTTCAAATCAATCGGGTGTGCGCATGTGTGGGCATATCCCGTAGCAACAGGGTGGTGCCATGGTCGCGAGTGACAGTCGCGAAAGCCAATCATTTGTTTCGTCCCGAATGGAAATAATTAGCTGTGTTTAAAACAGTGATGAGAGGTCTACAGACACTCAAGTTTGATACTCTCTTTTTTAGAGTACTTACATTTTATTTATGTATTGGTATATAAAGACAGTTTAAACTAATTTGTGTAAGTTTTTTAGGTAATTCCTGCCTATCCTGCCTTTAAACAGTTGCAAAATCACTGACGATGCAACTAGAAACAACGCAAAAATCGTTGATGTTGCTGAACGTTTTCTTAAAAAATGCGATGTAATATGGGGGATATTTATGCAATTTTATGTGATGAAATTGCGTGAACTTGCCAAAATTGCGGAAACTTGCAAAAACTGCGTGAACTTGCAAAAACTGTTTGCAGCTTTTGATTGATGTTCACATAGTGTAATTACGTCACTTCCTAACATTCCCATGACAACAGGGGACATGGCTGCGCATGTGTGAAGTAAATGCAACATTTTTCATTTTTCAGCTAAGATATGACTTTTTGGGATTATGAAATCATGCAAGCCCCACATATTTTGCGAGCAGAAATCTGCAATTTATGCGGCGAAAGTGTGGCGTATTTAAAAAAATGCGTCCCATGCATAAATATGCGGACTTTGGCTGATTATGCATTGAATCATGCAATCGCATCGTTTTTCTGAAGGTACGGTCTAATTCATCTGCCATGCACTTAGCGGCATTTAGCAGATTCTAATAACAAAGTGGTATTTCTCAATGACGTGAGGCTGGGATTAAGCCGAATGATAGCAAATTTGATGAATGTATGATACGTGCCGAGAGCATTTGGTCAATATCAGAGGTAGCATTTAGGGACTTTTGCATCTGAGTTTCTTGTATATTTAGCTAAGCAAATATTGGTTAGCTGTTGCTTCATTCATTTACAATGCAGTCAACTTTATATACAACCTCTGTGATATTTACAGTATTATTAAGAAACACGTTTGCACTCTAACACAAGCATTGCTTTTACCTTTCGCAGTAACATATCTCCTATTTCTGCACTCTGGAAAGTCCCTTGAATTATATTTAGCACTTGTTTCATTATTTCCATGCTTCTTGCATCTGAATTGTTTTTTCATTTTACACTTCTAATAGTTTTTGTCCCTTGACTACACAACAGATGATTTTCTGTCCTAGCTGTGCACAAGTAATTACTGCTCTGAACATCTCTTAAGTCAAGAGCCAGTACTGCTTAGAGATCAATTCTCAACATCTTTTAGGACGCGACACCTTTGAGGTTGTTATAAAAATTACATGCTTGGGGAAAAATGGACTGTGGAGAATTTGTCCGTCAGCACTCATCTGGCTCAGGACAGATGATGAGATGAGGTATGATAACACAGCTGTAACGTTACACGCTCGTGATGTCTGCAGTTTAGAGCATCTGTCCATCAGCCGCTGTTACCATGCCAACAGCAACCTCCGACTGAATAGTCAATGCAACAGGAAGATTTTGTCTATAGTTTTTATACATACCATAACTAATTCTTATAGATAATCAATTTAATAAATAAATACGGACAGAGGGCATTTGTGGCATTTGCTACCCGTAAGGTCCTAATATGTACCAGATATATACCTGTGAGGTACCAGTGTGTATCTGTGACTAATATGCTATCTTTAGGTACTTTTAGGAAGTGTATCTCGCTATTGACAGCTTTTATACCTTTTTCTGCACGTGTATAGTAAGTAACAGATAGAAAGTGGTCAGTTGGATGCAACTTGATGCCACACCGGAAGGGAAGAGTGGAGACGTAATTTACAGATAAGATCAACCAGCCAGTGAAGATTAAATGGCAACACAATAAGTGGTTTTAAAGATTACAAAGGAAACAAATGGAGACATTTCGCAATCTGCTTGTAACTGATATTTTAGGGTTCAAAGAATGTTGTTTTGCATATGCAGACTTTATGCAGCATTAACTCTGATCCTCACCGTAGATTATTCATGCCCACTTACACAACAAGAGTTTGTTTTTACTATTATAATAGATAGGTAGTATATATTGTGTCATGAACGTTCAAGGACAAAACCCAGATGCAGGTGGCGGATGAACACGAAGACTTTTAGTGAACACTAAACAAGAAAACAAAGACCCACGAGGCGGCAAAACAATCTTATAAACAAATCACCAAACAGACTAACTTGACAAAAAGACTTCACAATAAACTTGACTTAAACTTAATGAATTCCAAAATGAACGAGCAAAGGACAGCAAACACAATGGCATTAAATAAGGGAGCAAATCAAGAGGGCATGAATCAAAGAATAATATAATAATTAATGAGGGGGCGGAGTCAGGAGAAGAGACAGAAAGCACATGGCCTGAATAAACAAAGCCACTGCTTTTACACAAACTATAGGACTGCCATCATCCTGTCACTAAAGGGGGTCTCACACCGGCCTCGCAGCTCAGCGTCGCGCAGCTCAGCGTCGGGGGGTAACGTAAACCAGGAATTGCACATTAAATAGCGCAAATAGTGTTAATTGTTAATGATTTGGGACAAATATGATGTTATTTAATGTTAAACTATATGAGTGCCGCTCTGTGGCGCGACAGGGATTTGAGAAACTTCCTGAGTCGTAGCTGGGGGCGCGGACAGGCGCCACCTGTCGGCGCCAGTGTGCGTATACTCATAGAAAGCAATGTGTTTGAGTTTTTTAGAACGGCGCGGCGCTGAGCTACGCGTCCTGTGTGCGACCCCCTGAAGGCCTTGTCAACACGGACACGGGTATTTTTATAACCGTGACTTTCTTTACACGGTTCGGCCGTTAGGGAATCGCAGTATGACGTCACTGAAACCGAACATTTTGGAAAAACCCCGCCAGTGTGAGTATTTTAAGAAATGCCGGTTGCGGTGCTGTCATGTAGACAATAAAACCAGGGTTTTTGCCTTGCGACATCATTTTTTTAAGGGGTTGTGCACACCAAAACTTTTAAACGCGGCTGGAGGACACCAAATGCCAGCTGTTTTTTCAGCCGAGTGCTTTTTAGCTGTGATACTTGAGCTGTGAGCCGTTTTGGTTGTTGAATTCATTGAAATCCCTTGAAAACATGCACCCCCCCTTAGGCTTCTGATTGGCCAAGGTGGCTTTACGATTTGAGTTACATCATCGCCTGCTGGTGTGGCATGCTCTTGAAAGTGTGTGATCATGTGTTTTTGCGTGTTCATGCAGGTGGAGATTTCTTTTAAATCGAGCATGTGTGGAGGGATTTTTTTAAACGACAGGAGGAAAAACTCTGGTTATAAAAATACTCGTGTCCGTGTGGACTAGGCCTAAGACTTGACCCGAGGACAGGACCATGACATATTGTACCACAATAAGAAACCTGCGTTGAAATTTCTCTTTTCTCAAACAAGAATATTTTATTTCCTCCTAAATCTGAGTTATATCACCTGAATGCCTGTAAATAGGCTCATCCGCTGTAGATTACAACATCAAGTGAGCACACACTCCTCCGCTGGTACACAAGTGTGTGCTTGCCATTGTTTAATTAACACCATCTACCATGCAATTACACGAGCAGCAACACTGGAAACCCTGCGTTTCATCTGACCAGGATCAAAACAATAAAATAGAGACGCAACTATTTTCTGACTCTATAAGTATAACATTGAATCACAATATTATTGCCCTACGCCCACAGAAAATAACATGTGGTTAAATACATCTTAAAATACATCTTATAAACATAACCACTGATGCTATTTGGATTACTTTGAAACATTGCTAAAAGTAATGTGTTGATTTCCCAGCATGCACCTTGTCCACAGCTTACACACAGTATCTATAGAGTAAATTAATCAATCAATGTTAAGTTAAAGGTCATCTAATATGGCAATTTGATGTAATTTAATATTAGTCTCAGGTGTTCCCAAAATGTGCCTGTAGAGTTTCAGGTCCAAATACCATATAGGTAATTTATTATACAATGTTGAAAGGACCAGTTTTGGGTGTACATGAAAAAGTGCAGTTTTTATGTGTGTCTCTTTAAATGCAAATTAGCTGCTGCTTTACTCCCCATTTACTGTTATTTATAACAAAAATATTATATTTTTCAGTGGCGGCTTGTGCTTGCTCATCCGAGGGGCACAAATTTATAATATGTGTTCGGAGTGTCATGTGTGTTGCTCGTGTTTTCAAAATAAGTGTTTGTTACGTCATGTGAACCATGTTCATCACGTGTTTTGTCAAAATAAGTGCCTGCTGCACACGCGTCAAAACAGTTATTGATAAAAGAGACACTCACGTTCACAAAATACACGCTAGACACTCCATTAACTCTTTCACCGCCAGCATTTTTAAAAAAGTTGCCAGCCAGCGCCAGCGATTTTCACAAAAGTTTAATGCCTTCCAGAAAATGTTCTTCTTCAAATATATAAACATACAATATACCAAATGAAAGAACAGACCCTCTGCTTTCAAACAAACAAAAAAAACGTTTCATCCTATCTTCAGTAGTTCTTTTGTAATCAGCTTTTGAATATGGGTGGATTTCTGCAAAAACACCACATTTTGAGCAAAAAGACTTTTCATGGAGATCCCATTCAGAGCGATCTTTAAAACAGACACGGACATGCAGCAGCTTGCCAGAGGGCAATACTTCCGGTTTTAAAAAGTTGCGATAATAGCGGTATTGCGGAAAGACGGAAATACTGGTCATTGGCGGGGAAGCGTTTTCTCTTGATTGACGAGATATCTCCTCAATGGCGGGGAAAGAGTTAACAAATAACTCTGATTACGCATGAGATTATGCGAGTATCTGGCAATGCGAGCGTCTTTTTCAATCATAAACCCTTTAGACGTGTCTGCAGCAGGCACCTATTGACAAGACATGTGATGCACATAGGTTCACAAGACGCGCCGAACATATATTTTTAAATTAAGAACCACACACATGACGGACTACATACATGTTGTGACGAACTTTGCATCGAGCGCCCTCGAAAAAAAGAAGTCACGCGGCCGCCTTTGCATGTAATAACATGTACTAACACACACTCACACACATTAAAGGATGTGTAAAATCATGAATCTGAAAATAGGTGGTCTTTAAAATAGAAATTATGACCTTACTGTGGTCTTTGGACGGTTGTGGGCGGGGCCTGCACAATGTGACATCAGTTTGCTAAGAGAACACCAACAGCTTGTCCAATGAGACTGTTAAGGTTTTACAGGGATTTCATAAAAAGGAGTGGGCATTTTTTCATTATTACAGGGTAGTTGGGTGATTCTCACGAAAACTTGGTTTTAAAAATGTCAAGCATGAAAATGTAAAAATTGCTTAAATTTACTTTTTTCCCACCAGACATTGAAAAACAAAGTCTGGAGTAAATGGGAACATTAATTTAAAAACTTTTACTTATCATTTAACACTTTTGGTAACATAATTAAAAAAATTAGTCCTAAAAAATCTCATTACCGCAACAGTCAGAAAACATCAACACTGACATATTTTCAAAATGACATGACAAACATGAAAGAATATAATTTGGAGATTCTGCACATGCATTTAAAGTCAAAGTATTATGCTTCTATTAATTAAATTAACATTTAATAAGCATCTGTTGCGGTAATGATAATCAAAATGTCGTGTAAGCATTCTGACAAGACAATATTTCAAATTAACTGTAAAAAAAATGATTTTACCTGGTAGCCATCTTGAAGTAACTGGTCCATGTGCTTGGTCACTCAAAATCAAACTTTATTAAAATTCTGTATGTGTGCTTAAACTGTTCTCAAAAAGTGTTGCGGAGGATGAGAACATCAGGCATGGACACATCATTTTCCTAATTTTTCTTCATTATTATTATACATGAATATACAGTAAATATTTTTTTCTGTCATCTAAAGTAGTCTAGCAAAACATCAATTTTTTTTCATAATATTTTTGTGTTAATTTGATTAAATTACAACATAACGCATGTTCAAACACAGCCGGACACACTGCGGTAATGAGAATTTCAGCAGAAAATGAGATAAAATTTACAATTATAAATTCTTATGTTGAAATCACACATTGTGCAAGGTAGAACACAGTATTGTGTTAATTCTGATGCTTTTTAATGTTACTATATTACACATTTTAAAGCTAAAATCATTAGTGCCGTGGTGTTTCAATGGTTTCGTGAGAATCACCCAGTTATGTTCACACAATTATGAACAAAAAGGTTTATATAAAAGTGAATTTTTGATATAGGTGACCTTTAAAATCCTGTTGTTATTATTATTATTATTTTTGTAAGCTACAAAACTTACTTTATACACATTGCCACGACATCTTAATCAAAAAAGTACCCATGGTTGAAAAAGCCCCTTTGCGCCACTTACCGGGAGCGCCCTTCTCCACCATCACTCTTAAACCAATAAAGAAATCTGCAATCTAAAACATGCAACCCACAAAGGCACGTCAATAAATATTAAGCATGAGCAAACATACTGAAGGCGATGGCTAGAAAACCAACCCCGCCCCCATCAATCTAAATCCGCCATCAGTCGTGTGAAACAACGCTCGAAAACAAAACAAGGAAGCAGATGAGATTTAGTTTAGTTTAGCTGAGCATAACAGATTCTACAAAGCGTGTGGCGGTTGCTCATCATCCACCTCATCTGTCACACCTGCATCTGTCAAAATGACAGCCCTTCATTCTTTTCACATGTTGAAAAGAGAAAATAGCACGCTATACAAGTGACAGTGATGAACAGCAGTCTTTCACAACTGACATCATCTCTCCCTGCTTCAGATCAAAGATTCTCCGCCGGCGCACTTTTGATGGAGGACACCGCCGTGACTTAAACTTGACATGTTCTTGTTAATACAAAAGACGTGAGATGGCCTGTCCTACCATTTAACGTCGAAGACGGTCCGATGAGAGCATAAATATATTTTTATCACTGGGACATCTGAGAAAGGACATATATTTAAATATCCTTAAGCATATTTCCACTATTGGGAAATTAAAAGATTGGGAAATGAAAAGCAGGGCTAATACTGATTTCTGGGGCACGGAGGAGAAGAATTAAAAGTAACAGTGTAGTCATTTATTTAGTAAAATACAGATTTAATAGTATAGGAGAATAATCTAAGCCAACTTTGTCACAATTTTGGTTTGTATTATAAGAATGCAATTACTAATATTGTGTTACTGTTTGTCTTTTATACACGACCTGTTATTTCTCTCCATTGTCTTTAAAGCTCATATAACACACACATCACATGTTTCTGCTAATTTCATGTTAAACTTGAGTACCTATAGAGTAATATTACATCCTTCATATATCCAAAGCAACATGATCTCACGGCAAGTCGTGTTATAGTCACGCAAAATTGTATTAATTTATTCATGTTCATGGCACGAAATTCAGCTTTTTTTGTGTCTTGAGCACGAATGTCTTTTTTTCGTGACACATTTCTATAAATAGTTTCTCGTGTTGTTTTCTTTTTTTTTCTATTTTTAAATCGTTGTTTGGGGTTGGGGTTAGATTTGGGGTTTGTGTTAGGATGTACTTTTATGTATTGGTTCTACATGTTTTTCTTCCATTTTTAAAACTTGCCTGGAGTTGGGGTTCGGTTTAAGATGTCTAAAAATGTAACAGAAAGTGATTAACCCCAACCCCAAGTGGCAATGGTACGAAAATAGGAAAAAAAATAGAAAAAAAGAAAGTCGTGCCACAGACACGAGAAACTATTTATAGAAATTTATAGAAAGACATTTGCGCTCAAGGCACGAAAAAAAGCCGAATTTTGTGCCATGGACACAAATAAATTAATAAAAATGTGCGTGACTTTAACACCACTTACCGTGAGATCAGTCTGATCCAAAGAGTCTTTAGTTTTATCAGATAAATAAAAGCTTTACCGATCCTTTCCGAATAAACCTGAGCTCCTGGAGGAGTCACGAGCAAGCAACACACACAAAATATTATCCCACTATCTCTGGATAACTTATGATTCACTACATGTTCGTGTCGTTTACATTATATGCACTTACGCGACGATTGCCAACAAAAGACAGACATTTTGATGCAGTTTTATTATATGCACACTGCAAAAAATGACTGTCTTACTTTGTATTTTTGTCTTGTGTTCAGTAAAAATATAAAAATTCTTAAATTAAGATGTATTTTCTTGATGAGCAAAATGACCTAGGAAAATATAAGCCTAGTTTTTATACAAAAAATATAAAATTTAAGCGAGTTTGTGCTTAAAACAAACAAAATTATCTGACAATGGAATAAGAAGTGTTTATGAAAAAGTAAGAACATTTTTTTTATTCCATTGGCAGATTTTTTTGCTTGTTTTAAGGACTTATTTACTTAAAGTTGACATTTTTTCACTAAAAATTAGACTTATTTTCCTAGGTCATTTTGCTCATCAATAAAATACATCTTAATTTAAGAATTTCTAGATATTTTTACTGAAAACAAGAAAAAAATTCTAAGTAAGTCATTTTTTGCAGTGTGCCTGCAACTAATGACCCGGTTGGGACCGCCCCTTTAAAAAAAAATCCATTGTTAAACAAACACACACACACAACTCGGCTGCTACCCCGGATAAACAACCTATATCCATTGTTTCCATAATGCTGGGTTCTTTGGAAGTTGAACAAGCTTAAATTTCCCTCACAAACAACAACACACTTCTATAGTGACATTCATTTTGTCTCAGCTCTTGGTTAATGTGTGTGTGTGTGTGTGTGTGTTTGTGTGTGTATGTCCGCTATTCCAGTTAAAGTGCCCATATGGACCTCTACTTCCAGGACTCGTTACACAACTGATTCAGAAGTCGAAATAAAACTTTCTAAAACTTACAGGAAAGAGGATGAGTGTTTGGCCCAAAAATACTCCAATACTTCCAACTGCTTTTCTGAACATTTGCCTATGTTTAGCATGAGGAATCCAACTCCTAAACTGTGTTAATAAGTCAAAATGCATGATAATTTTAGACCCCCCCACTAATGATGTATTGTACTTACCTTATATTGTATGTATCAGGATGCAGAAGTTATGATTGCTTCGAGTGATGACATTTTGGGAATTCTTGTAAAAAGAAACTTCTCATTCATTTCATATGAGTTCTGGACATCTGAAGCATTCGCTTCATTCGATTCAATTCAAATGTGTTTATATATAGCACTTTTTACAATGTTGCTACACAACAGGAAAAACATAAACACAGAAGAATAGGGAAAACACAACATGGAAAAAGAAAACACTGAAGAAATATGACTGTAATCCGATGCACGTTCACGAGAGAATGCGTTTCCAGCATAAAGTCTCTCTCGTCTCACCTCTACTACTTTTGTATTGTATTACATCATACACTGGAAACGCACACTCTCGTGAACACGTGTTGGTCGTTAGTTACTGGAAGCTAGTTATTTTTTTGTAAAGTTTTAAATAATGATATTTTTCTATCACAAAAAGCATCAAATTTAAATGACTAAACATAAATTAATAAAGAAGGAAAACGTATTTGGTACAAGTTGGTATTTTTTTTTTGTATTTTGGTAAAAGTTGGTACTAGCAAATTGATAAATGGTTCCTACCGATTGATGCATCTAAAAAAAATGTGAAATTTTTTGAGGAATGGCATCTAATTAAAGAAAACAAATAAATATTTACGGTACAATGCAATAATCCACAATAATAAATTAACATAGATAATAAAAACAAATAATAATAATAATCTAAACTAAAATATTAAATGCAGAGGGCATTTCGCAGTGGGACGACTCCTAACTAAATACGGAAAATAATATTTCATTATGCACAAATTATTAAAACATTTAAAAAGTCTTTGAACAATTATGAATAATAATATTAAAAATATTAGTGCACATCGGCTGAAAATAATTAGCCTAAACAAGCTTCTGCTAAAAATTCGAGTCCTTCTATTGGTGACATTTCAGCAGTTGATAAACGGATAGCGACTCGTAAGTAGCACTTAAAACCCAACTGCGAGCAAACGTTATACGTGCATCTTTGGGATACGCACGTATATGAACAACGAATGTTCGTAAAGTAGCTCGTAAAAAGCGCTCTTAAGTGCTAAGTTCAATCGTTATCGGGAAACCGAGCCCAGGACTGTTTTGGTGGCAAAAGGGGACCTACACAATATTAGGCAGGTGGTCATGATTGTTGTACATCAAGGATGGCTCGAGGGTGAGTAAATAATGGGGTCATTTTCATTTTAGGCTGAACTATCCCTTTAAAGAGTAACTAAACCCTAATCCAACTTTTTTATTTAATGATCTGTAAGAATGATGGTTTATTAGTGCTGTTCATTGATTTTAGTAGTTTTTTGACATTTGGATATAAAGTGTTTCAATACTATAATATATGGTGTAAAAACGTCTGAGTGCTGCCCTCTTCAGGTTGAACGGTTGCTACTGCAGTTGAATTTTCCTATTGGATGTTGGGTCCAAAAAATACCTCGTGACGTAAGCAGGTTTAAGCTCACCACGCCCTTGTTACACACACTTGGTACTTAGTTTGGAGCTTAGTTTGTCCCCTATTATCTCTGTTGGGATCTGCCCACTTTTCTTCCATTTTTCAAATATTGCCAGTGGGTGGAGTCTCGCTCTGACCAGGGGTTTAGTTACGCTTTAATAGACCCCTTCAAGGTTTGTAAACATTGAATGACTATCGGGTGCGCGCGCAGCATGGGGTCAAACTGTTCATACGGGCTTTATAATTTAATCTAACAGGGCTGAAAAATGATGACTTACCTGAAATGAAGTGAGCACTACAAACACAAGCCTCTTTGATCTGTGCATTGTCCCAGTCTGCACGTTAATTGCTTGCAGACGCAGATGTTGTATTTTTTTGTTTTTGAGATTCTGCATGAATCGCGAAAACTTAACGGAAGACCTGGTGCGATTTTCACAGCCTACGACGTAAGTAGGCATTTTGACGATACCGAATAATACGCAACTCAATCTGCTGTAATGACTTTTCTGACCCTGACATGCGCAGTGGGAACCGCCTGTGACGTGAACCGTGAAGGGGTCTATTGACATGTGCTTATGCTGAGTCGCTGTCCGTGGTGCTGAACACCCGACTTAGTGTAACCAACCCATTCTCTTTAAATGCATATGAATAACACGCAGTGTGAAAAATTGTGCAATAAATGTGAATTCATAAATTCCAATTTGGCGTGCATAAGATACGCCAGTTCTTCCCATTCACTTAGTAGTTTAACTAATCTTTTCATGTTGTTTTAAGGATTGGTTTGTCTTTTTCTTCTGTTTGTTAAACCATTTTTGCTTTGGTTTGGGGAAAGATTTGGGACTTGCTCTAACCCCAAACCCAAGCAACAATGGTAAAAAACAGAAAAACGATACAAAAAGATGCACCAAATTAAGTGAACACCAAGGACTGCCATAGCATATGCACGTAAAATTGGAATTGGGCATATTTATTGCGCAACAATGATTTTTATAAACATACAGTCTTGTACATTTAATTAACGTAAATATTTATTCTTATATATGGTATGGACTTATTGTTGTTGTTGTTTTTTTTTAGACTTCCACTCTTAATGGACTATGATTCATAGTTATTCCGTGTATAGTGTGTTATTTATTAACGTATGATGTTTTTTATGTAGTTTGTATTGTTTGCGAAACTCTATGTGGCTCTGTGAATTGCCCCCTTGGGGATAAATAAAGTGTTTGAAACTTGAAACAACTTTTACACTGCGTGCTATTTATACGCATTTCATGAGAATTGGCTGGTGTAACGTTTATCTTTGTACTTGTTTTTTGGCAAAAAATGATAGTTTACTCATCCTCATGCCATCCCAGATGTACAGTTCTGTGCAAAAGTCTTAAGCCGCCTTTCCACGGCACACGACAAACGACGGCCGATGAACCGGAAGTCATTCATTTCCTATGGAGAGTCGCAAAGGGGTTGCGTGAGGTGCCGACCATCTGCGGATGCCTAAATATCGGATCCGTTTTGAGGTTGGATCCTTTAAAAAATTTGAACTTGTGCGACTAAACTGCATGCGATATGCCGACCGGAAGTTATGTATATCATTGTATTCCCATCACAAACTCTGTGTGAGGTGAAAATTATTAATCATTTTGGTTTAACTTTATTAGTAACACTTGAATCCTTAAAAAACCCTTTTGATTAATGATAAGTAATACATTATTAATTTAATTTGTGTACGTTATTATTTTAATCTTGTCTTTATATGTTCTCTCCAAAAAATATTGCAATCTTTGTCAGCATGTATGCATAGCTGTTTATTGTTTCATTCATTTGCGTTCATTAATTTATTCCAATACGGTAAATATATAAGAATGAAGCCTCTTGCGCTGGAATGAGCTTCCCTCCCATTACGATTAAACTGAAACTTTTTTACGACTGCCACTAGGGGGAGAAGTCCGACTGTCGTTGCCGTATGTCGTGTGCAGTGGAAAGGCGGCTTTAGGCCACCACCACCAGACTTGTTGTTTTAGAGGTTTTAATGTCCATCCATATTTATTTTTCAATCAATTTTATTAAGATACAAACAGAAAATACAGGAAAATTAAAAAAAAATAATAATAATTACATATTCAGGACTAAATGTCTTCTTTAGGCATCGTCGGTGTTTAGTGTGACCTCTCTAAACACATCTTGAGCGTTTTTAAGCAGAATGAAGTAAAAAGATTAATTTCTTTAAATTAGAAATTATGATTTTATTTAGGTTTAGGAGATCCTGCAGTTTCCTGCTATTGCTCAAGTGAAAAGGGAGTTTACCCTAAAAACTTGACACATCAGTTTACATTTTTATACAGTTTTTAATACTATATACACACTTTCTGGATGTATTCTATTAAAGATACTGAGAAACAATTATATATGATCAATATAACATTGCAAAAACAACAAATCTAATTCTGGCCTGGTGGCCTAAGACTTTTGTACAGTACTGTGTATGACTTTCTTTCTTCAGTTGAACACATACAAATAATTTTAATTGCTGTCGTTATCTTCTTATATGGGAACCAAAAAGTGCTTAAAAAGCACTTACATTCATTATTAAAGTAATCCAAAGTACTCCAGTGGTTGAATAAATGTCTTCTGAAACTGATAAGATGTGTGTGTGAGAACATGATTAATATTTTCAGCTAATTTAGCTAAACTGAAACTAAAACAAAAACTTTTATTTTATGGGTGAACTACTCCTTAAAACTTGCATAGCGCATGAATGCAAGAACACCTGAGTGTGACATCTTGTTCTTTTGTCTTTGGATGTCGGCTCTTTTGTATGTTTGGGTAGTATTCACAGGAGACTCCAGTGCTTTAATTTAACAATGAGGAAGTCTCTCTCTCTGCACTTCATTAGTTTGGACTTTTCTTTGTTCCCTTAATACTTGGCAGAGTTAATACTTTCTTCTTTTGTAATCTTAATTTGTCACCGGTGAAACCTGACCAAAATGAAAGACGACTCTGGAGAATTCATGTCAAAGGAATACTACAGTTCTACTTGTGAAAAGTCACTATGATATAACAACTGTGTTTAAATAAATCTGTAAAAAACAATTGAGTGTTACAATTGTTCCTGCTCTCCCTTATACCAACCCAACCATCTGCGACTTTAAGGGTGTGAAGGCAACACACTCAATTTAGCACCTATGGATCATCTAAAAAAATGACTGTGTGACAAACTATGGATCAATTATAATATTTTTTTTGAACCATTATAGCTTGCGCAATAAAACAAAAAGTGTTTATTTTTCCTTCTGGCACCTCGTTCTCACTATTTATGGAAATAAAGTGCAGATTTAAAGATCACACGTCTTTCATGCAGTCTTGGCTGATGTGCTAATTTCAAAGACGTCTGAGCTTATCTAAGCTTCTTTATCATCAGATGCTGAATAGATTCGGTCAATAACACCAAAGCTACTAAATCCTCAGGAGTTTGTCTATGGCAGACTGAAGCCATCTTTAGAAAAGACGTTAGCGTTTGATTTGGAAAGCATTGAGATGACCCATCCACACGCTAACCCTTGATGTTTCTGTAGCTCCACTGGTAGAGCACTGCATTAGCAGTGTAAAGGTCAGAGATTTGATTCCCAAGGTGCACATACTGATAAAATGTATCTTGATGCTCTGTAGCCTATGTCGCTTTGAATAAAAGCATCTGACAAATGCATAAATCTTGATAGAGCATGTAGTGAGCACTGCTTAAAGTACTATGCTTGGGCATATAAAGTCTACAATTATACTGTAAAAAGGAAAAGTTAGATTGGGGCAGTCGTAGCCCTCATGGTGAGTGAGTCGGGCATTGTCGGTTCAAGTCTCACGGCTGGCAGGTTGCAACGATGGTGCCCTTGAAAAGGCACCTTAACCCTATTGCTCCCTGGGTGCTGGGAAAGCTGCCCACTGCTCCGGGTGTGCATGTGTTCACTACTCACTTGGATGGGTTAAATGCAGAGGTCTAATTTTGAGTATGCGTTGCATACTTGACAAGTGTGTCACTTTTACTTTCAACTTAAAAATACTTCAATTTTTAGGCATTGCCAATTAAAGTAATTTTTTAAGTTTATCCAACTTTTACTTTTTACTGTGTATAGTGCATGCATGACACAAAATAAACCTTGTGGCATTTTAACTTATTCAACCTGTTTATTTCGAAGAGGTCGAAGTGCTCCAAACTACCCGTGGGTTCACACCAGCCGCGTTTGAGGCGTCAAATTCGCGTCTACCACGTCTAGTTTGCTGCTTGAACATTTTGAGTTAACTCGCTTCATTCGCACGTAAAATTCTAGTCATCGAGACATTCACGCGGAAATTCACGTCATGGGAGGGGCTTCTGCGACTCCGCTCGCATCCTGTAATCACGTCACTACTAGAGCAAGCCTATAATTGGTTAACGCGGCACGTTTTTCCGCCAAAAGTTTTTTCAACTCCCGCACACGGCAATGCTCAATTCGCGCGAAGTAGACATTGAAAACAGTAACATTGAAATACTACAGTTCAGCGTTTGAGGCGTCAAAATCGCGTCTACCACCTCTAGTTTGCCGCTTTAACATTTTGAGTTAACTCGCTTCATTCGCGCGTAAAATTCTAGTCATCGAGACATTCACGTGGAAATTCAGGTCATGGGAGGGGCTTCTGCGACTCCGCACGCATACTGTAATCACGTCACTACTAGAGCAAGCCTATAATTGGTTAACGCGGCACGTTTTTCCGCCAAAAGTTTTTTCAACTCCCGCACACGGCAATGCTCAATTCGCGCGAAGTAGACATTGAAAACAGTAACATTGAAATACTACAGTTCAGCGTTTGAGGCGTCAAAATCGCGTCTACCACCTCTAGTTTGCCGCTTTAACATTTTGAGTTTACTCGCTTCATTCGCACGTAAAATTCTAGTCATCGAGACATTCACGTGGAAATTCACGTCATGGGAGGGGCTTCTGCGACTCCGCACGCATACTGTAATCACGTCACTACTAGAGCAAGCCTATAATTGGTTAACGCGGGACGTTTTTCCGCCAAAGTTCAAATTTTTCAACTCCCGCACACGGCAACGCTCAATTTGCGCGAAGTAGACGTGCGGAACGCCTCATTCGTGCCACGAGACCTCCAGACGTAAGTCAACATCTTCACATTGACTTAACATTGAAATACTACAGTTCAGCGTTTGAGGCGTCAAATTTGTGTCTACCACGTCTAGTTTGCCACTTGAACATTTTGATTTAACTCACTTCATTTGTGCATGAAATTCTAGTCATCGAGACATTCACGTGGAAATTCACGTCATGGGAGGGGCTTCTGCGACTCCGCACGCATACTGTAATCACGTCACTACTAGAGCAAGCCTATAATTGGTTAACGCGGGACGTTTTTCCGCCAAAGTTCAAATTTTTCAACTCCCGCACACGGCAACGCTCAATTTGCGCGAAGTAGACGCGCGGAATGCCTCATTCGTGCCACGAGACCTCCAGACGTAAGTCAACATCTTCACATTGACTTAACATTGAAATACTACAGTTCAGCGTTTGAGGCGTCAAATTTGCGTCTACCACGTCTAGTTTGCCACTTGAACATTTTGATTTAACTCACTTCATTTGTGCATGAAATTCTAGTCATCGAGACATTCACGCGGAAATTCACGTCATGGGAGGGCCTTCTGCGACTCTGCTCGCATCCTGTAATCACGTCACTAATAGAGCAAGCCTATAATTGGTTAACGCGGCACGTTTTTCTGCCAAAGTTCAAATTTTTCAACTCCCGCACACGACAACGCTCAATTCGCGCGAAGTAGATGCGCGAAATGCCTCATTCGTGCCACGAGACCTCCAGACGTGACTCAACATCTTCACATTGACTTAACATTGAAATACTACAGTTCAGCGTTTGAGGTGTCAAATTTGCATCTACCACGTCTAGTTTACCGCTTGAACATTTTGAGTTAACTCGCTTCATTCGTGCATGAAATTCTAGTCATCGAGACATTCACACAGAAATTCGCATCATGGGAGGGGCTTCTGCGACTTCGCTCACATCTTGTAATCACGTTACTACTAGAGCAAAGGTCCTGATTGGTTAACAAGGTGCGTTTTTCGGCCAAAGTTCAAATTTTTCAACTCGCGCAAACAGCAACGCTCAATTTGTGCGACTAGAAGCGCTAAATGCCTTATTCGTGCCACAAGAACTCCCGACGTCTTCACATTGACTTAACATTGAAATCACTCGCGCTTGACGCCTCCACCGCAGCTGGTGTGAACGCAGAATTAGTGCTCCGCTTAGTTCATCCGCTTAAAAAATAGCCACATTTTATTTTGTGCCACCATACTTACTCTTTTAACTACTCATGTAACAGTCATAAAATAGGGAAAGCATGGAAGTGTTTGGTGGCTTCTAAATTCATCCCTGTTTGGATCCTAAGGAATGAATGGGGCTAGGCTAAATGCTAACACATTCACGACGCACTGTACAAAGATTAAGTGCACGCATTGAATAAAGATAGGTATGTATTAATTTGTCTAAGTTGAGGTAAGAACATAGTAAAATATTGAAAAACGTTGGTGTTTTCCTTTAAGTTCACACACACATATGGCCTACGCAAAGCAGGTGTAGATTGTCAAATAAACTATTTACTGGAAATGCAAAGAGTCCATATATATTTTCTCTGGATTTTAACATTATTTCTATTGTTATTGTATAAATTAATGCTATTCTTAATGTCCAAATACGTTTTGTCATAACAGTGTGTTTATATGTATTTCTATACAGATGGGGTCTAAAGATTTGGGAACTGAAGATTGTTACATATCAATTTAAGGGCACTGACAGAAAAGGACACAGTTAACAGTGCAGGATTTTAATTATTGCAATCACTGAACTAGAACATTCACAGGTCCAGGATACAGTAGACTGATAGACATTGATTTATTTTAGGCTCTTTATATATTAACCTGAAAGCCTGGGTGAATAACTCACTAAAGTTAAAGGTGTTGACTAAAGGTGTTAACATCATTCACTTATAATGCCTGGCGTTCTGTGTATCGAACATTTAATGTTGTGATTGCAAGAAAACAAAGTAGCTTCAGTATACGGTAATATGAGAGAGAATAGAAAGAGAATAATAATAAGAGAAAGAGAGAGAGAGAGAGAGAGAGAGAGAGAGAGAGAGAGAGAGAGAGACTATTACTGCTTACAAATCAGCAAAATATATACATTTTAGGTCCTAAACCCCTTCACACATTTACATTTGGACACAAAAGTTACATAACTCAAATCTTGTTTTGTCACACGTATGAAGGTTTTCGATTCAGTGTTTCTACACTTAAAAATGAATGAAAAGCATGCAAAGCTGCTGACGGTTAATTAAGATTTGATGGATGAACTGGCGCCTCTGTTGGACTCGATTATGAAATAACATCATGCCAAATGTAATAAAATTTTCTGGTGTTATGGAAGTCGCCCTCATATTTACTTCAGTCACTATGAATGTGGTTACAAGTGTTAGGTACAATAAGAACTAAAAAGGGACAATTGAAAGGTGACACCTATTAGCGTATACTGTGACTGTATCCATACTGGCTGTGTGTATGCAGCATGTAAGATTGTATTTAAAGGGATAGTTCAACGATTATCCCTTACAGCAACAAATATATTTTAAATATATTTCAGAATATACAAAAAATGGCCAAAAAACATAAATGGCTGAAATATATTTTGGAATATGTTTACAAAAATATATTTTTCCCCAATATTTATTTTTTTGCAATTTTTTGTTGTATATTATTTTATATATTTTAAAAGTAAATAAATTGTAAAGCATTCAAAAAATATATTTAGAGATTCATATATTTCAAGCAATGAAATATATTTACATTGTATTTGAAAAAAAACTTTGTTTATGTTACGAACCTGTTCACATAACAGTTTTAAAGGGGCCAAGGCACAAGACTTTTTTAAGATGTAAAATAAATCTTTGGTGTCACTAGAGCACATATGTGAAGTTTTAGCTCAAAATCCCATATAGATAATTTATTATAACATGTTAAAATTGACACTTTGTTGGTGTGTGCAAAAAATTTGCCGTTTTGGGTGTGTCCTTTAAAATGCAAATGAGCGGATGAAGTGCAAACACTGATCACAATGATGGTGGTTTGTTGCAATTGAAACTCAATTGTGCTGTGAATTATTTTTTCTCTATCTTTTTCTCTGCAATAAATGGCAGTGCTGTGATTGGATAGTGCAGATTAAAGGGGCGGTATTATTCTAATAAGAGCTCTTTATGACATCATAAAGAGGGACTAATTTCAACGACCTATTTTTTCATGTGCTTGTAGAGAATGGTTTATCAAAACTAAGTTACTGGGTTGATCGAAGCACTGGGGACCCAATTATAGCACTTAAACATGGAAAAAGTCTAATTTTCATGCCATGGCCCCTTTAAAAAGGTTCAAATTAAATATATTTTCAACTTCAAAAATATACTTTATAAAATTAACTTATTAGTATTTAGCATATATTTAAAATATATTTAGGCAAAAAATACATTTTTGCCATATGGGATGTAAAATTAGAAATGTATTTGCTTCCACTTTAAATGCATTTTGAAATATATGTTGATATATAAATGTTAAAACTAAATATATATATTCAATTGAGCATTACGTTCTACAAAATGTATTTAGCATATATATATATATATATATATATATATATATATATATATATATATATATATAAATATATATATATATATTTATATATATATATATATATATATATATATATATATATATATATATATATATATATATATTTATATATATATATATATATTTATTTATTTATATATATATATATATATATATATATATATATATATATATATATATATATATTTATATATATATATATATATATATATATTTATTTATTTATTTATTTTTGGCCAGGGAAGTGTATTTTATTGGCGTAAGGGATGAGCCCCATTCACTTCCCTAGAAAAACAATATCATGGAAGTGAATGGGGCTTTGGTTAGGAACATTTCTCAAAATATCTTCCTTCATGTTCACCCAAACAAATGATGAGAACTGAAATTTTAATTTTTGGGTGAACTATCCCTTTAACTGTTCTTACTAAAATACTCAAAGTATTAAAAACTTTTAAAACGTTTCACGCAAAAGAGTACAGTACTCATAAAGTCCTCAGCTAGCCGCACATACAGTATACCAAACCCACATGATCTTCTTTAAATCCACCTGATATCCACAGGGACATGATCACAATGGGGCACGATGATTTCCATAAATCCCAGTGGTGGAATGTCAGCCGGTCGAAATCAACAGCTCACGACTGAATCATACAAGTCAGCTGTTCAGGAAAGATTCAAATACCCGAGTAGCAACATTTGGTTAGTTTTATAAAATACTTAATCAGCCTCCTAACACTGCTGCTTTAGGTTACAATGGATGTGCTACAGTTAAGTGCTTAAGGTCTGGTCCTTCCCAGTGGTGGCAGATGGGACAAGAGGTTTCACAGCTGGCCATGTTTACCAAGCAGTTACGTCCCTAATGACTCAATGAGAGACAAGCACGAAAAGACTAGCAAATGACGCTTTGTCTTTGGCGGAAAATTTGGGGGATGTTCAGTACATGGGCTGTAGGGTAAGACTGCAAAATTATCTTTCAAAATATTTCTTGATGGGAGAAATATGGCTAATGCTAAATGTGGTGCTTATAGTTTGAAAGAGCCAATTGACTTTCAATAGACACTGCAAAGCTTAATACAGCAAGTCCTGCCTTACATGTAATAAATACATGAGCTCATAACATATATCAAACATACATATTACACAGTTGCTTGCCACATGAGTACATATATAAGCGGGATAATATACAGCTGGCTGAATAAACCCCGGCTTTGTGCCTCATCGCCCTGCCAGGATTTGTTCTGCATAGTGTTTGTGTATTGCAGAAGAATATATATACGCTGAATCTAATATGATGTTTTGAATTGTTTGCTTTCATATTCAGTTTCCCAGTTTTCATCTCACCAATATAAACCCCCGTCACCCATTCAACAGCTACAGTAAACCACTTCAATACAGTGTGTTCAGCCTCCCTGTGCCCTCTACCTGCCTGTGCCTGCCTGTGTCTCTTGCTGGGCAGCACACACATATTAAAAATTTATGACGCCCATCCTGAGCAAGACACCATTATTTATTTACGGCCGCCGTTTCGTCCCAATCTCTTGATGGAATACAAATGAAATATGGCTATTTGTATTCCAGATTGCCTTCATTCCCCTAGATAAAACACATTTCAGTGTGTTATTTTTTTTAAAGCTGTGCAGTGTTTACAAACTCCGGGGTTGTTTTGAGGTTGATTTAACTGTGTAATGAGAGACGCAATTGCGTTAATGTATTCATAGGGCGAAATCGTTTTAGTTAAATCTGATTCGGCTCGATTATAGACCTAATATGATCCGAGAACAATCTGTTCGGAACTCACGGCAACAATCAATTTTCTACGAGCAATGAATTCAGGTATATTCAAGGTGATTTTAGGCTGCCAGGGCTCAGATGGAGATCAAGGTTGCAAACTTACGATTGCTGTGTGAAAAAGTTGTTGGGTAGATCTGAAGGAATCTCATCGCGGACTTCTGAGGAACCGCATTCAGAGCCTCGGGGCAAGATGCTGACCTTGAGTTTAGCCTGCTGGAAAATCCGCTTCCTTTACTTGTCAGATGCATTATATACGTATTAATTTTGCCAGAAAAACAAACAATCATTCGCTCCACATTTTTCTTGATTTTGACCTTAAGCCCTGACAAAATCACAAAGTCATACCCATTAGCTAGACAGAGGTGAAAATGATAGCCAAGGGGGAGAGAGATGTGATATCTACAGCGTTACGACCAGGAAACCAAACAAGAGACAGCCAATCATTCTTGTGTGGCTCTGTTGCCCACAAAACATATAGAGGCGCTAATTTAATTTCATGTTTCATTGGCTGCTGGTGCCATAGAGAGAAACGATAGGATGGCATCCCTACGGTTGAGGTTTAACTTTGCAGACTGAAGGTCCTGGAGTTTCGCATACACTTTTTAATATGCTGGGTTATTTTTAAGCCAGCGTTGGGTCAAAAAGAGACAAATCCAGCAACTGGGTTAAATTAACTCCGAAAATTTTCATATTTGACCCAACAATTTGGGTTGGAACAACCCAGTAAATATTAAATATAAACCCAATGGTTTGGATTTATCCATTTTTGACCCAATACTGGATTGAAAATATATCCCAAACGGCTCATGTGGACTAAACGCAACTTAAATCACATAGTTGTGATTCATGCTCACTGTCTCCCCTCTTCCTTAGCAAACCAATTTTTTTATTTTCGACAAGGTATTTGTTTTAGAGATCAGCCACTAGCCAGACCGATAAATAAATACAAACCGGAAAGTCCCTCTGTTTTAGGCGTGTAACCTGCGACAATGCATGTGCGTCCAATGAAACCATCTATATCAGTTCATGCTGGGTCTTGGGCTTCAAAAGATGCAATAAAATATCGAGGGATGCACTGATATGATTACAGTTTTATCAATACCGATACCGATTTAAACAAACAGCTATTGGTCGATACAGATACTGATAATAAATAATAATCATCAAATTATATTTACTGAACATGGATATTTTTAACATTCAACTGACCAACATAATAAGAGAGGCACAACGTAAGAACATTTTTTGGCGATTTTTTTAAGATTTGAGATTTTGAAAAAAGCCCAGACCTCAAAAATTATCCCGAAATGCTCTTACTTTGACTGCGTGGCTCCCGTGAATCTCTCATGTGATTAACTACATGATTTATATTTTTTCCCATCGCACATCCGACAAACTATAATTTGTACAGATTTAATTTGTTTCGAAAAGTATTTATTTTTTTAAATAATATATATTTTTAAATGCTGTATTATGCAACAGACATTAATAAATAATCGGTATCAGCCTTTTTATTCCGATCGTTTTAAATTCAACAAAAATCAGCTGATACATAGGCGGCCGATACATCGGTGCATTACTAAAAATATAAGTTTAATCCAATTCAGATACATTTTAATTGATTAACTCAGAGGGGGGAAATACTTAAACATATTTTCAACCCAGTGTTGGGTCAAAAAGGGATAAACACAACCATTGGATTAAATTAACCCAGAAAATGCCCAGCAAAGTTAAATTACATCCCAAAGGTTTGGGGTCGTCTCTTTTTGACCCAGTGCTGGATTGAAAATAACCAAGCATTTTTAAAGTATATAAATCAGTTCATAATGGATCTTGGGCTTTAGAAGAAGTGATGAAATATTTAGAGGGTATCAGTTAAATGAATATTCCATTTTCTTAAAAGAAAAATCCAGATAATTTACTCACCACCATGTCATCCAAAATGTTGATGTCTTTCTTTGTTCAGTCGAGAAGAAATTATGTTTTTTGAGGAAAACATTGCAGGATTTTTCTAATTTTAATGGACTTTAATAGACACCAACAATTAACACTTACTCAACACATAACAGTTTTTTTCAACAGAGTTTCAAAGGACTATAAACGATCCCAAACGAGGCGTAAGGGTCTAATCTAGAAAAACGATTGTCATTTTTTACAATAAAATTAACAAATATCTACTTTTAAAGCACAACTTCTCGTCTAGATCCGGTCGTGATGCGCCAGCATGACCCCACGCAATACGTCATGACGTCAAGAGGTCACAGAAGACGAACGTGAAACTCAACACAGTGTTTACAAGTGTCTTGAAAGAGGACCGTTCCTACGTTGTTGTATGTCAAATGATACTAATTAATGTCTTTGTGTCAGTTTATTGTTTACAATGGTCCGCAAATGTGTGTTTTATATATGTAACACGTGACCTCCCTACGTCACTACGCATTTACGTTAGGTCGTGCTGGACCGGATCTAGACAAGAAGTTGTGCTTTAAAATTGTATATTTGTTATTTTTATTGTCAAAAATGACAATCGTTTTGCTAGATAAGACCCTTATGCCTCATTTGGGATTGTTTATAGTCCTTTGAAACTCCGTTGAAAAAAACTGTTAAGTGTTGAGTTAAGTATTAATTGTTGGTGTCTATTAAAGTCCATTAAAATGAGAAAAATCCTGCAATGTTTTCCTCAAAAACATTTGTACATTTTGTATGATTTGCCTTGACCCCTGTAGGTTGGGGTTAGTGGTGGGGTTTCATTATTGGTTTTATGATAATTGAAAATTTTGCACGATTAATTTTGTATGAGTTCATTTGAATTAGCAAACTCGTAAAATATGTACGAATTCCCATGAGATAAGGCTGGATAAACTCTAAACCATACTAAAACCATACACTCAAAAAAATGCCTGGTTATTTTCAACCATTGGGTCAAAAAGGGACAAATCCAGCCATTGGGTTGAATGCAAGGTGCATTATTTTTGAAAAACACTTTTGAAAAGGGAGTCGGGCCGAGTATCAAAACACACTTGTAGCCAATCAGCAGTAAGAGGCGTGTCTACTAACCAACATCGTTGCCTAGGTTGCGTATGTGTAGGGCGGGTCTATCAAAGAAGGTTTAGATTCTATTGGGGTAGGGGCGTAGGGTGATTTCAAATATTAACATTGGCTTTCAGAGATCATGCACCCTGCCTTTAAATTAACTCAGAAACTGTTCATATTTGACACAACAATAGGTTAAATAACCCAGCATTTTGGGCTGCAAAGGTTAAATTACAACCCAACGGGAGTTGTATTTTGGGACAGACTTGAGCGACACGCCGGAAATAGGAAGAGAAGTGGTGTGAACTCCTCCCATCTGTCGTCTGATTGCTTGTTCGCAAGGACTTCTGGGTTGGTAAAGTGTGTGGAGACTGCAGCAGTGCGGGCTTCACCAAAGGCCGCGTCAAGAGTGCAAAGGCAAATTACAAAGTGCAAAAAATGACAGATAGGACACCCAACGGACTTACAGACTTGTGCAATTTAAAGGTAAACACCACAGTTACCTCAATTTAGACGAATTAATAAATTCCCTTTTTTTTAATGCATACACTTATGTGTCATGTATGTGTTAGCATTTAGCCTAGCCCCATTCATTCCTTAGGATCCAAACAGGGATAAATTTAGAAGCCAACAAACACTTCCATGTTTTCCCTATTTAAAGACTGTTACATGAGTAGTTACACGAGTAAGTATGGTGGCACAAAATAAAACGTGGCGATTTTTTAAGCGGATAAAAAATGAGAAATACGGGCGCAGAAATATTATCGGAAGTTTGAACTACTTGGGAGTAGTCAGGAGTGATGATGTCACTGCGCGCTCCACCATACAATATATTTCTCCTGGTTAGGTTCCTGGTTGCCTTAAAATTTTGAGTTAATTCAACTTAAAAGTCAAAGTGCTGCAAACAAAGTGCTCTTCCGCCATACAATATAGTTCTCTTTTTTATCGCTTAAAAAAATCACCACGTTTTATTTTGTGCCACCATGCTTACTTGTGTAACTACTCATGTAACAGTCTTTAAATAATGAAAACATGGAAGTGTTTGTTGGCTTCTAAATTTATCCCTGTTTGGATCCTAAGGAATGAATGGGGCTAGGCTAAATGCTAACACATTCACGACGCACTGTACAAAGATGAAGTGCATGCATTAAAAAAAGAGAGTGTATTGATTTGTCTAAGTTGAGGTAAGAACATAGTAAAATATTGAAAAACGGTGTCGTTTTCCTTTAAGACTACGAGACCGAAAGTCCACATGAAGTGCGCCATTTGGGACAGGACCTAGATTGGCATTAATGGCTTGTAAATGATTTTACAATTTTATCATAAAAGTCAACACAGTATTTTTGTCTTAGAAAATAAAATATGAGAATTAATTAACATAACATTTGTATATTGTATAAACACAATGCCACATAAAACTTTACATATGACCTCAACAACATAAATCTTAGAGAGTACAGCTGCAGCATAAGAGTACAATGAATTTTAATCATTCATATTTTATGTACAGTATACAGGTATGGACAAAGCAAACAATTAAATGAAAACAAGAGCATATAAAATGCTTATTAATATTACAGCATATAAGTCACAGAATTGTCACCTTAAGTTTGTATTCGTTTCCTCACACATGTTGTTGTTGTCTCTCTCTCTCTCTCTCTCTCTCTCTCTCTCTCGAGTGATCGTTTTAATCTAGGCCATAATGAAATTCCCTGCAGAGAAACATTATGTGGAGGAGCATTTAAACAATTTATGAGAGCGCGACAGAAGCTTGTGCAGTCAACTGGCATCACCTTTTCATAAAGGAGAATTTATTAAGATTTCGAGACATAATAAACCCTCAGCTTACAACTATAGTCTTAAAGTGAACGCTATGTCTTTTGTGTGTATTTCACACATGGACTCAAAATATTTGATTTTTAAGATCCATCTATTATTCCTTGATTAAATGTGATCTGATGAAACTGTCATGTTGGGAAAAACCAACAACTACTGTATGCAAAAACAAAAGAGAGATCCGTGGAGGGGAACAGCCTGCAAAACAGGTAACAACCAAATCAGCCATTAAATGTTTTATGTCTAGACGGCGAGTATCGATCTTACTACTGTTAGGGTCAAATGTTCTACACATGCTGGTGATGAATTAACTTGATATTCAATACACAATTCAAATGTATTCATTACCGATTTAACACCATGATATTAAAAGGGCGGTTCACCCAAAAATAAAATGTGCTTTTTATAACCTTTGAATCTGAGATGAAATCATTTTCAATTGTGATGTTTAACTTGTACTTATGATAAGTTGCACTGGACATCTAGACACAATATTTACCTTAATTTAATCTCCTGTGACCGTGTGGGCACAGAAAGCAATTTTAAGTCTAGCCTGTGTACTATGTTGTGGATTGATGAGGCTGTACTGTTATTGGCTACACAGAGTCAAAAACAGGAACACAATAATCGTGCTCAGATTCTCAATTCTCTAGGTGAAAACAAAATGATACACATAACACGTTCTGTACTGTAGTCAAGATGTCATATAAGATATTTTGGGTACCACAGCAACCCATGCAAAAGCAGCCATTTTGCTTCACAGGTCCATTTAAGTAGGATTTCAAGGTAGTGACTTTCTTAATTGTTACTACACAACAAATGTTGTGTATGGTTCTCTGAAGACGTGCATCAAATCCCTTCTGTAAGAATAGAGAAAATGGTCAATTATCCACTTCAGACAGTTTCAACACAGGTAATTTAATGTCACTCTTTCTCACAACTCTTATCTGCTATGACAAAGATGCCTGAGGCGAAAGCAAAATGTGAAGGGACATTTGTAAGGAAAAGCAAAATTTGCCTCTTTGAGAGCTTCTTTTTATTTATTTCTTTTAGTTTTTTTTTTTAGTTTTTTCTGGAAAGGAGTGCTCTTAAAAGTACTAAAATTAGCACTTTTCGAATATCTTTGATAAGTCTTTCTGAAAGGTAAAAAATACAGACAGCATGTAGAGAACATGAAGAAATGCATAACAATTTTCTGACTCACTACAAAGTATACA
Organism: Misgurnus anguillicaudatus; assembly: GCF_027580225.2. Lineage (NCBI taxonomy): Eukaryota > Metazoa > Chordata > Actinopteri > Cypriniformes > Cobitidae > Misgurnus > Misgurnus anguillicaudatus. Next base: position 15,180,478 of record NC_073342.2, on the reverse strand, counting down.
CTGTGAAAAAGAAATGGTCCAAAAATGTTCCCTAGCTGTCACTGGGGCAGTACCCTTTGATAAGGTACCATGAATATGTACCACTCAAAAAGTTGTGTAAAATATGCTGTATCAACTAAAGAACCCAATGGTTACACTCCAGTCTTTTATTTCAATAGATTGTGGATAAATTTAGTGTTTTTTGTATGCCTTTCATTTAACAAAATTTTTAAAGAGAATATTTTGTTTATTATTCATATATAATATTTTTTATATTCCTTGATTTATTTGTTGCTTTTATTCTAAAACTAAAATACCCTTTCAGTTTACAGTGTTAGATTTGTGGCTGCATTTGAAGTTCTTTTCACTATAGGAAAAATAAATATTATTACTGTCAAAATACTATATTTTTATTATCTGGAATAAGTCTGAAGCACAGCATAAAATAATTATTTCCATTCATACACGGCAACATACAGCTGAATATAGATGGTTTCATTAGTAACAACATAAACAAACGACTTTGGGTGGAACACACGTAACTTCCGGTAAACTCCACAAAGAATCAATAACAACAAAGTCCTTTTAGAGTAGTTTATTTCTGATAACAAGCTAAATAAACAACACGTATATTACCTTAGTTCAAATCATAGCTAAAGCGTATCAAAAACTACACTTAGCTAACATTATTGTGTAAAATGTGTACTATATAATGCATGCAATCCTAACTGGGTGATTCTCATGAAACCATTGAAACACCACGGCACTAATGATTTTAGCTTTAAAATGTGTCATATAGTAACATTAAAAAGCATCAGAATTAACACAATACTGTGTTCTACCTTGCACAATGTGTGATTTCAACATAAGAATTTATAATTGTAAATTTTATCTCATTTTCTGCTGAAATTCTCATTACCGCAATGTGTCCGGCTGTGTTTGAACATCCGTTATGTTGTAATTTAATCAAATTAACACAAAAATGGTAAGAAAAAAAATAAATGGATGTTTTGCTAGACTACTTTAGATGACAGAACAAATATTTACTGAATATTCATGTATAATAATAATGAAGAAAATTAGGAAAATGATGTGTCCATGCCTGATGTTCTCATCCTCCTCAACACTTTTTGAAAACAGTTTAAGCACACATACAGAATTTTAATAAAGTTTGATTTTGAGTGACCAAGCACATGGACCAGTTACTTCAAGATGGCTACCAGGTAAGATAATTTTTTTACAGTTAATTTGAAATATTGTCTTGTCAGAATGCTTACACGACATTTTGATTATCATTACCGCAACAGATGCTTATTAAATGTTAATTTAATTAATAGAAGCATAATACTTGGATTTTAAATGCATGTGCAGAATCTCCAAATTATTTTCTTTCAGGTTTGTCATGTCATTTTGAAAATATGTCAGTGTTGATGTTTTCTGACTGTTGCGGTAATGAGATTTTTTAGGACTTATTTTTTTAATTATGTTACAAAAAGTGTTAAATGATAAGTACAAGGTTTTAAAGTAATGTTCCCATTTACTCCAGACTTTGTTTTTCAATGTCTGGTGGGAAAAAAAAGTAAATTTAAGCAATTTTTACATTTTCATGCTTGACATTTTTAAAACCAAGTTTTCGTGAGAATCACCCAACTACAGATCGGAGGCCAATCCTCCCATCAAATAACAGCAATCCATGATTCCCTAGTCTTTAGGAAACCAAAACATTTGTTATTTTCAATGAAGTACTGTATTTGTTCCAGAGTTCAGATTAGCAACTAGTCAGACCATTAAACAAACAGAGACCAGTGGCCGGTTGCAGACTAGTTTTAAAAGTTAGTCATGAATTTTTTTCTTCAAGAATGATCACATTTGTTTCAAGTATGTTACATAGAAAGGTAGATTGGTCTAATTTAAATCAAAATAATAAGACACACTACTGATAATGCAATTGAAATATGTAGTTAGTTAGTTAAATTGCTTTTTAAGAAAATCTCTTAAAATCTCATGTCAGATGTCACGAGTACTAGAAAATGTTCAGACTTTCATTGTAAAAATAATATTCCAGAGGATTTATAAACTTGCATTAAGTTTTAAAGTATGCATTACTTTGGATATTTTTATACCTTGTCCAACCGTCCACTCTACAACTTAAGAGATATATGCTTTAGAAAAGTTATTGTTCATTCGTAAATCAAAAAATGACACATAATATTAAGATGGTTCACTGACAAGAAAAATAAACTAGAAATTTAATGATCAAAGTTTCAGTATGATATAAAGACGTAAAGCACAGTGCATCCAACAAAATCTAATCAAGTTAAAAGGAAATGACGCTTACAATACAGCAAACTGAGCTTCTGACCGATGTTTTATTCATAAGACTTTCATGCTTTTCTTTTAAACACTATTTTAGACAGTATAAACCTTTCCTGAGGAATTAGAAATATAAATTAATGATCAACTGAAATCTTTTCTTCTTTAAATAAAAAACAATCTTCTTATTAAAATCGTAAAACTGCACACGTTGCACGTGTGTGATATTTAAGCAAAAAAACGTTTTGTAAGAAAAGACTGCATGCAATTTCTGGTCGAACTGAAAAATACATGAGAAGCGTTTTATATTTAATGACAATCGCTAATCGCTGAACTTATTGTATTAAGCTACAGGCAAGCATATTTGCTGGACATTTTTTTTGCATCCATGCTTTAAGCAACAACCATCTCTTTTACTTGACGATTCGTGAAGTTCAACCCAACTACATATACATTTATTTGGCAGAAGCTCCAACACGAATTACAGTGCATTATACATTTAATCAATATGTGATCGAACCTTTCAATGCTCATACAACTGCACTACGGCACATCTTTAAGCCCCCTATAGCTATATAGAGCTACTAGCTGAACATTTGATAATGTAGTAATCACCATCACAGGCCCGAAAGCTCCACAAGGGTCATTCCCGCTGACTGAAGGGGAGCGATACCCTGGCTGGTTTCGTCTCTCCGCGCCCACTGCAGTGGGTAGAGCAACAGACAGACTTGGTGTGAGACACAATTAAGAAATGCAGTGGTGTGTGCCATAGCCTGTGTCCGCCGCATACCAATGAGATCCCGCATGCCGCTCTGCTCTCAGGTACGTAGCTCACCCTGCCAGGATCTAATTAGACGATCTCTTTGTAAATGGGAATGAGATTACAGGGCAGGACAGCTTGCCGTTTGCTGCAGGTTGCTCGAGACGCGCGCAGAGGTCACTGCTTAGTCATTACCTACCCCTAGATTGAGACCTAAATGCCCCAGAGAGATAGAATGAAAATGGAGTCATTACGCACAGTCGCTTTATTCAGAGAGTGCCGTTATCCTTCCTAGTTATTATTCTATTGACGCAGCGTTGTTTACGAAGTTATGTTAGGTGCATTCGATTCTTGCTGGTGGATGTTTTTATTCATTTGTTGTGGTCATTTGCTTAGTAATTGTTTTCGATGCAAAACTAGAAAATGAATAGTTACGATTGGATGCTGAGGGGTGACTAATAGAATGGTGTTCGGTCTGTGATAAAACACAGTAAAGTGTGTAACAACTATGGATCAATGCAACTGTTTACCCAGTACATGTGTATGTTTACATTAAGGCATTTGGCACATTTTTATCCAATGTAATTGCAAGTTTGGAAGTATCTGTGAAACAAGCACCATGCTGTGCCATTTAAGTTAAATATTATTTGTAGTACTGTGAGCGATAGTGAGCAAAATTTATTCATAACACTTTCATGCTTTTCTTTTAAACACTATTTTAGACATTTCAAAATGTATATCATGAATGGTGATATACAAAATAATATCTGTGTTTTCTCTATAAAGTGGGATAAATGTTTACATGCAAGTCTAATGCTGCATTCACACCAGCCGCGGCAGAGGCGTCAAGCTCCTGATTTCAATGTTAAGTCAATGTAAATGCGAATGAGGCGTTTAGCGCAGCGCGGTAGACGTAATGCCGCCTCATTCACGCATCCAGTTCAATCGAATGGTTTAAATTGAGCGTTGCCGCGGGAAACGCGCGAGTTGAAAAGCAAAAATGTTTGTTTGTGGTGGTACCACTATTAGCATAGCTTAGCATAATCTATTGAATCTGATGAGACATTTAGCATTGCACTCAAAAATAACCAAACAGTTTTGATATTTTTCCCTTTTAAAACTTGAATCCTCTGCTGTCACAACGTGTACTAAGACCGACGGAAAACCAAAAGTTGGGACTTTCTAGGGCAATATGGCTAGGAACCACACTCCCACTCCGGCGTAACAATCAAGGACCCTGCCATAACATTGGTGCAGCAGGCGCAACGACACTACGCAGTGCCCGAAAATAGTCCCCTTGGTAACTTTCAATAGCTGGAGACTATTTTCAGGCACTGCGTAGTATCATTGCGCCTGCTGCAGACATGGTACGACAGCAAAGTCCTTGATTATTACGCCGGAATTAGAGTATAGTTCTTTGCCATATCTGCCTAGAAATCACAACTTTAATTTTCCGTCTGTCTTACAGATGTGGCCCTTAAAAATGCGCGTCTCTGAGAGCAGAATGCCGCGAGGACTTCCGAAATTCTGCGAGATCCCGCAGAAGGGGGGTTCGGTGGGGGATGCAGGAAATACAAAAACCTGTAGATGGCAGTCGTGTTTCATGTAGGCCATACTGACGACAATTTGTGTGCTTAACTTCATGCTGAGCGTATACTCTATGATATTGAAGTAACATGACACGGATTTTCTGTGTTTAGGAGATACTCTTTGATGCCATACAAATGCAGGCTTTTTTGGCAAACCTTTCGTTGGCGAAGTTTTCTTTGCCAGTTACATAAACAGTGACATATTCTTCATAAAATTTCGACTCAAACGCGCATCATTTGTCTTATTTTTTTCCGTGTACTTACAGTAGAAGAGACGTGATGTATGATAACTGAGTCTTATAACAAAATAACTCGCGAAGACCTTTGAAGAGACCGAGCGCATTTACGCAATATCATTAACTAATTTATCTAATTTTACATTTAGTTCATTTTTGCATCTGAACGTTTAATAGCTTTAACATGGTTGTGTTGCGCTTTTCTGCATTACTGAACAGTAGGAATATAAGTAGAAATATAAGAAAATATAAGTTAAGCGTGTTGTGTGTATTTCCTAATTATAAGCCTTTGGGAAATTGCACCAAATCTAAACGTGCATAAAAACATGAACATGTCATTTAAATAAGCGAAAAATCTTTTTTATGAGCTCAAAATTTTGAATATAATGTGCTATTGCAAAAAATTGAATAAGAAGTGTGCACATCCAAAAATATTATGAGACAGGTGCTCGATCACAAAAACACTAAATCACGAAAAAACAAAGAACGGCACACTGCTACTATAGCTCTCAATATTTATTATTTAAAAGACAACGTTTTGGTCGAAACGTTGTCTTTTAAATAATAAATATTGAGAGCTATAGTAGCAGTGTGCCGTTCTTTGTTTTTTCGTGATTGCAAAAAATTGCCCATCTCTAAAGGAGAATATTCATCTTTAAAGTTGAAGAAACCAAAAAGTATGTACTGATAAGCATTCGTCAAACATAAATAAATAAATATATATATTAGGGATGTGCCCGAAGCTGAATACGTTATTCGCAAGGGCACGGATAATGGCTTTAAAACGAATAACGAATTCATCCGAATAGCAGAAAAAATATTCGGCCAGACATAATCAAGTGTTTACAGCTAAATTATAAAGCCCTTAAAGCACGCATAATATGTGTGTTAAGTGAATGAGTGTAATCTATAAAATTACATGAATGAATGACATTTTCTGCGCGTCCCTTATTTAGAAACTCAAGATGTTTTGGAATTAGTTTTAAAACGCTCCTAATATCAAGCTTCTTTTAATCCAACTGTAAAAAAATTACCATTTTAGTTTTTTTGTTTTATTTAATTACACAAGACCAGAAAACCTTGATAAAATGCTGCACTCTGATAATAAAATATTCGTTAATAACTCCGTGTCTCCGTGACTTCGGTCACAGATGATCTTTAAATTACTTCAAGTTAAAGCCAGCTTCATTGTCAATCTAGGTGAATATAAAATAAACAAGTAAATAGATAAAAATATGAAAATGTAACATTTTAAAAGCAAAATGTATACTGAAGATTATTATGACATGAATTGCAATTAACATAAAAAAGTTAGTAAATAACAGCTGAAACATTTGAATTACAACTTTCTAATTACCTTGTTTAAAATAATTTTGCTTGTTTTGAACTAAAACTGACTTTAAATAATAGAGAATACTGTTATTTAAAATTATAAACGAATATCTGATTATTTATTAATTTAGATGAAGATTAATGAGAGAGTTTTTTTTAAACAATTCGTTCTGTTCGCGCAAACGCTGTAGGCTATGGACATATTTAATAATGAGCTTAACAAGTTTTTTGTAATGCTTAATATGCTTTCTTAAATTCTTGCCAAAACAGATTTTTTTACTATTCTGTCTGCAGGTACTTGCGTGTCTGTGCGTTGGTTTCGGATCTGTCAGTCAGTACGAGTCTTGTTGATCTTAATAACTTTTTAACATAAATTAGTCCCGAACTTTATCTCTCTTAATAACTTTTTAAACATCAAGCAAGTTCCGGATTTTATTTTCAAATTCCTGCATGTTTTTAAACCGAAACCAAGATGTCAGACATGACATGCATCTTAGTATTAATCATTTCACTCTCAGAAAACGTATTAGATGTTTAATTAATAAGGTATTTGAAAACATCCCACTCATTTAGACAGAATGGGTCATATATGTAATGTGCTGAAAGACACAATAAACGCTTACAGCGCTCTCAAGTTCAACGCAGATAGGCACAAGCTGTATGAGGGTTTGAAAATTAGAAGTTTGTTTTCCATGCCTATTATTAATGAGAATCAAGTTATTTGTCTTTTTGATAAAAAAATGTGTAATAATTATTTTTAATATTACACATTAAAAATTACACATAATATTTTTACAGTTATTTAAGTTATAATTATAATAAAAGCAAAAATTCATTTAAAATTGTAATACATATTTAATGCTAACTTTACTTACAAATTCAGAAAATATTTTTTACAGTGTATAAATAAAACGACATGAAGGAAGTTAATTCCAAAATGTAATGCGTCTAGTAGCAGCTACCACTGACACAGAAAGTCAAGAAATTAAAAACCACCCACCCCCAGGTCTGCCAATTCTTTGCCAACCCCCAATTCTAATCTCCTCTCAGCGAGCGAATCAAAAGAAAACCTTGCAGTTGCTTTGTTTAAACGCAAATCTAGGCCTACTACGCTGTAAGTTATTTTAAATGAATTTCTATAACTAAAATTAAGTGGATATCGGGTAACTTAATTTGACATAATCAGTTCACACGCCAAACCAAGCTATTTTTCACGCTGAGAAGTAAAAAATAAGTTTTCCTGCTATACAATTAATAAAGGAGGTGCTGGTATACACAGAGAATTCCTGTCGAGTTTAGCAGTACGGTTTTTAGGTGTGGTCAACTTTACGCAGCGCCGCAAGAGCAGACAAGCAGATGACATCAGAGTACGCGAGAAATAAGGCGGAGGAGGTTGGTTTCAATCGCTCTCGCGGTACTCTGATGTCATCCAGTCATGTTTGAGTCTGTATCAGATGAAAATACAGATTTTGAGGAACAACTTATTGTTTGGAGATTGTCAATGGACGTTTCTTAGTGGTAAGTTTTTTTTCAGTATGGACCAAAACGCCAAATGCATAAAATAAAAATGTAGTAATATTGTAATGTCTTGGCATGATATGTTTTCTAAAATGTTTAAAAATGAACAAATCAGTTGTGCGAAACTACACAGATATTTTTTTTAATGAAACATATTCAGTGGTTTCAGACAGTGCCTCATGGTGGTTCACTTTGCCCCACAGCCACCATTTTGGGAAAACTGCCTAGCTTAGTAATTCAGGCTAATCTTTAGCTAAATCATTCGCCTATCACCAATATTTATGGTATATTTAGACCTGAATAAATCTACTTTGACATAACCACCTGGTATGTATAAATTTTACTTTGATAGGATAGGATTTTTTTGTAAAAAAAAATCACTTTAATCATAACTCTTTAATTTGTCCTTCCCCTTAACATAGCCAAATATAAATTATGGTTGCTACCTGTATTTGTGGTCACACGGCTACAAATCTGTATGGTTGCCTAGATAAAGGCTTATTTTGCTCCACTCTCCTGTACTTTGTATTAAGAAACGGCTACAGAAGCCGGAGCGCGAGCTACAAACTACAGAGCGAGTGCGCGGGTGCACAATGGTGAAAGAGCAACACACGATGTAAATAACTAGACCAGTGGTCGCAGTACAGACACTTTATATTTTAGCGTACTGCTTCACTTCCTTTTGCGTGCCACCACTTCTCATGTTGCTGGTACTCTGCTGTAAAGAGTCAAAGGGCGTTTCTTTGTGGCGCTGCGCAGACAGTTCGGCACCGAAGACATCAAAGTACCGCGAGAGCAAGTCGAAATGTTACAAAATGGTCTGACTTTACCTTTGCTCTCGCGGTACTCTGATGTCAAACGCCGACCAGTCAGCGCCCCACCATTTAAAGTCGAACACACAAAGCGTCAAGGCCTGGGCCCGGTTTCCCAAAAGCACTTATGAATGAACGATTACTCCAGAGCATTCGTAGATCTACGATGATTTTCAAGTGCAACTTACGTTACGAAGCTTTTGGGAAACAGCCCGTAATTCTAAGATGATTCGTACGATCGTTTTTACGATCTACTTAGCCTTACGATGCTTTTGGGAAACCCGGCCATGGTCATGACTTGCACATTGTGTGTTGCTTTAGTGTAATATAAAGTGCTCATTTGGTTTGGTGTATTTTGAGTGTGGCAGTCATTCTATTAGCCCCAATCAATCACAAATCATCGCTTCTCCTATTTCTTAGTAGGTGAACTGAATCTAATCTGCTGTCATCTGCAGTTATATTTACAGAGACCAGTTAGATTTTAAGAACTTTTTTTGCCACTTTTAAAACTGTAAAACTAAATAAAAAATATCATATGATATGCCGAATGAGCATATAAACATATGTTTTCTTGTTCGCTCCACGGGTTTAAACGCCGTTTTTTTCCTAAAGAATAATGTTAAAACTTTATTGGTGGTGGTTGAGAATAATTTATATGGCAAAATAATTTTAGCGCAATATAAATGTATCATATTGTTATTCTTAATATAAGAGAATACTCATATATTTTTACAACACTTTTAAATTTAAAACATACGTATAAAGATGCTTAGTACAATAGCTTTGCTTCTGACAACAAGTTTCTGTAATAAATCAGTAAATCAATCATAAAATGTTTTGACAGTGCCTAATAAAATGCTTGTCAATTCAAACAAAGCTGAAAGGTGTATAAAACCGCTTGAATTAACAATATCTGAACTGTGCTCTTTTGCATACCTCTACTGTTCTCATGTCTTTCTTTATACCACATTTATCTCTTTAAAATATTGCTACTTTTAGAAATAATTTGTTGGCATTTTTTTGTATACTGCACACTTTATACACTTTATATTTTACCAAACCCTGTTGCTGAAGGAGACGGACCGGAGCTCCGGCAAGGTGTGTTGTGGACCCGAGGAGGCGGAGCTGTGCTCCGGCCCAATTTAACCTATCTTTCTGGTACTTCCACTAACTGAGGTATCCGTCCTCCTTTGATGTCTGCCTGGTATGATTTTATTGGTCATCTAGGAATAATTTTCACTTTATTTTACCTAATGGGGCGCAGCGCAAACCCTTTGGTCTGTGACATCACACTACCGTGAGATCTATTCAAAAGCATGCTGTAGGCCTACTGTCTCGCGGTGCTAAGATGTCACATGCCGTCCGATCGGTCTGCGTGGCGCCGCAAGATCGTCAAACGAGCGCTGAGCATTGAGTCAAATAAGACAAGCGTCAGAAAATTACCGAGGTCCGGACGGCCATGCCCTTTGTTTTGCCTCAAAATGCAGACAAATAATGTTTTTAGTAAGGCATGTTTGTTAAAACTAATTTTATATTCTATTTAAACTAAGGCTTAGTCCTGGTTTACGCTTATAAAAAACCGTCCTACAGCTCCTGAGGGGGTGCTCTCTCACTATTCACATGTAAATAAAATGGTTAGAAACCGGTTTTTCTGGTTCTCATTGCAGGACTGTGCGGGGGGAGGGCATTCCGTTTTCATGTGGAGACACTTAACAAACACATTTGAAATACACCAAGTTCTAGATTACAAGCAACACCAAACACATCACGTTTGGGAGCAGTGCATGTAGGCCCTACTTATTTGAGTATAATGGTAGAGTATTGTGTTGGACACTATTTCAAATTGTCCTTTTCTCCACACAAATAAAACACTGATGTGCATGTCCATAGATCTTAGAGTCATTGCTATCATTTTCACTTTGTGTTGGGTTAATTCCCTGACCAGACCTCGATCATTTTCTTACGCTCGTCTTATAATTTGACTCAACGCTCAGCGCTCGTGTGGCTTCTTCCTGCACCGCGCAGACCGATCGGCATGTGACGTCTTAGCAGAGGTGGGACAAAGTCATTGTTATGCAAGTCACAAGTTTGCTCTAAGCAGACCTCTTGGTGATGTCAAAGTACCGCGAGAGCGATTCAAAGCGGATTTCTCCACGTGATAACTGGAATCGCTCTCGCGGTACTTTGCTGTCACTCGGCTGTGGGTTTTTGTAGCGCTACACCAGTCTGCTCCCCAGTCACTTTCGCGCCGCTATAGTAATTTCATATGCCGATTGGATCGCGCAGTTCGGCAGAAAGTCAAACACACCAAATATATAGCCTAATATGTATATGCATTTCAACCCGCTAAAGTAGCAAGTGTAGCATGCTAATGGAGCGGCGCGGCCGTGTGAATTTTTTGTGAAATGGGTCAGTTGCTGCTGATTCTTGCCATAGCTCCGTTGCCCAAATGCGCACGCATACGGTGCCATGTCATCATTGTGTACAAACAGTTAAATGGTCTATTAAGTTTTAAGATGAAGTCAAAATGAAACCGAGATGACCAATAAAATCAAACCAGTCAGACAGAGGTGCAACACAGGTCAGATGCGCAGTTAGTGGTAGTGCAAGAAAGATGTAGCCTAATCAAACGCTGACTATTATATACAGCAGTTTAATGACGAGAAATGTGAAACCGCAGTGACTGTCAAGGTGACAGGACAAGAAACATTACTGCAGTTGAGCACATATGGGTGTCCAGATTTAATGCGCTGCTCTTACTCCCTTCAGTAATTCACTTTCCGTTATTCAGCGTGTTTATTAACAAAATTCAACGCCACCCTTTAATTCTTGAAGATATGTTTTTTTACTGTATAATGATTAGATTCACTGTGTTGTGCTGCTAAGCTTGAACTTGAAAACGATGCATCACGTGCGCGGTACAACGCTTCATCCACACCCGTCGCTATGGGCGGGCCTTAGGGGGCCGGGCCCGCCCTCAAGGACGCTTGTGCCCCCCCGTATTAAAAAAAATACTGTCATTTTAAATTATTAATGTTGCTAATTTTGTGTTGTATTCTTTATAATTAAAACATAAAAAATATTAAAAAACAATGGTGTGATTTTGTTTGATTGATGGGAATCTAGCTACACTGCAACAGCCTATCACGAGGCTACGTACAACACGTACGTGACGTAGCCTACGTCAGTGTAGCCGCTCAACAGTTACCGCACTTTTTTTAAACTGGATGAGTTTTCGCTTAGTTATACTGCTTTAAGATGGATATATTATCCGCAAATGGTTAAAAGCCCAACAACAGTCTCCAAAAGATGCGCAGCAGTCAGACAGAAAGAAACTCCGGTGGCCTTGCAACCAATTTGGCGAGCTGCTCCATTCGTTTTACTTTGTTATCTGACGACGACACCAACGTAAGTCGCTAAAATGTACATTTATAATTGACTGACATGTTTGTCTCAACGACAATGAACCTTCCGACAACCACACAATGTCGCAAGCGCTCTTGGCAAACAGATGAGAGGTTTGAAAAGGACATTGACGCACAAAGGCGAGAGAGTTCGGGTCTTCTCGGGTCCGTTCAGAAAAAACACATTCATTTTTAAATTACCCGAGACCCGATGCCGCTATTGTTGTACCCGACCCGTGTCCGAGGCACATGTGAAACGTTTAGACCCGAACCCGATTGGGTCTCGGGTCGGACCTCGGGTTTTCGGATCTAAGTGGACCCGTGAAGACCTCTAACGTGGAGCCCGACCCCGGGCCTAACAGACTAAGCTACATTCAGAAGATATGGACTTGTTCACTGCGGTGATTCAGCTTGCTTCTGAAAAGGACCTCACTCACAAGTTTAATTCCGAGTGGACACTTTATTAATGAGGAGCTTCTGCTCGGAGAAACGCCGCCTGCCGCTGTACTGACAGGAGGGAAGGGAGAGACGACAGCGCTGCCTCCACAGTACCGTAGGTTCAAAGTCTGCGTGTGTGTGTGTGTGTGTGTGTGTGTGTGTGTGTGTGTGTGTGTGCACGTGTCTCATGGCAATGCATATCCCTCTGTTGACTGCTTTAAAATGCAATGTTTGAGAGATGTATCTGGTGTTACATGTAATATGTTGTATAGATTTATGGATATTCATAAAATTTTTCTATATGTAATGTGGTGTGTAGGCTATCTGGTCATATTGCTGATGGTTGTTTAACGTGATGATTACGTGCTGCGCGAATAGAGTATATATTATTATATACGTACTGTAGGCTAATAATAAGTGTGCCCTCCCATGCATTTCATATGCCCCCCTTAAGACTGAGGTCTGGCGACGGGTCTGGCTTCATCCACTTGTAGTGCGCGTGCACGGAGTTTAAATGTTCATATTTTGGCTTGAACATTTTATTGCATTTAGTCCTAAGGCCTACCTGTTAAAGTCATTAAAGTTAATTAAATAACAAAAGAAGAGAAAGTGTGCAGCAGTGTGCCCAGGATGGTAAAATAATTATTACAATGTATTCCTAATGACCAACAAAAGTTTTCTGCATACTAATATGGTTTGAAATCTATAGGTATTTGATTCTTTGGTTTTCTGATTTATTAAAATTCATATATGTAGAGCAGGGAAATAAGAAGTTTTTTTCCTGGGGTGCATGCCCTAGAAAATACTTATATGGACCTCGGTATTTATAAAATCATGCAACGCGGCGTGTTTGTCTTTATACACATGTTATGAAATGTATTATTTTAAACACACATTTCACAAAGTATATATTGTAAGTGTAAATATTCATAAACTCAACACTTCCGAGGCGTTTTTCTAAAAAATAATGTTTAAACTTTATTGGTGGTGGTTGAGAATAATTCCTCTTTCCATATGTAACGCATTTTAGCGCAATGTAAATGTATCATATTGTTATTCTTAATATATAAGAATACTAATATATTTTTTTACAACATTTATAACACACATATATATATATATATATATATATATATATATATATATATATATATATATATATATATATATATATATATATATATATATATATATATTTATTTATTTATTTATTTATTTACACATATATATAGATGCTTAGTACAATAGCTTTGTTTCTGTAATAAATCATTAAATCAATCACAAAACGTGTTGACAGTGGCAAATAAAATTCTTGTTAATTTAAACAAGGCAGAAAGGTGTATAAAACCGCTTTAATTAACAATATCTGAACTGTGCTCTTTTGCACACTTCTAATTTTCTCATGTCATAATTTATAATTATTCATTAGATTTAATATAAATACGTTTTGAAAAGTGTTGAATGCGAACGTGTAAGATATCTGAAAGGCGACGCAGCGTGTTTGTCTCTACAGCCACATGTTATAAAATTATTACACACACATTTCACAAAGTACATATTGTAAGTGTAAATATTCATAAACTCAATATTTCTGAGGTGTTTTTCGTCCGCAAAAGGCACAGTTTCTCTGTTCGCTATTTTATTAGATGTAGCCTACGTCTTAATAATAACATAAAAATATCTGTTATGAGAAGAATTCCTCTTTCCATATGTAAAGCATTTTAGCGGAGTATAAATGTATCATATTGTTATTCTTAAAATATAAGAATACTACTATATTTTTTACAACGTTTTAAACTTTAAAACATGTATTTTTTATACCACATTAATCTCTTTAAAATATTGATACTTTTTTGAAAAACTGACAATTATAAATATTATGAACAAACAATGAAACGGTGTCAAAATTCGACAACACAAATAATTAAGATATTCATTGTAAATAGCAACCCTATATCACGAGTCGCGTTTATTAGGCTCACACTAAATTATCTGTTGCACTTACTATAAATGCGCATTGCACGTACAGTCATCTTAATATTTGTATGCGCTGTTATGCTGGCAAGAAGGGGTTGACATATCACTTCAAAAACAGCAATTCAATGTAAAATATTCAGCAATGCTCTTATTAACTTCTGGAAACAACGGCAATGACAATGTTTTTATGCGCCACCTGGTGGATATTCTTTGAAGCGAAACACATTAAGGGAAAGGGAAAAGTAGCCCCCCCGAAAGCACTTGCAGAATGCTGCGGGACTCTGCGAGACGAATTGGCGAATGCCGCGGGAGAAAACGCGCGTTTTTAAAGGCCACATCTGTAGTACACGATGTATCTACAGAAGAGTCAAGTTTTAAATAGGTAAAATATCGAAACTCTTAGCGCGATGCTAATGGTCTAATCAGATTCAATGGATTATGCTAAGCTATGCTAAAAGTGGTACCGCCAGACCCGGAAATCGGCTGAATGGATTCCAAAATTATAAAACTCAATTGTTTAACTCTAGGGGAGCTGTAAAATAAGCCTATTTTCAAAAAAAGTGGAGTGTCCCTTTAAGACACTGTTAGATCTATGAAGGATTTCATCCTTGATTGTAAAAATACAGTTGCAGAACATCCAAGCTGGTTGGAAAGCTTACGTCTGACGTCAGTCAAAATTTCTAAAACTAGCTTCTGTTGCAAAGAAAGAGGGTCATATCAGATACCAATATACAGACAACTCCGGGCCAGATCTAAACTAGATCAGCTGACTTCAGCACGAATCCGGTGCTGTCTATGTATCCCGCTGGGAAAAAAATACAGATATATACTAAATGCCTATATATATAATATACAATATACAATTAACCTGTCTTTAAAGATTTTAACTATAAAACTTAGCAATTATGCTAATTCTAAATCATAACTTTATTTTCAGTGGACAAGCATTTCAGATAAAACTTAACTTAACTGCATTGCTTTAACAAATGTAACAAGCAAGGCACTTTTAAATTCGTATAGAGGAGTTTCTCATCCCGCCCTTAGATAACAAAATTATATGAAATAAATTCATAACAAAATATATATAAAAAATGTTAATAACAATGTATTTTACCTTTCAAATCTGAGAGCAATTCTGGCCCGAGTACGACCCATCACCCAAACCAGTGGCATTGGTTTTAACCCGACTGGACCCGAATGTAGACTGACGTGTGTGCAGTCTGCAGCCCCGGTGGCCTCGCAACAAATTTGGCGAGATGCTCCATTTGTTTATATGACGATGGCACCAAGGTAACCGCTAAAATTTACATTTAAAAATATCTGACATGTCTGTCTGAACGAAAATTAACCTATCGCCAGCCACACAATGTCGCAAGCGCTCTTGCAAAAAGAGGAGAAGTTTGAAAAGGACATTGACACACACATGCGAGAGTTCAGGGCTTCTCGGGTCCGTTCGGCAAAAACACATTCATTTTAAATAACCCGAGACCGGATTATTGTACCCGCCCCGTGTCCGAGGCATGCGCGAAACTTTTAGACCCGAACCTGATCGGGTCTTGGGTCTGACCTCGGGTTTTCGGGCTGCGTCCGAAACCGCATACTGTATAGTAGGTACTGAATTAGATGAAGTACCTACTTACTTGGCGTTAAAACAGTAGGTACTGTATAGTATGAATCCTGGTAGTATGAATGAGATTCGGACGTACTACATCCGCCATGTTGTTACATCACGTGACATACGTCGTCATCACGCCGTGTCATTTTAGCGCGAAAACAGCCGCGTGCCTCTTCTTCTTTGTTGGATAACTCCTCGTCCGGGGCATCATGGGATAGTGAAGCGTCCATCGTATGCACACTGCAAAATCTAACCGGAAGTAGTAGGTCATCCGGGTACTTTTCGCATACTGTTTTTCGAATACTATGTATTCGGACATACTACTCGCCTCGCCTACTGCTTTTCGGGTACTATATAGTATGTAGTAGGCAGTTTCGGACGCAGCATAGGACTCCGTGAAGACCTCTTCTTCACATAAGCCCAAACAAGGGACTATGCTTACTATGAGGATCCGCGGGACCTAGCGACCCTCCTGGTTGGGAGTATTTACGTCCTAATACAAACATCATCATTTTAAAAGTATTTGATTAAGTATAATATGGTCCAGTGGGCCGTATTAGAATTTACCTCGGGCCGCCAGTTGCCCATCCCTGATATATATATATATATATATATATATATATATATATATATATATATATATATATATATATATATATATATATATATATATATATATATATATATATATATATATATATACATACATAGAAACAAATAAGTCTACTTTTGCTACTCTTTATTTAAACTTTTTTGCTCATGCAGCAGTGTGGACGCTCCTCAGATCTTCTCTCTTCGGCTCTGTCTGTAGTGAGATAGCTTGACTGTAGGTGAATTAAGGTTGTCTGAATCACCTCAGCACCTGACAGCACCCATCAGCAGATAATGTGGAGAAATATTATTTTCTGGTGTGGACGGCACCTCACCAATGATATTACAGAGCGATAATAACATGAGAAAAGAGTCGACAGATCCTTTCAATAGCACTCAGTCCCAGTGAGTTATAAACATGTTAGCACAAACTGCACATGGTGGACTAAACCAAGCAGATTTAATGTTCGCAATTTCAACTATTTTTAAGAAATAATACATATATAGGAACTACACCGCTGTACCTGTATCAATATAGTCACAAATAAAAGGTTAAAAGCTGTAACTAAATATTAAAATATAAATGAATATAACAGACTTTACCTTACAGGCTAAATTATGTTATGGATTGAAAAGCATACAAAAAAGATACATATTTTTGGCTCTTATAATCTTTCGGCACCACAGACAGAAAATGCAACTGCAATGGCAGATTTTCCTTTGAGCTAAACCTGTCAGCATCTCATTGTTTTCTTTTGGTTGGTTCATGAGTTTAAACATGGGTTGATATAAGTTAGTGTTGTACTGTAGCTTCTCTCATAACCAAAGATTGTGTTTGTCAGGATAACTCAATATTACTCACATTAGGTTGTAGCGAACGCTCCAAGGTTTACAAGTGCACACTTTGCTGTTGTAAAACCAATTTCTTCACAGAAACCCAATATCAAACACTTAATCGAATTTGAAAAAAGCAAATCAACAAAAGACTACAACCACAAATAACCTTTCATAGACTGTATTATGTTAAATACAGCATCTCTTTAAATACTGTTTCAATATGTGCACTAAAATGGACCACCCTTGTCAAGAATGCTTGTATTGGCAGTTTTGTCATATAAAAGTAATAATTCAGTATTACAGTGCAAATGGCTTTATTTTTTTAAATCAATTATTTATATGTATATATGTATGTATTGCATATAAATACATACATACACTGCATATAAACATACAGACAGGCAGACAGAACATTAAAATGGCAAAATAGTAGGATTTACACAAGTGATCTTAAACTTGGACCCCACTGTATAATAACAAAAGTCATAGTTAAAATATCTATAACATTTTTATCACCTCAACACTGATAATCAGACGGAAAAATGAAACATACTAAAAATATAAATATTTACTAACTGCTAACATAATAAACATTCAAAGTAAACTTTATCTGCAGTGCTATCATATTTACGATAAAAACCCTGTTATATAACAGGCATACTTGAATTACTCCGGTAAGCTACTGTACCTGTCTGTACTACTACGGTTAACAGTAAGAACAGTCGTAAACACATTATGGGGTGGATCCAGGATTTGGTTATATTACGACATTTTTACGAAAACATTACTAGTGTGCAACTTGACACACAACAATGTCACTAATATATGTTAAGATATGTCAATGCAAGATGTTTTTAAGTCAGATCAAATACGCATTTTAGTCTGGGACTAGGATAAGCCTAGTCTGTGAAACCGCCTCAATATGCTACAATTTGAGATGCATGAGACACTGCAAAGACCAAACCATTTGCATTTCGTACGACTACACGAAAGTGAATTATTATTCAAGTGTTGCTCTAAACATTAAGTAGCTTGGATTCGCAAAGATTACGGGTGACGGATAAAATCTCATCTTACATTCATTGATTCTTGCTCTCTAAATATTTCGGTATGAAGCTTAAATAAACAGTTTAACCAAACAGTCGCTCATCATTTACTTTTGTTGTTCAAAAACCAAATGATTTTCTCTTCCGAAGTACAAAATATTAGATTATTTGCTTATTATACCACGTCGCTGTTATATGCTTCATTCTGATTGGTTGAGAAATGTTCAATGGGTGTTGATTATTTTTCTGTAAAACGCATACCTGACATGTCTGTCTTAAAACAACCACCGGAGTAATGTTTGTGGTAACCGTGGTATAAGCTTCACGTCGTGCCGCATTACCACCTTGGCTGTGTGTTATTTTCGAATAATTCAATGGCTCGTCGTCAATTATTCCTTACTTGCTGATTGAAATGATCAGCGGGCCGCATGCACTTTCGAGCTGCCACTCTTTATTACGTGCTTTATTAAGCAAGTCATAATGTACCATAGTACTGAATCATCCACCAACTCAATAAGTTATTAATTAAATGATGTTCGCTTAGAAATAAAGTAATACGGGCTTCGAACAAATGATGAGGGGGATAGATGATGAAAGTATTTTCGGTAACACTTTCTATGTCCATATTTATAATGCTCGTAATACTTTTATATACTTAGAATGCAGATAATTGTAACGGCATTATTTATGCATTATGTTGTGGTCATAATGTTTATTGACTTTGCATTTGTCACTTTAAGCAGTAACAGACCAATCATTTTATGAAATTTATTCAACTAATTTTGGGAGGAGAATGGGCACGTGATCCAACCAATCAGCGTGAAGAGGTGCCTATAAATAGCAGTCCCTCACCTCTGTCCCGTGACAGTTTTTTGCAGCATCCCTCCTCCACCCTATCACCTCCTTTTATCTAGTTTCATTTATCCCAGTTAAAGAAGTGGAAGCACTCTGGGTTCGGGATAAATTTCCGAACTCGGAGCCCGTCGCTCTGACAGTATGGCAAAAAAGGCTTTATCTTATTCTCTATCAATTACATGTTCATTCGAACTTTTGAAACAGATGTAAAAGATAAAGATATGAAACCTAGAGTCCCAGAAAAAATCGTCCAAAAAATGTCCTAGCTGTCAATGGGGCAGTACAGTACATTTAAAAAAGGTACTAATATGTGTGGGACAGTGACAAAAATGGTTTGGCAAGATGAGAAATTCAAAAGTATTTTTAAAAAGCACGTGGCAGGTATTTTTCAATGCACATAGTGTGTTTATGTTAATTTTATTACATTTGCACAATTTAATGAAAGTTAAGACTGAATGGACCTAAAAAATGTCAAATGGTGTAACCTCCAATTGTGCCAAAGAATGAGAAATATTAAATATTTTATCCACCTTGATGGCATGTAAGCGTAATCGTAAAAATCATTTTAAAATATCAAACGAAAATACATTTTATTAGTTATTACTAAATGTAAATTTTAATGTGTTTTTGTAATATTGTCCGGACATATGCTAAAAACTACAGAGCCCCTAAGGTGACATTGTAGTAAAAAAATCTAAAGTTTAGTTTCATGTGCTCACGTGAAACTTTGATGGGCTCGCGTGAAGCTTTCATGTGCTCACGCAAAACCTTCATGTGCAGATTTTTTTTTTAAGTTTCATTTCGCGTAAAAGTGAAAGTTTCACGTGCGCACGCGAAACTAAACGCGGTAGTTTCACGTGCATACGTGAAAGTTTCACATGCATACGCGAAAGTTTTGCGTGCGCACGTGAAAGTTTCATGTGAGCACGCGAAACCAAGCTCCATTAAATTTTTGCTCCATGTCCCCTTAGGGGCTCCGTAGAAAACAGCTCTGTTTTCTAAATAATCTTTGACAAATTATGTAAAAATGTATGTAAAAAAAATCATGTTAGACTAAACTAGATGATTATATTTTATTTCACATTTTTTATGAATATATTTTCATAAAAAAAAAAAAAACTAGTTACACAAATTGACACAGACCGGTTACACCACATTGACATTTTTGCAAATATTCCCCAAATATTCTTTCAAAATGAAATGAAACCAGAAATTTTAGACTTGGTCCTCAAAATAGAGAATGTATGCAAGTAATCTGCAAATTTATGTTGAAATTTTAAACCTTTTACATTAAATGAATCATACGAACACACAAAAAATTAAAACTTCACGTCACTGACCCGTGTACATTGGTACTAATGTACCTATGAGGTCCTTTAATGAACTCTTTAGGTGCAGGTGTGCACTTTTTGAAAGGGTACCGCCCCAGTGACAGCTAGGGACCATTTTTTAACCATTTTTTTCCGACAGTGTATAATACATTATAAAAATATTATATTGTATTATAATATAATACGACCATGGTAAAAGTGCAAAGTTAATCATGTGCTATAACCAAATAATGCAAGGCTTCATAGAAATTGTTATCGAGTTTCCGAGTGAACTGTTTCAGGCTAAGCTACAGTAACACTCAAGACACTACTTTAATATAAAATATAAACAACAGAAAAGACAAACAAGAGGATCCTAATAAAAGTATCTGTTACTCATGTCCATGTTATTACACTGTCCACTCCTGATGCCTAAAGTTTCCAGGGCATCTTGCTGCAGGAAGTGAGGAAGCAGGTGAGATTTCCTGTCAGTAAGCCGCCGCCCCTTTTTGCAGACCTCAGCATCACCTTCATCCTCTTCCACGCTGGATGCGTTAGCATTCACCTCCGCGTCCAGATCGTTGGCACCGAACAGGTCGCTGCAGGACGAGTACTGGATCTCTTCTGCGCAGGGTGGCTCGTCATCCTCGCTGCAACTGTAGAATGAACGAAACGAAATTTTTAAAGCACAATAAAGTGCTATTAAGTCATCATTACGATATAAAATCAGGGAGAATAAATACGCCTGTTACTTCATCCACCAAAGGACACGTTGACCTTCGGCTCGCTGAGCATTTTGATTGACAGTAAACATAAAGCCCAGTCACACTAATCAGATCAAAACCACAGGGATCCACAGAGAAAGCGCATGTGACCGGCAATCTGATTCCACCCGTCCTCACCTCGCTTGATGCGCGCACACGTGCGCGTTTGTTTATCATTTTCTCTGCCTTGGGTGGAAATTAAAGGGAAAAATAACATCTGGTGTATACAATATTGTGTTTTTCCCTCTTCATTATATGGAAGAGATGAGATGATGCTGTAGGTGAAAGACGGAGCGAGTGGGAGCCCTCTCGTGAGACGCGTCCCTTTCGCAAACAAATCACGTCCTCTTGACTTGCAAAATGAACCAATTTGTTTTGCAGTTGTCAGGGCAGAAACAGGTGCACGTAACTTCTTTATTATTGCGCCTTCTATTGGGTATCCAAATTCGGGACACATAACAAGCGGAGATATTACTGTCTTTATTGTTGATGGAGCACCTGTTTCTCATTTGCATACACAGTATACAGGGCATTTGATTGAGGTTAATGTGGCCTTGAATATTCTAACAGCTCTTTAAAAGGAAATTAAACATATTTGCGAAGTCATTAAACGTTTATGTTTAAAAATACCTGGTGTTAACTAGGGCTGGGACAATTAATCGTGATTCATACCAATAATGCCTGTCTGATATGCACAGCTCTTTCATGTATTATGGCTCTTTGATCAGTAAGAAGTCCTTACCTTATCTAAATTCACTGCGAGTTTGAGTCGATTATAACATGCATTTAAAAAAAAACACTCGTCAAACATAACCATTATACATATTCTTTACTATCATGAAAATGCCTTAAAATGTTTCATGAATAGCGTGTGAGCTGAATTTCCTGGAGCTGCGTATGTAAATGTTATATCTTAGGCAGCGCATATTTTGTTTCTGCTCGAGAGTGCCCTCTGGCTTTTGGATGTTGCAGCATTTTACCGTAATTCATTAAAAAGCATAGCAAGCAGAATCGGACGATTTATCATCCCTGAGCTAGTGTAAACATCTGTTGTAAACTCTGTTTGACACAGTCAGTGACAATTGACTCTTTCCCCGCCATTAACGAGTTATCTCGTCATGTTAGAGAAAACATTGTCATTAAAAAAACGTGTTACTGATGAGGTTTTATGGTGCATTCACACCAGCCACGATAGAGGCGGCAAAAACGCGCTACTTGCGCGTAGCTGGACGCTTGAACATTTGAGTTTACTCGCTTTATTTGCGCGTGAAATTTTACTCATTCACGTGTAAATTTGCGTCATGGAAGGGGCTTCTGCAACTCCGCTGAGACTCCGCTCGCTTCCTGTAATCATGTCACTACAACAGCAAGGTCCTGATTGGTTAACGCGGCGCGCCAATCCACTGAAGCTCAGATTTTTCAACTTGCGCGTTTCTCGCTCAATTCGCGCGGAACGTGCGCGCCATTTGCACTGCGCCCCACCGTGCGTATCGCACCGCAGGTTGCCTAATCGCGTCTTTGCATTGACTTAACATCTAAATCACTCGCACTTGCCGCCTTTACCGCGTCTGGTGTGAACCCTGCATTAAAGTTATCTGTTATATCCTGATTATCCACTAGATGGCGCACTTCCCTAATTTATAAAAAACTGAAGCAAAAAATTATTTATTAATTTTACACTGCGTTTATGTTTTGATGATCGTTCTGAATCTGATCTCTAACAAAATTCCTTTACAAAAAATGCAATTATTTCAGATTTTTGGCTTAAAAAAATATTTTTGAAGAAAAATATCCATATTTAAGAGTTTATAAGCAGAGAAAAAAATCTAAATGAAAATTTTTACGATTTTGTTTGTTTGTTTGTTTGTTTATTGTTTGTTTGAAAGCAGAGGGACTGTTCCTTTATTTGATATATTTGTGATTTTATGTATATTTTAAAATACATTTTTCATGGAAGTTTTTTTGGGGGGAAACTTTTGTGAAAATCACAAAAAATGCTGCGGGCAACTTAAAAATAAAAGGCTGGCGGCGACTGAGTTAAGCAAACACTTATCGATTAATACACAATGCATTATATTGTACGCATTTGGCAGATGCTTTCATCCAACTTACAGTGCATTAAAAGGTATACATTCAACCAAGGGTTCGCTGGGTTCGATCCCATGACTTTTGTGCTGCTAACACAATGCTCTACCAGTAAGCTATACAGGAACACATTTGTTTTATACATACAAAAGTTATTTTTGGTATGGCTGAATTGTATTAAATTGCATGTAAAGTCAAAATCCACTTAATAACAGGTCAAGACTGAATTACAAAGATTGGCATAAGCATTGACCTTTCATTTAACTTTATAATGATGCTTTTGTGAACAATCTTTTTCATAAAGGCACTGCACATTGTCTATCAGTACTGAATTTATGCAAAATATGTATGCATTGGGACCAACGTCTATTTCTATTTCATATTTGGCTGTACAATGCAAAACTGGAGCAAGACGTTATATATTTTATGTCTGGATAAAGTAGTTCAAAATTAGCTGCCATTACAAAGCATTTGCAAAAATACCCCCCCACACACAAAAAAATATGTCCAGTTATTTTATGAACTTTCAGAAGGCTAATGGATAACTGAGATAAATACTTTTGTTGTTTGACAGTAGCACTGGACTCAAGGAAGGAAAAGATCCTTATTTGCTTCCACAAAGTTACGGCATACACACGTGTCTATAACGCTTTGATGTCACAACACAATTGATTGTAATGATCAGGTTTAAAGAACCGGGGCACCTTCGAGTCCGTAAACAAAACGCAAACAATATCGCTTGTGAGGAGTGTGACAAAGATGCTAGTTTCTGACTTGATGAGCTTGTTTCGCCTCTGAAAGCACAGACTTTCAGGTTTGCTTTCAATTACGTTAAGTGGCCGCTGAGAGAGAGAGTCGTGCTCATTTCTAAGCCGCACGGTTAGGCGAAGTCCATGCATCTGTTTGACAGACAGCAGGGCAATGTCGCAACACTCAATCATACACAACAGCACACATCTCCACAGATCTAAATAACACAGTGTAGGCCCAATAAAGCTAGAAGTATAGTCACGTTTTACGCACACCCGAGGGTCCGCATACACTGTACGTGCACCGGCAGATATTTGTAACCGTACGTTCGTGCACACGTAAAAAAAAACAGATAATACTCCGGGCTTAAAGAATTTTTAGGTGAACTATCCCTTTAATTATTTTCACTATATGACCAAGAATAGAAAATACAGCTAAGGTCACTGAACATACATATATTGATCTTGTCGTGACACGATATGGGGCAAGTTATCACAGTGGGAACAAGCCATTAAATAACTTGATAAATAGATTTAGAGTTAAAGTTAAACAGTGATGAAGCTATGAAACAAAAACAAATAATGAAATACAAGAAATGTAAACCGTACAGAATCTGTAAAGACCCATAGAGACAGACAGAGAGCGAAAAGATGAAGGAATGAATGAGAAAGAGAGAAATCTATAATTCTGTTCTATAAACCCATCGGCATGTTTGAAACGATCTGCATCCTGTGTGGCTCATTTGCCGCAGGTTGCTAGGACACAATCACCTGCCATTTCAATTACTCAAGCATCACTTGTAATTCACTGTATGTATGGAAAACAATCAATGGCTGCCAGAAGGATTAGCTTCTGTGGCTGGAGGCTGAAACACGGAGACTCTGGGGATTAGATAAACAACAGACAGCTGAAGGGTCTGCGACTGACCACTTGGCATAGTCGTGAAGGCAAATGTATTTGCAAATGTACCTGCTTCTACAGGCTTGTGCATTAAAACACCAATGAAAATTTCTGTAATAAGTCTAGAAGACCTTGGTTGTGGTTTATGCGAAATAAGTGTCATGTGACTGCTTAATAGGAGGTGTAGTAAAATAACATCATAACTGCTGATTAGCTGTTGGCACCATAGGTACGCCCACTTTCTCAAGCCAGTCACAAGCAACTAAATCCAGAGCTGTGACAATAAACCGGATCATGTGCGCACCAAAAGCAAAGCGAATATGTGCATTACTAGTGGGATTACAAGTCACTCACGTGAATAAAAACAATACTTTCCTTCAGTTTTTGATACAACCAGACATGTCAAACCGGACATGTGGGTAAGCCCTTGCGCGACAACGTGTTATACGAACTTTCCACTCGAGTTGAAATTTTGTAACTTGTGCAAAAGGCGCAAATATTGGGTGAATATTGTGCATTCGGTGCAGTCGTGTCACTCAATTCACATCTATATATGTCTTTGCACTGACTGTGTATGCAATCTACTCGTGCAAATAATTAAATTCGCTATCACACTTTAAAAAAAATGCAGCCTGAAGTTTAAGCAACTTTGATATGCAAGTCAATTCAAACTACTATTTAATGTTTTGACTTGTGATAAGTTGGTATACGTTGTAAAAAAAATCTTTAGAAATTATAGTATTTTCTGAACTGTAAAAAATCTGTAGAAATTTTAATATTACTGCACTGTAAAAAAATCTTTAGAAATTACAGTATTACTGCACTGTAAAAAATCTTTAGAAATTATAGTATTACTGCACTGTAAAAAGTCTTTAAAAATTATAGTATTACTGCACTGTAAAAAATTCTGTAGAAATTATAGTTATTACTGCACTGTAAAAAAATCTTTAGAAATTATAGTATTACTGCACTGTAAAAAAAACGTTAAAAATTATAGTATTACTGCGCTGTAAAAAATTCTGTAGAAATTATAGTATTACTGCACTGTAAAAAAAATCTTTAGAAATTATAGTATTATTGCACTGTAAAAAAACTTTAAAAATTATAGTATTACTGCACTGTAAAAAAATCTGTAGAAATTATAGTATTACTGCACTGTAAAACATTCTTTAGAAATTATAGTATTACTGCACTGTAAAAAAATTATATTTATATATATGGCAACAGTTTGTTCAAAGTTAAATGAACATGAAACATCTTCAGTCTTTATCTTCTACAGTAAGTTACTGGCAACCAGCTGCACAATTACAGCATTTTTTTACAGTGTGGCAGCCGCTTGCCAGTAACTTACTGTAGATTTTAATGTAAGTTATTTACTGTCATTTTTTTAACATTTTTCTAACAGCCTCATGCAAAGCATTTTGGGAACCAAAAAAAAAACAGAAAAAGGTTGATGAGGATTTCTGGTTCCCAGAATCCTTTGCATGGGCTGTTATTTTAGTTTAATTCTGTAAAGATAAAGACGGTAACACTTTACTTGAAGGGGTGTTCATAAGACTGAGATGACAGCTTAATAATCATGACATGACATGTGTTATGAACATGAAGGATATTTTATGCATGTTTATGACAACTGTCATTAGGTGTCATTCGTTCAATTATGTAATTTTTAAGGTAAAGACGACATTGTTTGAGATGTCTTTGTTATGACAACTTGACATAAACCAATACATCATAACTTATCATAAATCTGTCATAAACATTACATAACAGAATAATTATCCGACTTAAGAAACTACCTAGCTTTATGGGTTAACATTACATTAAACTGCCATTTAAATAGTTTTATAACAGCATCATGAATATTTTTCTTGACCTCAACTACAGTGGTACAAATTGATAAATGGACTTAACACTGTGTGGCTTAACCAATTATTGTACTGTTTTCATTTAATTTTATGCGAATGCAATAAAATATAATTTTATCAATTTAAATTAGCATTGTTATTATTATTGGATGATTGATTTTATTTCTCTAAGACATGGAGTAAACTTAAAAAAACTGAAGAATATTCATGATGTTGTTATAAAACTATTTGACAGAGTATTAACACTTAATAACATTTGAATGACAAATTCAATTTGTATAACTGGTAAAAAGTGGTCAGTTATGTGTCTTGGTAATGTCAAGTTGGCATAACAAAGACATCTCAAACAATGTCATCTTTACATTAAAAATGACATAATTAGATGAAACATTTTTAGTCTTTATCTTCTACAGTAAGTTACTGGCAACCAGCTGCATAATTACAGCAATTTTTTCACAGTGCTGAGGTCCGCAAAAAAGCAGAGGACTTGGCAACGCAACGCACATCATCTCTCGTCGAGTTTACACTCTGAATAAATGTACAAAGTCAAAGTTGAGTTGGAGAAAGTTTTCAGATATAGGCAAAGAAAACACACTTTTTGAAATGCACAATGCAATTCGACAGACCCCCCCCACCCCCCATTTTCAAAAACTCATCGGATCTAGAAGAATCACAAGAATTATCTATTTTGGATCCAAAACGGCAAATTTCGCCGAAAGGTGATAAGTTTGCACCCCTGATAAAGACTTGTCAATGTTTATTGTTTATTTAACTTTGAACAAAATGTTGCATACATTTAAATCTACAGAAAGTTACTGGCAAATATATTTTATGTTAAAGTAACAAAAAAAAAATATTTTGATATGCTATCATTTTTTACAGTGGGAGTGGATTTACAGTATAATATCTGGATAAACAAAACAAAAATGAAACTTAAGGAACATTTTACAATTTTAACATCGCAAATGTCTCTTCCCAGTCCACCAGGAACAATTTATGTAAAACATGCTCAGTCAGAAATCATTATGATAATGAAATTATAACAAAGTATGCTTACAGATGGTTGTTTACGTTAACACAGCAGTTTTATGCAAGAAGCATCAATGGGAGGGTTGTAAGCCAATCATAAAGAGTAACATAGGATATGCATAGACATCTTAAATTTACAGTATGCTAATGTCAGAAAGAGAATGATAGTGTCTGCTTTAAGTGCACAAACTCAAAATACTAGTAAGATGCACAGTATGTCCCCTTTAACCTGTTAACCTTTTTTTGTTTTCTGAACCCCCCCACAAAAAATGTCATAGCTAAACTAAAATAGATACAGTTTATGAAGTCTTTGCACTAAAAGCATAAGTTTGGTCTCATTTGAAAGCAGACACTTGGAAGTTTATTAAGAGGTGAACATTAGTTACTGTCATAATGAAAAAAGTTGTTATAGAGAGCTTAAATTATACTTGTTTATTAACTCCACCAAACATTTATGAAATATTGTTATGAAAAACTAAATAAAAATGGCCTTGGAGCAATCTAGAAATGCTCTGCAGATAAAGCCACAGGTCTGACCATGTTCTGTTTTAAATCTGAAGATGATACCTCTAAAACTCTGTATTTTATTAAATGTTTTTTAGACCCATGTCATGTAAATTTATTTAGAGAAAACAGCAAAAATGCTAAGCTAATGTTTGTTTATTTATATCTCAAAACATCCTTTCAGTTTATTGTCCTATTGCTCCGGGTTTTAAACAGACTCATTAAATAAGCATCCGAATGAGTCATTAACAACTTTTAATCCTGGATATGGCTGTCTAAATGTTTATTTTATTATTATTATTAATAATTACTCATACATTCTATTTAGTGTTTTATTTCCTCCTTTTGTCTCAATTCACTTTCTTTTTATTAAATTCCTTTCTTACAAAAAGAAACTTACCTTAAAGAAGCTTTACCAGTCGAAATTATTCCTAGAAAAATATATCTCATATCTCCAGACAGCAGATGTTTACAGAACAGCTAGTACGTTAGCTTAGCATACCATCAAAACACGACAAATAAAAGCATTTATAATAAAACTCACTTTATAACATCAAAAGTCGAGTGCTTAAACAATCATGCGTGATCTGATGTGGCTTTGGATCATAAAATAAGACCGAAAATAAACAATTTTATGTTATTTATGCTGTTAGCTTAGCATAGCATTATAATATACAGTACTGTTATGAAAATACCAGACATAGCGTTAAAAATACAGACAAACCATATATAATCTTAATCGTGTTTATTGTCTCCATGGTTTTAAAACATCAAAACATCTTTATTTGCATGTTATTATAAAAACAGCGATCGCTCGTTGCAGGGCACTGTTCAAGTTCACGTCTGACTGACAGCTGCTGCTGAGCTCTGACGTCTGATTATTTCTCAGAAAGTTTCATATTGAGACTTTAGCGCCCTCCGGCTTCACGTATGAATGAAACAAACTGAGTGGGAATGACTGCAGACTCCGAGAGACTCCAGCTTGCTCATATCGACATGTTTGCAATAAAAATGGGTGAAATATTACCCCCCCTGCAGAAATTTGAAGTAAACATATAAAATTGAAGTAATATTTCTCCAAATATGCATACTTTGAATTAAAAGCCCCGATGGATGTTGTTTTATCGAGTGCTTTCATGACGATCACGGAGGAGTATTTTTATCAATGAGTGCGGCTGAGGGTTATATTTCAAATTAAAGGTATGTACCGTTTTTCATTTTCATAACATCTGACAAAAATGAAGAAATTACTGTTACTAGGATTCTCAGATTAAAATAAAGGTCAAAAACTAAATCTTAAATCAAAACACTTTTTAATGATGTATAGTTGTTTAATGTAAGTACATTTAAACTAACAGTAATTTAAATTATGTAAATAAATAGCTCTTCAGTACATCCACGTCCTCGCGCAGGTTATCAAGTTAAAGTTCCTTAAAGAAAAACTTGATATAGAAAGTTGTCACCGTTTAAACATTTCATCAGACATTTGTATAATTTAATACGTTTCGTCCTAGTTTCATTTCACTATCTTTATTCATCAAAAACAACTCCACTACATACTCCTGCGCCGGGTTTGATGGTGCTTAAAGAGACTTAAATATCTGAACTGTGCTATTATCAACTCGGAGAATATTAGAGAAAGCCTCGAGTCATCACACAAGCGCGAGAAGCGTGGTTTCAGTTTAATGATCTACAGATGTCCCTGTTGGCGCGGCTAAATTGGTATGCATGCTTGCAAAACGCCAGCGTTATCTCCATTTTGTTGTTTCGCCAGCATGCTAGAAAGAGTTTGAATCCCTCGTTGGATAGTCGCTAAGTAAATACATCATTCATTCAAGTATTATGCAAATGTTTACAAGGCCTGTGCCACATCTTGACGAATACGAGAACAGACGATGCAGAGAGTCAGGAAATGTCACGGTGGGAAACGGCTTTGCCTGTAGTATATACAAAATAAACCCGTAATACAGACACTGACCCGCAATTTACATACGCTTTGAAATAGCAGGGATTTGATTGCATTATTATTCTGACAGCCAGTACATTTCCAACAGATTGGGAAAAATATGATTTTCTGAACGCTTTTGTTACACAGATATTTTAAATTTATGCAGAATAAAGGATGAATGTGGAGTTATGCTTGACTCACTGAGTTGCACATAAGCTATGCTTTTCTTTAACAAGTTTAGTGACAATTTTAGATGTTGTCAGGAGTGACCAACAAACCGCAAACTGAGATTTATCTTTAATGTGACTTTGCAAGGAAAGCATTTTTCCTCATTGACAAAACGACACAAAGAAACATGAACTCGTGTTATTTAATACAATGAAACAATTTGTAGAATCACGTCTTTTAAAATGTAAACACTTATGTGGAATGACATCTGTGTATTGATTTTAGATTTAGACTCCACAGAACGCATTTATCTCTTATGTAATATTTCACTATATACTATTTATTTTTACCTGTCTTGAGATAAAAATGGCACAATCATATGCCTTCTATGGTTCTATACCTTTTATCAGTTTTGTAATTACAATCCTTATAGGATTATTTATTATGTCATCCATAGGACAAAATCCACGGCAATGAGAATCCTAGGGCCCTATAATTTCCGCGATCACAGAATCGCGGAATTGGTAAATTAACACGGAATCTAGTGTTAACGCGAAATTTCGCGTAATTTTACATATTTTGAATAAAATTCTGTTTTTGTGTGGGAGACGAACGTATGTCTGGGGGAAATGCAGATCGGGGGGAGGAAATCTGGGCGACATACCCCCTACTGTCATTTCAGACCCCCTCCAAAACACTGAAACCATGGCGAAGCAGCTCTCCACGACTCTGCTTTCGTCAGCGAAAAAATTAAGAAATTCAAAGCTAAGCACTTGGTTCCGAGCAGTTCCCACATGACTTTTAGGGGACCGGAGAACTGTTATTTTGTAAGTTTTGTCAACATTTTGTTCACTGTGAGTGCAAATACATGCACTCTCTCATCCACGTCTGTCTCACTGCACCTCTCTCACGTGCACACGCTCTCGCATCTGTTCGAAGTGCGAACACAAATCATCATGTATTTGTTCCGTTTTATGCATTTTAAGTGAGCTGAGGCAAACTAACTATCCCTCGCATTTAAAATATAATCATCTGCAATGCATCATGGCGCCACTCTCTGTCTCTCTTTTTAATTGCCAAAAATTAAAACGGATAAAACGGAATTTGCAAAAATTAAACGGAGAAAACGGAATTTGGGAAAAAATAAAACGGAATTTGAGAAAAAATAAAACGGATTTTATAAGGCCCTAGAATCCCACAACAACACATAACCACACTGATCATAAACACAATGAAAAGTGTGTGAAACAAGGACTGACGCAATTTCATGCCAATTCTTAAATATTTTATGAGGTGTCTAATTCTAATTTAATTATATGAGCACATTCATACATTTTTGTATGATTTGCCTTGACCCCTGTGACTTTAGGGTTAAGGGTGGGGTTTCATTATTGTTTTTTATGACACTCAAACGTTTTTGCGTGATTAAAGGGCTATTTATAGTCATGCGTAGGTCCTACGGCGTAGCCGCGACGGCGTAGGTTCTGCGTCGGTTTTCATTTATACTTTTGCTTCGTCGTCTGCGTCGAAGTGCAAACACCTCCGCAGACCGCTGGTAGGCAGTAACCACGTGTGTAACCACAGTAGCAGCAGCAGAAGTCACAGAAGAAGCAGCTAAGCAAGTTAACCCACAAACGAAGAAGAAACAGCAACTTGTTGTGTATAATTTGAGAAGACCAGCAATGATGAAAGTAAATAAACAGCGACTCTTGATGCAGTTTGAGTTAAATCACTCCTCAACTTGGCTCATCTTTGTTTTCACCATCACAGGCGGAAATACCTATGACGCAGTTTTTTTTACCTGCAGGGAGGGGTTCTGGTGGACCAATCACAGCGCTTGCGGTCCGCATAGATCTGACTACAGATAGCCTACGCCGTAGCTACAGCGTAGGACCTACGCATGACTATAAATCGCCCTTAACTTCGAACGAATTTATACGAATTAGCTAACTTGTAAAATATGTACGAATTCTCGTGAGGGTGGTAAGTGTTAATGCCAAAGAGTATAGAAGCACAAGAGGGAAAACTCAATAGAACGTTCCATTGCAACACCTGCGCCCAGCAGCAGCCCCACGAATCCGCCATTTTGGAATGAAAGCGACTCGGGAGTTAACTAGAAGTGATGGCAATATCAGCAACTTTGTACATTAAAAGATCAAATTCAAACTGAATGATGATAACACAGAATAACATACAATCACGCCAGTGATGATCATTAATCCCTTTTTACAACTTATTTTCAGATATTTAGACCTAAGTCTTCCACTTTTTTATACAAGCTAATTTTACATACAAACATATTGACATAAACTCATCCACACATAATATTTTGGCTGCTTATACATACACATATACACACATATACATCAGAATTGCTCAAAATGGATTAAGTAAAAAAACAGCCACGGTCCAAAAGTGGCAATTATAGGATAACAGACAGAACAATGCATCATGTTCTATAAGATTATAATGTTTGTAGCGGGATCCAGGGGGATTAATATGTACAAAATATATATCATAACTAGTGGAGTTGGTAACTAATAATAGTAGTAAATGTGTAAAGTAGCATAAAATAGAATTACATAATAAAGCAAGAAAAAACTACCTCAAATGTGTATCTATTTAATGATTGGATTCCACAACTGATAACAACAACAACACAACACATACATACAAGACAATACAGCATTTCGTGAAGGTGTAGCAAGTGAACAAAATTTTATTTAAGAACCTTACTATTGCACTTCTGATTTGGCTGTGAGATTCGCTGAGAATAAATTGAGAATGAATTAGCTGTGAGAATTTTCATTCCAAAATGGCGGCCGCGCTACTGAAGCGCCACCTAGTGACTGTTGCCAAAAACGAATGAGAGTTTCCCCTCTTGTGCTTCTATACTCTTTGTTAACGCTTAGTAGAAAGCGTGCCAACAGCCAATCACAGTGGTCGCACGCATGGCGCATGAAAAGTTGAGAAATGTTTAAATGTTAGTCTGGAGCCTTGTCTCTACATGTACTACTAAACAAACAGACTTTATAAAGTTAAAGCAGAACTTAAGAGGTGAAAAAAAATTATGTCCAAAGTCCTGGAAATAATTTCATTTGGGGAATAGAACGGGCAAGCTGTGTGCCGTCATGTCAGCGAGCCCGTTCGTCGACAGGGGACAGAGATTCAATCAGCTCTCTCCTGGGAGATGCCCATCGCTGCACAAGGATACGCTGCTCTTGTTTACAGTGTGAGCTCTCACAAACTATTACAGACACCTCATAAGGGAACTGCCACCAAATGTCTTCTAGAAGGCATTAAAATCAACGCCACTCAAAAGCCATTTGTGGCCCACTTTTCATGCACTTATCTTCCCTCTTTCTCTCGGTCTCTCTCTCAGCACCTGCTAGTAAAACATGTGTATAGGTAGTTTCATTTTAAAACACATCCTGCTTTCAAACCCTGCCCATGTGGGGACAGTAATGGAATAGAAACAGTGGATAGAAGAACGAACAACGACAAGACACAGAGAGCTTACTGAGACTGAACTTGACAAAATAGAGCATGACAGCGAAGCCAACACACAAAGAAATACAGAATGGGCATTAAAACTTCTCAAAGACTGGCTAAAACAGAAAAAAATGGAGACAGACAAGTATGAAGCAGAGGATCTTAATAAGGTATTACGATCATTTTATGCATCTGTGCAAAGTTTCGTGGAAGGATAAAAATGTTAATTTAAAACAAATATGCCAATAAAATGTTTCAAATTCATATTCATGTCCAGTTTTTTTTCTTATGTGGCAAGTAGCCGTGTAATAAGCAGGATAATGTAGAGGCAGCTGGTAGTTATTGGGAAATAAGTCCCTTCAGTGTGATACAAGACCCTTCCGCTTCGCGTCGGGTCCTGATCACACTGTCGGGGCTTATACCGGCTGCCTCTACATTATCCCTTACATAACACATCTTACTATCTTAGATAAGATGTGTTTGAGAAAAACAGTCTTTATTTCAATACTTTCTGCTAATGCACTGACTGAATTGTGAGTGCTTGGCAGGGTTGCCAAGTCCGTGGTTTTCCCACAGAATTGTGCTACGTTAATTAGGGTTGTGCCGATAGACGATAGTATCACGTATCGACGATCGTCAGACATATCGCTAATAGCGGGCTTTCATGGCGATAGTTGGCGATAGTTATTATTATTATTATTATAATCATAGTTTCACATTAACATGTGCATTGCGTGCTTTTCCTCGCATGAGAGGGTTTGTGGGCTTCACTTGGCGCATGAGAGCTTGTAATACGCGCAGATTCCTTCTAGCACCTCAACTTGTAATACGCTTTTTTTCAAATAATTCAAAGGACCTGATTCAATTATTCTACTTATACCACGGTTACTACAAACATTGTTCCGGTGACAGAATAAAGCATTCAACAGACCCGTGGAATAAAGGTGTTTAAAGGGTTACTTTCATTAAAAGGTTTCTAAAATAACCTTACCATTTATTCTAAAGAACCTTTTTCCCATACAAAGAACATTTTGAGTAAAGGGTACTTACTTCCTGTATATCCTTCCTGTGTATGTATATATAAAAAGTGGCCTGAAAGGGACACTCCACTTTTTAGAAAATATGCTCATTTTCCAGCTCATCTGGAGTTGGACGTTTGATTTTTGCCATTTTGGAATCCATTCAGCTGATCTCCGGGTCTGGCGCTACCACTTTTAGCATAGCGTAGCATAATCCATTGAAACTGATTAGACCATTAGCATCGCGCTCATAATAAACAAAGAGTTTCAATATTTTTCCTATTTAAAACTGGACTCTTCTGTAGTTACATCGTGTACTAAGACAGACAGAAAATTAAAAGTCGAGGTTTTCTAGGCTGATGTGGCTAGGAACTATACTTTCATTCCGGCGTAATAATCAAGGACTTTGCTGCCGTAAAGTGGCACCGCCAGACCGGAGATCGGCTGAATGGATTCCAAAACGTAAAAATCAAATGTTTAATTCTAGGGGAGCTGTCCCTTTAACCCTCCCGCCCTACAGGTGGCACTAAGAGGCTTGCCAACCGCCAGAAGCAGCAATGCTATCTCATGGCAATTTGTACGTATTTTACGAGGTGGTTAATTCGTACGACCACATTTGTGCATTTTTGTATGATTTGCCTTGACCCCTGTGATGTTGGGGTTACGTTTTGTTTTTTTATGATAATTATACATTTTTGCACAAGTAACTTCATACAAATTCATACAAATTAGCCACGTCAATGTCACTTTTCACTTGGCCATCCAATCACAACCAGACGGCGCATCGTTCAACAACTGATAACAAAGCAGAACTATGATAGCAACCAATAAGCTCAGCTAAAAAAAAAGCTGACAAGCACCTACAGTTGGCATCCGCCTGGCATTTTCAGTCATGTTTGAATGTTTTGGTGAACATGCCCCCTTAGTGAAAAGTGAAAAAGTGAAAGTGTCATTATTGGGATTTCTACAACATATCTTCTTTATTGTTTATTATCTTTATCTGTTGTTCACCTGTAGAAAAAAAGTCACCAACATATCGGATGGCTTGAGGGTAAGTTCAAAGATCTTTATGGAAGCATACAGCCCGACAAAGAACATTTTAGTAGGTTTGTATTTTAAGTGTAGGGTAAGTAAGTCCATAACACAACCTGACGCAATGCAATGCAACTTAATACCATTAAAGAAATCAACATCAGGGATGTGTGTGTGATCTGCTGCAAACACCCCCTTTGAATTTGTCAAGTCTGTGTCCAAGCTTCGAGATTAACATTGTTGTACACAAGAAACAAGCAAAAAACATTAACATTCAGTCCTTAAATGCACTCACTCGATTCTCTCCATCTGTTCGAGACGGTCGACCGTGGGGGCATGCTTTCGCGGACCTCTCGTACCGTGTATTGCTCGATAACGGAGATGACACTAAGAGCGACGTTTTGGTGAAATACATCTCAGGAGTGAGCAGGCAGCTGTTCAAATGAATTACCATCAGCTAATGTGGAGATACTCTGCCCTCTTTATTCAGGGACGCATCAGTCTGATCGTTCATGAGACGTCTGGTTGCAACCGGGAGCTTTTTGAAAGCATTTTAGTACAATTAGAAAGACTCAATTGAATGAAAAAATGCAGGTACTGATTACCCTCATAAATAACATAACCAACAAGCCCCAGAAAGTTTGTATGATTTATGAAAATTGCCATTTTGAGATGAAATTTAGGATTCAATGGTTGCACATCAGTCGATACTGAGCAGAAAACAGAGAAACATATAAATTTGTACTTTACAGTCTGAACACAACACTAATAAGTGAAGGAGGTATAGACTAATGGGCAAATGAGGCATCTATTGAACCGCAAAGAGGTAATAATTTCGTATATTTAAGACTCTTAAAACAGCCCTGCCTCTGACGAATAAAGAAAGGATAAAGATTGTCTTGGAAAGCAGTCATATATTCTCTCTAAAGACTTCTTAAACGATCTAAATAAATTGAAATGAAGCAAGCTAACAGCCAGGTTCAACCTTTCCCAGCATCCTGAAGGGCGACAGTCATTTCGGAGTGGATTAACAAGTTAATGTAGTTCGTGGCAACTTCTGATGGAATAAGTTTCACAGCAACCCAGTTAAATTCTCATTGTTTGAATTGCTGGAGGTGCATTCACGAGCCGGGCTGATTTGAGCTGGGTGAATCTGAGGACGGCTCCGAAAAATGAGACCGTCACGGTCTCTGTCTTTTTAGTCACGGTCTCTGTCGTGTTTAGAAAAATGTGCTACATAAATTCAGCTTAGATGCAAAACCCTTTATGTGCGTCCGACAAGTTTTCTTGTAAATGAGCACTTTTTATCAGGCTCCTATGCTTAGGTTCAGTAATTTCATTTGGATGACAATGAAAAGGTTATTAGCAAATCCCTGCACGCATCTACTTTTTTGTACAAAATCACTAAAGATGCAACTAGAAACATTGCAAATGATGAAAATCAGAATGTAAACATGAAGAAAGTGCACCACACAATAGGGGGCGCTGTGATTCATGTCACTGCCACATTCGGGTTGTATTCAGGTCCAAGTACTCACAACGGACACACGTTTGAATCTGATCAAGGTTTCCACACCTTATTTAACTTCAAATTCAAGGATCTTTCAAGGACTTTCCAGGTCCAATATCCTCAAATTCAAGGACTAAATGTGGGGACACATTTCAAGTGAGAGTAATGTTACATCGTGTTACCTTTAAAGATACATTCTTACAGTTCCCTTTCGATGGAACTCGCGCTGCGTCACTGTGGTGACACTTTGGAGACGCCACCAAGGGTAAGTGCGTCTGAATGTGTATATCAAATTCAAACAATGGTGAGGCTTAACGACAAAGACAGTGTGACACGGGAGACAGGAAGTATATCGCTATCTGAAATATTGCCAAAGACGGTATTACAGGGATGCAGGAAGTATGGCAAGGGAGACGCAGCGTCTCGTTCCCTTCTTAGGGAACAACAGTTACATACGTAACCCGAGACGTTATCATGTGTCAAACACAACTATGCAAAAAAGCTTTGTAGTATGAATTCGCATACAGAAGATGTAAGCATTTAAAGCGAACAGTTTAGCACGTGTGCTTAAAAAGTCTAGAATTTTATTTTATTTTTTTTCCAGAAAACTTCTTGCACAAAATAAATTCAAGCACTTACAATGACCTGTATCTATGTCTGTATATTTTTAAAAACTTCCCAGGGCCTTGAATTTTCCCCCAGATTCACAAACTTTCAAGGATTTTAAGGACCTGTGGGAACCCTGTCTGATCCATGGTTTCATGCGGCATCATTTATCCAATTCATTTAATCCGTGCACTTAGAGGACTTTGCTGAAAATTCGTTGCTGCATTTAGCGGATTCTGCCAAGCAAGTGGTATTTCTGAATGGCCTGAGGCAGTTTACAAGCTTTCAAGTTAATGGCTTCGGTGAACCACTTTGATGTAAGAAAGAAAAGCATTTGAGCTCCGAAAACTGACTGAATTACTACAACAATTCGTAAGGGCTCAACTTCAAACTCTGTAATGGAAAGGTGAAGCAGCGCTATGGATGTATTGTACCTACATGTCAGGCTGTGATGTAAAAAGTCACAATTTATAGGTGTCGAGACGTTCAAAGCTTTATTATGAGACCTTGTTATCTTCTGAGGGGATTGGCATCAAAACGCTCCGGGAATAACTCTCAGAATAAAAAATACGCTTTTAGATGTTAAGTGACGTCATGATGAAGCTTTTCAAAGAGATGTTAAAAATTAAACCTTTTCATTTCAACTCATCTCTGACTCTATTCAGAAACGGTGCATTATTATTACAAAATCAATTCTCTGCGTTTTGACATCTACTGAGCATTCAGACCGGCTGCTTCTCGCTCGCCAGCACAGAACCAAGTGTTGCATCTAAATAGCAAGTATCTGAATTTCCATTCCTATAAAGAGGACCTACAAAAAGCTTCCTGTCAGTTCTAAAGCATTAACCTATCTTGTGTCAGGGGCTCGAGGTGATTTAACCGTCCACATGACTTTGTATGGAGTGATTTTGAATGTGTGGCATTAATAGTGTCGGCTGTCCTGGGCTGACTTCTGTACTGCACAATGACGGCTGTGTGTCTGTGTGTGCATGAGGGGAGAGAGAAAGAGAGAGAGACAAGGTTGTGCTAATGCTTGCATAATATAACTGGAGCTGTGAAGCTGGCGGTCAAGTGATATCCATCTGTTGTCTTCTAGCGTGTTGGCTGTCAAGAGGCTGATCAAATCGCTAAAGCAGACGCCCACAATAGAGTCTCTTTCTCTCTGTCAGACTCTTTGATTTTACAACAGAGGATTGGGATTCTACATGCAGGGGGTCCGGCAAAACCCCATAATTTCCTATTTGATTTAAGTATTTAAATGGCAACTTTGCACAGTAAAAACATGAAAAGAGCGCAAGATGGGAAAGACACCTAGGCTGCGTTTAAAAACTAATGCTGTGTTTACACCAGCCGTGATAAAGGGGGCAAAAATGGTTGGATGCTTGAACTTTGAGTTTACTCACTTCATTCGCACGTGAAATTCTAGTTATTTGAGACATTCACGCGGAAATCCGCGTCATGGGAAGGGCTTCTGCGACTTTGCTGAGACTCAATCAATTCACTACTACAGCAAGGTCCTGATTGGTTAACGCAGCGCGGAAATCCACTGAAGTTCAGATTTTTCAACTTTGCATTATTGCGTCTTTGCATTGACTTAACATGTAAATCACCCGCGCTTGCCGCCTCTACCGCGTCTGGTGTAATCGCAGCAGCATAAGGCAGTTGACTTGTTGCCTTGTTCCATCATGAGGCAGTGACTTCGGCGGCATAAAGGCAGCTCTGGGAGATGCATTCGGACAGCTTTCATAGGCAGCGTAATTGAATTCTGTTTTGAAATATAAACAAAGAGCAACTGTGTGATAACTAATCGCATATTAGAAAACTACAATACTATTTTCTCGCTAAAAATGCAATAAAAAGGTGTAAAAAGTGAAATATAACTTTCGTAAAATATAATTTTAGTGTAAAATATAATTTTACACTAAATTTGTGCTACAGCCGTTTCCATTTTATTTTTCCGAACTCGACCACCCTTACAGCAAAAAAATATTTTAAAATATATTTCATATACAAAAATGGCCGAAAATACATTTGCTGAAATATATTTTGGAATATGTTTACAAAAATATATTTTTCACCAATATATTGACATTTTTGTATATATTTTTGTATATATTTTTTAAAATAAATAAATTGTAAAGCATTAAAAATATATTTATCTGTCCATATATTTCAATCCAAGGAAATATATTCACGTTATATTGGAAGAAATATATTGAAGGAACTTCAAAAATATACTTCATAAAATTAACTTGTATTTAGCAAATATTTAAAATACATTCAGACAAAAAAATTATTTTTGCCATATGGGATGTAAAATTAAAAATGTATTTGCTTCCCATTTAAAAACATTTTGAAATGTATGAAGAGTTTGGTTCCAAATCGCAATAAATCCATTTTGACTAATTTGGGTAAAATGTGTTTTCTATACCAAGAAAGTGACAAGATGAAAACCACTATTTT
The DNA here is from genome assembly GCF_027580225.2 of Misgurnus anguillicaudatus. Classification (NCBI taxonomy): domain Eukaryota; kingdom Metazoa; phylum Chordata; class Actinopteri; order Cypriniformes; family Cobitidae; genus Misgurnus; species Misgurnus anguillicaudatus. Next base: position 15,139,728 of record NC_073342.2, on the reverse strand, counting down.
CTGCTACAAACTTTAACATATCATCTTTAGGTTATAATAGCATTAAAAATTCAAATCCATAATTTGATTTCAAAGATTTATTATAAAAACAGATTTTTTTTTACGCAAAATGCAATAAATCTATGAAATTTTTTTTTCAAAATGCTATAAATCTATTGAATCAATATATAAATGTGCATTCATATTTGCCATGTTATATTCATTTAGTTGACTATACACTAATTAAAAAAAACACATTAATGGCATTAATCAAAACATTTACTTTGACATATTAAGAACACTGTCATTGCTGCTGTCATCCTTGCGACGTTGTCACTGAACTTTTTTTGACAGCGATCAGCGATTTTCATTGACTTCGAGTAAAATAATGGACATTTTTTCCATGAGATCTTCTGGGGTCAATGTTTTAGCATGACAGAGGCTTGATGCTGTCGTGTGAGAACAAGCAACAGCCGGCATTTTTCCGCCACTCGAGTGGCTTACGTTTCTTCCCCGCAACAGAAAACCTGGACTGCCGTTTATTGCTTTTTGGGAAAAAAGGGAGAAAAGATGACAGAATAATACGGCGGATATCAGATTTTGCGTAAAAATTTAAATTTTCTTTAATTTACTGACCTGATATAATACTGATTTTGGTGGTAATTTTTTTTTATGACGTTTATCGCGTTTTGAAGCCAAACTCTTCATATGTTGATATATGAAGGTTAAAACTAAATATATTTTCAAATTCAGAAATATATTCAATTGAGCATTACTTTCTACAAATTGTATTCAGCATATATTTAAAATATATTTTTGGCCATGAAAATGTATTTTTTTGCCATATGGGCAGACTCGACCAAATATATTTCTCGAACGAGCCCATGCATAGAATTATGATACAAGAAGATGAAGGAGACAGGAAGTAAACCAAACATTGGATTCGGACAAGCCTTGATACCTTCGAACGCAGCATTTCGGACACAGCCTTAGTCACCCAATCCTGTTTGGTGTTATGATACTGAAGCTAGCTTGTATGAAGCCATTTGTAATAAAATAAAATAGATATGCTCTCAGTTACACACCCCGCTGTTTAAAAATATGTGTTTTTCCATGCAGTCAAGCATTGATAAAGAAGCATTCAACTTCAAAATGACCGAAAAGCACCTAGCCACAACAAAACTACTCCAGTGATGTGTAGCCCTATTAATGGGATCAATCGGAATTTATCTGTAGTCATATAATTCTGCTTTAATTGGCTAGAGTGAGAAATAAGTGTTGTAATAATGCCTGATTCACAAGTGAATTGTTTGTTTGAGTCATTTAATTTCAATGACTTCCAGTTGATTATACTAGTCTAAATGATTCACACAAATCATTGATGCTGTTTTAGATCATTTTCACGTTTCTTTGTTGAGCTGCTGCTGTGAAACTTATTCACTCAGTAAATCAAGTTATTTGAGGCAGAATGTGAGCTTTAGAAAAGAAGCTTTATTGTTGTTGGTGTCATTGTGTCACAGCGCATGTGATATGTGTGCAGAAAAGATTTCTAAGATGCTAATGTAATGAATAATGTGTAGTTCTCATAATTTAAAGGTGCTCTGATTGGCTGTTTCACAAAGCAGTTCAGTTCAGTAGCTCTGTGTGTGTGTGTGTGTAAACAGACCTTATATGTTTGAGTCTGTATCAGACAAAGATATGTCATTACCATGTACAGAACTTTAGATTATTCATCTATGCCGAGGTAAATACAGTTTTACACTTTCAATAGCACATTTAAAGTAAGATTTATAGACTTACAAAACTTGCAAAAGGTATTCGTCCACCATTCCACCATTAGATTTGTGGCAGTGGTATAGTGTTTTTAGAATACAACCAGATAATACAGGAAATGTATATGCAGTATTAAGAAAAACAGCTTTTATAGGAATGTGAAGTACAAGAAGTTTTTGTCTTTATCCAAGACAGACGACATCTTGTTGCAGTTTTACTTTTGTTCTGGAGATTGATCTTCGGAAGTGTAAGTGCAATCTGTCAAAATGATTGATGGCTATCAGATTTTTCTGTCATCGCTAAAAATATTCTGTCATTAACGCGACCTCTGGGTTACACACACGTTTGAGCACTTTTGACTTCCATAGTAATAATTATTTTTTACTATGGAAGTGAATTGTACTTCTGTTTCCTGCTTCATTGCAAATATCGTCATTTGTGTTAAAGGAGCGGTGAATCAAACAATCAATTTTAACTTGATAATTTGTTATATAAGAGGTCATCATACTTAAATGGACATCCTGCAAGTTTCAAAACTGAAAACGTCCTCTTTACTGAAATATAACAGTTTTTGGCACCAAGCCAAGAAAACAGTTGGTTCAGGAATGTGCCGAAATATGATGTCAGAGTAGAATTGAAACACCTCCCCAAACCCAAATACAATAGAGACAGAGCGCAGCGCGTCATAACCTGAAAACCACGCCCACCGGGGGGGAAAGCAATCCAACCGTCTCCATTGACTTTGTATTGCGAGAGGACGGCTCCTTGTCATTTCTGGCTTATAACAAAAAACTGAATAATGCCTAAAAGCTGCTGTGTGACAATATGTACAGCTAACAAGCCAAAGAACCCAGAAATAAGTTTTTATAAGCTGTCGAGCCGTAAAACCCAGTCTTTAAGGAGAATAAAGTGGATCGCCGACTACGTTTCCCCCTATTGGACGCAGTTTTACTAATAGGAAAACTATGAAAAGTTGCCTGTTCCCATTTCTGTGTCTTTAAACGCTCATTTTTTGAAGTCGAAAGCTTATTTGTTTTTTTGGGTTGTTAGATGTACACCTTGTCACACAGCAGCTTTTAGGTATTAATCTGTTTTTAAGTTTAATCTGTAAGTAAGTTTTTATAAGCTGTCGACCCCAAACAACGAGCCTTTAAAGACACAAAAATGGAAACAGGCAACTTTTCATAGTACTTCTATTAGTAGAACTGCGTCCACTAGGGGGTAACGTAGTCGGCGATCCACTTTATTCTCCTTAAAGACTGGGTTTTACGGCTCGACAGCTTATAAAAACTTATTTCTGGGTTCTTTGGCTTGTTAGCTGTACATATTGTCACACAGCAGCTTTTAGGCATTATTCAGTTTTTTGTTATAAGCCAGAAATGACAAGGAGGCTGCTTCTCGCAATACAAAGTCAATGGAGACGGTTGGATTGCGTTTCCCCCTGGTGGGCGTGGTTTTCAAATTTGCATAACTGCGCTCTGTCTCTATGACCACTTTTGAAGCTCCGCCCACAGCTTCATATGACACACGTGTGGGCCAGGGGCAAAGCAAACCATGCAGTGTCTCAACAATCAGTAAACATGTTTTTAAAGTTTTTGCCAAATGTAACCAAAATGACTTTTAAATACTTTTTTCCTGAGAGACTTTTATTTTGACGCGGTGATCTGTCATGAGTAACCATGGAAACGGAGTGTTCCTTGTGGAAGAACCGACTGGAAAGAACACAGACGCTGTATAACCTTAACTCAAAGGCTCAAAACATAACATTAGAAATGTGTGCTTAAAGTTTGTTTTTAAAGAAGTTCCAGCTGGCGTGGGGAGTGTTACTTTGTATACCGCAAATTCATTTGTAAAGAAGCCACACGTGTGATTAAAAGCACCACTAATATTGCATCTGACAAAAATGACACAGCAGTATACACAGTGAGTAAAACTTTTTTTTTACTTTATTTAAGATAACATTACTGCGTTTCACTATTGCTTTTTAAGAATGTCCTGTTGTAACATCTGTGTCTAAACACATGTTTGACTGTTTTAATTTATTAAAAACATTACACGATTAATAAAGGTACAACACTTAACAATACGACTGTAATATAACGGTAGAAATATACAAAGTTAGTGATAAGGAAGGACTTACCAGCCGCAATTTAGATTCTGATGCCCGCTTACTATGTTGTATACGGTAATTTAGGCAAGTTGCGCTTGAAAGGTCCAACACTCAACAAAGTTTTTTATCATATAACTGTGGTATGTAACGTTACCTGTATGTAAGAGCAACCGCACAAGCACAATAGAAATATACAAAGTTATTGATAAGGACCTATCAGCCATGGTTTAGATTCTGATACGCGCTTACTGTGTTGTATACCGTAATTTAGTCACTTTGAGTTTCAAGTTTTGTTTCTACTTTACTATACGTATTGTCATTTATGTGTATCATCTTTAGCACCTTTTGTGGCTCAAACATATATGTGTTCGGCTGATATTTTTACACATTAATGTTTTTAAAACATTTCCCCACATGTAATGACGGGGAATAAAGCTATCCAATTATAGCAGTGGGTGTTTACGTCCAGGTCTTTAATGCAGCCCGCCCCTTCAAACGAACCATTTCCCCAGAGAGCCACTAATCCATGTTACAAAATAGCCTATTACTTATTGCTTTTGATGTTTTTGAATGTAAAAACCACCCGAACATCATAAGTAGACCTCAGACAACAGTGTAAAACAATAAATGCGGCCCCTTTAACAGAGCAAAGACATGAGGGTGAGTAAATGATGACAGAATTAAAATTTTTGGGTGAACTGCTGCTTTAATAAAGTGACCGAAAAATGCTAACTTGGTAAAAAGCATTTTTTTTAATGTACACGTTGTAAAAGTGTCTGCGAAATGTAATTTGCAAATTTAATATAAATCCCAAATATTCATAAATTTGAGAATAAATGTACTATTTTTTTCAGAATCAATTTCACTTCTGTAATAGAATTCATTTTACAATACAAATTCAAATGACAGTAAATCTGTCAAATGTAATAGCTCTTAAGCATAAGAAAATGAAGATTTTGCACACTGTCGACAAAGCTTGCTTAACCAAAACGATGTGCATAATTTGTTTGTTTACAAAAGTAAGAGACACGTCCTGCCGCATCCATGTAAGCAGAGCGTAAAACGATTGAAAGCAAACATGGCTGTTAAGCAGCGCTCTGCTGTTTCCCACAGTACAGTTACGCAATACTCTTGGGTAGGACTGGTCAAGTTTACCGTTTTCTTTCAAAAGAGCGAAGAAGAAGAAAAGGAGAAGAGGGGAACAAAAGAAACCCTGTGAAATCCTTGAGAGGAGAGAGAGTCGGATAATCTCCTCAGAACACAGAGCGCCTGTGTGGACAAGATGTAACAATTCAAAACGCACACAAAAGGGATTTAATTGAACTTCGTAGAAATCAATAGCTCAGCTTTGGTCCATTTCATTCCATGACAGAAATCAAGACACTAAGTGAATTTTAACTTGAGGATACCAGGGAGAAGAAAGAAAGAGAGATGGAGACACACAGAGAGAGAGAAACTCCCTGTGGAAAATTGAGAACTAGATGGTCGACGACCACCATTTTGTGTCCAATCGCTCAGTATCATATTTAAAAATGCAATGTAAAACGTCTGCCTTATGAAAACATCATGACACCAATAACACTACCAATAGCCCAAAAACACCAAAAGGAGGTTCGCCATTTGATGTCACCATTCTGCCACCTATGTCGTCATAAAATTACTTGGTTAAATAATTCATTAACGGAATGGAAACCAAACCAAATGCGAGTGGCATAGAAAATAACACAAGTCACATTTAAAATCCCTATGAACTAGAAGGCGAGATCAACTTCCATATTGTGACGTATTTCAGAGTAAATGGAATATCACACAAGGAAAAATAGTGGGCGTGGCTTGTGTTTCCACTTGTATATAGAAAAGTTGGTGTTTCATTCAGAAATTGAAATCACAGCAGACAGTTGGGGTGCAGAGTTAAAGGCAGGGTATCTGATTTTGAAAAATGCTAACGGTAGCCTACTAGCACTGAAATCACCATCCTACCCTCCATTCAAATCGCCATCCAAAGCCACGCCTCCTCCAAAATACAAGAACACGCACAGACCAGACAACCATGGTACACATCCGATGTCTCATTCACCAGTAAGTATCACAATGTTTCATCAAAGTAGAATATCTGAATCCATTTAAATACAATCATACCTTACAAACAAACAAAAAAACACTGCAACAACCCTTTCAGACCCTTTGCCTCCCACAGCTGTTTCATCTTGTGGTAAAGCAGTAAAGTTACAGATGTTAATTTGGGTTTTGCTCTTTGCTGATCCAGATGGTTTTTGTCGTAACATTTGTTTTGTGGCTCCTGTGCCGGTTGTCAATTCAGCAGGAAAGTTTGCCATTCTCCCTCTGTTTACAGACGGGAGGTGAGTGCACGTGAACGCGCTGATGACGTATGGTGTTTGCGTGAACAGGTTGCGTAGTGGCATATGCAAGACACATTCAAAGATGAGGGGCAAAATTGTATGCGTCCAATTATTGCTTTCAGTCTGAGTTCAATGATTTGTTGAAAATGTTTGGATCCTACGCCTTTCACAGATGACATATACAGTGAACACCCTGCAATTTTGCAAGTTCTCCCACTTAGAAATCATGGAGGGGTCTGAAATTGTCATCGCAGGCGCACGTCCACCGCGAGAGACACAATCCAAAAAAAATCCAGAAATCAAAATATACCACTTTTTCAACCATTTATTTGTATGATACAGCTGCAAATAAGTATCTAAACACCTGTCTACCAGCTAGAATTCTGACCCTCAAAGACCTGTTAGTCTGTCTTTAAAATGTCCACCTCCACTCCATTTATTATCCTAAATTAGATGCCCCTGTTTGAAGTCATTAGCTGCATAAAGACACCTGTACACCCCATACAATCAGTAAGAATCCAACTACTAACATGGCCAAGACCAAAGAGCTGTCCAAAGACACTAGAGACCAAAACTGTACACCTGCACAAGGCTGGAAAGGGCTACAGAGAAATTGCAAAGCAGCTTGGTGAAAAAAGGTCCACTGTTGGAGCAATCATTCGAAAATGGAAAAAACTAAACATGACTGTCAATCTCCCTCGGACTGGGGCTCCATGCAAGATCTCACCTCGTGGGGTCTTAATGATCCTAAGAAAGGTGAGAAATCACCCCAGAACTACATGGGGGGAGCTGGTCAATGACCTGAAAAGAGCTGGGACCACCGTTTCTAAGGTTACTGTTGGTAATACACCAAGACATCATGGTTTGAAATCATGCATGGCACGGCAGGTTCCCCTGCTTAAACCAGCACATGTTCAGGCCCGTCTTAAGTTTGCCAATGACCCAGAGGATGATCCAGAGGAGTCATGGGAGAAAGTCATGTGGTCAGATAAGACCAAAATAAAACTTTTTGGCAATAATTTCATGTGTTTGGAAGAAGAAGAATGATGAGTACCATCCCAAGAACTTCTAAGTGGGAGAACTTGCAAAATAGCAGGGTGTTCAAATACTTCTTTTCCTCACTGTATTTATAAAAATACATTTAAACAACTTAACATATGATTTCTATCAGGATGTGAGGAGACTTAAAACCAGCATAACTAAAAATGTTTCTGGATCAAATCATATACCCTGCCTTTAACAAATGCTCCCGCCTAAGCCGTCTAGCTGACATCATCAGAGAATGATTGCCACCGGAGGTCAGAAGTACATTTTCAGATTTAAATTACAATTCATAAGGGCACACAAATTTTAAAAAAAATATGACACGGATTCATTGTTTATAAGGAACACTGCAATATTACATAAAAAATAAGAATTGTCAATTTCGATTTCATAGGGACTTTAAAGCCTGATTATTGGCTTGCAACATGTCGGAGCTTATGCACATAGCTTTGCAACTTTTAAAACCATTGCTTTACCCAAAACTTTATCTCTATTCCATTGCTGTGCATGTGTTTCCTCTAGGAAATGCAAATCTAGTTCTTATTTTTACTCTGCTTCACTGAAGCAGACTTGTTATCATAATATAGTTACAGGCAATTACAGTTCTCAAATAAAAAATATCCCACAACGGCATCCGAAAGCACACATACTACCAAAAAGCAAAAGACAAAAGGATCTGTAGTTAGTATACAGAGCTTGACTTTAGGGTCAATTTAAACAAGTTTTCGAGCTCGAAATGAGCCTGTGGTGAAATATACTTCAATTTGAACCTTACTTATTGGATTTGTGGTCGAGGAGTCTGTCATCCAGGTCCAGCAGGGCAGATGCGTTGTGGATCAGGCGGCTGTTGTAATGGATGGTGTTCCTACTGAGGGTGATGAGACTTTGGCTAAACTTCATTCCCATTTCCTCCAGCTCCCGAGTCCCTGTTTGTAGACCCTACGGTGTGAAAAACATTTTAGATTGACAATTGAGATTAATGACTGATGGGGTGATCGATTGAGAGCTGTTGAACAATATCTGCAGACTTTGTGACACTGATCTGTAGCAGTTATGTAAACAACTGCACTGCGTTTGCTCTGTGGACACCAAAATGTCATTGCATTAAATAAACTAAATGTATTAAGTGAAATAGCATTCATTTTATTTACTATCTCTTAACCCAATTCCAGCATCTTTGGCGAAAACTGGTTAATCTATACACAAATTGATCTACACGCAAGTTCGGAAAAGGACGATTTAGCATTGCCAATTCACCTAGTCTCCATGTCATGCACATTTACGAGGAGGAAACAATGCAAAGTCAGTTGTAAGGAAAAATCGAGCATGACTTGAGACGGCACTTTGAGTTGTGCAGTCTTCGTGGAAAATTCAGCATTAATCTGCATTAGGAGCACACAACTGCTCACCTCAGGCCGGATACTCTGACCTCATATAACGCACTCTTCCGGAAACGACCGTTAATAGAAATCCAGACACTAAAGATATTTTCTGCCAGCAGTAAACAAACAGCTCAGGCACTGAAACTTTCACGGCCTTCTGGGCACACAAAAACCTGCAATAACCTGAAGCCCTGACCCAATGGTTCAATGAGCTGTGGATTACGGCAGATTAACTAAATCAATAAATCTGCAGAGCCTCTGTGTTACTTTAGCTTTCCACTCGCCTGGAAAAACCAAAACAAAGTGTTTGTGACTCTTATATCATTTCATGACAGTGTCAAATTCTGACCAAAAACACTAATATCTATAGATAAATTATAGATGCTCTGTACAAGAGGACTTATGGTTTGTAGAAACCAAGGATAACTGACATGCTTCTTTCCTACTATATCATGACAATACAGCCGTAATATTAAACATAATATTGCTTTTTATTACTTTTTTTCCACTGTTTGCCCTACACTATACATTTTTTGCTGTCTTAAAGGTGCACTGTATATATTTTAGGAGGATCTATTGACAGAAGTGCAATATAATAGACAATTATATTTTCAGTGGTGTATAAAGACTTAACTGTTATGTTTTATTACCTTAGAATGAGCTGTTTTTATCTACACACAGCGCAGATCCCCTTACAAGGAAGTCACTATTTTGTGGCACTGTGTTTCTACATAGCCCTTAAGCAGTTTCTCCAGGTTTTCTCGATTTATTTTTGTGATTTTTGCGATGAAAATGACTTACTTTGCAGCGTTAATTTCCAGAAATTTGCACAGAAAATTGTGAATAGTAATACCAATGCTTGTCTATTATTAAATGATTATTAAGAAGTTCTCAGGTAATTAAACAATTAGGTAAACAGTCAGTGATATGATAAGAACAGAGAAACAAAATGAAAATATGACAAATAAATACAACTTCAAGATACAGATACACTGTTTGTTGATTAACTCGTTCCCCGCCATTGACGAGTTTTCTCGTCAATTAAGAGAAAACATTTGTATGAAAAAAAGTGTTCCTGATGAGTTTTTATGTTTATCTGTAATACGGGATTATTCACTAAATGGCAAACTTACCCAATTTATAAAAAACTAAAGCGAAATTTGTGACAGATTTTGCAGTGGTAATTTCCAGAAATTTGCACCGAAAATTTAGATTTTTTTTCTCTCTTTCCTCTCTAAAAACTAAAGCAAAATTTGTGACTGATTTTGCAGCGCTAATTTCCAGAAATTTGCACCGAAAATTTAGATTTTTTTCCCTCTCTTTCCTCTCTAAAAACTGAAGCGAAATTTGTGACAGATTTTGCAGTGGAAATTTCCAGAAATTTGCACCGAAAATGTAGATTTTTTTGTCTCTCTTTCCTCTCTAAAAACTGAAGCGAAATTTGTGACAGATTTTGCAGTGGTAATTTCCAGAAATTTGCACCGAAAATTGTGACCCCCCTCTCTAAATAGGATACCAATGCTTGTCTAATAGTAAATTATTTTTAAGAATTTCTCAGGTAATTAAATAATTAGTTAAACAGTCAGTGATATGATAAGAACAGAAAAAACTAAATGAAAATATGACAAATAAGTACAACTTCAAGATACAGATACACTGTTTTTTGATTAACTCGTTCCCCGCCATTGACGAGTTATCTCTTCAATTAAGAGAAAACATTTGCATGAAAAAAAAAAACGTGTTCCTGATGAGTTTTTATGTTAATCTGTAATACCGAGATTATCCACTTGATGGCATACTTACCCAATTTATAAAAAACTGAAGCAAAATTTGTGACTGATTTTGCAGCAGTAATTTCCAGAAATTTGCACCGAAAATGTACATCCCCCCCCTCTCTAAATAGGATACCAATGCTTGTCTAAAATTAAATTATTATTAAGAAGTTCTCAAGTAATTAAATAATTAGGTAAAAAGTCAGTGATATAATAAGAACAGAAAAACAAAATGAAAATATGACAAATAAATACAACTTTAAGAGATACACTGTTTTTTGATTAACTCTTTCCCCGCCATTGACGGGTTATCTCTTCAATTAAGAGAAAACATTTGCATGAAAAAAAATTGTTCCTGATGAGTTTATATGTTAATCTGTAATACCGCGATTATCAACTTGATGGCGCACTTACCCAAAAAACTGAATCAAACTAATTATTTACTAATTTAAAACTTTGTGTATGTTTTGATAATTGTTCTGAATCTGATCTCTAACAAAATTTGTTCACAAAAATGCAATTATTTCAGCTTTTTGCTATTTTTTTTACGAAAAATAACCATATTTAAGAGTTTATAAGCAGATAACAAATATAGATAGGATGAAATGTTCCCCCCCCCCCCCCCCCCCCCCGTTTTGTTTGTTTGCTTGAAAGCAGGGGGTGTGTTCTTAAATTTTAAGAAAATGTTCCTGGAAGGCTTTTTGTGAAACTTTGTTGAAAATTACAAAAAAATGCAAGCGGGCAACTTTTCAAAAAAAGGCTGGTGGGTAATGAGTTAACAAGCAAATACATTTATTGAGCACGGAATCGTTTTTTATTTGCTCAAACAAATTTTTTTTGCGATTGTTAATTTCTGTTCAAAATACAATGCAATGTGCCCGCAAAACACAGTTCTCTGTGCTCAAAACTCACAATTGCTCGCCCAGGATTGAGGCACAAACACCACGCCATAGTTTATATAAAAGAAAATTTCCTGGAAGGCATTTTGTGAAACTTTGTGAAAATCACAAAAAAATGCAAGCGGGCAACTTTTCAATAAAAAAAGGCTGGTGGGGAATGAGTTAACAGCTGTCACAAAGTGGTTTTAAAAACTGGGTCGTAAGGATGATTTAAGGAAAATGTAAAATAATTAACCGCTTAAGCTGCATAATAATGTTGGATATTATAAGAACATATAAATAAATCATTATCACCAACAACACTGAGAGAGGTGCGTTGCGTAATCTTGCTTGCTTTCTTTTTTAGGGTCGCTTTTAAAAAGTTTTAAAAGACTGACCTACAGTAATGCACAAAAGTCACAAGTCTAAAACTACTGTTTTCCTAAACTGTGTGTTTACTTGTGTGTTATTATGCATCTATGTGACCTAAAAGAAGAACAGTTCGGTCTTCACTCGCTGCGGGCGGCATGCACACATGTCCCAAGTTCTTAATATAAGGACAACAAAACAGTAAATTAAAATGCATTATGACATTGCTTAACCCAGTTTTTGGCATTAATGTGAGACAGCAGGTGCACCACACAGGTATCACACAGACCTTTCACGTATGTAGCCTCATGAAAATAATGCATTACAATGAAAAAAATTTAGAATTAAAACAAGAGATAATTTAGTGATATGTGATATGTCCTTAGCGGTACATACTGGTACCTTAAATGTACATATCTGTACCAAAATGGTACATATAGGGTACCGTCCCAGTGACAACTTTTGTACCTTTTTCTGAGAGTGTATGATGAGAGCATGAGCAAGAAATGAGACATAAGGGTGAATAATTAATTATACAACTATAAAGCCAATGGCTTAACAGTTGCAAATGTTTAAATGGCATGAAAACAGACAATGATTACAAAGTTGGTTGTTTGAGATTGTATCAATTTTCGCCAAAATAAACTTTTTATCCCTTACGCTCTCTGCCCACCGTCAAAATATTTCAACGATCAGTTAGTTTTCACATTAGATCAGACCTTTCATAACATCATAATGATGGCAGATCATTTTGCCAAGTAGTTGCACCTGCCCGCTCAAGCATGTTATTAGCGTGTGAACACCGCACGATTCCCTGAGGAAATGCAGCAACAAATCCCCATGAGCCCTTCATTCACGTAAACCTAGAGCTGTGCTATCGAGCCTCTTCTCGCTGCAATGCAATCTCTATTAGAGACGATTATTTATGAGCGATCATTGCCGCAACCTCGCCGAAACGCAATGTATCACTGTTGCTCCGAACACTTGCCTGCTGTATACAAGTCAGTAATCAAGCGAGGATAAGGTGTCACAATTTTACAGATGAGCCCCCTCGTTTCACTCTATTAAGGCTACATCTTTTTCGCTTCATGATACCCGGGTCAAAGACAAACAAGGATGTCCGAGATAATGAGAAATCCTTTCGAGTACTGAGAAGTATGTAGTGCTGGGTTGTTTCCAACCCATAGTTGGGTAAAATTTGGATAAAACCAACCATTTGGTAACATATTTGTATGGTTGAGTCAAATATGTTTTTTTCCAGGTTTATTCAACCAACTGTTAGGTCTACCGAAGCATTTTCGGGTGTATTCTTTATATTCACATTGGATTCACACTTATTTTTAATACACTGATTAAAAACAAACGTGCAAAAAATGGCATAAGTTTAAATGTCATGTAATTCTGTAGCAATCAAGTCTAAAATGGCACGAAAAGTCTTTCCCTGAATAAACATGAGTACTCATTTTTAAAAAGGTTCTTTACTTATTTTTCAAGAGCAACCAATACACTGCAATGAGGGTCTAAAGATTTTCTCTTTTGTTTACTTGTCAAACAGGAACAAAATAGCTGTCGGCATTGTTTTTGGTGGACAGTTTTTCAATTATTTTTAATATTTTACAACAAAACACTTCAAATACTAATGAGGGAAAACCCAAACTAAAATTATCATTATTTTTTATAACTCTGGAAAATGTACACTACACCACACTGCTCTAATATATACACTGTAAAAAAGATTAGTTGGTTCAACTTAAAGTGATACTCTGGCCTAATATCAAAATTACCGCATTCTTGACTTACCCTCAACCAAACCAAGATGAACATGTCCATCATAATAAATAATAATAATACATTTTATTTATAGGCGCGTTTCATGGCTCTCAAGGACACCTTACAACAAATTAATATAAGAAGCAAAAATAAAATACAAAAAAAATCTAATTAACATTCCGTCAGGGAAAAGAGAATAACAGTATAGAACATTAAAAATAGGCCTGCTTAAAAAGATGAGTTTTTAACCGCGATTTAAAAATGAACAGAGTGTCACTATTTTGAATGTGCTATGGAAACTTGTTCCATAAAAAAGGGGGCAATCTGAGGGGACAATTGTGGAGCCATCAATACACATGGAAAAACCACCAGCCTTAGTAAGATTGATTTTCGTATCAACCAGAAGAATTTCAGTTTTACTACTGTTAAGTTTGAGAAAATTATTTGAAAACCAAGCATTGACATCAGATAAGCAATTAAGTAGACTTAATGGAGGAAGATTGGCAGCAGGTTTAGTGGATAGATAGAGCTGGGTGTCATCAGCATAACAATGGAAGTAAATTCCGTGTTTCCGAAAATAATGCAGAGCGGCAACAGATAAATAATGAAAAGTAAAGGTCCCAAAACTTAGCCCTGCGGAACACCAGGGACAATTCGTGAGGGACTAGATTTAAATGTACCCAGCTGAACAGTCCGAGTACGCTCAGCTAGATAAGAAGTAAACCACGCCATAGGAATATCAGTGATTCCAAGTGACTGAAGTTGACGTAAAAGAATCATCTTTCAGACAAGCACATTTAGAGTTATTTTAGTAAATGTCCTTGCTCTTCCAAGCATTATAACGGTAGAAAACAGGCATAAGAGAACAACTTCTGACTTTAAACCCCTAAAAAGTGCATTCATCCTTCACAGAAGTAATCCACAAGGCTCCAAAAGGTTAATAAAGGTCATCTGCAGGTAATCGATGCATTTTTGTAAATAAAATATCCATATTTCAAATGTTACAAACTATAACAATTAGCTTCTGGTAACGACGGCATCCTGAACAAACGCAATTCATTACAGAGTTTTAGGGTAGTGAGCATTGTGAATCCAAGATGGAGTCCAAAATGGCGTCATTACTAAACTAGTTATTATAAGTTATAAAGTTAAAAATGTGGATATTTTTCTTAAAATATCGCATTGATTACCTACAGTACAATGGGTGAGTAAATTTGATATTTGGCTGTATCACTTTGAAAAAGTAAGGTTCCTGGTTGCCTTAAAATTTTGATTTAATTCAACTTAAAGGTTAAAAAAACAGTCACGTTTTATTTTGTGCCACCATACTTACTCGTGTAACTACTCATGTAACTTTAAATAGTCTTTAAATATGGAAAACATGGAAGTGTTTGGTGGCTTCTAAATTCATCCCTGTTTGGATCCTAAGGAATGAATGAGGCTAGGCTAAATGCTAACACATTCACAACGCGCTGTACAAAGATTAAGTGCACGCATTGAATAAAAATAGATGTATTAATTTGTCTAAGTTGAGTTAGGAACATAGTAAAATATTGAAAAAATTTTGGTGTTTTCCTTTAAGGCAACTACTTTTCTTAAGTTGAAAAAACTTTTTTGTTTACAAAACATATTAACTTATTTCAATAGTAAGCAAATATTATTGAAATAGATGACTGAATACTCAAGAAAAAGCAGCCAATAATAGCACAGGATATATGTGAACTCTTTTAATATTTTTTAAAATGCAGGGTGAGAAAGCTGCTTGATTAGTAGGATTTGTCAAGGCAAACACTTCAGATGCATTAGTCACTATATAATTAGTTACTTTTGTGCTATGACATGAGTTTCCTATTATTCTGAAATATAAGTAAATAAGAAGTGAATTTAAATTTTCACTTGTTGTGTATATTGTAAATATGAATCGCATACTGTTTTAATATCTTAATAACAGAAGCAAACAAATCTAACAAGAGTCACGTCATTGACCAGAAGACCCCTTGCTTCTTTCCTCTATCTTGCACTCTCTAGGAACCTTGTCACTGTAGATAAGTAAGTCTTGGTTGTGAACTCAGCATGGCAGATGAATCAGGAGAGAGCGAGCGTTGGTGCTAATACCCAATACTTGCTGCACTCGGGGGAAGCAGCCAAATTAATAGGGAGCCGTGTGGGGAAGAGAATGATGGCTGTGCAGCACCAGGCAAGTCCACCTACACCTGACCTTTACGTGACAGAAAGGCACAAAGACATGGAAAGACACACGCGATTTACACCACAAACACGTACGGTCAGGTACATAAGGCCCATGCACAAACGTAAACAGACATTTACCCACAAACCCCTGGTTCACTTTAGCCGGCCAATGAGATGTGGAGGTGTGGAAAGCGAGGGAGAACTGTGTTGTGGGATATCGCTCTTCAATAATTTAGAGCGAAAGGGGGTGGGGTTTTGATGCATGGAGAGAATGCATAGAGCCCAGGCTGTTTGCTCGAGGCGAAAATTGATTCCTGCCATGTTTGCATTGAGGAGGCCACACTGATCATTTTGACTGCCGCTGAGGCTTTATGTCCACTCCGATGCTGCTTGAGATGTTGAAACGCTTGAGCACGGGCATTCAGAAACACTAGACACGTTTGCTTTGTACAGAATTTATGAAATAAAATGAGTAAACTATATTAAAAAACTTTTGAGTTAAAAAATAACAAAATAGTTTGGAACAAAATCTACAATTATTTTGAATATTATAATAATTGTATTTGAGTAAACAAAATAAACACACTAGTGTAAATTCAACTTATATTTTGTGTTTAATCAATTTAAATGTGTAAGTTAACTTAATAATTTTGTGTCGAAACTACATTAATTATATTGGTAGACATACTTACTAGAAGATTTGTAGTTCCCAGCATGCTTTGGTACCGAGCCACTAAGGTGACATTGGAGTAAAAAAAAATCTAAAGTTTAGTTTTTAAGTGCTCATGTGAAACTTTCATGTGCTCACGCAAAATCTTCATGTGCAGAATTTATTTTTTAAGTTTAGTTTCGTGTGCTTATGTGAAACTA
The DNA here is from genome assembly GCF_027580225.2 of Misgurnus anguillicaudatus. Taxonomy (NCBI): domain Eukaryota; kingdom Metazoa; phylum Chordata; class Actinopteri; order Cypriniformes; family Cobitidae; genus Misgurnus; species Misgurnus anguillicaudatus. Next base: position 15,123,231 of record NC_073342.2, on the reverse strand, counting down.
AATGCACGTACGTGAAACTTGTTCACGTGCATATGCAAAAGTTTTACCTGAACACGCGAAACTAAACGCGGCAGTTTTACGTGCACACGCGATAATTTCACGTGCGGACGCGAAAGTTTCACGTGAGCACGCGTTAGTTTCATGTGCGGACGCGAAAGTTTCACGTGAGCACGCGAAACTAAACTTTATTTAATTTTTGCTCCATGTCCCCTTAGGGGCTTCGTACTTTGGAGAGTAAATTTTTAAATTAAATGCTATTTTATGTGTTTTTCACTAAAAAGAAAGACAGAAAAAAGTGTTTAATAATGTTCATTATCTTTGAGATTTAGAAGAGTTTCTGTTTCTTTTTTGAGTTTTGTGGTTACCATTGTTCAGAAGAGTGGTACTTGTGTTTGAACTGTAGGTAAAATAATAATAATTATGATGTGTGTTAATTCACTCAATGAACAATAACTACTAATCTTTACATCAGGAAAATTGCATAAAAAACACCTTAAAAATACTTAAAGTTGCCATGAAATGGAAGTAGCGATCATCTTATTTTCACTTTGGTGACGTATATCCGAGTGAAACGGCTTCTGAAATGAAATAAGGCAGGGCTGGATTTGAATTTGACCTTCGAGATCTGATTGGATCGCTGTGATCTTCTCCCAGACCCCCCCACCTGCCATACAATATGACCGGATGTTAAGAGAAATCGTTTTGAAGAGTGGAGGAGATTTGCATTTTTGATGAAAGATTATGAATTTTTAAAAATTAATGAAGCTCACAGATAAGTAATTTGTAAAAAAAAATACCACAATATTCCAAAACAATTGACAGTTTTTCATTTTATTTTCTTTGTGACTTTAAAATATTATGTGTAATATTGTTTCCAAACTTTTTCTAAATAGACATCACAACAGCATTGCGAGGTAAAATCACGGAATTGAAAATGACTATGCCGGATGTAATTTTTTGGGCAGAGGTATAACAGCTATAGCATTAAATGCTAGGTGACTAAAGGGTCGTTGAAATTATAATGATAACTATAACGTTAACTATAACGATAACTATATTAGACTCCACATCACCGAACGATAACGATACGTTTATGCTAATTCGCTCACGCCATGACACTCGCGCAAATCACTTGCCTTTAATATTGCATAGTTCTTGTGATACATATTTTTGCAATTTTATACATGTCACTGAATATGTAAATATGGTGTTCGTGTTGCATTTACACAGCTGGTAACTAGCAGAATGTCCTTAACACGCTGCGTTTCGTGTAACTCTAAACAGTGAATGGAATAGTTTGTGTAATCTCTTACCTTTTGGCATAGTGGATGTAGTAGAATAAAAAGCATTACGTAATCAATATCACAGCAACTGCATCAGCACTGGATACCCGAGGTAATTTTATGTTATAGACCTGAGCAATGAGCTTCACTGTCATTTCAAGTGCGCGTGCACTTGAAGTTCAAATAGATTTGATTTGCTGTCAATGGTTTATCGTTCATCAGATGAAAAAAAAAAAATCGTTCAGAAAGTGATCTCAACGATATTGTTTATTGTATCTTTATCGTTATTGTTGTGGTGTAAACTCCGCTATTATCTTTAATATAAAACGATTTTTAGAAATATATTTTTGTAGTTAAAGTTATAATGTGAAAGGCCCTTGCGTTAAAAATACTTTGTAATCACAACGTTAAGCAATGAAGATGTTTACAGCTCATCGGCCGGAGCCGATAAATTAGACGATCAACAGATGTAAATAAAAACTTATATGTTTCAAGTAGTGGCTAGCCAAGATAACAAACCATTGATTTAAATTGCACTGAAGCATAACGCAGTCAAAAAAAAACAAACATCAAGAAAAATAATGATTCACATAACAGATGAGTCACAAACAAATAGACATACTCCACACGTCCTTGTTTGCAAATTAGCCCATCTAAATCACTTCGAGTCTAGACTACCACTTCCACTCTTTCAGTTATGCAGCAAAGCGTTGCCGTTTTGATCAGCGGGGGCGAGTTCCTTGTTTAGCGGGGTGACAGTTTTTTCTTTTTGATAAGGCCAGAGTTGAGGAGAGCCACACGGGTAGTACGGTAACTGCCAAAACTGCACACAGGCGTAGCGGCTATCATGCCCTTTCAGAGAGCCCTAACCATTAGAGGGGTAAATTACCTCTCCTGATTGCTCTTATTAACTCTAAGCTAATCTCAGCGGCATACAGCCTAATCACCATGGCACCACTCCACCGACCAAACTCGTATCAGCTGCGGACCCTACGGGAATATAATATATTTTTTTTCTGATTTTGTTTCTTTTTAGTTAAATGGCTGAGTACGAAGATCTTGGAGAGATGCAAAACTACAATTTTTCATAATGTATGTTATATGAAAGCATTTTAGGATATGGTCTCACTTCAATGTGAAGAAAGGTCAAAAGACCCAAATAAGATGGTTTCTTCTGCATAATGAAACTAAGGGGGCGTGTGCACTAAAGTGTTTAAACACGGCTGAAATGGCAGGCGGACACCAACTGTAGGTGCTTGCCAGTGCCAAAGTTAAAGGCGGGGTGCATGATCTCTGAAAGCCAATGTTGAATGTTAAACAAACACGCTCCTACCCCAATAGAATCTGGACCTTCTTTTGATAGACCTGCCCCACACATATGCAACCCAGGCAATGATGTCAGTTAGTAGATACGACCCTGATTAGATACAAGTGTGTTTTGGTAGTCAGCTCAACTTTATTTGCACCCCGCCTTTATTTGAGCATATCTTTGTTTTTCACCGGATCAGCGCCTATGGTACACACCACATAAACATGTTAAGCTAATTAGCTTGTGATGTTAACTGGTACACTCTCCTAAAGGATTATTAGGAACACCTGTTTAATTTCTCATTAATGGAAATATCTAATCAACCAAATCACATGGCAGTTGCTTTAATGCATTTAGGGATGTGGTCCTGGTCAAGACAATCTTTGAACTTCAAACTGAATGTCAGAATGGGAAAGAAAGGTGATTTAAGCAATTTTGAGGTGGCATGGTTGTTGGTGTCAGACGGGCCGTTCTGTGTATTTCACAATCTGCTCAGTTACTGGGATTTTCACGCACAACCATTTCTAGGGTTTACAAAGAACAGTGTGAAAAGGGAAAAACATCCAGTATGCGGCAGTCCTGTGGGCGAAAATGCCTTGTTGATGCTAGAGGTCAGAGGAGAATGGGCCGACTGATTCAAGCTGATAGAAGAGCTACTTTGACTGAAATAACCACTCGTTACAATCAAGGTATGCAGCAAAGCATTTGGGAAGCCACAACACGCACAACCTTGAGGCGGATGAGCTACAACAGCAGAAGACCCCACCGGGTACCACTCATCTCCAATACAAATAGGAATAAAAGGCTACAATTTGCACGAGCTCACCAAAATTGGACAGTTGAAGACTGGAAAAATGTTGCCCTGGTCTGATGAGTCTCGATTTCTGTTAAGACATTCAGATGGTTGAGTCAGAATTTGGCGTAAACAGAATGAGAACTTGGATCCATCATGCCTTGTTACCACTGTGCAGGCTGGTGTTGGTGGTGTAATGGTGTGGGGGATGTTTCTTGGCACACTTTAGGCCCCTTAGTGCCAATTGGGCAGCGTTTAAATGCCACGGCCTACCTGAGCATTGTTTCTGATCATGTCCATCCCTCTATGACCAGCTTGTACCCATCCTCTGATGGCTACTTCCATATAAATAAATGTGTATAGTCGTATTATGTGTATGTGCATATATACACTATATATACACATACACAAAATGCCCATATTTCTTCTTTAAGCATGCGATCATACACCAATGAAATTGGCACAATTAATATATCTACCTGGGTACTTTCACCATGCATTTCCCCTGAGACGTCTACTGCTTAGTCGTGTGGTTAAATGATCCTACAGGACATTTTGTAATGCCAGACCAAACAGGTTTCCAATAGAGGCACGAGCATATATTACACTGAGAGCTTTGCTAGCAGAAATCAGTGTCAATGACGAAGTGGGCAATGATGGGATTGGAGTTCTCAACTCAGCGGCTCCCCCTAACTTTCGGACACAACACTGCATTACAATCTTGTGCAGTGAATTTTAAAGAGTTATTTCTTCAATTATGTGCTAATGTGTGTTGCAATGGCTTCACTAAACATTCTTCATTCAACATTCCAGTTGGATAAAACTAGTATTGCTAAAACATTTCCGTCCAATCAAAACTGATTTTCTTGTATGCTGGTATTTCTTGTTTTGTTTCAAGTATGTTTTTTTATTATTTATTCTACCAAGTGAAGAGTACTTTGTGGGGCGGAAGATGCAATTTGTGTACCACATGTTGTCATACCCACTAATAGGCCCTTGATAATGACCTTATATTCCAGACTTAAATGTCAACTGGAGCAATTATAAAAACACAAAACAGTCTAAATTCTCCAGGTTTGTGTTTGGATTTTATCCTTTTTGCATTTAGCACAGCCCTGAGTAGCTGCCAGCGGGTGGGTTTTGTCAATTCGTTCGATCTTTAAATAAACAAATGGAACTTCAAAACAAGTCGACATCATTTCCAGTTTAAAACATAAAACGCAGGAAAAATAAAGAAATAAAGCAAAATAATTAAGTATTTGGAAGCGAGCCCAGAGAAATGTGTCTCTTTCATGAAGTCCTACTAGATATCTAACAGCCAAGCTAGGTTTGATAGACCATATGTTCAAGTGGGTCCCAGAGTTTAGTAAGAAACTTTGTTTTTATTATTTTGCATGCTTGTCACACTTTAATGTTTCAGATCGTCAAACAAATTTAAATATTAATCAAAGATAACACAAGTCAACACAGCATGCAGTTTAAATAAAGGTTTTTATTATGAAGGGAAAACAAAATCCAAACCCACATGACCCTGTGTGAAAAAGTGCTTGCCCCTTATACCTAATAAATGTTTGGGCCACAACAACAACTGTAATCAAGCGTTTGCGATAATTTGCAATGAGTCTGTTACAGCCCACTCATCTTTGCAAAATTGCTGTAATTCAGCCACATTGAAGGGACTTTGAGCATGAACCACCTTTTAAAGGTCATGCCACAGCATTTCACTAGAATTGAGGTCAGGACTTTGACTTGGCCATTCCAAAGTCTTCATTTTGTTTTTCTCCAGCCATTCAGGGGTGGACTTGCTGGTGTGTTTTGGATCATTGTCCTGCTGCAGTACCCAAGTTCGCTTCAGCTTGAGGTCACGAACAGATGGCCAGACATTGTCCTTCAGGGTTTTTTGGTAGACAGCGGAATTCATGGTTCCATTTATCACAGCAAGTCTTCCAGGTCCTGAAGCAGCAAAACATCCCCAGACCATCACACTACGACCACCATATTTTACTGTTGGTATGATGTTCTTTTCCCGAAATGCTGTTACTTTTATGCCAGACGTAATGGGACACACACCTTCCACAAAGTTCAACTTTTGTCTCGTCATTCTACAGAGTATTTTCCCAAAAGTATTGGGAATCATTCAAATGTTTTCTGGCAAAACTGAGACGGCCTTTATGTTTTCTATGTTTTTTTTTTGTTTTTTTTTTGCTCAGCAACGGTTTTCGTCTTGGAACCACTTTTACCCAGTCTCTTTCTTATGGTGGAGTCATGAACACTGACCTTAACTGAGGCAAGTGAGGCCTGCAGTTCTTTGGATGTTCTTTGGATCTTTTGTGAGCTCTTGTATGAGTCGTCGCTGTGCTCTTGATGTAATTTTGGTCGTCCGGCCACTCCTGGGAAGGTTCGCCACTGTTCCATGTTTTCGCCATTTGTGGATAATGGCTCTCACTGTGGTTCGCTGGAGTCCCAAAGCTTTAGAAATGGCTTTATAACCTTTTCCAGACTGTTAGATCTCAATTACTTTCTTTCTCATTTGTTCTTGAATTTCTTTGGATCTCAACATGACGGCTAGCTTTTGAGGATCTTTTGGTAAACTTCACTTTGTCAGGCAGATCCTATTTAAGTAATTTCTTGATTACGAACAGTTGTGGCAGTAATCAGGCCTGGGTGTGGCTAAAAAAAACTGAACTCAGGTGTGATAAACCACAGTTAACTTATGCTTTAACAGGGGCAAGCACTTTTTCACACAGGGCCATGTATTTTTGGATTTTTACTTGTTTTATGATTAATACTTAAATTAGTTTGATGATCTGAAACATTAAAGTGAGACAAACATGCAAAAAAATTAAAATATCAAAAAGGGGCTAACATTTTTTCACACCACTGTACAGGCTACTTTCCCTACCTGACTGGCACATCAGTCTAAACGAAGTGTATGTGTTTGTTTAAATGTATGCGGTGTGCATCACTACAAAATAAATCCTCTCCATTGTCTCTTTCTTCAGATGAGGCAACTGACATATCCTCTCGTATGCCGCCACAACACCATCATTTAACATTGGCTGCTGATGAATGGTGTATGGAAACAGACCGAATCGAGAAGCCTGACCTGCAGAAATCATTTAGGGAGATCAGTGATGCTGGCTGTTTGAAGGACTGGCTTCCCTGGCCTTGAATGACATTAAGAGAAGCTGAAGGTATTCAGAACATCTAAGCCATCTGAGAACCAGTGAAGCTGAACATTGAGGTCATTAAGGTAACGTGGAATGTAAGTGGATATACATTTGCGGAATGCTGAAAATGTTTTCCAAACATTTTCCTGATACAATTAATTTAATTCCTATTATGTATTTGTATTTAATTCAATTATGCATTTAATACAAAATTACAATGAGTTTTAATTGTGTTTTAAGCCTCTAGAGTGTGTCTGACCTAACTACAGTCTTAATTATGTATGCAACAAAATACTAAAGAAAGCTTAGCTTTTTGTAAATCAGCATATTTGCTGTATATTTGTGGTTTGTGTCCAAACAAGTGCACTGCAAAAAAATAGATCTGTTTTATTATTTACTAGAAGCTGTTTTTAATATAAGTGCTGATTTTTTTCTGCCATGTTACTGTAGATTCTGCAGCACTGTAGGAAACATGGTTGAAAAACTTTAGTGCTGTATTTCATTTTGCACCTGCAGATCAACCCTGATGTTCAACTTAATATTACATTGAATATTCTATACCTGTAAATAATATTTATTCTTCCTGTAAATATGTAGATTTGATTTAGTTTTTACTTAATTTTGTAATGCACCGATGGAGGCTAACTTATGTGAGTCAGATAATGCTGCTTTCAGACCAGCTGCGGTAGAGGCGTCAAGCGCGAGTGATTTCAATGTTAAGTCAATGTGAAGATGCGTTTACGCGCGTCTGGAGGTCTCGCGGCGCGAATGAGGCGTTTACTGCAGCGGTAGATGCGATTCCGCGTCATTCGCGTGTCTAGTTTGAGAGAAAGTTGAAAAATTTTAACTTTGGCGAAAAAATGCGCAGCATCAACCAATAAGGAGCTTGTTCTAGTAGTGATGTGATTACAAAAAGCGAGTCGCAGAAGCCCCTGCCATGACGCGAATTTTTCACGTACGAATGAAGCAGGTAACTCAAAATGTTCAAGCCGCAAACTAGATATGCGGCTGGTGTAAATCCACGGTAACAGTGTTTCTGCTTATCTCATGTTAATCTTTAGTACCTATAGAGTATTATTGCATCCTTCATATATCTGAGGAGTCTTTATTTTTTTTCAAATTTATAAAAGACAAGTCAGCTGTACTGCTACTTTTTCCGAAATTACATTATCCCACTATCCTTGGATAACTTATAATTCACTATATGCACTTACGCGACGCTTGCCAACAAAACACAGACATTTGATGCAGTTTTACTTATCGCATGTGACTCATGACCCTGTTGGGGCCACCACATTTCAACAAAATCCAGCGTTAAACAAACACACACGCAAAGAAACAACACACTGCGCTGCTACGCCGGATAAACAAAATAAAATATCCTTGGTATCAGTGGCGGTGCCGCAAATTTAAAATAAGTGTTCAAAGTGTCATGTGTGTTGCTCTTGTTTTCAAAATATGTGTTTGTTGCGTCATGTGAACCATGTGCATCACGTGTTTTGTCAAAATAAGTGCCTTCTGCATACGCGTCAAAACAGTTTATAATAAAAGAGACGCTCACGTTCACAAAACACACGCTAGACACTCCCTTAACAGTAAACTTTGATTCGTATCGTGCGCCCTCAAAAACAGAAGTCACGGGCTGCCACTGCTTGGTATAATGCTGGGTTCCTTGGGAAGCTGAACAAGCCTAAATTTTCCTCACAAACAACGACACACTTCTTTGGTGATGTTGATTTTGTGTCAGCTCTTGGTTGGAGTGTGTGTTTGCTATTCTGGGTGAAGTGCCCATATAAGGACTTCCACTGTACTTCCAGCACTGAAATTGCCCATAAAAAAAACAAAGCAAGATTGTTGCGTATGAATCTCTCATGTTTAAAAAAAATGCAATAATTGAACCATGATAAAGTGCTTTTGGCACAGAAATACTCGGTCGAAAGTCCAACTGCTTTTTTGAAACTTTCCTATGCTTAGCATGAGGAATCCAACTTTTCAGGAAGCCCCCCCCCCTTCCTTAAGACTATAAAAATGATCCATATGACTTACTATAGACGGTTTCAGCAGCAACAACATAAATAAGCGGCTTTTGTGGTCAACACGTAACTTCCGGTAAACTCCGGAATTACCTAGGAAACCAAAACATTTGTTATTTTCGACGAGGTATTTGTTCAAGAGTCCAGTCTAGTCAGACCATTAAAAAACTGACCGGAAGTTAAATTCGGACTAGACGCGTATGGCGTCACCGCACGTGCATCCGATGAAACCGTCTATAAGTGCTATGAGATCTTTTAAGGCTAATGACAGCTTGATGTAAAAAAACACATATTCAGTTATTCACTGCAATTCTGCAGGAGAATATCCGAGCAGTAAGTAAATCATGACATATTTTCATTCCCTTTACTAAACTGTAACCTACAGTAAACTCCTGTTTGGCATGAAGTTGTAAAGGCTGTACCCAGCTGACAGTCAGATCTGCACACTCAGCAGGTCTCCTCCCTTTGCTGTGCCTTGCGAAATATTGCCGTGGCCATAATTAAAAGCCGTCCTCTGAAATTAATCGCGTATTATGAGAGTTGCTTTAATCAATTTGCAAATATCAAATTACTGTCTCCAGCATATGTTACTCAAAGTGGCTGCGGCCAACGTTATTTATTTCTTTTTTTAAAAGATCCAATTAAATTTCGGGAAATCAGATGGGTCATAACTCCACTTACTGTCCTGAAATACAATTATCAGATCAATCACCTTCAAGCAAATGCCTTTCAGTGGAAGACACAGAAGAGCAAGCTGACTCACGGTCGGGAGCGGTACATTCAATATTAACCTTGAATGACACGATCATTTTAAAGTCAACAAGAAAAGCTTTGAGAATACAACTGAAATGGAATGTTTTAATACCGAATTCATTGAATAGTAAAAAGCAGGTGTGTTTAGTTCGGCATAATAAAGCCGGGTTGTTGGAGCTGATTGGGCTGACACAGTCAGAATGATCAAACAACTGGCGCTTTTCAATTGCATAGTACCCCATGGGTCAGGTCGTATCAGTTCACCTTACTTTGGCTTGGTTAACTTTCCATTAAATTTAGTACCAATTTAGAGTGGGAGGGATTATAGTCCCAATATTTGCGGTGCCTACTGCTGTGACATCATACAAAAAGTGGGTGGGAGCGAGCATCGTTGGAATGCAGTTGCTCACACATTCATTTATTTGGTACCAATATCCACCTCTGAGGTACTAATTTGAACTCTTTAGGTACAAAGCTGTATTTTTTTAAAAGGTCCACTGGCATACGAAGCTGTTTTAATCTGAAATCACCTAAACAAACACGCCTCTAGCCCAATAGAATCTGGACCTTCTTTTGATAGACCCGCCCCAAACATACGCAACACAGGCAACGATGTCGGTTAGTAGACACGCCCCTTACTGCTGATTGGCTACAAGTGTGTTTGGTAGTAGGCCCGACTCCCTTTTCCAAAGTGTTTTTCAAAAATCATGGACCTCGCCATTAAAGATTAAGTGATATTATCCGGTAAAACGTTGCACTTCTTTCATAAAATTGTACAATAATATCTCAACTTTTCTCTAAAAAAGTGTTTATCGCAGCTGCGACGAAATTAAACCTAATCAGAAAGTAGCACTCAGCATACTTAATTAAGAAACTTTCATCAAGTCTCTCGTTTATCTTAATCCATGTGTGTCCTCACAAAAACGACGATACTTGATTAGGTTCGGAATAAAAAGGAAGTGCGGAAAGTCGACAGGAATTTCATACCGCCGCCTGAAATTGCAAAGCTAAGGTGATTAAAGGTCTCGTCTTTGTGATGTAAATGAGATTCCTTTTGAAGATTATTCATTGTTTGGCAGAGACACCTTTGCCTGGAGTAGGAGACGGTTAGAGAAATGATCTTTCCAGTGTCACTGGCAATCCGGGATAACGGATAAGTTTCACTTCATTTCCAGTTGTGCATTTCATGCTCCACTTATGAAGATCCGGAGAAATGTGGCGGAATATCGTGCTGAGTTGTGTGCCTTTTTCTCCACAAAATCAACAACAGAGGGTTTTGTTGTTTAAATCGTGGCAGATTTGACATCATTTCCATCTATCAAACCAACGGAGTATGTAAAAGCTAATTTATCAAAATACCCAAGTCAGGTTTAGCGCGACGTATTTTACGCTGCACACGTAGTTGTACGTCTGATCAGGGACTAAGGGCTGGAGTGACAAAGACGCCGTTACTCGGAATGATCCGGACTCTAATTTACAGACTGGGAACGTAATTAAACTTCATTCCCACCCGAATCCCATAGCTCGTCTGGGCTGCTAATTAGCATGAATTAGCAGTGAACAGAGGGAATGTTTCTCTGCATTCCTCTTTCTTTCTTTCTCTCTCTCATTTTGACATTCCCACTGTTAAAAGGCTAGGAGAGGGCCCACTTGAATTGGCTCTACAGTCTAATGGTCTGCCAGGTCCTTGACATCAGCGGAGAATATTAGTACAGACTTTTTAATCAACGGACTCTCGCCCATTGCTAAAAGTACATGTACCAAAACATCTGGCCTGCCAGCTGCGCCCGGGCGTGCGGCTCGTAATGAAATGTCTGATTTTCTGATCCATTAGTCCAAATCTATACACATTTAGAAGCTCATGCCTCGTGCATATTGTCCGACACGCTCCTCAAACACCAACAGGGACGTGGTTTACTCTGAAATCGGCCTTCAGATGATGTGTGCAGATGTCCGAAATCAAGTCTATGACCTGGTCATTGGAAATCAATGGATTTAATCAAAGGGATCAACATTAGGCTGCTTAGGACGGAACAGGTTAGCCTTCGCTGGCATTTGTGGCCAAAAATCATCTTTCTTTATTGACCATTAAAACCAGCTGTCTGCTTTCTGAAGACCTTATACTGTAGTAGATGTTTTGCAGTGGCCGAGTGCTCTCTAATGCATGAAATTGACTTTTTCTACCTTTTTCTCCTTTGATGTCACAGCTTTGGATATTCGCAAGTGAATGGTGCGAGATTTTGCATTCCCATTAGAAAATCGGAATGGTTGTGATATCATTTACATACATGAGACATCAAAGTGATCAGTCACGTGACATTTAGTGGAACTGATTGTTGTAAACAAAAGTGGTGTGTATTTTAAGGCAAGCAGGTGTGTTTTTGAGCAAGTATGCTTTCGGGCATTACGGAACTTCGGTTTGACTTGTCAGCCAATCAGATCTTCTATCTGCTTGAGCAAAGATAGGGCTGCCTCACGTTTACCTGTGTCCTCGTACTACCCTAGTTTTCCGTTTTGGCAGGAAATAAGGACTTGCTAAAAACTTAATAAAATGTCTTTCCCTGAAGAGCTGACATTCTCGTATCATGCCTTGTTCCTCGACCATTAGCACTTTTCAAAAACATTTTTCTTACTTACAGGACCTTTAAAGGTGCAGTCGGTGGTCAAGAGTGATTCAGCAGCTTGTCCTTTATTAAAGGGCTACCACACCTCCAAGTATGTTTCCAAATGTCACTGCATTATAATCACTATTCTGTACGTAAATATCATGTGTCAGTATCGCTAACGTTACTCTGGAAAAATTTGGTATCTACAATATAAAAGATTTAATGTGTATATAATTGAAGTTCCATTAGGGAAAATCAGTCCCTACCAGTTAGGTCCCCTGTCAAAATTCTATTTCAAACCAGCAATAAGCAGGGGTGCCACTAGCAATTTTAGGCCCTATGAAAGAAGGTTGAGCCGTCTACCACATCCATGCTGCTACTACTAATAAAAATGATCTTCGGAGGCCGCAAAGATGCGTGAGTCCTTAAAATTGTCCTACAGCCCCCGCCTGCCCCCTTAGTGATGCCCCTGGCAAAAAGACAAGACAAGCATGCTCTTTTTGGCTTCATTTTCTAAACCAGGATAAGCTTCAAAAAATCGCCACCATTCAATAGCATTACACGGCTAGGAGAAGCCAGGATAATGTGACTCCAGTTGTGTACGGCAGAATAAAGGATGTCATATAGACCAAGGATGGCCTGAGGGTGAGAAAATATTCCCTTCCTTTAAAGTAGCAACTTCTACGAGTTAATTCTCAGGGAAGGTAATATCCAGGTATGTAGGCTGCAATCTGAAAATCACATGTGGCTAAATAAGCAGGTTAATGAATAATTATTAAAGGAGAAGATAATGAACAGCTGGGAAAACGAGAGATGGTCTCTCAGACACCATCATTAGAGAAAAGCAAAGCTGTGGAAGAACAGATGGAAAGTGGCAGGGGATAAAAATAAGGTCAGATTTAAGCCAGGTCTGAAGCAGATCTCTTCATGTCTACACTATTCTTAGGGTGTTTTCTTTAAAAGAACCAAACCCAGTTCACTTAAAGTGAACCAGAAAAGGGACTAGCCGAATGTGACCTCAGTCCTTTTGGTGTTCACAATATAGTGGACTCAAAAGAGGACCCAGTTCTTTTTTTGGCCCTCATCAGAACTGAAGTGATCTCAGACCCTTTCTTGTTCACATCACAACTTCATAAGAACTTAGATCCCAGCTTTCTGTGCAGCAGTTTATTTTGATACAATGTCAAAACCACACGCGAAACGGACCGGGACCTCATTGATTTCACATATCAAAAAGAAATCGAACCACAAAAGAACCCAAAAGCGAACCGTACTCAGACCACCTCCAGAAGTGGTCTGAGTTCAGTTCGCTTTTGGGTCCTTTTAGGGGGGTCTGAGATCACTTGGTTTGTTCACATATACACCCTGAACTGCTCTGAGAGCGTTTGGAGGGCTCAAACGAACTAGGTGTGAAAACACCCTTAAACTGCAGTCTGTTTAATAACCCAAAAGCGTATTCAATGTGCTTACTACACTTCTAGTGTGGTAAACACTACACTAGAAGTGTAGTTTGAACATTTTTAAAGTTTTTGACCACTTTGAAAATGCCTAAATTATTTATTATTTCAATGTAACTGACCTTGTAAATTCCCTGATTGCAGCCGTTGTAAGTGTTTTCCATGGTGTAGCTTCTGAGAACTCCAATCTCCCTCCAAACAACCACCCGTGCCGTGGATGCCCGTGACTTCTCCACCAGATAGTTGCAGTTGTTAAACGAGAACGCAGGAGCTATTCGGTCCAAAGTTTTAGCGATGGTCTGTAAATACAATAAATACAAAATAAATACAAATAAATACAAATAAATATACACATATTATATGTTAGAGTACATGATATTTTCAGTCTTCTCGAATGTAGGTTTGTTTATATACAAACCAGGTTTGCCACACACTTCCTGAAAAGTAGGCTAAAGCCAAAACATTTTGATAGCCCTCTGGTGGCTGCCTGCAGTATAGGTCAGAAACCCCACCCTCTCCATGTAAACGCATGGGACGTTAGCCAAACGTAAAAATCAAATTACACTTCAAAATAGATTTTTCACAACGATGGTTTTTGTTAATTTAGTTATTTCTTAACATGTTAATTTACTTTAGGTGTTTGTTTATTAAGTTTGGTTTAAGTTGGTTTTTAGATGCTGTTAAAGAGGGATGCGACGGCTTCATTTCTGTGTTTGTGATTGAGTCAAACAGGAAAATGGGTAGGGTGGCCATTCGTGCCAGTTCCGCCGGACACGTCCCGAACATGTTTTCGGGTTCGTTCTCCGGAAGTCGCGTTGCTCGACCGCATACGTCATCGAGGTTCTCACATTTCAGTTAAAATACATTAGAAAATTAAGATTTATTTCTTTTAAGACATACAATCATTGTAGTTTCATTTTTACCTTGAAATGTATCGGTTGCTTTTCTGAATTTAAACCCGAAATATTAAACCTTGATGACGTATGCGGTCGACCAACGCAACTTCCGGAGAACGAACCCGAAAACATGTTCGGGACGTGTCTGGCGGAACTGGCACGAATGGCCACCCTAAAAATGGGCAGGGCCGTGATATTGCGGCTACATGGTTTTGGCTAGAAGAGATACAGCTATGGCCTAAATCTCACTGGATGTAGGGTTTAGGGAAAGGTTTGAGGGTAGGATTAGGATGAAAACAGCAGTTCCTAAATAGGATACAGCTATGGCCTAAATCCCATTAAATGTTGGTTTTGAGAGTTAGGTTTGGGGGTAGTCTGAGGATAGGACTAAGGAGAAAACAGAGATTCTGGCTAGATGGGATACAGCTACGGCCTTAATCCCCTGAAATGTTGGGTTTAGGGTTAGTATGGGGTTAGGACTAGGAAGAAAAGAGGTTCTGGATAGATGGGATACAGATACAGCCTAAATCCCATGAAATGTTGGGTTTAAGGGTAGGTTTGCGGGTAGGAATAGAATGAAAACAGATGTTCTGGCTAGATGGGATACAGCTACGGCCTTAATCCCATGAAATGTTGGGTTTAAGGGTAGGTTTGGGGGTAGGAGTAGAATGAAAACAGAGGTTCTGGCTAGATGGGATACAGCTACGGCCTAAATCCCTTGAAATGTTGGGTTTAGGGTTAGTATGGGGTTAGGACTAGGAAGAAAACCGAGGTTTTGGCTAGATAGGATACAGATGCAGCCTAAATCCCATGAAATGTTGGGTTTAGGGTTAGTATGGGGTTTGGGGGTAGAATTAGAATAGAAACAGAGTTTCTGGCTAGATGGGATACAGCTACGGCCTTAATACCATGAAATGTTGGGTTTAGGGTTAGTATGGGGTTAGGACTAGGAAGAAAACAGAGGTTCTGGCTAGATGGGATACAGATATGGCCTTAATCCCATGAGATGTTGGGTTTAGGGTTAGTATGGGGTTAGGACTAGGAAGAAAACCGAGGTTTTGGCTAGATAGGATACAGATGCAGCCTAAATCCCATGAAATGTTGGGTTTAGGGTTAGTATGGGGTTTGGGGGTAGAATTAGAATAGAAACAGAGTTTCTGGCTAGATGGGATACAGCTACGGCCTTAATACCATGAAATGTTGGGTTTAGGGTTAGTATGGGGTTAGGACTAGGAAGAAAACAGAGGTTCTGGCTAGATGGGATACAGCTACGGCCTAAATCCCTTGAAATGTTGGGTTTAGGGTTAGTATGGGGTTAGGACTAGGAAGAAAACCGAGGTTTTGGCTAGATAGGATACAGATGCAGCCTAAATCCCATGAAATGTTGGGTTTAGGGTTAGTATGGGGTTTGGGGGTAGAATTAGAATAGAAACAGAGTTTCTGGCTAGATGGGATACAGCTACGGCCTTAATCCCCTGAAATGTTGGGTTTAGGGTTAGTATGGGGTTAGGACTAGGAAGAAAACAGAGGTTCTGGCTAGATGGGATACAGATATGGCCTTAATCCCATGAGATGTTGGGTTTAGGGTTAGTATGGGGTTAGGACTAGGAAGAAAACGGAGTTCTGGCTAGATATGGGATACAGATACGCCCTAAATCCCATGAAATGTTGGGTTTAAGGGAAGGTTTGGGGGTAGGATCAGAGGTTCTGGCTAGATGGGATACAACTACGGCCTAAAAACCCGTGAAATGTTGGGTTTAGGGTTAGAATGGGGTTAGGACTAGGAAGAAAACAAAGGTTCTGGCTAGATGGAATACAGATACGAATTAAACACCATGAAATGTTGGGTTCAAGGGTAGGTTTGGGGGTAGGATTAGAATAAAAACAGAGGTTCTGGCTAGATGGGATACAGCTACAGCCTAAATCCCATGAAATGTTAGGTTTAGGGTTAGTATGGGGTTAGGATTAGGAAGAAAACAAAGGTTCTGGCTAGATGGGATACAGCTACAGCCTAAATCCCATGAAATGTTAGGTTTAGGGTTAGTATGGGGTTAGGATTAGGAAGAAAACAAAGGTTCTGGCTAGATGGGATACAGATACGGCCTAAATCCCATGAAATATTGGGTTTAAGGGTAGATTTGGGGGTAGGATAAGAATCAAAACAGGTTCTGGCTAGATGGAATACAGCTACGGCATTAATCCCATGAAATGTTGGGTTTAAGGGTAGGTTTGCGGGTAGGAGTAGAATAAAAACAGTGGTTCTGGCTAGATGGGATACAGCTATGGCCTAAATCCTGTGAAATGCTGGTTCAAGGTTAGGTTTGAGGGTAGGAGTAGGATGAAAACATAGGTTCTGGCTAAATCCCGTGAAATGCTGGTTCAAGGTTAGGTTTGAGGGTAGGAGTAGGATGAAAATATAGGTTCTGGCTAGATGGGACACAGCTACGGCCTAAATTCCATGAAATATTGGTTTAGGTTTGGGGGTAGGATTAGGATGAAAATGGTGGTTCTGCCTAGATGTGATACAGCTATAGTTGTTTTTAAAGTTAGTATGGGGTAAGGATTATGGTGAAAATATAGGTTCTGGCTAGATGGGATACAGCTACGACCTAAATTTCATAAAATGCTGGGTTTAGCGTTAGGTTTGGGGTTAGGAATAGCATGAAAACAGCGCTCATGCGGTGCGATTTTGCCGGTTTCTGTATCCCTTCTAGCCATAACCTGGCTACACAATTTGATCACTATTGCCCCAACTCCGGCTCCAAATGATGTCATTAGCGCAAAATGTTGGCGGTTATTTTTGAGATATTTTGGCATATTTTTTTTACAGTGGAAGTCTAGGGAGAGACATCTTACATCTTTTTTTATCTTTTTATCTATGATTCAAACAAATATAAATAAAGGGTGTTCACGTAGCTCAGCTGGTAGTGCATTGCATTAGCAGTGCAAATGTGCTGACAAGAAAGTATAGCTTAAACTGCTTTGGCTAAAAGCGCCAAATGTGTAAATATAAATGTATATATAAATATTCAAATTTAGCTTCAGAGGCACAAATTGTTTGTTCTGGACGATATTTGGAAAAACAGCAGATATCAGATGCTCAGTAGCATTCCACCGATTAACATATCCCCCATAACTATCCATTGACTCAATTCGTCATAGCCTGAACCCTGCAGAAAAATGTTCTTAGGCACAGTAAACTTCAGACAAAGACTTTCATTCTCACAAACAAAAGTATTGGGCGACTTTGCCAATCACAAAACAACAGATGAAAGGCCGACTAGAAGCTACAGCAATTGTAATTAAACAACTTAATATATATAATTTACAAATCATGCATTGTTGCATTATTGAGATATCCTCTTAAACTCTAGTGTAAAAACATACAAGATCAATAAAGAGACAAACTGAGAGAACAGCAGACTTCATTCATTCACTATTTACAAGAGACAACCGAGATATAAAGGAGATCTGATCTGCGATTCTTTTTTTTCTTTTTGTAGGAGGTACTCGTACCCTGTAACCCGGGTCTTCTTTCAGGGAGACCGTGTTAATTGTAGATCCAGATTGCCAGAGTGTTTCCTTCATGCTGCAGCCGTACAGAAAAACATTTTTCTTCCTGGAGTGGCCATGGTAATCGCAAAACACCTGTGGGATGTGGTACAACACAGCTGTATTTCAAAAGAGAGATAAACAAACAGCACGACTGTCTACAAGCACGTGCAACAGCAAAGGACGCAGACATAAAATGTCAGATGAAAACTAAGGCTTACAGCCAGCAGTCTTTCTTAGCATCCCTGACACACTGTTAGCTTCAGTCAGAGCCAAATATAATTAATCATGTCACAAAACACGCACACATGCACAGAAAGAAGGAAAGTGACTTGGCGCTCGACAAATATAATACAAATTTTGTCTCTTCACAGCGTGGGCGCTAATTGGAGTCGGTGGATCGTTCCATGCGTGTCAGCTTTTTTGAAAACCCAACAAGAGTGCGCTTTCATTAACCGTGCGAGTCATGCTGTCCCGCGTTCTAGGTTTCTGTTAAATGACAATGATGATTTGACCAGGTATGCTTCGTATTTATTACTGTGATTAATTTTAAATTACGCCGTAATTGATATGTAAATGTAACTAATTGTGCCAGTGCTAATGTTCTACGGTTCTCCGTAACACGCAAGTACTTCTCAATTACAGGCTAGTCGATTGGTCATTTCCATATAATTTCTCAAATGTTATAATTAAGTTTTAATTCATTTAATTGATTGATTGATTTTTAGCCAGAAGTACCGTCAGTTAGAGACGTAGCTTTCGGATTCCAAGCACAGTTCAGACTGTGCCGTACCAGAACTTATTTAATTTAACCTTGTTTAACAGCGTAGTTTACACACAACACTTCTCTCTCAACTCTATTTCCATCGTTTTTGGTTTTCTCTCCCTGACTCGCACAGATGGCTCCATTACTGAGTTTTTGGAAAAGCTTTTGAAAAAGGACAGCAGGTGTAGAGGAAAACAGAAGTTATTTAGTGCTTTCATAACATCAGGAGCTCAGAGGCACTGGACGAGACTATGAATAGATCAAACTAAAAATAAAAATAAACTTTTAATCGGTGAGACCTGTGAAAATGGAAGTCATCTAAGACCATTTAAAGGATAATTCCGGTATTTAACACTTTGAGTCTCATTTCTGGTTTGTTTTGGATGAACTACAGTGATGGACACTGAAATGTTGACAATGGGTCGTGTCTTGACTTTTCGACTCATTTAGAAGCGTCTCTTGACTGACCATGCACAAACATGTCATTAAAACAACACTTAACATTCATTTTCAAAACTGTACTACTCACCGAGTGGTTCGTGGTGTTCGTTGATGATTAAAAACAAATATATTGGCGCAATGTATGATTTCAATCCATGTTATTTGCTATAGTGGAACTATTTTTTCAGATACCTCACAACCGCGTATATACTTCCGCTCTATTTTTGGGTCTGAAGCATGAATGAACGTAGTCCAACAAACTGTAATAAAACGGTAGCATACTTTCAAAATCAAGTTTATTTATAACACTTACAACATCCAATATGTTTTTTCATCAGCAGAACAATAAAGAAGATATTTTGCAGAAACCCCAGTGCTCCGTCATGCAAGTCAACAGATCCACACACTTTAAGAGCTAAAGCATATATATCCAATACAACAGTAATCCCCCATAACTCCGTGTGACATATTGACATCTTGTGAAGCAAATCAATCAGTTTTTGCAAGAAATTGAACATTATTTACAACACTATTAGCGTGAATGCCAAAGCAGGAAGCGCGCTCTTCCACTGGTGGCGTTTGGTGGCTGTTGGCTATGGATGTTGGTCTCTCTGCGCCACTTCCTGCTTGGCAAAAGCTCTGCATTAAGGCTGTAAAATATTTATATATATATTCGAATCTCAAAACTATAAATCGAATGTCAACCCATGGAACGAATATTCGAATATTCTGGTCCAGCCCTACAAATATGGGGAAAATTTCTTCTGAGAGAAACCGAGCGAAAAAACTACAACCACATGTAAACAAACAGACCCTTTTCTGTTTCCCGGCGGCGGAGTGATATATTAGCGAGCAATGCGTCTTCCAAGAGAAGTCAATGGAATTTTACAAAATGCCAAATAAAACACGACAGAAACTGTATTTCGCTACACAACTTGTTTTTAATCATCAACGAACACCACGAACCACTCGGTAAGTAGCACAGTTTTGAAAATGAACGTTAAGTGTTGTTTTAATGACATGTTTGTGCATGGCCATTGACTTCCATTCTGAAGCAGTCAAGAGACGCTTAAATGAGCCAAAAACTCAAGACACGACCCATTGTCAAAATTTCTGTGTCCATCACTGTAGTTCATCCAAAACAAACCAGAAATGAGACTCAAAGTGTTAAATACCGGAATTATCCTTTAATGTTTGACAAAAGCCGCATTTACATTGCATGTTTGAAGTGACTCAATTCCAATTTTTTCCAAAGATCAGATATGACCCACGAACGTCCAAGCAGAAAAAAGCGCATGGATTCTGATATTCTCTGAACGGTTTTAGGCCTCATTCATATGTGGAAATAAATAGGATACATGCATTCGCTTCCGCAATGTAAGCGGACAGATTGGATATTCCCATGTCAAGACGTGTTGTGCGTCACTGAAAATGCGACGCTGAAAAATGACTTTTTTGTGGCTATAAACGCTTTCAGAGGAACTCACAGAATGATGGAAAATCTAAAATGGTTCAACGCATCCAAAAACTAAAATGACTTAAATACACATTGTATCGTAACTCGCAATCCCAGTAGGACTTAAAGGAACACTCCACTTTTTTAAAAATAAGCTCATTTTCCAGCTGCCCTAGAGTGAAACATTAGATTTTTATCGTTTTGGAATCCATTCAGCTGATCTCTGGGTCTGGCGGTATTACTTTTAGCATAGCTTAGCATAATGAATCTGATTAGACCATTAGCATCACGCTCAAAAATAACCAAAGGGTTTTTATATTTTTCCTATTTAAAACTTGACTCTAGTTACATGTGTACAAAGACTGACAGAAAATTAAAAGTTGCCGATATTGCTAGGAACTATACTCTCATTCCGGCATAATATTTAAGGACTTTGCTGACCTACTACTGCTGCAGCAGGCGTAGTGATATTACGCAATGCCCGAAAATAGTCACCTTGAAAACTTTCAATAGCAGGGGACTATTTTCGGGCAGTGCGTAATATCATTGCGCCTCCTACACCCATGTTACGGCAACAAAGTCCTTGATTATTGAGCCGGAATGAGAGTATGGTCCTAGACATATCGGCCTAGAAAATCGCAACTTTTAATTTTCCGTCGGTCTTAGTACACGATGTAACTACAGAAGAGTCAAGTTTTAAATAGGAAAAATATCCAAACTCTTCGGTTATTTTTTTGCGCAATGCTAATGATCTAATCAGATTCAATGGATTATGCTAAGCTATGCTAACAGTGGTAGTGCCAGACCCGGAGATCGCCTGAATGGATTACAAAACGGTAAAAATCAAATGTTTCACTCTAGGGAAGCTGGAAAATGTGCATATTTTCAAAAAATGTGGAGTGTCCATTTAAAGAAAGATTTAGACAACACAAATTAATCCTTGGATATTGGTACCAAAGTAAACTGTTAGCAAAACCAATGTAGCAGGCTACTGCTGGTCGATCTGAAAAAAATCTACCTGTCATTGCAAAGATGCTAAAGTATTAAAAAGAAATAAGCTGATCTGTCAGTAAGCTGCAACTACGCTCTGCTTTAATGTTCCTCATCACCAGCCACAGATTATAAATCAAGCTCACAACTATGCTATCGTCTCTCATGCAATAAGGCTCAGTTAGTCATTTTATATATATTAAAAAAATCAAAATACGAACTGCAAACTGTTTTATGATCAGCACTGAAGAGTATTGTGACTGTTCTAATGTGCAGACCTGCGCCCACCAACCAACTATTGGATTTGATCAGCGCTGACCTCCGAGGTCATATAGCGATTTTCAGCGATCCCTTGAGGAACTCTGAGATTCAGTAGGGCGTAGTGCAGCGAGATTTAATGAAAACTTACCAGTGGAGTTCTGCCTATGCTGTTGAGGTAATACAGGAACCCTTTGGTGTGATAAATCGTCGGGCTTAAAACAGGGTCCGGTTTTAGCCACTGCCTGTTGAGATCCTCTCCGCTGAGAGCGCAGCGATTACTGAAACGAATTAACACAAGACCGATATAATAAAGATAAAGACAAAAGAACGAAAATGAAAATGAACAAGAAGAATTTCTTCCAAGAAAAGATATGCAATCTTTGTACGCTTCTGCATGTCCATACATCTGTGAGAAATTCTATTAAAGCCTGTTGAATCGCGGCTTTCCTATCTAAGCGTGTTTTCTAAGCGTACTGAAAGGTCACCGGTGGCCAGAGCTATCTAGCAATCCACACATTCAGCCTGTTGATTAGAGGGCATAGCAGAAGCAAAGCTTTATCTCCTGACAAAATACTACTGGCATTTGGAGGCAGCCTGCCAACTACTGACTCCCCACTTTCGGTTCCTGAAAACCAATTATAAGACACAATGTTCAAACATTAGCAAATTGATAGAGCGCTTTCGAAACGGCGGCGTTTCGCTGTTGCTCTCTCTGATCGCAGGTGCCTTCATGATTCTCTCTTTGTTTTTGTTTTATTACTCAATCTGGAATTGACTGAAATCATGTAATGCTTTGGTTAAACACCATCTTCACCTGAAAGTAAATATCATGCAACAAACTATTAGTAAAACGAATACCACAGATGTGCTTTTCATCCGATGTTTAGGCTTACAAAGAATTAAATGTGAAAATAACGACGGCACGAGTGCGAAAGATGAAAACTTTGTGTTAACAGAAAGAGTTGACTTTTCTGAAGATCTCGCCGACTGAACCGAGATGCCTTTAGGTGCATTAAAAATTAACAAATCCACAAATGAACTAAAAGAGCTGCATGACTATGAATACGACCTGCTTTTAAACTCTCGAAACTTTTACACCAAAGGAAATGTAAAATCGTGAATCAGATAATTGGTGTTTTTTAAAGAGTAACTAAACCCCTGGTCAGAGCCTGACTCCACCCACTGGAAAATTTGAAAAATGCAAGAAAAGTGGGCAGATCCCAACGGAGATAGAGGGGACGAACTAACTGTGGGTTTACACCAGATGCGAGTTCAACGATTTGCGCGAGTAGATTACATACAAAGTCAATGCAAAGACGCGATCAGACGGTCCTCACGTGGGGCGATGCGAATGACGCGATACGGCCGGCGTGTTTACCATGAAAACACGCGCTATTCGCCGCAAACGCGTCTTCGCCCAAGTTGAAAATATTCAACTCGAGCGAAAAATTCGCATGATACGAAGTTAAATCCCGCGAGTGATCTAGAGCAAGCAACGCGATGCGTTTGGTGTAAACCCACAGTAGGCTCGTACCAAGTGTGTGGTGAGATCGTAACAAGGGCGTGGTAAGCTTGAACCTGCTTACGTCACGAGTCATTTTTTTGGACCCAACATCCAATAGGAAAATTCAACTGCAGTAGCCACCGTTCAACCTGAAGAGGGCAGCACTCAGACGTTTTTACACCATATATTGAAACACTTTATATCCAAATGTCAAAAAAGTTACTAAAATCAATGAACAGCACAAATAAAGCCCCATTCTTACAGATCATTAACTAAAAAAAGTTGGTTTAGTGTTTAGTTACTCTTTAAAGTAAATATACGGAAGGAACGGACCATAGACTGTAAAAAAAAGATGGACGATGCCCGTTCGCTCTCTTCCATTGGTGAAAAGTGAAGCCGCCAGTGTCCCGATACGGTGCTGACATCTTGGGTCTTGAGTCTGCGCAGTAGCGATTTTGGAACCAGTTCTGCACAGTAGTGAGCAGGAAGTAAAGCCGCGAAATCAAGGCCCCGCCCTCGCAAAATGCGGATATCACAGCTGTCAATCATGACGTGACACCACCGTTTTTATAGCATTAAAGGTGCAGTGTGTAATTCTTAAAAGGATCTCTTGACAGAAATGCAAAATAATATACAAAACTATATTTTTAGGGGTATATAAAGACATTTTCATAATGAACCGTTATGTTTTTATTACCTTAGAATGAGACGTTTTTATCTACATACGCTGAGGGCCCCCTTACATGAAAGTCGCCATTTTGTTCTGCCATGTTTCTACAGAAGCCCTTAACTCTTTCCCCGCCAATGACAAGTATTTCCGTCTTTCCGCAATACCGGAAATTGCCCTCTGGCAAGCTGCTGCATGTCCGTGTCTGTTTTAAAGATCGCTCTGAAATGGATCTCTATGAAAAGTCCGTCACAAAAATTGAATTATCACTGCTTTTTGCTCAAAATGTTGTGTTTTTGCAGAAACCTACCCATATTCAAAAACTGATTACAAAAGAACTACTGAAGGTAGGATGAAACTTTTTTTTTTTTTTTTTTTGAAAGCAGAGGGTCTGTTCTTTCATTTGGTATATTGTATGTTTATATATTTGAAGAAAAACATTTTCTGGAAGGCATTAAACTTTTGTGAAAATCATGAAAAATGCTGGCGCTGGCTGGCAACTTTTTTAAAAAACTCTGGCGGTGAAAGAGTTAACAGACAAACTTTTTTTACTAAGTTGTCTCCGATGATGACATTCTCCCAGTGGTGGCTATCGTTGCTTCTTTATGCGTTTCAAAAGCGATGGGTGAGCAGTGGACTGAGCCGTTGGTTGCAATTCGCAACCTCACCACTAGATTAAATTTACACACTGCACCTTTAAATAACTCAATAAAAACAAACTTATTTTAAAAAAAGCACTTGAATTTACATCAGCGTGATAAAAACAGTAAATGACAGAAACCAGCTTCAGAAAAAAGATCATTGAAGTGTAATTAAATTGTTTAGTTGATCTCAAGTCCCGTGGAATAACATGGGGGAGGCGGGGTTTATGACCTACACTGGGACCAGTCACTGGGGGGCGATTGAGAAGTTTTGGCTTCACTTTTCAGGGCTTGTGCGGCACGCTTGGAACGGACAAGCAAAACATAAACTGTACAACGTCCAGTAGAGCCTAAAGGGATGAGATGAACATGATCCAGTATGTACAAATCATGTTTACTCCAAGCAGTTTTAGAGTTTGCAACTCATTGTGTGATTAGGAATTTATTGCCTATTAAATATTTGATGAACCAAACTAAAGCAATGCATAAAATGTTCTTTTCTTTCGCTTTTCTAATTTCTTTTGGCCCCATTTTTGTTCTTGACAGAATCATTTATGAACGCCGATCTCTCGACTGATGTCAACTGAGTGGTAGAACTGCGTTTTGTCCCCTTTTATGGTTTTCCGAAAAATGACAGCACCTCTAACACGCCCTGCTTTTAAAATGTCTAGTTCGTGCTATTTCACACAGTGCGGTGCATTGCATGACAAATTCTGCAATAGTCCAAAGCAACCTGGGTTTAAAGCCAAGGTATATAAAAAAAAAAACAAGCCGGCTGACTTTACAACTGAAAACCTAAATTATCTTACAACTCACAAACAGTGTAACAGACATTTGACTCAATCCTCCCTTAAAAATGTGTGACCCTGTCAGTGAAATCCAGGTTAAAATCTCAATCTAATTATGACATTAGAAGCATCAAAATTTGATTTTTACATTAATTTCAATTTTTGCCATGACCAAAATAATTAAATATATCAAGGTTATATTTTCACAAAGTGATCTTTACATTATGTAGGATGATTTTATATAGAAAACAGTAATCACAAAAATACATTTTAGGTGGGTTTTCACTGACTGGGTGATATATGATGCCCAGTGTCCATCTAAATCCATCCAACCAGTATGCCCAGTGGCCATGTTACTCCACCCACCCCAAAAACGTCCCTGATCTATTTTTAAAGTGAAACACATGCTAAAAGCTCTAGAAATGAATTTACATCTCAGCAGGCAAGATCTAGTTAAGAGTTTAATTAAGAACACTGTTGTTCCAGTGTATACAAATTATAATACAATCATCATTTATACAGTTTATGAACCAAAAACTTATAATGAAGCCATTAATGTAAGTCACCCTCCCCTTTATAATCACCCACTGATGAATAGAAACTGTTTGATGCTCACTGAGACAAAAAAAGACAGAACAGTGGGAAAGAGTCAAACAGTTGTTCACATTAACTGGTTATAAAGAGATTAAGTGGCCGACACTATAGCTATGTTTACATGAAACCAAATATTAATACATAATTTGTAATCTTATAGATGATTTAATCGGATTGAAAAGCCTTAATGTAAAGGGACATTTCACAAGACTTTTTAAGATGTGAAATAAATCTTTGGTGTCCCCAGAGTACATACTGTATGTGAAGTTTTAGCTCAAAATAAATAATTTATTATAGCATGTTAAAATTGACACTTTGTAGGTGTGAGCGAAAATGTGCCGTTTTGGGTGTGTCCTTTAAAATGCAAATGAGCTGATCTCTGCACTAAATGGCAGTGCCGTGGTTGGAGGTTGCAGATTAATGGGCGGTATTATGATCCCCTTCTGACATCACAAAGGGGAGAAAATTTCAATGATCTATTTTTTTCACATGCTTGCAGAGAATGGTTTACCAAAACTAAGTTACTGGGTTGATCTTTTTCACATTTTTTAGGTTTATAGAAGCACTGGGGACCCAATTATAGCACTTAAACATGGAAAAAGTCAGATTTTCATCATATTTCATATTTAATCGATTGAGGTCGATCGGATGCAAATTTCGATCGGATTGAAAGGAATGGTGCAGTCCGATAAGTGATCCGATCATCAGGAGAAAAGTATGCATGGAAATACGTGAATCGTAGGATTTTCTCAGTCGGATGCAAAAATACCACGTGCACGTGCGCAGAAGAATTGTGCTCAAGTTCACGTCTTATATTTACCTCATATTAACGATTCTCGACACAGAAACATGCAAGATCAAGGTAACATGCATTTTTAAGGTAATGTGGTCATGCGCTGTACATTCTGCATGGTTCGTGTGTAATTTCATGACATTACATAAAGCAACAAATAGCCTTGTGCATTTTAAAAAGTGTGTTTTCATTGCCTATAGCTGAAAACGTCTTTGCAGCGTAGCGTTGTCAAGTCCTCTGCTTTTTGGTGGAGTTCAGATTTTGGCTACTTTTAAACTGTTTCCACAAGTATTTTTTGCGGGTTGAATATTAAAGGCTTTTGTTGATTAGTTATTAATATTTGGGCTGTGAATAGTCCAGATTGATTTTATAGTTACAAAAAATGTGATTTATTTATTCCCGTCCATGGCACAAAATTCAGCATTTTTTCATTCCTTGAGCACGAATGTTGTCTTTTCACGAATGTCACCTATTTCTATAAATAGTTTTTCATGTCCGTGGCACGACATTCTTTTTCTTGTCATTGTTTTCTCATTGTTTATTCCTATTTTCTTACATGTACCATTGTCGCTTGGGGTTGGGGCTAGAATCACTTTCTGTTACATTTTTAGACATCCAAACCCCAACTCCATGTGAGAATAGTTTTAAAAGCTGAAAAAAAACATTTAGAAACCAATACATAAGATTACATCCTAACCCAAACCCAGTGGCGGAGTGGCCATCGGGAGAGTCGGGACATTTCCCGGTGGGCCGGTAGTGTTTTGAGGCTGCAAGGGTCGGTCTGATAATAGTTATACATTCAAGTTATAGCAACCCCGTCTGGCGGCTTGATGTGCGGCCGCTTCCCGCTGGTCAAACTGTGCAGCCTCTTTGCTCAACATAAAAGTGCTCAACCTGTTCGACAGGTCCAACCATGTTTAGGATTTTTTAAAATATAGGGGGATCATTGAACGGCGCTCCCCAAATGGCATAGCCTGTCGGCCTTTCATGTAAAAAGCCGCGCCGCAGAATGCCTGTTTATTGGAGTACATATGCAGTCGGATTGATCCATCAAGCAGATAGACTATTTGATAGTAAGTGTGGATTAAGGATGTTTAAAATCTCTAGCTCGGTGGACAGTACATGAATGGATCAAATCAGCACATTTGCAAATGTTTGTCTCCATATGGCTATATAATAAATAAAAATAAGAAGGGTAACTTTGCAGTATCACATTATATATTTCCCACTATGTGATTTTCATATTACATATAACAGCATAATGAAATGAATAAAAAGACAAGGAAGTAGGATTGGCATGTAAAGAAAAAAATAAAGAAATATACTGACGAATAAACATATGCATCACCTTAAAGACAGTGTTGTCAATGTAATGCTCTGTTCACCAGGCGGATCAATTAGTCCAGAGATGAGTAACAGATCACACCCAATTCAGCAACAACACGGATAAATAAGAAAATGAGAGGCTTATCATAGCCTCATCTGTCAGTCTCTGCCTCTTCCACTCTCATTCCTCCCATCTCAATCTATTTTATGGGTCTTCTGTGTAACTGCTAAGCATTATATGGCGTGATGAATATGGATCCTGTATAACTTTCTTATGATTGATTTGTCCGCCATTAGGAAAGGGCACAAAAACGATCCGCCACCTGATGCGACAGAAATCGCAGAAATCAATACGCAATCCGAGTCGCTTAAATTTTATTATAATTCTTGGTGGGCAGCTGCGTTTCTGGTTCGATTAGCTACATTTTGAAATTTAATATACTTCAATGTGTCTTCTCGAAAAATGGCGAGCAGACTGTCAGAATGCTCGATGACGGCATCAATGGAGATTTTACGACCAAAGAGGACATGTGCCTCCCAAAAGAGACTTCAGTTAATGAGAAATATGAGTAAAGGGCATGGAAGTCAAAGATTTGAAAACGATACAAAACAACTACACTTACCACTTCAACACACACACACACACATACTGTTATAAACAAACACACACAGAGAGAAAGAGAGAGAGAGAGTCTGATCATCTGAACCAGGACAGTTCAATTTACTCCCATGGTTACAGGCGGATCAGTCGGATCAGACTCGATAGCTTTTCGTCGCCTCGGCTAATGAGGTTATATCCTCGTTTTCTACTCAAATCTACATCAGCTGGAGATGGGCACAATCAGCAACGTTTAGTCAAGTGATAAGTCTGAGCGAAAAAAGGATAAAGATAGAAAAAGAGAAAGAATAGCATCTCATTTGAAAATAAAGCACAGGGAACAAGTTTAGCCACAATTTTGAGAAAATTACATGGGGAATTGTTATAAGGCAAAATACAATTTAGTCTGAATTTCAAAAGCTTTGGAAGTTTTGGGTCGCAGAACTGCTTATGATAAATAACCAAAAATCATTTAAACAAAAAAAAAAAACAACCTGATTTCACAGGAAAACGTACCTATTTTGCATGGTGGTGATATATTCTTACAACGTGAATTGTACAAAATCTTACAATTATCCGAATAAGGTATTAATGTGACCCCACTTCCAACCCCAGCTAGGGCTTTCATGATTATAAAATTTGCCTGACATATGACTTTCTAAAAAAATAATTGTGATTATGCCGATTCATTTTCGTAAAAATTGTCATGCGCATTTTTGTGATCATTTTTTATCTTTTTGAAATTACCACTGCAGTAGAAGATTAAAATACTTTAAGGGACACCTTTTTGAAAATATGCTCATTTTCCAGCTCCCCCAGAGTTAAACATTACATTTTACCGTTTTGGAATCCATCCAGCCGATCTCCGGGTCTGGCGGTACCACTTTTAGCATAGCTTAGCATAATCCATTGAATCCAATTAGACCGTTAGCATTGCGCTCAAAAAAAGCAAAGAGTTTTAATATTTTTCCTATTTAAAAGTTGCGGTTTCCTATCTAGGATATGTCTAGAAACTGGCGTAATAATCAAGGTCTTTGCTGCCGTAACATAGCTGCAGGAGGCGCGATGATATTACGCAGCGACTGAAAATAGTCCCCTTGGTAACTTTTAATAGCAGAGGACTATTTTCAGTAGGCATATTGGCCTAGAAAATCACAACTTTAAATGTTCTGTCGGTCTTAGTACATGATGTAACTACAGAAGAGTCAAGTTTTAAATAGGAAAAGAATATCGAAACTCTTTGGTTATTTTTAGCGCGATGCTAATGGTCTAATCAGATTCAATGGATTATGCTAAGCTAAGCTAAAAGTGCTTGCACCAGACCTACGGTGGCCATTCGTGCCAGTTCCGCCGGACACGTCCCGAACATGTTTTCGGGTTCGTTCTGCGGAAGTCGCGTTGCTCGACCGCAAACGTCATCACATTTCAGTTAAAATACATTAGAAAATTAAGATTTACTTCTTTTAAGACATACAATCATTGTAGTTTCATTCTTACCTTGAAATGGTTGCTTTTCTGAAATTAAACCCGAAATATTAAACCTTGATGACGTTTGCGGTCGACCAACGCAACTTCCGGAGAACGAACCCGAAAACATGTTCGGGACATGTCCGGCAGGAATGGCCACCCTAACCAGACCCAAAGATCAGCTGAATGGATTCCAAAAATGTAAAAAATCAAATATTTAACTCTAGGGGAGCTGGAGCATATTTAAAAAAAGTAGAGTGTCCCTTTAACTCCTTTCAATATTAAAGTAATTTATTTAATCGAGAAAATATAGTTATCAGAAATGTAAAAACTTGGTTAATAACAGAAAAAAGTAACTATAATAAAAAACTGTGAAGCACCCAAACTAAACCATCAAAATAAGGGTGGTATACTTTAATTAAACTAATCAACATATTAAAAAATGTGTAAATATGTAATACAGTAAGTGCATAGGAAAAACACTTTTTTAGGATGTATGATAGGGCCTGCCACCATTGCCTTGTTTCACTAAAAGAGCACAACAATTGCGGTTATCTGTAGTTATCACGGTTCGGTCAAATACAGTGACTGGACGATTATTTTATAACTGTGACACTCCTAACCCCAACATCCCTGGGACAAAAGCATATTGTACTAAAACATATGAATGAGATTGTACAGTGTAGCGAATTTCAGCGGGAGGAGGGAAATAACGTTATTTGAAACACTATGAACCTCCGACCGAAACACTACGGGGATTCCCAAGGGAATCTTAGATTTTAGCTCAAAAGGGAATATTATGTATAATTAACTGTAATTAATTATACAAGTTTATCAGGTTTTACCTGGCGTAGCAGAATTAATAATAACAATTAATTAATATGTTCGTCCACCGAAGACATATATCCATAATCGTATATTAACGTCTAAGAAATGTTAATTTCATGGCCTTTAAAATTAACCTTCTCACTGATATACAGTGCTACTCGCAGCGTGTAGCTGGATCAAAAGGCAGAAATAGTGACTTTACTTTCATGAGCATTGAACACAGAAACAATTCAATTGTGAAAATGCAAACCGGTTTATTAACTATAAAATGAAGTACACATAACGACTAACTAAACATACACACATACAATAACATAAAACATAGATGAGAAAGAAAAGATTGAAAATAACTAGAGAGAGTGAACGATTGGCAATAGCACTATTGCTTAACATCTGCACAAACCATCGGATAATCTCTAAGGATCGCCTTAATTTTCATAAGGGGTAAAGCTTGAACATCAGCGAGTTAAACGAGTTTATACTTGCGTTTGGCTCTTTGTGATGCGGTGCGAAGTTTCTTATGCTCGCGGTGCGAGCAAGGAGAGAGAGAGAGAATCCAGGTGTGTTCGTTTAAGATGGAAGTCCGTTAAGTTGTTTCGTAGGGCGGATTGGTCCGCGGGGTTTTCCGAACTCTAGCGCAAAGCCAGGAAAGACTGTCCTGAAGAGACAGGGCTCAGAGAAAAGATGATGAATCCGAGGGACTCTGGGTGAGTCTCAGCGAGTTTCCAAACTGCGCTTACGGCAGGGCCAGATTAACACTTTGTTATACCCTGGGCAACAATATTCAAGGGCCCCATCATCACGACCCCAGGATCACCATAATATGGTCATATACATAATATATTACTGTAATATACAGTAAATATACTCAATACTTCAAATTCTAACTGTCATCAGGTGTATTTTGATTTACAAATATTTAAATGCTCATACAAATGCACTACTAGTCTACGTCCCCTATCAAAGACATTCACTCACATATGATGCTATGAAAACAAAACACATCAGCATCTGTATAATCTCCGGGCTGTAAAAGTAAGCTGGCGGTGTAGAAAAGTCTTTGCTAACTTAGCTGAGTTGTCCTCGTCGTTGACGGAATCTGACTTAACAGAACTTTTTAATACACATTTAAGATGACCATGGATTAACTCTAATTTGTATAGTCATTGATATAAAAAGCTTATTTTTTGCATATACAAGCATTGTCTAAAAATGAAAATAGGCTTTAACTTAATTATTATTACAAGACCATCATATAGCCTAATATTAGACACCCAAACCAAAGTGAACAAAATTATCTTTAATTTGCAAGTCTGAACTGAACATCAACGCAGACATGAATTTCCTCACAGAAGTTTAAGATCATATAGGCTACATCTTGAACGTAGATATATAAATGAACACAGAGAAAGTAAGTTTAACACTGTGAAGCACAAGCAAACATGCTGGAAGGCAGCTAAAAACCATCAGGACATAAACACTGGCTTATTTTATTTTATTGGAGCCTTACCTCCAGATAGTAATAAACTGGATTGATGATTTAAATGTTGTTTACTCACATGTGTGTTGTGAACTCTCCGGATTTTATGTTGTGCACTGCTCCACTCGTTCAACTCTCCACATGGTTGGTTTGTTTACAGTGTCGCGTGAGCAGCTACACTGCAGGTTCGACTTCATTTGGCGCTAAGCAGACCTCTTGGTGATGTCAAAGTACCGCGAGAGCGATTCAAAGCAGATTTCTCCATGTAATAACTGGAATCGCTCTCGCGGTACTTTGCTGTCACTCGGCTGTGGGTTCTTTCGCTCCCCTATAGTAATTTGATTTCATACGCCGATCGGATCGCGCAGATACCTGCATATCACGTAGACTACACCACTGTTTATACTTTACATTTTCTGCGTTTCTGATGTCCTTTTCCTTTTTTAATTTCCGCTTCGCGCTCCCATTTAGCTTCTCCATGTCTCGTTTTTTTCTGTTGTAGCAACGCCTTGCGTCACATAACGCTCGGCGAACCTTTTACCCACCTATGGCTCTGCCCATATGGAAAGAAATCAGACTCAATATTATTAACAAATACATGCACAGTTATCTGTGAACTGGATGCATGTTACAAATGTATTTTACTATCCACGAACAAATGTCTTTAGATTTGAATATGTGAAATTCAGAATTTGAATGAACGTGTATCGATTTGTACAAATGTACAAATACAAATGTTTTATTGTGTATTCAAATATATTAATTTGCGCGTGCAAAAAGGGAGATGTGCATTTGTGGATCAGATGACACGCGTGCATTAATCCCGCTCTGTTCATTTGTATATTGAGACTTTCATTTCGCCGTTTAAAGCATTTTATGAGCCAAATACAAACAACTATCAATGAATGAACTAAAATATGTCTTTGATTTTGTGTCTGCGAATTTTAATATTTACGTGAATGTGCATCGATTTGTACAAACAGAGACATATTTGTGAATTCAGTTGCCATATTTCGTATCATTATTTCACAATTTGTGCACGCAAAAAAGAGGATGCGCACCTGTGGATCAGGCGACGCGCGTGCATCAATCCCGCTCTGCTCACACGAGCCTTGAGACCCAAGCTGCGTGGTCCGCACCGAAAGATCCACGAGCACAGATGCGCCAAGAAAACAGTCACCACTAGGCGCCAGTCCAACAGGGTTTCACACATGGCGGTGAATTCTGTTTTCTTTGTTTCCCTTTAGTCTGGTGTTTTTATAGCATTACGTTTATTATCTATATATATTAAATGTTTTAATGGCCTGGCCACTGAGATGTGCCTGTGTGTGCATGCATGCAATGTATCTTTATTGTCCTTTAATGGTAAGTCAATTATTTCTACAGTATAATTCACTTCATTTTAAAAAGCAATACATCCATCTATTACACCACACCATTCATCAAATATTTCACAACTTTCCCATTCTCCACCATTTCCTTTCACCTTATATATATAGCCCACGTGTCTGCTCCACAATCACTGTGCTACATGCATACAAATCAACATGCCCCAGCCTGTTTATATATAAATAACACTTCACATCATGGGTTTGTGCTATATTTATTAAGAATGTCCACATAATAATTATTAAAACAATTTTATTAAAACAGGTTATAAATAATACCAAAATAGAAACCTGGGGAAAGTATGAAATATTTAATAAACTGTATTATATAATACGTTAAATTATTATTTTTTTTTTTTGTATAAACCATTCAAATCTTTAGTCTTTATAAATATATAAAAACATACCGTGATAAAAACGCTACACTAAAGGGAAGGGAACAGACTTTGACAGAACACCAGAAATCAGTTGCTTTGCTTAGGACCTGTTATCCCCAACGCCAAACAATGTATAATCTGATATAGGAGTCTAAATTTAATTAAGATCCTAAATCAGATTATACGTTATTTAAGGTTATGTGAATAATAGCCTATATTTAAGCACTTATAGAATATTGTATTAACAAAGTACTTATACACACTTTGAAGTGCTGGACTGCTGATCGGTTCATAAATTATGAACGAAAACATGATTTATAAACGTACATAATTAGTATGATATAAATTGTAAAAAGTCTGTTGCCTGTTGTTAAAAGCGCTCCTCAGGCTTCGTCTTTGGGTCGTCAGAGGGATTACTCTCCCGAATATTAACATTTACTAAATTTCCCATCGGCCCGTACCTGAGACTGATTGCGCGCATCGCCTGTTCTTCATTTGGTGGACTTTATTTATTTCATTTAGATCTTCATTTAGATCTCACCAAACCTGTTCGGTGCGAAGTCTTGCTTTGCCATACGTTGCTGAGCGTTTCTTTGCCTATCTTTACTTGGATTTATATATCCCGACTGTTTATTGTATTAGTATAGGCTAATCTAATAAAAATGTAATGTACTGTCACCCAGATCAGGAAAGGCAGTAAGGATCCTGATCTGAGTGACAGTTCATTACACACACGGTAACGTTTTTTTATTAAGGCCCTAAATCAAATTACTGATTAAATTACAAATAATGTCACTGAACTAGTTTTGTAGCGGTGTCGGACTTTCCCTTGCGGTGATTTTGCGTGGCGCTGTATGCAATTTTACGGCCTTTATTTACTAAAAATATAATTTAAATCCAGAACAACGAGGTACACTAGAAGTTGGGTGCTATGCCTTAACCCTTATGAGAAGAAACATCATCAACACAAGCTACTACAGCTACATTTAAACAAAAATACATAAATAAATTAAAGAACATGGTTTAGGCTTGTTAAGTGCAAATTTTCAGAGCATCGGTATACAGAACACTGCGCTGTAAATGTACAAAACGAATGCAATACACAACCCAGTAAACAATTACGGTCTTTCAACGTTGAAATATGGTTGAAAATAAGTCGGTCCGCCTTGGACTGGTTTACGAAGTGATTTCAACTAAGTAGTTTTGGCTGGACTGTTTGACTACGTATTTTCAACTGACCATGTTTTCAACTCATAATCTACCAGTAAACAATTACGGTCTTTCAACGTTGAAATATGGTTGAAAATAAGTCGGTCCGCCTTGGACTGGTTTACGAAGTGATTTCAACTAAGTAGTTTTGGCTGGACTGTTTGACTACATGTTTTCAACTGACCATGTTTTCAACTCATAATCTACCAGCAAACAATTACGGTCTTTCAACGTTGAAATATGGTTGAAAATAAGTCGGTCCGCCTTGGACTGGTTTACGACGTGATTTCAACTAAGTAGTTTTGGCTGGACTGTTTGACTACATGTTTTCAACTGACCATGTTTTCAACTCATAATCTACCAGCAAACAATTACGGTCTTTCAACGTTGAAATATGGTTGAAAATAAGTCGGTCCGCCTTGGACTGGTTTACGACGTGATTTTAACTAAGTAGTTTTGGCTGGACTGTTTGACTACGTGTTTTCAACTGACCACGTTTTCAACTCATAATCTAAGACAGCTAGATAATCTGTTATACATGCTAAAACAACGGAGAATACAAATTACCAAACCATGTTTATTATTATTGTAGATCATTCTTGTTAATGATTGCGCTTGCGTACTCTATGGACACTGAGAGACACCGTACTAGTGGAAGTGCGCATGAGTCCTGTTGGCGCTGTTTTATATTCCCCTGCCGGGTTGAAATGTTTAGTTTCGGTTTGTTGCCTGTGGCTTTGTAAGCTGTAAATTGAATATACACTACAGATGTTTATGTAATAAATACGGCTGGTTTGGATTTATCATGGACTCTTCACTAATTTCTACAATTATCTTAAGTAAATGTAAAGAGTTTTACATATTACGTCAAAGTTATAAAACATTTGAAACTGCGATTGAGGTGCAATGAGGATTCATGATATAATTACCCCACCCCACCAGGTGGCGGTAATGCACCTTTAAAGGTAGTTGCCAACCGCCATAAAACTTAAAGAAGAAGAAGCGAAGAGGCAGGTGAATGTGACGCGAATCTTCCACCCATCATCACAGAGAGAAGCCCAACCAACCGCCAGATTACAGAAAGCTCTGGACTGCTCATAGCAGGGATTTTCAAAGCTGTCCTGGAGGACCACTAGTACTGCACATTTTGCATGTTTCCCTTTTGTGACACACCTCATTCAGTTACCTTACACACCCAGTTCAAGTCTTGCAGTCTTTACTAATGAGCTAAAAATTTAAACCAGGTGTGACTAATGAGGGAGACATGCAAATTGTGCAGTACTAGTAGTCCTCCAGGACAGCTTCGAAAACCTCTGGCTCATTGCATTGGACTGACCTATGTTTACTGCGCTCTGAAATCTGTGTTGGTATATGTTTATTGCACTCTGTGTTGGTTACTGGACCAACCTGTTTATTGCAGACTGTGAAATCTGTTGGTTACTTGACTGTTTGCACTATTTAAAATGTGCTGTTTTATTAAAGTTCTTATAACCCTTTAAAGCTTTGTTTCATTTTATAAAATGTTATTTGGTATGTTAATGTGGTCCTGTTTTCAACATTGAAAAGATGGATGAATATGGACCAAAATTAGACGTTGAAGATCGACCTGATTTGAACGTTGAAAAGATGGACGAATATGACGTCTTTTCAATTTTCATTTTCAACCTTCAATGGACCAAAATTAGACGTTGAAGATCGACCTGTTTTCAACGTTGAAAAGTTGGACGAATTTGACGTCTTTTCAATTTTCATTTTCAACCTTCACTGGACCATAATTAGACGTTGAAGATCGACCTGTTTTTAACGTTGAAAAGTTGGACAAATTTGACGTCTTTTCAATTTTCCTTTTCAACCTTCACTGGACCATAATTAGACGTTGAAGATCGACCTGTTTTCAACGTTGAAAAGTTGGACAAATTTGACGTCTTTTCAATTTTCATTTTCAACCTTCACTGGACCATAATTAGACGTTGAAGATTGACCTGTTTTCAACGTTGAAAAGTTGGACAAATTTGACGTCTTTTCAATTTTCATTTTCAATCTTCAGTGGACCAAAATTAGACGTTGAAGGTTTACGTCTACTCAACGTCCAATAGACGACTTTTTGCTAGCTGGGAAGCACTGTATATTAAATTAGGCCATTTTCAATAATATATTAGTATTCTCATGAAATGCGTACAAATAACACGCAGTTTGATTATCGTGCAATACATAGGCTACATAAAATTACAATTTTGAGTGAATATGTTACGCAAGTCCTTCCTGTTCCCTTATGGCTCATCTATTTGTGTTTTTTAATAATTGGTTTCTCATTAGTTTTTTACCATTGTTTCTTGGGTTTGGGGTTAGAGTAAGTTTTTGTAAAATAAAATGATATCCAAACCCAATCGGCAATGGTTTAAAAAACAGACAAAAAAACAAAGACACCAAACGATGCGCCATTTAAGTGAACGGGAAGGACTAGCATATGCACGCAAAATGGAATTTGGCGTAGGCTATGTATTGCACGATAATCACACTGATTGCTATTCATACGCATTTGATGATAATAGGTTGATTAGATAAATTAATGTTTATCTATAAGGTATGAAAACGAATGAATCAGTATTTTGGCTAAATTAAGATGGATCATTTCAAGATCATTTTCAGTCATTTAGATTTTGTCATCATTTCAGAACAAGCTTATTCTATCTATAACAACTTACATTATATCATGTGTGTTTCTTGAATATATGTTGAAAATATATATAAAAAAGTACAAAATAAAATCGTTCAGCTCATGGGTATAATGGGGAGTGAACAAAAAGACGTTAAAGTCTCTCCGCAAGGACGTGCTGAAACTGTCGAGTCGACAGATGATCATCATGCTTAAAATGTTTCACCCAGAAATTAATAATGAAAACTTGAATATCTAAATGCCCAGGTAAGAGTCAAGTGTTGAGTCAGTTCACTATAAAGAAAAAAGCCAACGACATTGGCTGCAGCTTCCTCATCCACGGGCGGATGTTGCAGATACACAAAGAAAAAACTATAAAGGTTTAAATGCTGGTAAAAAAACATCAATTATATTATGGCATTTTATATTTGTGTTGATCAGTTAAAGTTATTTTAATCTTTAATACTGCATCTGCAGACAATCTGCAGACGACGCTATCATTCTATTATCTCAGTTTCACTTTCTCACGCATTCACTGTAGCCAGGCCCGGATTAACACAGTGAAGTGCCCCCCCCCAATATATTTTATTTATTTATTTATTATTTTAAACTAGTCATTCAGGGCTCCAGACTAACGTTTTTGTTATTAGGAGCAATGTAGCCCATGACTGAAAATTTTAGGAGCGCTAGCAGAAAATTTAGGGCACACCTTAAATAAGCCTACAATGCAATATTTTGACATTTTCCCAAAATAACTGCATTACTGAAAAATACTAAATAGACTTAACTATGCAGTTGCTGCACATGTCATCATTATGCACAATTAATGAAACTTTCAGAATAGGAAGTTATGAATCAAAGATTCATACAACCCCCTTAACTAGGCATAAGATAGGCTACATATACAATAAGTTATATCTAGATAGCATACTTTAATGAGATGAGTGGCAGGGCAGCAGTTTACATGCTTGTATCCTTTACACGTTTCTCATCTTTTATCTAGATTTCATTGGGCACTGTAGGATGTAGACCTTTATTCCCGTCTATAATGTTTTTAGTGTTAATGTAGGCTAAAAGTTGTCCGGTTCTCTTTATCTCTCATCGCTGTAATGTTTAACCGGCGCGGTTCTTAGTGCGATGTGTTAACTTTACCAGGGCTGCGTAGATCCATCGGTAAAATCAACCGAGCGCATGGTGACATAAAACGATATACGCGATTACGCGTCATGCAATTGAGCGGTTAAAACCCGATCGTGCATTCCGTAGTGCCCGCACATGCTCGAGTACTTGTAAAAACGTTTTGGCCGCAGTCTGGAGACCTTGGTGACCCCCTATTGCCTGGGGCACTCGCCCAATATTGACAATCCAGCCCTGGCTGTAGCCTGTGATTTAACGAAATGACCTCTTACCAATTTATTTGGCCTTCATTATACATGTATGATGTGAAAAACAAGAAGGTCATAGCTAGTTTCATTAATTCAATGTAAAATGTGCCGTGGTTGCATTCATGCGGTTGGCTTGTCAGTGCGGTAATACAGGATTGCGTTAATTAGTAGGTCCAAAGCAACTGATTTCAGGTGTTCTGTCAAAGTCTGTTCCCTTCCCTTTAGTGTAGCGTTTTTATCACGGTATGTTTTTATATATTTATAAAGACTAAAGATTTGAATGGTTTATACAAAAAAAACCCCAATAATTTAATGTATTCTATAATACAGTTTATTAAATATTTCATACTTTCCCCAGTTTTCTATTGTGGTATTTTTATAACCTGTTTTAATAAAATTGTTTCAATAATTATTATGTGGACATTCTCAATAAATACATAAATATAGCACAAACCCATGATGTGAAGTGTTATTTACACAGAAACAGGCTGGGTCATATTAATTTGTATGCATGCACCAAAACAATTGCAGAACAAACTCGCAGGCCACATATACAAGGCAAAAAGAAACAACAGAAAATAGGCAAATCATGAAATATTTTAATAAATGGTATAGTTTAATACATGAAAGTATTACTTTTTAAAATGAAGTGAATTATACTGCAAAAACAATTGACCCACCACCAAAGGACAACAAAGATACACTACATACATGCACACAAACACATCTCAGTAGCCAAGCCATTAAAACATTTAATATATATAGATAACAAACGCAATGCCACAAAAACACCAGACCAAAGGGAAACACAGAAAACACAATTCACCGCCATGCGTGAAACCCTGTTAGACTGACACCTAGTGTTGACTCTTTTCATAGCACATCTGTGCTCGTGGATCTTTCAATGCAAACCACGCAACCCAAGTCCCAAAACCCGCACGAACAGAACAGGACGAACGCACGCGCGTCGCCCGATCCACAAACGCGCATCCTCCCCCCTGCGTGCACAAATTGCGAAACAACGACACGAAACATGCCAACCGAACCCACAAACACGTCTCCGCCCGCACAAATCGATGCACACTCACGCAAACACCAAAACTCGCAGACACAAAATCAAAGACACATTCTAGCCCACTCATTGATAGTTGCCTGCACCCGGCTCACAAAATGCTTCAAACGGCGAAATGAAAGTCCCAATACACAAATGAACAGAACGGGATTAATGCACGCGTGTCACCTGATCCACAAATGCACATCTCCCTTTTTGCACGCGCGAATTATGATATTTGAATACACAATAAAACATTTGTATTTGTACATTTGTACAAATCGATACACGTTCATTCAAATTCTGAATTTCACATATTCAAATCTAAAGACATTTGTTCGTGGATAGTAAATACATTTGTAACATGCATCCAGTTCACAGATAACTGTGCATGTATTTGTTAATAATATTGAGTCTGATTTCTTTCCATATGCCCACCTCATGCGGACTGACCAATGAGAAGAGGGTCTTAACTTGAGGCCCTCTCTTCATTGGTTAGTC
Organism: Misgurnus anguillicaudatus; assembly: GCF_027580225.2. Taxonomy (NCBI): domain Eukaryota; kingdom Metazoa; phylum Chordata; class Actinopteri; order Cypriniformes; family Cobitidae; genus Misgurnus; species Misgurnus anguillicaudatus. Next base: position 15,082,212 of record NC_073342.2, on the reverse strand, counting down.
CGCATGAGACTGACTCTCAATCGCTTTCAACTCACGTTCAAAGTCAGACAGCGCAGCGTCTCTCTTTGCAGCGCATTGAGCGCAAAAGCCTGTGTTGACAGTTTGTTTAATATAAAGCGGCCAGCGGAGATTACCAGATTCAGTATTTTGCTCGTGCCCTTGCTGCCCGGGGCCCTTTGGAGGTCTTGGGCCCCTGGGCAATTGCCCAGTTGCCCATATGGTTAATCCGGCCCTGGCTTACGGGTTACCTGGGTAACCGGGCGACTGGGCGCTCATGAGTGAACTAAGCCACTGACTGAGATACTGAGCGAATCGTTCGAATTGAGCTATTGAGCGATGATCAATGAGCAATGAGCCATGATGGCTTGGGCGATAGGCCGTTTTGACCTTTCACGCGCCCAGCCCATTTTAGGTGTATGGCCAATGTGTGAAGTGTTCGATTGCGCGGGGAAACAAGCCTTGCATAATGATAAAAGTTTGTTCCCATAACTCTTCAAATCGATATTAAATGACATTGATGCGGCTTATGGTAATATGATACATAGAAATGATTGGGAAATAAAGAGTAGATTAATTTGACACTAGACAAGACATGGGTTTAAGATCACGTTGAATAATAATTTCATACCTAAGATATGAACCATGCTACAGTGAACAAAATCAAACTAAAGTGTTAACACACAGTTACATCACACATACATGATCATGCAGTAAAGGGATATAACATATATATACATTTAAACAGCTCATTGTGATTTTTAAATGTGGTTTCATCACAGACATATAGTCTGTGCCCCCTGCTGTGTCTCTGGCGATCGTCGAACGAACGGCTCTCAGGTTTCTCTGGTGGGGTTCCTTTGAACCTCCTTTGAAGACTGCATTTGTTTTAATTGTCGCCCACTTTACAGCCTTGATAGGTGGTAGATATCTGGGTGATTGTGTTATCAGGACACAGGGTTATCTAGTCACAATTTTAGGGCTGTTTACGATCCAGACGCCAAATGGCCTCAATCTGACTCCGAGCCATCTGTTACAACAGCGTAAATTTTTACATATTTTATAAATTGGCTAATTCATAAGAATTTGTACGAAGTGTATCGGTCATAAACATAAAAAAAAAAAACAATAATGAAACCCCACCCATAACCCCCACGTCACAGGGGCAAAAGCAAATAATGCAAAATTATCACAAAACGTCACGAAGTAGAGGTGGATTGTATGCATACAAATTACCTCCCTAATACATAAAACAGTTATGTATTGCCATGTCATTGTGTTAAACGAACAGATTTCTGTGTTATTTCATCCAGAAGCTTTCCGTACGACACCATTGTAAAGTTCACATCATTTTGAAATCTTTAAAATGCCAAAAACACAGAGCTTGTGTGAACAGGCCATAACTTTGCAGACCCTTAAATTGCACACAACACTAATCATGCTGTACCTTTATAGCAACGTCTCCTTATCTCTGGAGTAAGACGGGCGCGCGAGCGTGAAGAGCATTCGTGAATACAGCAGGACGTGACCGCAATAACGCAGCATACATTTTAAACAGAAGCTGTGAGGATTATCACGCGCTTAACACCGTTCCATCCGACAGCGAAACTACAGGAAGAAAGACTGATCAATCATTAAAGATGGTTATCACCACCTTGGGGTAAAGTCTGGCATTTAGCGTGTTTAGAAATGCGACATTTGCCTTTTATTTACAAGATCTAATGTTCCTTACAGTGATTTATAGCTGGCCGATAGCGGAGGCAGGGCCCGGGGAAAAACTTTGGGCTTTCTGACAATGCCTGTTTATAATCATAAAGAGTTGTCAAACTGCCAATGCAGACCGCAGGCCCAGTTACAGCATTTCCTTAAATTCACTATAAGTCCATTGTGTCCTGAATGGAATAGTACTGTAGTGCATATGCTGTGCTATATACAGCATACTACTGTGAATTTACATTTGGCAGATGCTTTTAAAGCAACTTACAGTAAATTTAAGCTATCATACAGTATGAGTGTTCAAACCCGTGCTTATCACATGTTTAGACTTTTTTTTATCAAATCACCTGAGACATAATCAGGGGTCGCAAAATTGCTGAATTCTTGTAAAAAACATTTATCAAATGTCTGGAAGTGGAAAATAATCAATTAGCAAAGAAATCAGATTTGTGACATGAGGCCCAATATGGCTCCATGCAGAACTCGCTTTAAAGCAACACTATGTAGTTTCCATGTAAAAATGACTTAAAGCTCCCCCATGTGGTTGAAAAGCGCAACAGTGCCTGGTATCAGACCCTCTTCTGCAGACAGGGGGAGGGGCAGGGCTGTGTGCTCTACCCTCCACCGCCACTTTCAGAGTGTGCTTGTAGCAGCTAGGAGGCTGCTCAGGTTGCAGCAACAGTACAATTTGTCCAGTTAAAAGTTGTTCTATCACTGAAATAATTTTAGAGACATTATTTAAAAGTAAAAAAAACTACATAGTGTTGCTTTAATGCAGGGTTCACACCAGACGTGGTACAGGCGGCAAGCGCGAATGATTTTCATGTTAAGTCAATGCAAAGACGCGAGTAGGCATCTTGCGGCGCGGTACACGAGGTAAGCGTGGAACAAATGGCGCGTTTCGCGCGAATTGAGCGTTGCCACGGGAAACACGCGAGTTGAAAAATCTGAAATTTGGCGGATTTCCGAGCCGAGTAACCAATCAAGACCTTGCTGTAGTAGTGACGTGATTACAGGAAGCGAGTAGAGTGGCGGAGTCTCACCGGTGTCGCAGATGCGAATTTCCGTTACTAGATTAGAATTTCACGCGCGAATGCAGCGAGTGAACTTGAATGTTCAAGCGTCCAACTACGCGCGAATAGCGCGTTTTTGCCGCCTCTACCGCGGCTGGTGGGAATAAAAGTGACAGTAGCCCTATTTTTCTGATCAAAAAATTATCCATTCTGTAACTGGATAAACATAATATGATCCAAACTGTTTCAATGATTCACTATTAAATGGTGATTAGATCCAGTGTGGAGATGGGCAGGGACAGTTGGTTTGCATGGAAATCTAGGATTTATCAATATCCTACATTAAAAATAACGCATTTTATATTTGGGCTACAAAAAATTTAAGAGTACCTGTACCTACCAGGAATTTTAAAATTTTGCGAGCCTTAACTCTTTCACCGCCAGCATTTTTTTAAAAAGTTGCCTGCCAGCGCCAGCGTTTTTCATGATTTTCACCAAAGTTTAATGCCTTCCAGAAAATGTTTTTCTTTAGATATATAAACATACAATATACCAAATGAAAGAACAGACCCTCTGCTTTCAAAAAAAAAAAAAAAAAAAACGTTTTATCCTACCTTGAGTAGTTCTTTTGTAATCAGCTTTTGAATGTGGGTAGATTTCTGCAAAAACACCACATTTTGAGCAAAAAGCAGAGATAATTCCATGTTTGTGACGGACTTTTCATAGAGATCCCATTCAGAGCGATCTTTAAAACAGACACGGACATGCAGCCGCTTGCCATAGGGCAATACTTCCGGGTTTAAAAAGTTGCGGAACTGGTGGATAATAGCGGTATTGCGGAAAGACGGAAAATCTCGTCAATGGCGGGGAAAGAGTTAATAATAGTCATGATACTTTAGGTGAACAAGTGACATCATCGACCACTCCGATTGACCAAAAGAGTGCAGTTAATGTTACATTTTTATACGCATTTGGAATTATGCTTTTATCCAAAGCGACTTGCAGTGCATTACAAGGTCTATAAAGGCGCTTTCCATTGCATTGTACCCCACGGTTTGGTTTGGGTCGGGTCAGCTTACCTTTTGGGGGCTTTTCCACTGGGTGCAGTACGTAGAACCCGATACTTTTTTACCCTGGTTGGGGTTTCAAGTGAGCCGAGCTGATACCAAAACTTGACGCGAAAACACTGTAGAGAATCGTCACTCCCAGTGTCATCGCTATAATGTAAAAGATTTACCTTCATGCTAGCTTGCGCTGTCTCGAGTCAACCTGTTGTCATCTGTGCTTTGCTGTAAGTTCTCAAACTCTATTTAAGCAATGAAAAACATCCACAGGTTGAGAATCAGGAACACCATAACAGTTTTTACATCAAACTTGCAGTTTGTGGCAGCAAATTTGCAATGTGCACGTCTGCATATAGGCTATGCTTAAATGCAACTTAAATGAGGCTCAGCAGAGCGCGTCGACTGACGCCACGGTTGTTTGTACAGAAACTTTCATGTGATACAGAGGTAGTAATAAATGCGATGTGCAAACATCTATATGTGGTGGTCAATTTTAATTTTGTGGTGAACTGAGAAATAAATGAATGTATGGGAATGTACAACGACGCTCTCACTTGTATGATGTCACAGCAGTAGGCAGCGCAAATTTAAAGACACGCCTATAATCCCTCCCACTCCGAAGTGTTACTAAACTCGATGGAAAAGCTAACCAAGCCAAAGTGAGGTGACCTGACCTGACCCAAACCGAGGGGTACTATGCAATGGAAAAGCGCTATAAGGTTTATCAGTATGTTTGTTCCCTGGAGTCTAACCCGATTATTTTGGGTGCAATGCTCTAACACTGAGCTACAGTATATATGAGCATATAAGTCTTACTCTACTGCAGAAAAAAGGCCAATGAGAGGCTACTTATGACTAAAGGGTTGGAAACAGTGCCACGGTACAACCAAACAATTAAACAGATAACTATATTATGTGAGTACTGTAGTTTATGGACTTGCTCTGCTAGCCGTCACGTTTCCCTGTGCTAATTTACAAAAATAGAAGTGTTACAATCTCTAACTCTCTGCTTAATGACTGTAAAAAGACGGCGACTCGTTTTTTTCCGAATCTAATTAATGATCTTCACTGTGATGCTTTGCGTCGTTTTTAAAAATAGGGAACAATTTGTCACCCGGGTGAGTGTAGCTGATTGACTCTGATTCTGCCACAGAAAATCACTGGCTAAGAAAATGGGCCATCATCTTTTATAAGCAACACAACAGGGATGCCGCAAAAAAATAAGAAAAAAGCATAAACCTTGAATTCTCATCCTGACTGATTATGAAAGTAATGTACTAAAAAATAATATAGCGCTGCTCGGGGTCGCGGTGGATTTGTGTGGTTTAATGAACACAGCCTGGAAAATCATCATGTTTTCAAAATGTATTCTGAGGGCCCTCGTTTTTTGAATTGATGACTGCTCTATAGTCTTGCCTTATTTCCTGTTGCACAAACTGTTACACAAGCAAAATAAAAGATCTGTTCTTTTCACCTTGAACAAACTGTGAGTCACAAATCTGAGTCCTCCAGCCTCTGAACAAATTCACTGCTTTATTTTCGCTTTCCACTAACCTTGCGAGGTGTGAATCAGACTTTTGAGCTAAATATAATTTCTAATACAACATCTGCTTCTTTAGTCCCTCATTCCTATTCAAAACTCTGCCGTTCCGGTGCAGAGCCAGAAGCGTGACTGACATCCCACAGGATTAATCCTCGGGAATGAAGCGGGAAGCAGATGTACGACGTAAGCGAAAACCACAGCTGCAAAGGGAGATTCTTATGTTTAAAGTATTGTAAAATGTAAAAACACAATTTCGATGTTAAGATAACAGGTCAAGCGATTCTTCAAGCAATGAATTCAAGCTCCTGCATAACTTTTGAATTTCTAATGACTGTCTAGCAGTATGCTGCAGACGAGTGACCAATCCTGACTGGCGACGTCACGCATGCCATCTATCAATACGGTTAGACGATAGTGAAAAACATTTCAGGCCAAGAATGGTTTGTAAACATGCAGTGTCGAAACAGGCTCGAATGGAAAAAAATGTTGGTTTAACTTAATAAAAGTGCGTTTTCATTTAGTTCATTTAACTTAAAAATATTAGTTGACTCAAAAAAATGTTGTGTAAAAATTGTTGTGTCAACTAATATTTGGTTTCAAAACGCAAAAAAATCAATTTTGACTAATTTGGGTAAAAACGTGTTTTCTATACCAAGAAAGTGACAAGATGAAAACCACTATTTTCTGTTAGAAACTTTGACATAGCATCTTTAGGTTATAATAGCATTAAAAATTCGAATCCATAACATGATCTTAAAAAAATTATTATAAAAACTGTTTTTTTTTTTCAAAAAAACAAGTATTTTTTCCAAAATGCTATAAATCTATTGAATCAATATATAAATGTGCATTCATCTTTGCCGTGTTATATTTGTATAGTTGAACAGTGGTATACACTGATTAAAAAATAAACATTAACGGCATTAATCGAAACACTTACTTTGTCATATTAACTCCTTCCCCACCAATGACGAGATTTTCCATCTTTCCGCAATACTGCTATTATCCACCAGGTGGCGCCCTTCCGCAACTTTTTAAACCTGGAAGTATTGCCCTATGGCAAGCAGCTGCATGTCCACGTCTGTTTTAAGGATCGCTCTGAATGGGATCTCTATGAAAAGTCCGTCACAGAATTATCTCAGCTTTTTGCTCAAAATGTGGTGTTTTTGCTGAAACCTACCCATATTCAAAAGCTGATTACAAAAGATCTAATGAAGGTAGGATGAAACGTTTTTTTTGTTTGAAAGCAGAGGGTCTGATTTCTAATTTTGTTGTAACATATAAAATACAGTTTAAATAAGTTAACTTCATTTAGTAAGTTGTAGCAACTCATCTCTAGTCAAGATAAATAATAGTAAATTGAAATTACTTTTGAGTTAATTAAACTTAAAAATTTAAGGCAGCTAAGAATTTCTACAGTGTGTACCTTAAGTTGGACCAACTTTTTTTTACAGTGTGTAACGCTTTGGCACGATGGTGGAAAAGCGCTATATGTCTGCACTTAGACTACACACTGTAAAAAGAAATGGTTTTGCAAGTCAAGTCAACCTATTATTTTAAGTTTTGACCTGTGATAAGTTGACATAACTTATAAAAGCAAGTTGAAAATGTTTAAAGGGGACATTTCACAAGACTTTTAATTAAAAGATGTCAAATAAATCTTTGGTGTCCCCGGAGTATGTATGTGAAGTTTTAGCTCAAAATATCATATAGATAATTTATTATAGCATGTTAACATTGCCACTTTGTAGGTGCGAGCAAAAATATACAGTTTTTGGGTGTGTCCTTTTATATGCAAATGAGCTGATGAAATGCAAACACCGGTCACCATGATGGTGCTTTTTTGAAATCGAAACTCATTTATTCCGTCAATTATTTTCTCTCTTTCTCTGCACTAAATGGCAATGCTGTGGTTGGATAGTGCAGATTAAGTGGCGGTATAATCCCCTTCTGACATCACAAGGGGAGCCAAATTTCAATTACCTATTTTTCCCATGCTTGAAAAGAATGGTTTACCAAAACTAAATTACTGGGTTAATCTTTTCACATTTCCTAGGTTGATAAAAGCACTAGGAATCCGGTTATAGCACTTAAACATGGAAAAAGTCAGATTTTCATGATATGTCCTCTTTAAGTTAAAGTAACATAAAAATATATGATGATTTGACAATATGCTGCATTTTTTACAATGCATGCTGAATGCTACCTAATGCCAAGAACTTTTAACAATGTACGCAGTCATATAGCAGTAACATCTTTACAAAGCGATATGCCAAGACGTACTCTGTAGGCAAAACACGCAGACATTTCAATAAGATCCTCTTCAGAAATAGCAAGCATGATGCAAAGCACGTACAGCGATTATGAATGACGCAACATATGATGCAGAATTGCACTTGAAGGCATAAAGAAAACATAGATTGGAGAGGTAATTTTATAGCATTGTGCTGTTATATACTAAAGTGTACTGATTATTTTTGCAAAAAAAGCCTGCAGATCTCACGTACACCAATTTAGCCACAGTAGCTTCTACAAAGTGACAGATGAAATTGCACCCAAAATACCCGGTTAAATGTACATTGGACATTAAGGTTATTTATTCTGCCATTCGTAATACAAACAACAATAAATGATCATTTAAAAGGCCTTAAATAGCTATCTTCAGTAAATTCAATCTATATTACAGCACAAATAGACCATAAGCATGAATCCCACCAAACTTGCATAATTCAGCTGTCAAACACGACCTTCGATTTTCCTACATCATCTTTGCAAAAACTTCATATGCGTACATAACACGATCAGCATCAACGACAGGCGATGACACAAACACAACACTTGGACACTTCACACGCCCCCTAACTTTAACAGGAACCGTGTCAATCAGGCGTGAAAAGTGTTTGTTAAAAAATCTTCCCTGTGATATCACGCAACATGAAAGATAGACACCACCACTTTCACAAATGAGAAATATAATGCGCTCTTTGGCTGTGGCTACTTCAACAGATTACCGATTAGTCATTTCTGGCAAGTTCTGTATGCAGTTGGCAGTCATTGTATGAAGCGATAGTCTCTAAAGCACCTAATGCATTTCCATTCACACTGTGGATCTATGCGTTGTAGAGTAGATCCAGTATAACCAAATGCTCTTTAATCACATGCATCGAGCAAAAAATGGCATTGGTGGTCTTTTTCCCTCTCTATCCTTTCCTACTCACAAGGTTTATTCTTTAAAAACTGGCCGGCATGATAAAAAGCCCTTTTGTTGTGCGTGACAAGGTAGCGTACTGTAGCATTAGCACCTGTGCGGATTGCATAAGGGAGATTGGAAGCAGCCTTGTGTTGAATATTCATGTTTTGCTTATTCAGGCCTGCGGGGCACAAGCGTTTTCCCAAGGGGAAGCAGTCATAGATGCTGGTTTAATATCTGCCTTTTGTTTGGCGTGACAGTTATAGAAAACGAAACAAATGTGAAAAGTCACAGAAGCCCCGGTGACTCGATTGCTTGTGAATTGAAATATTCATGATGAACTCTGAAAAATCGGGCGGCGTTTTACAGTCTCCCGGTAATGAGAACTGAAATCTTTATTACACATGCTTGGTATTACTATTTCATATATTGTGTACGATCTGGAGAGCATGATAAAATATTCAATTATCTTCCTAATGGATAGATGGAAAATACCATCACTGCAGCACAAAACGCTTTGAGGTAAAATGATCAGGAGTGGAATTACGGCATTTAGTCAGGATGGAGACCATAATTAATTTGACATGAAAGAAACCAAAGCTGCCATGCCTTATTATAACACTTATCTATACTTATTCTTTTCATTGCTAATAAATATTGGATGTTTAAGAGATTTTGGACTTCCAGAAATCCAAAATACAACTGTGTTCTGGTGCACGCTAATACTTGACCTCCACAGAACAATTTAGTGTCTCCAATAGCTGTTTATTACTTAAAGGGATGGTTTAGCAAAAAATGTATTTACTCACCCTCAAGTTGTACCAAACATGTATAAATTTCTATGTTTTGTTGAAAACAAATGAAGATATGTTCACGAATGTTTGGAACCAAGCCGACCTGGGGCACTATTGACTTCCATAGTAAAAAATGATAATACTATGGAAGTAAATGGTGCCCCAAACATAAGTGTCTTTCTGCTGTTGAACATAAATGAAGAATGTTTGTAACCAAGCAGATCTTGGGCATCATTGACTTTCGTAGTATTAAAATAATAATAATAATAATAGGGAAGTGAATTGTGCCCCAAACATGTATAAATGTCTTTGTTTTGCTGAACACAAGTGAAGATTTTTGAAAAATGTTTCCAAACTGAGCAGATCTGGGGCACCATTGACTTCCGCAGTAGGAAACAAAATAATATATGGAAGTGAATGGTGCCCCCCTAAACATATATAAATGTCTTTGTTCTGCTGAACACAAATAATGATTTTTGAAGAAGGTTTTTTACCAAGCAGATCTGGGGCACCACTGACTTCTGTAGTAGGAAAAATGATACTACAGAAGTGAATGGTTCCCCAAACATGTATAAATGTCTTTCTTCTGCTGAACAAACTGCCAGTCTACATTAAAACAGCGTCCACAGGGTCTGGATTTAGAAGTCTTTTAATACCTATTTATATTTGTTTGCGTTTAATGTCTTGTAAATGTTGATTTTTATTTTGGAGATGGACTTAGATATATCTTGTACAGCACTTCGGTCAACCAAGGTTGCTTTAAGAGTGCTTTATAAATAAAGTAAACTTGAAATTTGAAACATAAATTAATTTTTTTTAAGTATGTTTCTAACCAAGGAGATCTGGGGCACCATTGACTTCCTGAACAGGAAAAAATAATACTATAGAAGTAAAAGGTGCCCAAAACATGTATAAATATCTTTGTTCTGAAAAACATAAATTAAGATATTTTGAAGTATGTTTGTAACAAAGCAGATCTGGGGCACCAGTGACTTCCGTAGTAAGAAAAAATAATACTATTGTAGTCAATTGTGCCCCAAACATGTATAAATGTTTTTGTTTGTTCTGCTGAACACAAATAATGATTTTTGAAGAATGTTTGTAACCAAGCAGATCTGGGGCACCAGTGACTTCCTTAATGGGGAAAAATAATACTATGGAAGTGAATGGTGCCCCAAACATGTATAAACAACTTTGTTCTACTTAACACAAATTAAGATTTTTGAAGAATGTTTGTAACCAAGCAAATCTGGGGCACCATTTACTTCCGTAGGAAGAAAAAAACAATACTATGAAAGTGAATGATGCCCCAAACTTGTTTAAATATCTTTGTTCTGCTGAACACAAATGAAGGTTTTTGAAGAATGTTTCCTATCCAAGCCGATCTGGGGCACCATTGACTTCCGTAGTAGAAAAAAAGAATGATACTAAGTGAATGGTGCCCCCCACATGTATAAATATCTTTGTTCTGCTGAACACAAATGATGATTTTTGAAGAATATTTGTAACCAAGTAGATCTGGGGAATCATTGACTTCTGTAGTAAAAAAAGAATGATACTATGGAAGTAAATGGTGCCCTAAACATGTATAAATGTCTGTCTTCTGCTGAACACAAATGATGATTTTTAAAGAATGTTTTAACCAAGCAGATCTGGGGCACCATTGACTTCCTTAATGGGGAAAAATAATACTATGGTAGTGAATGGTGCCACAAACATATATAAATGTCTTTTCTTCTGATGAACACAAATTAAGATTTTTGAAAAATGTTTCCTAACCAAACAGATCTGGGGCACCATTGACTTTCATAGGAAGAAAAAAGAATACTATGGAAGTGAATATCCTCAAACATGTATAAACATCTTTGTTCTGCTGAACACAAATGACATTTTTTGAAGAACGTTTGTAACCAAGCAGATCTGGGGCACCATTGACTTCCGTAGTAGAAAAAAGAATAATACTATGGAAGTCAATGGTGCCCCCAAACATGTTAAAATGTCTTTGTTCTGCTGAACAAAAATTAAGATTTTTGAATAATGTTTTTTTAACCAAGCAGATCTGGGGCACCATTGACTTCCGAAGTAGAAAAAAAGAATGATACTATGGAGGTGAATGCTGCCCCAAACATGTATAAATATCTTTGTTCTGCTGAACACAAATTATGATTTTTGAAGAATATTTGTAACCAAGCAGATCTGGGGCACCATTGACTTCCTAAATGGGAAAAAAATAATACTATGGAAGTGAATGGTGCCCCAAAAATGTAAAAATGTCCTTCTGCTGAACATAAATAAAAAATATTTTGAAGTATGTTTGTAACCAATCAGATGGGCACCATTGACTTCTGTAGTAGGAAAAACAATACTATGAATACTATACCAAACATGTATTAATGTACCAAGCAGATCTGGGGCACCATTGACTTCCTAAATGGGAAAAAAATAATACTATGGAAGTGAATGGTGCCCCAAAAATGTAAAAATGTCCTTCTTCTGCTGAACATAAATAAAAAATATTTTGAAGTGTGTTTGTAACCAATCAGATGGGCACCATTGACTTCTGTAGTAGGAAACACAATACTATGAATACTATGAATACTATACCAAACATGTATAATTGTACCAAGCAGATATGGGGCACCATTGACTTCCTAAATGGGAAAAAAATAATACTATGGAAGTTAATGGTGCCCCAAAAATGTAAAAATGTCCTTCTTCTGCTGAACATAAATAAAAAATATTTTGAAGTATGTTTGTAACCAATCAGATGGGCACCATTGACTTCTGTAGTAGGAAAAACATTATGAATACTATGAATACTATACCAAACATGTATAATTGTACCAAGCAGATCTGGGGCACCATTGACTTCCTAAATGGGAAAAAAAATAATACTATGGAAGTTAATGGTGCCCCAAAAATGTAAAAATGTCCTCCTTCTGCTGAACATAAATAAAAATATTTTGAAGTATGTTTGTAACCAATCAGATGGGCACCATTGACTTCTGTATAAGGAAAAACAATACTATGAATACTATACCAAACATGTATAAATGTATTTTTTTCTGCTGAACATAAATTAAGATATTTTGAAGTATGTTTTTACCAAGCAGATCTGAGGCACTATTGAGTTCCGTAGTAGGAGAAAATAACACTATGGAAGTGAATAGTGCCCCAGATCTGTTTTTAAAATATTTTCAGGAAAAGTCTACCCTGAACAGTATTGTGTGCTTGTTCCAGCCTTATCTGAAATTTTGTCTCCAACAGTAAATGTGGATATGCCAAATGTTTAACAGTGCTGTCCATCAGCAGCACAGGTGAGCATGCAAAAGCATGCATTCCCCTTCACAATGCATTCCTGCCTCCCGCTAGGTTTTAAATCTTAAGATAAAAAGGCAATACAAATGGCCTGGTTTTAGTATACACTGTTAAAAAATCCTTTATATTAATATAGTACATTGTGCCATATTTTTACAGACTTATTTTAGAGTGTACTGTGTGCCTAAATTGAATTATCTGCATTTGTTTTTGTGATATTACCATTATGTCTAAATACAGTATGTTTCTATTAATTCATAATGCAGTAACTGCATCGGATTACAGTTTTCTGTCTCTACAAAGCACTTCAGCATGAGTTAAAAGTTTTATAATGAGCTATAAACAGCTATAATTTTCTCTCCTGCACACTCTGTGTATCTGTAGTGCAAAATGACTTTTATTCTTAACAAATCCAACATAACACCAGTAAACCTGCTAAACGAATGCAAAAGTTCACTTAATCCTGCAATAATCAGGAAGAGAAAGTGCTTTCTATGACCAAACTTTAGAATTTAAATAGGTTATAGTGTATGTAAAATAAACAATTTTATTTAAATAACTATGAATTGTTATGAATAAGACTCGATTCGAGCGTCTAGGTGCTGATGTATAGCGCTGCATTCCCTGAGCAATGGAAATATGCAGGCATATGTTGACTTATGCATATTCAGTGGTGATGCTGGACAAAGCGCTTACGCATTCAATCCCTACAAGTAAACACATCTCACACCTGAAAGCTTGTTTGGATTCAGTAATGAGTAGTGGGTTTAAATTCACTTGTTACTACTGTATAAAATTAACATATTTATACATAACCCCATCCTATACACGCAACTATACAGATGTTACATTTTCGCAGTAAGATTCTTTAAACGTTTGCAGGAATTAAACGAATTTAAGCAGCTGCTCTGCCATGACAGCAGTTAACCTAAGAAAAGAAGACATTTTATGCTAATGCTCGTAATATTGTCCCTCGCGGCAACGCCAAGATTTTAACACATACTATTGCGTACATGCTGCTTTATGAACGCAACGATCTGTGAAATCGAGCTTCCGTAAGGTAAAAACTTTCGCACTCACATATATTCAGGCCTTTAAAGAGCAAGTCTGAGAAATAAAAGTTCTTATTTCATCTCAAGCTTGTGTGGTAAAAACACAAAAGTCTTGTCGGATAGAATAAGTAACAGTATTCTGTCTAAGTCTAAATTTGGGTTACCGCATTGTGCTTCAATTTGCTCAGGCAATAAAGCCTTACAGTTCCATTAGGACTATTATGTGTAACTGACATGAAGCTGCCTCTTCTTATTTAATGCTAGCTGAAACTACTGTACCAGGTTAATGGGTTTCCTGATTATTTTTCAGATCCTCTATGAACAATATAAAATTAGCCTATATTTAGATGAGGGATTCCCTTATCTAATATGTAGACTTGATTAAATAAAGACAATGTTGTTGTCCTCCACATTTTTCTAAGCTAGTCCTCAAAAATGAAGTTGCTTAAAAGGTTCTTCAAAGCGAAATGTACTTCATCTGTGAAATATTCATCAGATTGTCCATTTAGGGCTACTGTAGAAACGCAGTAGAGGCGTCAAGCGCAAGTGATTTCAATGTTAAGTCAATGTAAAAACGCGTTGACGCACATCTGGAGGTCTCATGGCTCGATTGAGACGTTTAACGCGATGCGATGTCTAGTTTGCGTGAATTGAGAGTTGGCGCAGGAAACACGCAAGTTGAAAATTTTGAACTTTGGCGGAAATGCGTTAACCAATCAGGAGCTTGCTCTAGTAGTGACGTGATTACAGGAAGCGAGCGGAATCGCAGAAGCCCCACCCATGATGCGAATTTCCACGTGAATTTCTCAATGACTTGAATTTCACGTGCGGCTTTCATGCGTGAATGAAGCGAGAAACTCAAAATGTTCAAGTGGCAAACTAAACGTGGTAGACGCAAATTTGACGCCCCAAACGCAGCTGGTGTGAACCCACTGTAAGGTAATAAAAACAATACAGGTCATTATGTAAGGTCTTTGTACACCACTGATAATATAGTTATATTAAATTTCTGTTAAAGGAATAGTCTACTCATTTTCAATATTAAAATATGTTATTACCTTAACTAAGAATTGTTGATACATCCCTCTATCATCTGTGTGCGTGCACGTAAGCGCTGGAGCGCGCTGCGAAGCTTCGATACCATTTAGCTTAGCCCCATTCATTCAATGGTACCATTTAGAGATAAAGTTAGAAGTGACCAAACACATCAACGTTTTTCCTATTTAAGACGAGTAGTTATACGAGCAAGTTTGTGGTACAAAATAAAACGTAGCGCTTTTCTAAGCGGATTTAAAAGAGGAACTATATTTTATGGCGTAATAGCACTTTTGGGAGTACTTCGACTCGCCTGAAAAGTCCGCTCTCACTCTCATAATGGGAGAGGGACGGTGTTACTGCGCCGAGTCAAAGTACTCCCAAAAGTGCTATTACGCCATAAAATATAGTTACTCTTTTAAATCCGCTTAGAAAAGCGCTACGTTTTATTTTGTACAACCAAACTTGCTCGTATAACTACTCGTCTTAAATAGGAAAAACGTTGATGTGTTTGGTCACTTCTAACTTTATCTCCAAATGGTACAATTGAATGAATGGGGCTAAGCTAAATGCTATCGAAGCGTCGCAGCGCGCTCCAGCGCTTACGTGCACGCACACAGATGATAGAGGGATGATTCAACAATTCTTAGTTAAGGTAATAACATATTTTAATATTGAAAATGAGTAGACTATTCCTTTAAAAGTTACACAATGCACCTTTAAATTTATAATCATTTGTGGGTTTTTAGCGGCATCTAGTGGTGAGATTGCGAATTGCTACCAACCTCAATTTTGAAACGCAATGAAAAGCTACGATAGCATTGTCTGAGACAACGTAGGGACGAAACCATAGACTGTAAAAAAATATGGACGTAGTGTCCGTGATGTCACCCGTAAGTTTGTGAAGAGCTTTTTTGAAACCGTTACCGCGCATCACTCGCGGATAACCGAAAATGGCTAAAGAGGCAGGACGTAGGTGAAGCTGAGGAGGCTGGTTGCTAAAACCACACTCGTCTAGCTTGATTCTAGTGACAGCGGTGGCAGTTCACCCGTCACTCAAGTGGCCACGCCCTTAATTATGCCAAACTTTAAGGCTTTATAGATTTTAAATGGATGAGTTACAAAAAATTCACCCTCCTTACTGTTGTCATGAAGGGCAAAATTAGCTATAGAGACCAAAAACATGCTTTGTACCAGGCTGTAAACATATTATTTTCTACTGTAAAGTTGGCCATTTTAACATGGAGGTCTATGGCAGTGGTTCTCAAACTTTTTCTGCGTGCAGCCCCCCTTTTATACGGTGCATTCCTTCGCGCCCCCCCCAAAGAAAATTTATGACAACAACATTTTAATTAAACAAAACATATTAAATTATACAAAGTAGTGATGTTAGTATGCTTATTTTTTTGGTTTAATTACACAAAATTTATGATAAATTAATGTATTTTATAAAATGTCATAAAACTGGGGCCCCCCTGGCACCGTCTCAAGGCCCCCCTGGGGGCCCTGGACCCCAGTTTGAGAACCACTGGTCTATGGGAATTGACTCCCTTTGGAGCCTGCCTCTAGTGGCCAGTCAATGAATTGCAGTTTAAGTCACTTCCGGTTGCCCCTTGGACAAACCGTGCTCTTTAGAGCAGTTTAAAATTGTGGCGACTTCAATGTAGGTAGATAAAAACGGCTCATTTTAAGGTAATAAAAACAATACAGTTCATTATGTAAGGTCTTTATACACCACTGATAATATAGTTATGTATATTTTATTTAGTGCTGGGCAAAGATTAATCGCGATTAATCGCACACAAAACAAAAGTGATTTTTTTTTGCATGATATATGTGCGTGTACTGTGTCTAATAATTATGTATATTTAACAACACACACATTCATATATTCATTTCAGAATTGTTTTACTTATATATAATTGTTTTTAATTTATTTTTAATATAGAATATATAAAAATATAAATAAATATATATAAACATGTAAATGTTTCTTAAATACATACATGAATGTGTGTGTATTTATTTATACATAATAATTACACACAGCACATACTCATATATTATGCCAAAAATCACTTTTATTTTGTATGCCATTAATCGCGATTAATCTTTGCCCATGACTAATTTTATTGCATTTCTGTCAAGAGATCCTTCTATCTCCACATTGCACCTTTAAACGTGTTAAGAGAAAAGCTACTTCGAGTGTAAACATACTTTTGCTACCCGCTAATCCTCATCTGTTAAATCGCTAATAGCAAGTAGCATCTAAACAGCTAGCACGACACTCCAGCACAACACAAGGGATTAAGATATTTTTTTTTTACTCAAAAATGAAATGCAACCTAAGCCACATCTATCATTTAGCAAAATGGCAGTTTTATCTTGCATCCGCACTCCCACTCTCGGCTTGTGCCAAATCATTGGATCGGAGTTTATTCCCGAAAACTTCCGGAAGAGTTGCGAGCAACACAACAGTCTTGCTTACTCATAGCAGTCAGCGTTATCTTGCCTGGACAGCCCACAGTAATACTGGCTTATGTCTAGCCGTATAAAAATCTAAAACATACGTGACAATGCTATTGTACGGTTCAGGTACTTTTGCCAGACGAGTATTTTAGGATGACGACAGCAGTTTTATTCACATATATATTAATTTGTCCCCAGGCGGGAGTTGGCAAGAGAACACAGCTTATTCCTGACAGCAGGAAACGGGCTGGACTTGAAAAAGAAAGACAGGGCAGCAATCTGACCTGTTATTCGAGGTAAAACTTAATCTGCGGCACACAAATCCCACTTATTTTGCACTTATGATCTCATTTCTAAAACAATAGGCTACCAAATTACAGTTTTAGTTTACTGCATTATTCTCAATTACGTCCACTCACTCAGAATTTAACAAGCTTCGCAACACGTATTAATGTCCATGGCATACGAGAGAAATTCACTCATTTACAGTTACTGTACACTTAATTATATTGTTTCGAGTGTTGTGGGTCATTTAAAAATGGTAGTCCACCACATAGAAAACACAATCGAGACGCTTTCTCTGGCAGGTCCTAATAAGCAATGCATTTCCAACATTCATTTGGTCTGACATAATAAGAGATGGGAATATATATTCACACTGCCATTTAGGTTTAGGAATCTGGACCCATCTATGACCTTTGTGGTGCGATTGACATGTTTTGTGGGTAAAGTAACAGGACCTTTTCAAACGAGCTTTCAAATTTAGTCCTGAGAAAAAGCACAGCATGCTTCAGTAATTGCGTAATTGAGGAAAAATAAAAAGTCATTTAGTCAGTCTGTGTTTTGATTTAAGTTATTTTAAGGCCATTTTTGCCTTTATTTCATAGACAGTATTTTAAGGAGACGACAGAAAATACAGGGTTCAGAGAGGGGTAAGGGATCGGCAAAGGACCTCGAGCCGGGATTCAACCTCGTGTCGCCGAAAGTGCGTCTGCACCATATGTCGGAGCACTGGCCACTACACCATCGCCTCCAACTCTCCAATATTTAATATTTGTCTTTTGTAAACACCGTAAAGATAAATTTTTAAGAATAATAATAAAAGACAATATAAATAAAAAGACAGTGAGTGGGGACTTGAGCTCTCGAATAAAAAAACACTGTAAAAACATTCCGTAGAAATTACAATATCATTGCAGCTGGGTTGCCGGTAATTTACCGTAGATTTAAATGTATGTTATTTACTGGCAAGAGTTTGTTCAAAGTTAAATACATTTTAAATATTTACAAGTTTTTATCTTTACAGAATAAAACTATACAATAACAGCCTCATGCAAACCATTCTGGGTACCAGAAATCATCATCAACCTTTTTCTGATTTTTTTTTTTTTTTTTTTTGCTTCAGATTTTGTTTCCCAGAAAGCTTTGCTTGATGCGGTTTTTTTAGTTTTACTCTGTAAAGACAAAGACTTGTAAATGTTTAATGTTCATTTAACTTTGAACAAAATGTTGCCAGTAAAAAAGATACATTTAAATCTACGGTAAGTTACCGGCAACACAGCTGCAATTTCTACAGAATTTTTTTTACAGTGAATGCCATACATTAAAGAGCAACTAAGGTCCAATTCACGATTTTACATTTCCTTGTGGCAGTATGGAATGTATTTTTGGCCTGTTTAAATTAATTAATAATTAAATGATAAAATAAAAAATAAAATCGCCAAATATGTCCCAAATTTGGAAATGAAATGCTAAAATAAAAATTAAAACATTAATTTAAATTATTTCATAATGTGATGAAGCATCTTTTTTGCTAAATTAAAAAACATTGCAATTGATGACTTGACATGTCATTTTTTTATACAATCTCGAGGTTAGACTGCCGATATTAAAATTTAAAAGCAAATGTGAAAAAAAATAAAAACATACATTTTAAAAAGGCATTTTATTAATGCTCATGCAATAAGTGACAAAAATAAAATTAAAATGTAAAGTTCAATTTTAATTTCATGTACACTTTTATTTATTGGTTTTCGTTTTTATTTTCAACTTGTATGCAAATTCAATATTAATCAGTGGGTGGGGTTTATCTCAAAAAAGAGGATTGAAGCAGTGTTGCCAACTTAGCGACTTTGTTGCTACATTTAGCAACATTTATTTTTGTCACTATTATTGCATAATAAAATGCCTTTTTAAAATGTGTGTTTATATTTTTTTCACTTTGCCTTTTAATTTTAATATTGGCAGTCTTACCTCGAGAAAATTAAATGTCAAATCATCCATTGCATTTTATTTTTCAATTTGGCAGGAATTATGCTTCATCACATTGAAAATGAAAATTAAATAATTTAAATTAATTAAAAAAAAATATTTTAGCATTAATTTTCAAATTTGGAACATATTTAGCGATTTTATTTTTATTTTATCATTTCATTAATTAGTTTAAAAAGGTCAAAAAAAAAACTTTCCATAGTATAAGTACATACAATGCAAAACCCCAAAGTAAATCATGACGCGAGTTATCATCTCCAACGTAAATCTCTTTTCTTGGACTGCAACAAACACACGGATTGTAGGAAACAGTTAACTTCCTGGGATTGGTGATGTAGACAAGACCGACATTATCATAATTCCTCCCGCTTGGACTCGCAGTCTGTAAATTAACTCATGTTAGCATTGCATTGTGAGTGAATCTTTTAAACATGGTAAGAAGCGTCACATTTCCAGCTGACGTCAGAGGTATTCAGGCCAATCACAACGTACAGATTAGCTGGCCAATCAAGGACACATCGCTTTTCAAATCAAAGAGCTTTGTACAAAATTAGAGCTTTTGGAGGAAAGCAGTATATCTGAAGCTGCAAAAATGTACGGTATGTGGAAAATAATGAGTTTTTTTTAACCACACGAGCACATTGTATTATACCAAATACACAAAATAGCGTGGGTTTTTTAGCAATGAAATAAAGTGCGCAATACCCCAAGTGTTCTGAATTTATAATAGATTTACAAGAGAAACAGGTGGTAAGTAAGTGTGGATAACTAAATGATATCTTTGGGTGATCTATACCTTTAAATCCCACCAGCAGAAAGGCTGACACATTCAAGAATCATCATTTACAGCCTGAATACACAAAGTATGCAGGATTGCATTTACAGGATTAAATCGACTTATTTAGTATTATCTGTACTGAGATATCATGTTTGCCTTCTGTACGTCGGCACAGCGACCAAAGTCCAGACGGAGACCAGATGCTACGTGATTAATTTGAATTGAGCCACTAGAGTCTTTTTTAATCCAGGTTGTCGCAACCCGACTGTGTTTTCCATCTGTTTCGACACTTTTTCGAGTAGTTTCATCCCAACAAAGATGTGCTGGGAAGCTTCATCAACAAATAGTCAACAGAGGTCAGTTGCTTATGAATAAATTCTTCCAGTTGTTAAATCTGTATTGCAACTAAAGCCAGCAATTTCCTGTGAAGCTTATGACAAGTATAGTTTGTACGCCCTAACGGCGATGATTTTTACACAACCGCCAACCAACTTGCGGCTTACTCTCACGCCGTTGCATCCGAAACCGCCTACTTCCATGCTATATAGTAGCCGAGGCAAGTAGTGTGTATGAATTCATAGTATTCGAAAAACACCAGACAAAAAGTACCAGATGACCTACTATTTCTACCTAATACCTAAAACTTGTCATGAATTTATTGCATTTTGCGGAAAAAAATCATCGGTTTTTATAATAAATACATTATGGATTTGAATTTTTAATGCTTTTTTTAACTTAAAGATGCTATGTGAAAGTTTGTAACAGAAAATAGTGGTTTTCATCTTGTCACTTTCTTGGTATAGAAAACAAATTTTTACCCAAATTAGTCAACATGGATTCATTGTGTTTTGGAAAAAAACTCTTTATATATTAAACAGCTCTCCATTTTGGTTAAATTGTGCTAGTTAATAACCCCACACAAAAATCTGGAACTATTTCTCATTTTGTGGTGGGTGGAAGCTATCGATGCTACGATCGCAGATTTGTGGTGGGTGGAAGCTAGCGATGCTACGATCGCAAATCGGTATTGGTCGATCATCGCATTACTGTAAATGACTCGATCGGTACTCGCAAAATTTGCCGACCTCATAAACCGATCTTTCTGTTTACTTTTGTCATCATCGGGCTCCTGAATGCGGCCGCAATTGAAAACCATTTTTACGCAGTGCGAGCATTTTTACAACCAGTTAAAGGTGGGGTGCATGATCTCTGAAAGCCAATGTTGACATTTTAAATCACCTAAACAAACACGCCCCTACCCCAATAGAATCTGGAGCTTCTCTATATAGAACTGCCCCACACATACGCAACCCAGGCAACGATGTCGGTTAGTAGACACGCCCCTTACTGCTGATCGGCTACAAGTGTGTTCTGGTACTTGGCCCGACTTCCTTTTCCAAAGTGTTTTTCAAAAAAATCATGCACCTTGCCTTTAACAACAAATTTTTTGTTACGATGATGTATGTCACATGATATATCAACATGGTGACCGCCCCACACATACGCAACCCAGGCAACGATGTCGGTTAGTAGACACGCCCCTTACTGCTGATTGGCTACAAGTGTGTTTTGGTACTCGGCCCGAATTCCTTTTTCAAAGTGTTTTTCAAAAAAATCATGCACCCTGCCTTTAACGACTAATTTTTTGTTACAATGATGTATGTCACATGATATCAACATGGCAACCGCCCCTCACATACGCAACCCAGGCAACAATCTCATTTAGTGGACACGCCCCTTACTGCTGATCGGCTAAAAGTGTGTTTTGGTACTCGGCCCGACTTCCTTTTCCAAAGTGTTTTTCAAAAAAATCATACACCCCGCCTTTAACGACTAATTTTTTGTTACAATGACGTATGTCACATGATATCAACATGGCGACCGCCCCACACATACGCATCCCAGGCAACGATGTCGGTTAGTAGACACGCCCCTTACTGCTGATTGGCTAGAAGTGTGTTTTGGTACTCGGCCCGACTTCCTTTTCCAAAGTGTTTTTCAAAAAATCATGCACCCCGCCTTTAACAACTAATTTTTTGTTACAATGATGTATGTCACATGATATATCAACATGGTGACCGCCCCACACATACGCAACCCAGGCAACGATGTCGGTTAGTAGACACGCCCCTTACTGCTGATTGGCTACAAGTGTGTTCTGGTACTTGGCCTGACTTCCTTTTCCAAAGTGTTTTTCAAAAAATCATGCACCCCGCCTTTAACGACTACTTTTTTGTTACAATGATGTATGTCACATGATATATCAACATGGTGACCGCCCCACACATACGCATCCAAGGCAACGATGTCGGTTAGTAGACACGCCCCTTACTGCTGATTGGCTACAAGTGTGTTTTGGTACTCGGCCCGACTTCCTTTTCCAAAGTGTTTTTCAAAAAAATCATGCACCCCGCCTTTAACGACTAATTTTTTGTTACAATGACGTATGTCACATGATATCAACATGGCGACCGCCCCACACATACGCAACCCAGGCAACAATGTCGGTTAGTAGACACGCCCCTTACTGCTGATCGGCTACAAGTGTGTTTTGGTACTCGGACCGACTTCCTTTTCCAAAGTGTTTTGCAAAAAAATCATGCTCCCTGCCTTTAAAGACTAATTTTTTTGTTACGATGATGTATGTCACGTGATATATCAACATGACCGCCCCACACATACGCAACCCAGGCAACAATCTCATTTAGTGGACACGCCCCTTACTGCTGATCGGCTACAAGTGTGTTCTGGTACTTGGCCCGACTTCCTTTTCCAAAGTGTTTTTCAAAAAATCATGCACCCCGCCTTTAACGACTAATTTTTTGTTATGATGACGTACGTCACGTGATATATCAACATGGCGGACGTAGCATCTTCACCTAATTCAGTACCTACTGTCACAGTATGGGTTTTTGAATGCAGGGTTAGTCTCAATGACATAGTGGAGCTGCGTCGAAGACGAATATTATGAAAAATGTATTACACAAAACCTCAACGGCGTCCCACCTCTGGCAGATTCACTGACCTGCAAAATTGTCTCTACATATGAAGGATGAAAGTTCCTTGACCCCTATCTCACGAGTCATCTTATGAATGATAAGTGAAATCCTTCGGAGATGAAATGAAAGGCATGCTTGAACAATTACTGATGAGAAATAAGGCATCTTTAATGTATATATTTTCTAGCTTCATGACAAGGGGTTTGTGATTAGACCCTGTTTCTTGTTCCCATGTGTTTGTTTTCACTTCAGTGTAAATAAAATGGATGGAGCTGCCAGCCCAATCCTAATCTTTGATCCAACAGCTAGTTAGTAACCCCACACAGAAATCAGGCACCATTTCTCCTTGCAATGTGTGGAAGCCAATGAAAATAACCCTAACCAAAAAACGAAAAGGTATCTTGCATTCCATCCAATCACAAAGGACATCCACGAGAGCAAAAAGTTACGAGCTGGTCCGTATCTTCGGTCAATTTCATCATCTTTTTTCTCCTTCTGGTGATAAATGGACCATGCTGTGCTCTCTCAAAAAGATAAGCTCAGAATAGTATTCTCCAACCATCTCTTTCTGACAGCTTTGATTTGCTGGATGCCTCACTGCATGCATTGAGAATTCTGTCTTCGAGCGATTCCAAGTGCAAAACGTCTGTACAACCGAACCTCCTACCCTTTACATAAAAGTGCAAAAACACAAACATCTCTGGCTCGTATTACATCTCAACAACACTTTCAATCCATTGGGGAACAAATGCATGTCCTTGATTGTATAACAAGGTTTACTTACCATAGGGCCTGATGGTTTCAACCTTCATGTGCATCTTGTGCAACAAGATTAAATTCTGTTTACAATAAACAAACTGGCTTTAATTCGGTGGGTTGTCTGCTTGGATGTAATTCCGATACAAAAAACGACTTTTGCGATTGGCGACGGATATGAACGCCTGGTGCGTGCTTGTCAGATTAACTGAAATGTTTAACCTAGCTATCTGCATCAATAACTAACACAGCTGGGTGATTCTCACGAAATCCAGTGTCTATTCTCACGAAATCCAGTGTCCATTCTCACAAAATCCGTGTCCAGCATCAGAATTTTTAAAAAGCCATTTTTTTGCACATATAAGATTAAGGTCTGAACTTACTATAACTATTATTTTTAGAGAATTTAAAACATATTTCCTATAAAATTATTTAATTTTTTTGATTATCATTATAAAAACTATCATTACCGCAACATGATATTACATTAAAATATATGCATTTACAAACTCACGTTTCGGTAATGAGAACTAAAAAGTTGTCTAGGTACTATGACAAACAAAATTTCAATTTTTATCTGGAGAGAAAAAATAAGAACTGCTTATCTGATAGCCATTTGAGTGTCACAGTCAATAATGTCCCTTCCAACATTTTTTTAAAAATGTTAGTTTCTTGAGGGCTTAAACAATGATAGAAAATTGTTGCGGAGGATGAGAAAATTTTTCTTGGACATATTTATATTCTTTATTATTGTCTCTACATTTACCAGATCACCAAATACCACATGTTTCTTTACTGTAAATGTTTATATTATAACATGCACTGAAGCTTTTTATTTTTTAGATTTTTTAATTATAAATATTTTCATGTCAAAGAACCCAAATCCAGTCATGGACATGTTGCAGTAATGAAAATGTTCCCCTTAAATGTGGAAAAAACAACAAAATTGGTTTGTTTGTAACTGTATGCTTCTTATTTTAATTCTCTTACTTTGCATTTAGTTTTTTATCAAAATGTTTCATGACACCTCATAAGTCTAATTTCGCGAGAATCACCCAAACATCTCTGGCTCGTATTACATCTCAACAAAACTTTCAATCCATTTGGGAACAAATGCATGTCTTTGGTTGTGTAACTTGGTTAACTTACCATATAGCCTGACGGTTTCAACCTTCATGTGCGTCTTGTGCAACAAGATTAAATTCTGTTTACAATAAACAAACCGGCTTTCATTTGGTGAGTTGTCTGGTGGGATGTAATTGCGATACACAAAAAACACATTTGCGATCGACGACATGACGGCGGATACGAAACGCCTGGTGCATGATTGTCAGATTAACTGACATTTTTAACCTAGCTATGTGCATCAATAACTAACACAGCTTGGTGATTCTCAAGAAATCCAGTGTCCATTCTCACAAAATCCGTGTCCAGCATCAGAATTTTTAAAAAGCCTTTGAAGCCAATTTTTTTTTGCATATATAAGATTAAGGTCTGAACTTACTATAACCATTATTTTTAGAGGATATATTTCCTATAAAATTATTTAAATTTTTTAGATTATCATTATAAAAATTATCATTACCGCAACATGATATTACATAAAATATGTGCATTTACAAACTCACGTTTCGGTAATGAGAACTAAAAAGGTGTCTAGGTACTATGACAAACAAAATTTCAACTTTTATCTGGAGAGAAAAAATAAGAACTGCTAAACTGGTAGTCATCTTGAATGTTACAGTGAATTATGTCCCTTCCAACAATTTTTTTTAAATGTTAGTTCCTTGAGGGCTTAAACAATGATTGAAAATTGTTGCGGAGGATGAGAAAATTTTTCTTGGACATATTTATATTCCTTATTATTGGTCACCAAATACCACATGTTTCTTTACTGTAAATGTTTATAGTATAACATGCACTGAAGCTTTTTTTTTTTAGATTTTTTAATTATAAATATTTCTATGTCAAAGAACACAAATCCAGTCATGGACATGTTGTGGTAATGAACATTTTCCATTTAAATGTGAAAAAAAAACAAATTTGGTTTGTATGATGTCATTTGAAATCATGTGCAAAATAGTACCTAAAGAGATGTTTATAACTGTATGCTTCTTATTTTTATACTCTTACTTTGCATGTTCAAAATGTTTCATGACACCTCATAAGCCTATTTTCGCGAGAATCACCCAAACATCTCTGGCTCGTATTACATCTCAACATAGGGCCTGACAGTTTCAACCTTCATGTGCATCTTGTGCAACAAGATTCAATTCTGTTTACAATAAACAAACCGGCTTTAATTCGGTGGGTTGTCTCCTTGGATGTAATTGCGTAACACAAAAACAACTTTTGCGATTGACGACATGACGGCGGAAACGAACGCCGGGTGCGTGCTTGTCAGATTAACTGACATTTTTAACCTAGCTATCTGCATCAATAACTTACACATCTGATCCATAAAAGCCATTAGATTCCCATCGACTCGTCTTCTGTTGCATAGATAATCAATACTCAGAATTTATAGTCCCTTAAAAAAAATAATCAACATACATCAACACGCTGATAATAAGGGTCGGTTGCTTTCAAACACAAGCGTGACCTGCAGAACACAAATGGATAGATTATAAACCAGAAGGTCAGACGCTCAATATAGATCAAGCATTGGTCCCCAGAGAAATCGCACTTCAAGGTGTTGGTTATGTTTAATTTTCTTTGCGCAGTATAGATAGTGGCACCTTTGTCGGAATCAATCAGCCGTTGTCAGTGCCTGCGCTCTTTTATCCGAAGCTGACCACTGCATCATTTTCCCGCACCTGGTTTCAACCACCGGCGACTACAGCTCTGTAGAAAAGCTCCGAGATGGATGTCTCTGAGACACAATTTATTTTAGATCTGGAAGCTCCACTAGGTTCTTCGGTGTAACTTACCCCACCGCCCCCCTTCCATTAAAAAGCCTCTCATCGTGTGTTTCTCTTTAAGGGTGACATCCAGGAGCTTATGAGAACATGAGAGCTCACTTTGAGAGATTACCATGCAATGAGCCCTCCGCCGGTGAAAAATGCTTTCATTCGGCGGGCCTGTGGGTCTGTCTGATGAGCGGTCACATATCACAACGCTCAATATCAAAACGCCATCGATTGTTGCCTCGCATAATGGCTTCTTAGCCTCTTTAAAAAAACGCAAGGTGAGCTGAAACGCAATAAGATACAAAACGCAGCTTTACAGGCAATACATTTTTAAGAAACGACGATTAAGATGCAGTCGTCTGACAGAGCGCATAAACACTCAGGTGTAAGGGACGTTTTAAATCCCCCTCAGGTCGATAATGTGATGCCTTAAAGGGATAGTTCACCCAAAAACATCCTCATGGGTTCTAAATCTGTATGATTTTTTTTCTGATGAAGATATTTTGATAAATGATGTAAGCACACAGCTGATTGTCACCTTTGACTTCAATAGTAGGAAAACAAATATTATGGCAGTATTGTGATATATGATGAAGAAGATTTTTTGATAAATGATGGTAAGCACAAAGTTGAAGGTACCCATTGAATTCCACCATATTTGTTTTTCCTACTATGGAAGGCAATGGTTACAACCAGCTGTGTGCTTACCATCATTTATCAAAATATATTCTGTGTTCATTAGAAAAAATAAATTTATACAGATTTAGAACAACATGAGGATGAGGAAAGGAGGACAGATTTTTTTTTTTTTAGGTGAACTGTCCTTTTAAAGCTCATCTTTGATCATAAAAATTACACATTTAAACAATTTTATCTTTGAAAATTATTTATTAATGCCTAAAAACTAGGGCTGTCAATCGATTAAAATATTTAATCTAGATAAATCGCATGATTCTCATGAGTTAACTCGTGATTAATCGCAACTTAATTGCACATTTTTATCTGTTCTATATTTACCTTTATAAAACGGCCTGTTCTTGTTCTTCATTCTGATTGGTTAAAACGCGTTCTAAGCCGTGATAAAATATACCGGCAACCCCACGATTCAAAGCGCATTACATAAGTATCACTGCGCCACTTTTGGTGCATACTGATTTATGAAAATAGACACCACACTCTTTAATAATATTTTTAATTTGTCTACAATTGCACAATTGATGGCGATATCCAGATAAATGTCAATAAATATTGTTGAGTCGTCTCGTCAATAAAGAGAAAACATTCACTAAGGAGTTCTACTTCAAATCCATATTTACGCTATTATCCACTAGGTGGCGATTTTTACCCAACTTAAACACTGACGCATTCACTCAACACTAAAAACACAGTGTAAGTTTTGATCAGGCTCTAAATGTGATTTCTTAAAAAAGTTCTTCACAAAAATGGAATTATCTCAGCGTTTAGCTGAAAATTTGAGAGGTGATAAGAGAACCAATAAAGGTTTGTCCGCTTCGTGTCGTGCCTAACAACGCCCCTTAGCTGTTATAAAATGGACTGGTAACCCACTGCTTCTTGGGGCTTATTGCTTTTTTAACACTTTTCAAGTTTTTAATACTCTAATCAACATGGACATGCACAGGGGCGAACCTGGACAATAATTCAGGCCAGGAAATCCATCCCAGGCCAACTTCGCTGCTACCATCACCATGTAATTCACCGGATTTACTAATCGTATAGGTTAATATTATTAGTTGATATAAGAGGTAGACTACCAGACAAATTATAAACTCAGCCCCTGTGTTCATCTGACTGGGAACAAATGTATGCTGATTTAAAATATAGTAAAGGGGAATGACCAACAAGTGATCTGTCTTAATCAGTGTTGGGGTAATGCATTACAAGTAATGTGCATTATGTAATAATCTTACTTTTCTGAAGTAATGTGTAAAGTAAAGCATTACTTTATAAATGTACACATTAATATTTCAGTTACTTTTTAAAAAAAGTAACGCCAGTTACTTTTCCATTTAATTAATTCAATTTAAAAATAAAACAATGTAGGCTACTGAAAAAACTGAACATTTTAACCTAGAATTACGCACTCTGCGCACCTTAGCGGGAACAGTCTGAGTCAAAAACGCAGATGGCAGGCCAGAGGCCTGAAAGAGATACACAAAAAAAGTAACGCAAACGTAATGTAAGCATTACATTCCATGAAAAGTAACTAATGCAACTAGTTACTTTTTTGGGGAGTAACTTAAAATTGTAATGCATTATTTTTAAAAGTAACTTTCCCCAACGCTGATCTTAATTATGAGTTGTCAAGATGCAGTTATGTAGATGAACCCTCAAAAACTTACTAGGAATAAACAATAGACCATACCACAGACAAATACACTTTTTAAAAGAGATGATACACAGTTAAAATGTTGAAATATTTATATTTTCAATTAAATGAAACTAACTATTTAAAGGGAAACTTTAGTCATGTTTTTGAATGGTCGTGCATTATTCCCTCAGTTTCCCCTGAGAGGGGAGAAATACTGATTTCAGTGAGGCACTTCCTTCTTTCAATGATGTAAAAATCGTCATTTTGCGTCATTGAAAGAATGAAATCCTGTATCTCTGTTGAGTGTGAGACTACAGACACTCATTCCTCATTTTTCCAAGGTGGGGGCTATGGGTGGGACCCACTCACGCTAAAGACCTATTACAGATGAGTGGGTGGGACTTACGGAAATATACGAACACAGATGAAAAAAAACGATCAGCTGCCATCTTTATGCTAAGCTAAGCTAAAGAGACGTTGTGGAGCGAGCCAGACTTCGTGTTACAATAACAGTGGAAGTTAATCAATATGATATAGAAGAGGGTGATTTCGCAAGCGTGTTGCTCTAATTCGCTCTAATACAGCAAAGAGTTGAGGCAGATGGAGGAACAGAAGCCCGAGGAGTAGGCCGGAGCCTGGGCTTCGACTGAGTAGAGGAGCCCGTGGAAGACATCGCAACCATCGGCCTCTGCTGCGTAGAGAATCCCGGACTGACTCGCAGTGTGCCTTCTTTTTAACATTTCTGCATCAGATAAGGATATGGACGTTTGTTTGGTGAATGTTTCAAGGCAAGAGAGCAACTTTGCGTGTTTGGACATGTTTATTTCAAATATGTGTTTCGGCTTACGAGCACGAGCTGAGGCAGCGCATCTGTGGAGATATTGTGCAGGGTACGCGTTTGTGTGCAGGATGCAGAGATAAACGGACTTTGACTGTAAAGTGAGTGATTCTATTTTCTTTGTTATACTAAAGTGGCATTTATGTACACAATAGCATATCTGAGAGGTGTTTTATATGTCTATGTGAAAGCAATGAGGCTGATATTACACAGATGTAATTACAGTAAACGAGAGACAAAAAGAAAATTGGGAATACTAAATAAACATTTAATATGCATACCCTTTTTTAAGTACTTGGAAAGACATTTGTACTGCGGATCTGAAACCGCACGTTACTGTTTGAATAAGACTTTGCTACACACCAGACCAGAGTGTTATTGTGTGTAACACAATGTAACATCACGTTTAAAAGTAAGTCATGATTGGTGTCTGTCAGACACAGTGGTGGCTATTTTTCTTTGTTTTACTAACGTGGCATTTATGTAGCATATCTGAGCCGTGTTCCGATTAAAGGGAGTGGCTTGCAGAGCTGTGCATTGTGGTGCATTGTGGAAGTTGTAGTTTTTCATACAAATGTGCTCTAAAGTCACGTTCTGTCTTTTCTCTGTCAAATAGACACAAAATTCTAAATTTATGTTACATTTCGACTACAAATATGACCCACTTTCAATAAAGATTAATGTTTCTATGGGTGAAATGCTCCTTTAATAATCTAAAATTATATTAATAGATTTTTTAAAAGACCTTTTTAAAGGCACACTCCACGTTTTTTGAAAATATGCTCATTTTCCAGCTCCCATAGAGTTAAACATTTGATTTTTACCGTTTTGGGGTCCATTCGGCCGGTCTCTGGGTCTGGCGTTGTCACTTTTGGCATGGCTTGGCACAATCCATTGAATCTGATTGGACCGTTGGCATCGCGCTCATAAAGGACCAAAGAGTTTCAAAATTTTTCCTATTTTTAACCTGACTATTGAAAGTGACCAAAAGGTCTATTTTCGGGCACTTTTTTAAAACATGAATTCTGCTTCTTCTTTGCGTTTGCGCTGCATATTTGTCAGATAGAGCCACGGCTGTGCGTTGCCGGCATAAGGTCATGTTGTGGCTTTTACGCGATTCGTGGATTTTTAGAGGTCCATAATTCGTTCATATCAGCCTATCACATGTCAACCTGAGCTAACTGCACAGCAGGCCAGAACGACCGCCAGGCCACCGGGAAATCTCCAATCTCCTGGTGCTCCAGATGGCCAGTCTGCCCGTGGGCATGAACAAATATGGATGCTTTATGCAAATGTATATTTATTAGAAGTGAAAACAAATCAAAAACGTACAAATAAAGATCATTAAATTATTAACACATAAATTTTTTACAGCCCTCCTAAAAACAAATGTAACCTTTACACAGATAATGCACTTATTATACTGTGCACAGAATCATGAATATGCAAATTAGTCCCCGCCTCCACTCAATCACACTGGCTCGAACTACGTGATCGATTACGTGCCGTTTCAAACCACAATTTGTCTTTGATAAACTGCAGTTTTAAGAGACAATATTCAGCAAAGGTGTCGATTCATGTTTGTCTTGAAGCATTTTAAAAATGTAATTTTCACCACAGGGGGACTTTAACAACACAGATCTGCAACCACAAGACAAACCTGCAGTCAGGGGCATACACTGAAAAGGTGGCCATCATCTGTGCCAATGCACATGGCCTCAGAGAGAGAGAGAGAGAGCTGTGAAGAGGAGGTGAAGATGGTGGGGTTTTGGCTGATGTAAGCTGGCTGTGGTCACAGTTAGCCCACTGGAATGATGAACAACACACACCTATACCCATTTGTCTTCTACCTGTCTGCCTCCAGCACACGTGGGTCTCCTCAATAAGTCATTGTCGCCAGTTGGCCCGCCCCCATGCATCAAAACATTTTAATACAGCTCAACCCGCTTCCTCCCATTTCCAGGGTTCAGATCACGGACAGGAAGCCACCCGCATCCGTATTCACTCCAATGAATGATGAGGTACGAATCAATCTGTTCATAGGTTTGGTTTTGTGCGGCGTGGCGTACCGAATTACCGCTAGGAACAAACGTAATGCAAGCTGTCTCAGGGATTCAGCAAAGGATGATTTTGACACTTTTAATGGTTTTCAACATGTCTGGGGGGAACGGAAAGACAAATGAAAAGATAAAGCAAAAAAGACTAACAAATGGGTGCAGGTGAAAATAAGCCACTTTTGAGTTAACAGTGACTGTTTAAACAAAAGAGGGACAACAGGAAAATACATTAATGATTGTTTGTAAAGGCCATTATTTTACGTTATATAATCTTATATATATTTTTTTTTTAAATGGAAGGAACTAACACATAAATCACATTCAAGATCAAATGCAAGGTCATTCCCTTTAAAAGTAAAAAGAGCACAACAATACATCCCACTTTACCTTCCTCGGCAGGTGCCGTTTTTTAAAAATGCGAGCCAGGCAGCCAGTACCTTGAGAATAAAGCTTGAACCTGCGTCAGCAAATGAACAGGGTCAGGCTGTCTCAAATTTCCTATCTGAGGAGGGCAAGGGTACTTCACGCCCCAAGAACAGTCAGAAAAAACGCACCTCACTGGGGCCAACTATTTCAGTGCTTCTCTCACTTTACGAAGCTGAAACGTGTCCATTGATGTGACAGTATTGTACTTTATCCCCCTGACAGGGGTAAAGTATATCCCAGCTGGGTTATTTCATTACCTGAAAGCTGTCACGACAGAGTTCAGAAGTGTCAGCAACAGGCGAAAAGTTGCAAAAGTGAATTAGCGTTCAGAGTGCTGCTGGGCACAGTTGAAACGTTGACTTGACTCGTCATGGTCACAAAGTACATTCGGGCATGCGCACATAAAATAAAATGTCATCTTGCTATAAAACTGAATGGAAAATTATGTTTTAGGTGGTTGCGTAAGCTTGTTAGTTAGAAATGTCAAGGCCAATTTTTTGTGATTCTGATATACTAAAAAGTTTACAGAGACAAAAGGACATAGCCACCCCCAAGATTGCCACATT
The DNA here is from genome assembly GCF_027580225.2 of Misgurnus anguillicaudatus. Taxonomy (NCBI): domain Eukaryota; kingdom Metazoa; phylum Chordata; class Actinopteri; order Cypriniformes; family Cobitidae; genus Misgurnus; species Misgurnus anguillicaudatus. The sequence continues at coordinate 15,049,092 of NC_073342.2, read as the reverse complement.
TCATTTAAAGAATAATGTGTGCAAGGTTAATTTGTGTGATGAGGTATGAGATACAAACGCCATTGAAAACAGTTGCATGTCTTTTTAGCCAAATTATGTAACAAATGTTTAATTTTTTCAGCTTTACTTTACTTTAAATCAGTTTAAAATGAGAAAACGTTCCCAAGGTTATTTTTTCTTAAAATGTAAGATGGTGTGTCAGTGTGAACAGCACTGAAATAAAAAAAATCTGAGATATTAAAAATGATTCTAAATTCTGGATTATGATTGGTCAATATGACACCTGTAGCTGCAGTCATTAAAAATTTGATTTGTACTTTTATATTTTTTATCATTTGAGACAGTTAAGTCATATTAAAATAAAAAAAACTTAAATTTTTTCAGCTTTACTTAACTTAAATGTCGGTTTAAAATGAGAAAACATTCCCAATGTTATTTTTCTTTAAATGTAGTAATATTTTGAAAAAAATTAAGGCATTTAACTGTAATCTCATAAGACAATTTGCATTCTTAAAATTTTCTTAAATTCTTAATATTTTATGCATTTTTGTAATTTAAGAATAATTCTCAATTTCTCAGATTTTTCTTATTTCAGCGCGATATGCACTGACATAATATTTTGAGAACATTTATAGAAAAATAAAGACATTTAAACTTTTATTTTTTTTAAATAAAGGCATTTTACCAAGCCCCTAAGGTGACATTGAATAAAAAAATCTAAAGTTTGGTTTCCCATGCGCACGTAAAACTATCGCGTGTGCATGTGAAAGCGAAAGTATCACATGCGCACGTGAAACTTTATTTAATTTTTGCTCCATGTCCCCTTAGGGGCTCCATAGCATTTAAACTTTAATCTCATAAAACATGAGACAATTTGCATTTCTTCAAATTTTCTTAAAATCTTAAAATTGTATGCATTTTTTAAAATTTTAGGATAATTCCCAATATCTCAGATGTTTTTATTTCAGCAGGGTTCGCACTAAAATAATATTTTGGGAATATTTTTTTAGAAAAATAAAGGCATTTTACCAAGCCCCTAAGGTGACATTGGAGTAAAAAAATCAAAAGTTTGTTTCCCATGCGCATGTGAAACTATCGCGTGCGCATGTGAAAGCGAAAGTACGTGCGCACGCAAAACTAAACTTTATTTAATTTTTGCTCCATGTCCCCGTAGGGGCTCCATAGCATTTAAACTTTAATCTCATAAAACATAAGACAATTTGCATTTCTTAAAATCTTAAAATTGTATGCCATTTTTTGTCATTTTTGAATAATTCTCAATATCTCAGATTCTTTATTTTAGCGCGGTTCGCACTGACATGCAATTTTGAGAATATTTTTTAGAAAAATAAAGGCATTTAAACTTTAATCCCATAAGATATAAGACAATTTGCATTTCTTAAAATTTTCTTAAATTCTTATTTACATTTTTTTTGTAATTTTAGAATAATTTTAATATCTCAGATTTAAAGAATAACCTTGGGAAAGTTTTCTCATTTTAAACCGACATTTAAGTAATTTAAATTAAAGATTTTTCATTATGACTTATTTGTCTCAAATGATGAAAGTATAAAAGTAAAAATCAGGACATTTTAAGTGACTGCAGCTACAGGTGTCAGATTGACCAATCATGATCCAGCATTTACACAACAAGGAAATGAATGATCAAAATTGCCACAGCTTATCCACCAAATCCTTTCTAAATAAATACTGCAGGGTGGGTGATTCTCATGAAAACTTGGTTTTAAAAATGTTAAGCATGAAAATGTAAAAATAGCTTAAATTTACTTTTTTTCCCACCAGACATTGAAAAACAAAGTCTGGAGTAAATGGGAACATTAATTTAAAAACTTTTACTTATCATTTAACACTTTTTGTAACATAATTTAAAAAATTAGTCCTAAAATATCTCATTACCGCAACAGTCAGAAAATATTGACATATTTTCAAAATGACATGACAAACCTGAAAGAACATAATTTGGAGATTCTGCACATGCATTTAAAATGAAAGTATTATGCTTTTATTAATTAAATTAACATTTAATAAGCATCTGTTGCGGTAATGATAATCAAAATGTTGTGTAAGCATTCTGACAAGACAATATTTCAAATTAACTGTAAAAAAATGATCTTACCTGGTAGCCATCTTGAAGTAACTGGTCCATGTGCTTTGTCACTCAAAATCAAACTTTATTAAAATTCTGTATGTGTGCTTAAACTGTTCTCAAAAAGTGTTGCGGAGGATGAGAACATCAGGCATGGAAACATAATTTTCCTAATTTTTCTTCATTATTATTATACATGAATATTGAACGCATGTTCAAACACAGCCGGACACATTGCGGTAATGAGAATTTCAGCAGAAAATGAGATAAAATTACCAATTATAAATTCTTATGTTGAAATCACACATTGCAAGGTAAGAACACAGTATTGTGTTAATTCTGATGCTTTTTAATGTTACTATATTACACATTTTAAAGCTAAAATCATTAGTGCCCTGGTGTTTCAATGGTTTCGTGAGAATCACCCGGGTAGTCATGTTAACTTTTAAAGGAAACTTTTGTCTAAGCAAACCACACGGAGAATAACAAATAACAGAACAAAATATAAGTTGATCAAATAATAAATTAAATCCATCAATTTGTAATTCTTAGTAAAACTGTATATATTATTATCAGATGTCTTAAAAGTTATACAAATATTTGTATATTATTTATACATTTTTATTTACAAATATGAATAATTCTAATAGCTTTGTACAACAATAATGGAATATAATTAACAGATATTACATTACATTTTTCAACTAGATGCATTTCGCGGTAGGCAAATTTTATGTTGGATAACAGTTTATCCACCACATGTAATTCTTCTTGCAACATTTGTCCATCTAATGTCTTTGAAAAAACAATGGGTCACCACAGTACCGCATTATTGGCATTAGCCATAAGCCAACAGATGTGATTATTATCCCCATTTCACCCATTCTGTGATCTAACACGCCAATAAAATCAGCTTTAAAGTTCCACCGGCGTATGCATCAAAATTAGACATCACACACTTCAAGTTTTCCACCAGTCACAGCGGTCAAACAAAAGCTAATTCAATTTCAAACACGATTAAACACCATCTTTCGTTGGCATCTTGCATGAGAACTAACAAAGAACGATTTACTGTTTGTTTATTGCTTCATTTTGCCAAGCAAATAGGCCGCTCATGTTTGTATCCAACACCACACAGTAGCTGGGATGTTAGCCCACACAAGCGCTGGCTTCTTATGAGAGACTTCATTTGCCGATTGGTCACAGACTGTACGTTGGCATATGCCCGCTCGACTGTGATGAGCTCAGCCTGGTCTGTGCCAGCCTCCGGCTTGATGATTCATGCGATTCACCCTAAATGGCTCAAATCTGCTTGGCTTGAGAAAAATGTGGAGTAGTTATCAAATATGTGCAGTAATCATTGAATCGGATACAGCTGTCCTCTGTTGTGAATGCTAAATAATTGGTCATTTCATATTAAGATCAATAGACGTTCGGTTATCTCCTAGCTTCAGTTGGTTGGATCCACAAAACTGGGTTTTAGATTTTACTAGTGCTCCAGCAATTGAGCCACAGGAACATCTACCATCCTCTCAAGTTCACTGCAAGTACAGACAGCAGGGCTGATAGGGAGCACTGGGATACATCGCTATGGTTTACGCAAAGCTGACATGCGATTCATTCGGGAGCCCGCAATGTCAATCCCGTACGTCAAATATAACCTCGAAACCTCATGAGTCTGTTCACAACATCACTTGTTTGTCCCAAGCCATGCCGATGCACAAAACAGAGTATGTAATCTCATTCCCTACGTGTCGCTCTCTCGCTCTGTGAGATAACAGCAAATGCAGAACCGCCGTCACGTCTTTTCAAATCCCTATTGTCGACCAAATGCAGAACGGATTGTCTTTTTCCAATTTTCAGCAGAAGGAACAATCGCCACCGAGATCTCTCCACGAGCTAATGCTACATGCTACATAAACAGCACCTTGGGAGCCAAAATTCACTGTTTTATCACCAACCAACTAAAAAAAGAGGATGTTTATGTGTTTCCCATAGTGTTTGATAGATAACAAAAGGTACACAAATTTTACAATTGCTGTACAGTGCATTTGCCCCTGCTTTGAAGGGGTCATAGCTTGAAAATCAGACTTTTTCCATGTTTAAGTGCTATAATTGGGTCCCCAGTGCTTCTCTCAAACTAGAAAATGTAATAAAGATCAACCCAGTAACTTTGTTTTGGTAAGCAATTTTCTGCAAACGTGTGAAACATTAGGTTGTTCAGATTTTGCCTGTTTTGTAGGCGAATTACAATAATACCGCCCCCTTTATCTGCACTATCCAACCACAGCACTACCATTTAGTGCAGAGAGAAAAAGAGAAAGAAAAAAGTACTTGAAAGCACAATTGAGTTTCAATTACAACAAACCACCATCATTGTGATCAGTGTTTGCATTTCATCAGCTCATTTGCATTTTAAACAACACACCCCAAAAACGGCACACTTTTGCTCAGGCCTACAAATTAGCAATTTTAACATGCTATAATAAATTATCTGTGGAGTATTTTGAGCTAAAACTTCACATATGCACTCTGGGGACACCAAAGATTTATTTTACATCCTAAAAAAATCTCATAATATGACCCCTTTAAAACCGTTTAAACTGCCTAAGGTGGCTGGCTGGTCTCAAAGCGTTGCCAAGTTGGGTGATTCTCGCGAAATTAGACTTGCAAGGTGTCAAGAAAAGTAAATGTTATCAAAATAATAAGCATACAGTTATAAACATCTCTTCATGTACTATTTTGCACATGATTTCAAATTACATCATAAAAAACAATTTTGTTGTTTTTTCACATTTAAGGGGAACATTTTCATTACCGCAACGTGTCCATGATTGGATTTGGGTTCTTTGACATGGAAATATTTATAATTAAAAAAATCTAAAAAAATAAAAAGCTTCAGTGCATCTTATACTACAAACATTTACAGTAAAGAAACATGTGGTATTTGGTGATCATTAGTAAATGTAGAGACGATAATAAGGAATATAAATGTGTCCAAGACCAATTTTTTCATCCTCCGCAACAATTTTCAATCATTGTTTAAGTCCTCAAGTAACTAACATTTTTTAAAAAATTTGGAAGGGACATAATTGACTGTGACACTCAAGATGGCTACCAGGTAAGCAGTTTTTATTTTTTCTCTCCAGATTAAAGTTAAAATTTTGTTTGTCATAGTACCTAGACAGCCTTTTAGTTCTCATTACCGAAACATTTAATGTAATATCATGTTGCGGTAATGATAATTTTGATAATGATAATCTAAAAAATTTAAATAATTCTATAGGAAATATTTTTTAAATCCTCTAAAAATAATAATTATAGTAAATTGATAAGAAAAAATCTGTGCAAAAAAATGGCTTCAGGGGCTTTTTTAAAAATTCTGATGCTGGAGACCTTCTAAATCTGGATTTCGTGAGAATCACCCAGTTGGCTAAAGTCTCAATCTAATTTTGAGATTAGAAGCAAGTTTAATTTCAATCATTGATTTCACATTGATTTCAATCTTGACATGAGCTTACTTAAGTCATTTCAAGGATATATTTTCACAAAATGGTCTTTAAATATGTAGGATGATTTAAAGTAGAATACTGGGTCACAACTTGTATTGTTTTGTATATGTCAGATATCATATCATATACAATATCTGAGTCAGACAGTAAGCTGCAAATGCAAATGTAATACATTTTTATCATCAGATTACATTGTTACCTGTATAAAAGCATTTTAAAATAGATTATAATAATAAAAAGTGAATGAAAACTCCTGTCTGATTTGTATAAACTAGTTTTCACTGTTTGCAGGAGCGCATGATTCAAAACAGACAAAGGGTTTAACAAAAAAATATAATGATAATAATAATAATAATAATACACACACATCAGCCCATTTGGCCTACATTACGAATAATTCCTTTCAAAATTTCCACCGTCTATGATGGAAGCAAATGTGACCTTTTCACACCCCACCATTTCCATTTCAAAGGGCCTGCAACACCGCTGTATTTATATCTATGCAATACTGCATTACCATATAAATGAATCTGACCGTAGCGTCCATATTTAGAAGAAGCCGTCCGATCTTAAAGGTGGGCTCCGAAGTTTTCTACAGTACCGTAAGTGAGCTGTGGTCATGTAAATGCCTGGGTGCATAATGAATATTGTAATAAACTTTTTAGGTTTATAAAAACCTTCAGAGAAATAGCATAGAGTGAATAAATATTCCTACTTTTAATAACTTGGTTATTCATAATGCATACACCATAGCTTTCTGACTGCACCTACAGCAGTTTATTGACAATATTGGCGTTATTGAGGACATAAGATCGTTGCTTAAGTGTATCTCAGACCTGTCACCAAGCAACAGGCCGACCCGAACCTCTCAATTAAGGCCACCGCACAGCAATGAACACCATACAGGTGAATTCACGCTTGTTGAGGCAAAATCGAACTCCGTCATGGAAATTCGTGGGGGCTGCTTGGAAAACAAACAGAACATTGGTTTAAAAAAAAAAGGCGTGGGATTGTATTGGTTTACATAAGAATGAGCGTTGCATCAGAGATGGGAACTCTGGGTAGTGCACGTGATCCCCTTTACTGTACATATGCCAGTGAAACTTGGCTGACGCATCCACTTCCTGAACACTTTTGACTGTCATATAAATACATTTTTTGCCTAGTTTAAGCACTTGTAAATGCTCAGACTCCATGTCTGCATTGATTCCCCACCTTTGCTAGTGTTGACTATACTTCATCGCACTGAATAATCGTCTATCTTTTAACCGCCGCCCACCGATCTACACCCCCATTCTCTGAAGAGCCAATCTAATACAGTTAGCATTCTGATCAATGGCGCTCGGTACAGAAGCTCCCCATACACGACTTGAGATAAGGGGAAAGCCGTGCAACAGAGGAGACCTGCTCCTCTCGACTCGCTTTGCAAGGAAATCGGGTCACAGTTGTGAGGAAGCTGCGAGGAGAATCGATCATTTCCCCGACTCTGAATAGAGTGTTGATAAGCCTTAGAGAGAAGCTGTTCAATGGGAACGGCCACAATGCTGACCTCTATATCGGTTTTACACATGTAAATACTATCTAGACGCGAAAAGTGTGACACTTTGGTGATATATGAGAGTTTTAATGACTTAATATGGTGCATGTCTCTGTCGGACATGATGGTGACTGAGCTGTAAAGCAGAAAGAAATACCCTGACTACAGATGTCGGTGGCAGTCATGAATACTCTAGCGCAGAATGCTGGATAGACACCAATATTTTTAGTAAGGCATGTTTGTTAAAACACATTTCATAATTAAACTAAGGCCTAGTACTGGTTTAAAGGGATAGTTCACTCAAAAATGAAAATAATGTCATTAATGACTCACCCTCATGTTGTTCCAAACTCGTAAGACTTCCGTTCATCTTTGGAAACACAGTTTAAGATGTTTTAGATTTAGTCCGAGAGCTTTCTGACCCTCCATTGAAAATCTATGTAGGGTATACTGTCCATGTCCAGAAAGGTAATAAAACATCATCAAAGTAGTCCATGTGACATCAGTGGGTCAGTTAGAAGCATCGAAAATATATTTTGGTCCAAAAATAACAAAAATTACGACTTTATTCAGTGCACAGTAACGCTGCTGACATGCAAGTGCAAGAGAAGACAATACTGAATAAAGTGGTAATTTTTGTTATTTTTGGACCAAATGTATTTTCGATGCCTCAACAAATTCTATCTGACCCACTGATGTCACATGGACTACTTTGATGATGTTTTTATTACCGTTCTGGACATAGACAGTATACCGTACATACATTTTAAATGAAGGGTCGGAATGCTCTCGGACTAAATCTAAAACATTTTAAACTGTGTCTCCAAAGATGAACAGAGGCCTTATGAGTTTGAAACGACATGAGGGTGAGTCGTCAATGACATTATTTTCATTTTTAGGGTGAACTATCCCTTTAAACTAATCCCTGTCCGGGAAACCACCCCACTACAACTAAGGCCTAGTCACGGCTTTCTTGAGGCTCATTGTACAAATTCAAGAAATCACTGTTTACATGATATGCACACATCAAACATGTGTTTCTGACTTCTTGCATTTTACACAAATGGTGCTTATTTTGGTTTCATGTTTTGTGGGGCACAACTGGCATCACCTGTATTCACCGCTGGATTTTCTGTGGGTCTGAATTCATCTGCTTTACATAGTATTTTATATACATTGAAAATAGAAATGATAGTTCATATTTACTTTTCTGTGTCTGAGGAAGTCTTTATCAGTACTGAAAATAGTGAGGAAAAGCTAATTTTTCCCTCTTCAGGGACATATATGCAATAAATGTATTTAATTTGTGTCTATACAGTTGCCTTGGAACAAACAAATATGGGTCAAATTGACCCACGAACATCAAAATCGTAACAAAAAGCATTATTTGTGCTAAAAAAAAACACTTCTAAAAACATCAGTGTATCCTAACTTTGCATGCATGTTCATGGCCTTAAATGAGAAAAAGTGACAAAATGTCTGCAAGAAAACGATAACTTAAGTAGCATTTCATATACATTGTAAATAGAAATGATATCTCTCTTTTACCATCTGTGTCTGTAAAAGTCTTTTTCAGTACTCAAAAGAGTGAGGAGAAGCATTTTTACCCCCATTTCAGGATAGTTAAACACCAATAAAGCAACACACACTAAAATATATATTTAATTTATGTCTATACAGTTGCTTTGGAACAAAACAAAATGCGGGTCAAATTGACCCGCGAACCTCAAAATCGTTACAAAATTATTTTGGTACACTTCAAAACATATCAGCATCTCCAAACTTTGCATGCATGTTCATGGCCATAATTGAGAAAAAGTCACAAAATTTCAAGAATAAAATCTCAGGTTAACTGGTTCATCCGACAGCTTAAATATCAAAACGGGTCAAATTGACCCGGAACATAATATGAGGGTTAACTGGGTTTACACAGGCAGGGTCATATATTTGAATGAGAATAATTAAATTTTATTAACTGCTCTAGGATCAGATCTAATTGTATACTTTGCAGATTGATCTGCAAGAAGGTTTTACATTAGATCTCATCAAACTCGTTAACAATATTTAACGTAGCTACAGGCTGATAGGTGTTAAAAAAAAATTACAGTGCATGTATGTGTACATACTTGCCATTAATGACCCCATCAGGGTTGAGCATAGGGATGACTTTGAAGATGTAGGCCTCTCTCAAACTCTCTGCTATAGGATCATTGCTGCACAGGAACTCCAGTGTACCCTTCATTACCCAGCTGGCATTGCTCTCCCCTGGATGAACCCTTGCTGTCAGTACCACACATGGCCGGTTACCTGCAGGAAGAGAAAAATGACATTTTAAAGCCATACATCTTTCTTAATAATGGCTCATATAAAATAACTAGAAAAATATTTTTGCTTTTCGCCACAAAAATTGTTTCTGTGTCCAAATCCAAATCCACCAACTTTATGGTGAGCGCAACACCAAGACCGCCTTGAGACTGGGTTTGAACTTTTTGGTTAATAGCAATTATCATTAAAAACTAAGCCACATTATCCCCATAGACAGTTATTATATATCACAAAAACATTAATTTAAACAGTGTACCAGATAAACCGTATAATTTATTAAGTATGCAGCTACTTTATATAACTAATGCCTGTTACAATAACCATTGCTATGAGGTTTCCATTCCAAAAGTTTTCAAATTAACACGACTCTCTGCTGTCACAACATTACACAGCAATTACAAAGTGTCAGATTTTCATTTGACGTCTCGCTCGACTCATTTAATATGGAAAGGAAAACGACATCACCTTGCTGAGCCAAGTTTCCAAGTTTCCAAAGCCAAAAGAGACGGACAAAGCTGATCAAAAACACATTAAAATTTAATTTAGCTCGACTATTACGGCCATGGCTGCCACCCGACAAAAGACGGCAGGATGAGCGAGTAATTTGCGTGATTCTGCTATTGATGATTTCATAATGAGTTTCTGCATGGCCTCTGTTTACGAGTTCTTTCACCGACTCGGCTTCTTATTCTGTATTTAATTGAATCTGAATACATCCGTGCAATTAGGCTGGAGTGTTGATTTTTTCATTTTTTTGTAATGCAAAATTAGATAATGACATTATTGATGCGTTTCGCTATAATGAAAGTATACATTTGTTCGAATTTCGCATTCGGAAATTCAATTGCATTTAGGTGAAATCTTTTCATTCATGTTAGTTTAATGCTTTTTTTAATCATTATACAAATGTATCCATCATGAGCCTGGACTACAAAAAGTCACATGATGGGGATATTTGTAGCAATAACCAACAATACAATATATAGGTCAAAATTATAGATTTTTCTTTTATGGCAAAAATCATTAGGATATTAAGTAAATGTTCAAAGAAGATAGTTTATAAATGTACTATTGCAAATACAATACATAAAAACTTTCATTTTGTGAGTCCATGCAGTTGCTAAGCACTTCATTTGGACAACTTTAAAGTGGACATATCATGAAAATTTGAATTATTTTCATATTTAAGTGCTATAATTGGGTCCCCAGTGCTTCCATCGACCTACAAAATGTGAAAAAGATCAACCCAGTAACTTAGTTTTGTTAAACCATTCTCTGCAAGCATGTGAAAAAATAGGACATTGAAATTTGTCTCCCCCTGTGATGTCAGAAGGGGATAATACCACAGCACTTCCATTTAGTGCAGGGATCAGCTCATTTGCATTTTAAAGGGCACACCCAAAACAGCACATTTTGCTCACACCTACAAAGTGGAAATTTTAACATGTTATAATAAATTATCTATATGATATTTTGAGCTAAAACTTCAAATACGTACTATGGGGACACCAAATATTTTTGACATCTAAAAAAGGTCTTGTGAAATGTCCCCTTTAACTCTTTCCCTGCCATTGACGAGTTAGCTCTTCAATCCGCAATACTGCTATTATCCACAAGGACTTCCGCAACTTATAAAACCCGGAAGTATCACCATAGGGCAAACAGCTGTATGTCCATCTAAGTTTTGAGGATCACTCTGAAATGGGATCTCTAATAAAAGTCTTAAAAAAAATGGAATTATCTCAAAATTTGGTGTTTTTGAATAAACCTACCCATATTTGAGAGGTGATAAAAAGATGGATAAAACTTTTTGTTTGTTTGTTTGAAAGCAGAGGGTCTGTTCTTTTATTTAATATATTGTATGTTTATATATTTAAAGAAGAGCATTTTCTGGAAGGCATTAAACTTTTGTGAAAATCATGACAAATGCTGGCGGGGAAAGAGTTAAAGGCGATTTTCTCAATATTTTGAGGCCAAAGTCTCATAATCTAATTAGGTGATAGGCGTTTATACAACATAACAGTAATAATCATTATGTCATGGTTCTGCCATCTTGTCCTTTGTTTAATCTAGTCTTGTGGCAGAATCATGACAGACCCATGTTTTGTGTGGGTTCATGTGGTCTCAGTATTGGTTTACTAGACCACGTGTTCCCTGTGTCTTGTCTCTTTTACCCCGCTCCCTTGTTGTTCTCATCTTCATTGTTTAATTCCTGTCACCTGTTGCCCTCTATTTAAGATCCTTGTGTTTGTTGTCCTGTGCTTGTGCATTGTTTCTATACCTGTGAGTACGCTGTTTCTGAAGTCTTGTCTAGTAGAGTTTAGTGTATTTTGTCAAGTTCATTATTAAGTGTAATCCAGTTTAGTGTTTCAGTGTAGTTTTGTATCTTGTCCTGTTTAGTGTTCAATCCATCTGTACATAGTTATCCTGTTTATATTGTTTTGCCCCCTCGTGGGTTTTGTTTTCTGTTTCCAAGCCCATCGTCTTTTTGGCCTCCGCCAGAAGGAGGCAGAGGTCTTTCCCTTTGCGGTGGACTTCGTGCGACCAGCTAGAGACTCTAATTTCACGGAGGACGAGTTAAAGGTCATCTTTAGTCGTTGCCTCAATGAGCCTCTCAACCCCGGTGAGATGAGGATTTATTAGTGTTCATTTGAAGCGTGTCTTGAAGTGCGCTTTATTAGTAGGACCCAGCCACCGCTGCAGCCCCTGCCGTCTGCGCAGCCACCGCTGCAGCCCCTGCCGTCTGCGCAGCCACCGCTGCAGCCCCTGCCGTCTGCGCAGCCAACCACAGCGCCCCCTGTCACGGTGTCTGTTTTGTCTCCGCTGCCGGATGCAGCGCCCCCTGTCACGGTCCCTGTCTCGTCTCCGCTACCGGACGCAGCGCCCCCTGTCATGGTCCCTGTCTCGTCTCCGCTGCCGGACGCAGCGCCCCCTGTCATGGTCCCCGTCTCGTCTCCGCTGCCGGACGCAGCGCCCCCTGTCACGGTCCCTGTCTCGTCTCCGCTGCCGGACGCAGCGCCCCCTGTCACGGTCCCTGTCTCGTCTCCGCTGCCGGCCGCAGCGCCCCCTGTCACCGTCCCTGTCTCGTCTCCGCTGCCGGCCACAGCGCCCCCTGTCACCGTCCCTGTATCGTCTCCGCTGCCGGCCACAGCGCCCCCTGTCACCGTCCCTGTCTCGTCTCCGCTGCCGGCCACAGCGCCCCCTGTCACCGTCCCTGTCTCGTCTCCGCTGCCGGCCACAGCGCCCCCTGTCACCGGCTCCTTCTGTTGCATCCTCCCCTGCCACTGTCTCCATGTCCTCCCTTGACTCTCTCCCCTACCCTGTGAGTCCTGGCTCGCCCCCATCTGCTCCCTTGTCTACCCCTACCACGCCCTGGAACCCTACCTTGCCTCCTTTTGCACCCCTTACCCAGTCTGCATCCCCAACCAAGCCTGTTCCCTCCAAGATCCCCACCAAGCCTGCCCGGACTCCTCGTCCCAAGCCCTCCACTACCCCTGAACCCAAGACCCCTTGCCCACCCAGCTCCACCCTACCTGGACTTCCTCACATGAACATTTAAGTCACTGAATTTCATGATCTTACTTAGACAATATTAAAGATATCAAGGTTATAAATCTTTAAATATTCACAGAATGTTCTGTACATTATGTAGAATGATTTTATGTAGAAAACCATTAAGAAGTCAAAATGTATTCAAGTCATTTCATGCATGAAATGCATGTTTGATCATTCTTATTTATTAACACGCTGCAAAATTAAGCCTACTGTACACGTAATCCGACAAACCTATGAGTGCAAAAGTGCTGAATTAAAATGCAGAGAAAAAGCAGGTATCTCCAAAATGTCCCAAAGAAAAAATGTAAGTGATAAATATCACATCAGCTCAGTGCATAAGGCCCGATTCCCCTCAAGAGCGCCTGCTTCAGCCGAGAAAAAGATAATTTAAATTCCAATTCAAGTCAGAATCAGAGACTTTGGGCTCTGTGTGCTTTCTGCTGATTTTCTGATGATGTCCTGCCTACAAACCCTCACCTCTGCAAGATTACCATTATTCTTTCTCTACATATCCATATGTGAATACAATTACAATGGTACAAATATGTGACCCTCTCTTCATGAAATCCGGGCAAAAGTTTAATAATCTAATGATGAGATTAGGAGCATCAAAGTTTGATAGAAAAGTCAGAAGCATATTTTTAACACCATGCACCTCAACAGTACATCAGGTTAGTGTTACATGCTAACAGTTTTTGTAAATGTAAGTATAATAAAGTAAATTGTTTCCTATGTTCAGCAAAATACACCACGCAAATTAAAAAAATCATCTATTTTTATCTCGCCAAAAGAAACCACTCTGCGTGTATTTTCGCTTTGATCCCATTAACACATTCACCCCACTAAATTGCTAATGAAATATACATTTATCACACGCATAAGCTGAGTGTGCACAGATGTAGGAGTAAGAAGCAGAAACGAATGCTTCTTTAGATCTCCACACTGTTAATGTACGAGTCAATCTACCCACGCTCCCGGCGGGAAGTGCGCGGGCTGATCCTTTAGAGCCCACTATTCACTCACTGCACATGGAGGAGTCTTTGGCACGAAGTCGACTCAACCCAAAGCAGGACAGAATATAAGAGAAATGGAAGACGAGAAACCGTATTGTGCTTTTGTCTCTACCGCTTTGTTGCTATCTGAACAAACCTGCATCCCACTGACATATCCAAGAAAACGCTCTATTATCTTATTCCTGTTTGTGTGTGGCAAGGCTCAATAGGCAGATTTACGTGGCTCTTGTAAGGGCCACTTCAAGACACGCTTCAAATGAAAACTTCCTTAAAGTAGGGCTTAGAGTATGTTAATGTTATAATAATATATAATACAATGTTTTCCATACATTGATTTATTTGTGATGGCCCGCCTTGGTGACAAGTGGCAGCCTGATCTCCATGTTTTACGAGTTGGTTAATTCGTATTAATTCATACTAAGTTAATCGTTCAAACCATAGATTGTAAAAAATATGGATGTAGTGTCCGTGACGTCTCCCATAGGTTTGTGAAGAGCTTTTTTGAAGCCAATAGTAGGCGGTGCCTGCCATCGCCATCTTGGCCGTGCGTCCCCTTTCATTACTCGTGGATATCCGAAAATTGGTAAAGAGGCGGGACATGGCTGAAACCACGCCTGCCTAGCTCGAGCCTAGCGACAGCAGTGGCAGTTAACCCGTCACTCAAGTGGCCACGCCCTTAATTATGCAGAACTTTAAGGCTTAATATCATTTAAATGGATGAGTTACAAAACAATTTACAGTTAAGTAAAGTTAGCTATAGACCAAAGACACGTTTTGTACCAGGTTGTAAACACATTTATTTCTTTATTAATAGGAATAGACTCACTTTTTGAGCCAGCCTCTAGCAGCCAGTCGATGAATTGCAGTTTAAATCACTCCCGTATTTGCTTCATCAGAGAGATCGAAAGGTTGACATCGGCAAAAACGATTATCATAAAAAAACAATAACAAAACCCCAAATTAGATGACCCCATGAGATCAGTCAGTTAGAGGATGGTTACTCATTTGTTTATAACTGTTAGTAGGACAACCACAATTGGAAACGCCTCCAAACGACCTCATTACAAGAGACAGGCGACCCAAAGCGACAAAGTCAAAGACATTGTGCGCGCAGCGTTAAAGTTATTGTTCTTGGTGATAACGAACGTTGAGACCTAATTTATATCCAGATGTAGCTGTTGTATGTTTCAAATGGCCATAAATGGGCAAAAACTTGCAAATAATTTGTTTAATTGTGACTTTTTTTCATTTTCTTTATTAATTTCATGCCTGCCTGTTCATGGCGAGATCAAGGTTTAATTATTAAGAATAAAACTAAAAGTGACTGAAATTCGTAGGAACAGGAAGTCGCGATCAACTTTATGTCCATATTATTACATTATCCGAAATATCACACAAGGAAAATAGAGGGTGTGACTTGTGTTTTCCTGTGGATTGATTGGATAGTAAACAACATGATCTAACAAATTTCTGTGGTATAGTCACAGAATATTTTGCTCATTAATCCGTGTCATCGTCACGGATCTCCGCATTTTTCCGTGTCCGTACCACAGACTTTCTTTTCCGTGTCAGTTTCACGTATTGGATACTTAATTGTTTTTCCTATTTTTAAACCATTGTTGCTTAGGTTTGGGGTTGTATTTGGGGTTTGGGTTAGGATGTCACTTTAACTATTGGTTTATACTATTTTGTTCAGATTTTTAAACAGTTGTCGCCTGGCGTTAGGGTTAGAGTTGGGTTTGGGTTAGAATGTCATTTTATATTACAGAAAGTCGTTCTAACCCCAAACCCAAATGACAATGTGAAGAAAATAGGAAAAACAATTGAGTATCCAATACGTAAAACTGACACTGGTCCGTAGTACGGACATGAAAAAATGCGGACATCTGTGACAATGACACGGATAAATGAACAAAATATTTCATGACTATAAAACGGAAATTCGTGAGATCAGGTAGAAAAGCAGGTGTTTCGTTCATAAATAGAACTAGGAGCAGACTGACAGTTAGGGGCGGGTCACATTTCGCATCTAAAACCACACGGAAAATGCAATATCCTTCTTTCCAACGCGGCATTCAGAAAAGTATTTTTAAAGGCGTTCTAAGCGAATCTGCGAGACGTTTGTTTTTGTTGACGTTTGAATTGTTTTAAACAGACGGAGCGTAGCTAACTCCTCCCCCTCCCTTCCGTGCTTTAATGAACGCGCCCAACCCCCACCCCCAAATCCTTTTTGTCGTTTATTGGCTGGAACACTTTGTTTTGTTTTGTGGTGGTAGGTTTGGCCACTGTGTTTATATTGAAGTTTGTGGAGCCTATGCTGTCTACAGAGATCGCTTTTTTACAGTTTGATCAGCGTACAGGCAGCAAGCAGATAGTGAGGAGATGTTTGCTGTATGTAACAAAAAATGTTTTATGGTCTAAAACGCGTGAATTCGCTTAGAGCACCTTTAAGTGGCTGCGGCGCCGACACGCCTCAATAAAAGAAAGTGTCACACAGAGAGTGCAGACGCGTTGTTCATTATTTAAGCACGCTGGCTGCGTGTCTATATTAAAAATAACGTATGTACGCGTGCTAAAGATGCAAAATGTGAACCACTCCTTAGAGGGGGCGGAGTTGACGGATGCTCTTAACAAAACCGCTAACATCATCAAAGAATGATCACCACAAGAGGGCGGAAGTACATTTTCTGATTTTGATTAAAGTTTATGATGGCACATGAATAAAAAAATGACCAACACGGATATTTTTGATTTTTGAATCAGTTTTGATTTCATGGGGACTTTAAGCTTTGACATAGATATCGACCTATACTGTAAACAAACTCTAGTTGAAGTAAAAAAATATCAAGTTGCTAATGTTAAGTATAACGCCATCCCTAAGCTATCAAACCCAAGCTCTGTACTCCTTTCCTGTACAGTACAGTATATGCAAATCAGGTCTAATTACAGCATATCAGACTTGTCCATTTGTAATCATGAGATGAATTTGCCCCGCAAAGCTTATGTGCAGCTTTTAATTCAGTCATTTATTAATTCAAAGAGTTTCATTGGCATTACAACTTATTTCATGGGTTGTTAATTATCAAGCGTAATCTAGTTTAGCGTGACGGTTTCGGCAAAAGCATTGTGCTGGGGAATACCGTCTGTATCGAGAGGTTTATAGTTATAAATCTGTCTGTATATTTCACAATGAGGTCACCCAGTTTTTACAATGAGGTCATCTGTATTTTACAACCTTGGTTTTATAACCGCCTCTCATAATTTCCTTTTAATGCATTCACATTAATTCTTATTCTGTGTGATTTCCAACAAAAGCCTATAAAATTTAGGCTGTACCAAAATAAGCTTAAAGTAATTGTATCACAGTCGGTGCCAACAGCCAACATACTCCGTTGATGCTCGGAGCTTTGTGTTAGCAATGCAAAGTTCATGGGTTCGATCCAAGGGTGCACACATCATTAAAAAAAGAAATTAGGAGGTTAGGTGCGCTGTAAGACGCTTTCATAGTAAATGCATAAATGTAAAAGTAAATACTGTGCAAAAGTGCCTTTGAGTGCCGTCTAGTGGACTCTTTATCATCCCACATGATTTTGTGTTATTTCTTTACTACCCTAGCTAATAAAAAAAGCTATAAAGGCCAATAAATGTAATAGTATCACCACATAAATACATTTTCAATAAAAAATACAAGCCGTGTCTACAGTAGCTGTGCAAAAATCAGCACCATGATGCCAGAGTGGTTGCCAGGATGTTAATGTGTGGCTTTGGATCATAATTCAAAGGTTTTTTTGGCATTTAAAAATCACTTTACAAGCACATGAGGAATAACGATACAGTGATGGAGATGTTGTTTAAATGAATCCTCATCATCTTTCAGTCAGAGAATAAATAAGTCCTGTGTGACAAAATGCTAATTGGATGTATACAGATGTGTTACATGTTTGGGATTCAGTGTTCATTTCAGTAATAAGAGAGATTTGAGTCAGCAACGCATCAAAAGCACAGGAAAGCCATTATCTACCTGTAATGTAGCTTCTGTCCAATGGCCTGTGGAGGAAGCGTGTTTACGACGGCTATAGAAGACGCTTTGTGAATATGAAGGACAGAGCGGAGCACAGATGGCAACATTATCAAAGATAGAGAAAAAAATGAAACAGCTTGCGGGATGCATGCAAAACCAAAGCAGACTCTCTTCACGTTCCGCATTTATGAGTTTGAATTCATTGTGAGCAGTAGGCATGGATGTGTGACTGATAAGATCATGTATCCCTAAAGATCCTGTTTGAATAGGGTTGAGCTAAACTCTGCAGGACCATGAACCGGCACTGTCAGGGAAAAAAATGGTTAAAAAATGCTGTCACTATAAAAAAGTACACATTTGGACCTAAAGAGTGCATATTAGTACTTCACAGCTACATATTGGTATACTCTAAAAATATCTGGGTTAGTTTTAAACCATAAATATTGGACAGAACACACTGCTGGGTTAAAATGACCCAATGTTTGGTTGTTGTTATGCAACCATGGTAGGGATGCATAACGATTAATCGCGATTAATCTATAGCAATTAAAGTCATATGTGTGTGAACTGTGTATAACAACTTTGTATAGATAAATGCACACACATGCATGTATATATTGTAGAAATGTTTACATGTGTAAATACATGTGTATATGTATGTACAATTTATATTATATATAAATATAAATACTTAATATATACATTTTTTTCTTAAAATGATACATGCATGTGTGCATATTTATATATACATAATTATTAAACACAATTCACACACATAAACTTTTATTCTGATTAATCGCGATTAATCGCTATGCATCCCTAAACCATGCACTCCAAAAAATATTTAACCAGGACTGGGTAACTATAGGACAGAACACATTTCTGGGTTAAATTACCCAAATAATGGGTTGTTTTAACCCAACTGCTGGGTTATTGTTAATCAACCATGTTGAAACAACCCAGCAGTTGGGTTAAAACAACCCATTATTTGAGTCATTTTAGCCCAGAAATGTGTTCTGTCCTATAGTTACCCAGCACTGGGTTAAAAAATAACCCAATTGGGTCAAAAATGGAAAAACCCAACCCAGTGGGTTGTAATTTAATATGCTGGGTTGTTTCAGCCCCACACTGGAAAAAATGATTCATTTGATTTACTCATTTTTTTAAGGTAAGTGGTTGCAATCAATTTATTTAAGCTACATTTAAACAAAAGTTTTCAATTTTATTTAATTTTTTCATATTTTTTTAAATGTAGCTTAAATTAATTTGATTGCAACCACTTACCTTAAAAAAATTGAGTAAATTGAATTATTTTTTTCAGTGCAGTGCGGGGCTGTTTTAACCCATTTTTGGGGCAAATATAAACTTTTTGGGGTTATTATCATGAAAATATACCTTTTTCCATGTTTAAGTGCTATAATTGGGTCCCCAGTGCTTTTATCAATGTAGAAAATGTGTAATTTAGTTTTGGTAAACCATTCTCTGCAAGCATGTGAAATAATAGGTGATTATAATTTGGCTCCTCCTGTGATGTCAGAAGGGGATAATACCGCCCCTTAATCTGCACTATCCAACCACAGCACTGCTATTTAGTGCAGAGATCAGCTCATTTGCATTTTAAAGAACACACCAAAAAACGGCACACTTTTGCTCACACCTACAAAGTGGCAATATGCTATAATAAATTATCTGTGGGGTATTTTGAGCTAAAACTTCACATACGTACTCTGGAGACACCAAAGATGTATTTTACATCTTAAAAAAGTCCTGTGGAATGTCCCCTTTAACCATACAGCTGGGTTTGTCCCTTTTGGAAAATAACCCAGCATTTTTTAGAGTATAAAAAAAATGTAAAGTATTTACCCCAGACCCGCACAACACATTTGCATTTTTTTGTGTGAACTATTCCTTTAAGGTGCAGCACACAAACAAGCGCTCGCTAAAATTGATTTGTTGCTTTACGTGACACCTTTATTATTTACAGACTGCTACAAGACACTTTAACTTCTTTCCGATTTCGCTTTCATAGGACATAACATAAAAATGTGAATTTACAATATGCTGGTTTTGTTTACAGGTATAGCAAATCAAAAATATTTGTTTAATTAGAAGCCTCCGAGAATCCCTGAGAGTTATGCAAACAAACTACAAATTAAGCCTCAAAGTTCATTCGGATGAGTTACCTCCGCTTTTCCTTTAATCCGCCGGTCGGCCACGCGGCTTTTATGATAAACAAAAGTCGACGTGGCTTGTCTGATGCGTCTCATTAATGAGTTCTCAACGACTCACCGTTCGACTTCTCTCCAGTACACAGAGGAATAAGCGCTGACCTGCGTCCCCTTCTAATCACCAATGACTTTTAAAGCGGCTTATTTTGTTGGCGGTGATTGATGTTGGGTGCCACCGATTACCGTTAATCATATCCAATGCCTTTAATTCAATAAGAGAGGATGGCAGCGCTCATAAGCGGCGTGTGTGAGGGAATATGTGAAGTGATTATGAAAATCCTGCTATGTGTAAAAGCAGAGCTCATGTTAAGGCCCTTAAACCCCAATGTGCTAATTAAGGTGTAATCCTCCAAAAGGCAAATGTCAGTTTGTTGGCGCGTTTTGCTACAGATTGCCGGCATATGTGTGTGGTTTACACGAACAGGGTTATACTCGGTGGGGAGTGGGGTAAGATGCTTTGCTTTAGTATTTCAGCAAGCTGTGTGTAATGTTTGTCACGTGACCATACGATTAGAAATGACCCGTCTTATATGGAAATTTTAACAAGCCTTCTTTCTTATTGATGTTCAGGCTAATGAAATGCGCTGATGTTTCAGCATGATGTCACGCCCAGCAGGACAATGACAGATGGATGAGATTCCCTGCATGTGCAAGTGTATTGATGTTTACACAGAGCTGTGTGAACCTCGCTGGACGCTCTTTACGGCTGTCACAACACAACTGCGTGCCAATCGGATGGAAAAACATATTATCGTTCACCCTTAGTTCAGGTACACGTATCATTCTGCACTGCAGTTTTCTTTAAATTGGTTTTGACAGTTAAGTGTGTAATTTTTTGTATGTTAAAAACACTTTTTATTTATTGTAAAGAGACATTTCAAAGTAAGCCATTCAGTTGATTTCCCAGAATTGTGTGAACTGTGACACTGGCGATATCAAAATCTCACTGTTGGCGATGCAACATAGTTTAACCCGTTTAATTCCTTTTTATACCACAAGGATGTCGAATGCTTTATTCGAATTGAGAAATGTTCCACAGGTATGCATTTTATTTTTGATAAATGCACACCTGACCTGTGAAATGTCTTAAAAGATCACCAGAGCAATGTTTGTGGTAACCGTGGTATAAGCGGAATAATTTACTCTGGTCACACCCGTGTTGTGCCACTTTACCACCTTGGGTGTGCATTTTTTTTGAATAATTATCGTCAATTATTCTTTATATCATTTATATTCATTAATTGTTATTTCTTTTGAATCTGCAGTAACACTTTACTTGAAGGGGTGTTCCTAAGACTGACATGACAATAGATATGTATAAAGGCTAGATGTGTTATGGCGGAGTCTCTAACACAGGGGCGCCGTTAGGGGGGGTTCAGAGTATGCCAGGCATATGGGCCCATTAGTACGCTAGGGGGCCCCACCCTCATCACTTTTCCATTTTTTTTTATTGTACACGTTTAATTAACACTGTAATAAAATGTAAAGTAAATTAATATAAAACTACTGTGAATGACTTTGTGTTAAGTAAAATTGAGACACTTTTAGCATGACCTAGTAGATGCAATTACATATTTGGCAGTTCTGGTGGTTTTTAATTTGATTGTGCAGGTATGGATATGGATATGTGAGTAGGCAACATTTTGGTTTGGGATCGGTTTGGTGGATTTGCTATGCAAAGTAAAATATTAGGAAATAAAGGAAATATTAGCACAGCGACTGCTGACAACTATTGCATTTCTGAGACGGACAATAACTTTATAGGCGTAGTTAAAAATATTATTTTCTAAATAAACATGAAATAGGAGAATTGTCTAAGCCATAGTTGAGTTAAATTTTAAATTACTAAGAGCTGGTTTTAATGTGTCAGCGCACCATTTTCAAAGTGAAAGTGATTCATTTTTATTCAGGTTTGCAACGGAGGTTTTGCCCAATATAGTAAACTTAGTGCAGCTATTATAAGCGCTATGTCAGATTGTTTTTAACATGTATCCTAATAGAGAATGTCTGTTTTATATTTATGTTTGAGAATTTTTGTGTTTAAATATTGTTGTAATGTTGTTAATGTTTTGTTTTAATTTAATTCGATTTTAAACCGCATATATTGGGCGTTGTAATGAATTGAAGCCTAATATAACGATACAAATGGAGTGGGCCTTAAGAGATAATTTTCGAGTTTAAATTAAGTTTTGTTTGCTTTAAAAGTTTGCTTCAAATGAATTTCGTTAAATATAATTTGTCTCTTAATTTTAATCAATGTTTTGTTGATAAGTGTTGTGAATATTAAAGAAAAACAACATTAAAAAGAACACTGTGCATCATTACGTTACAAATATAAACTACTGCAATATACTACCAAATGCCAAAACATGCTGTTGTATGTGCAAAATCATATTATGGAGTATATCACTTTAATCGCTTTTCAAAAAACAGCCTTCAGTGCACAGAAATTAAATTTGCATGCCCATCAGCAGCACATTTGATTGCGGTATGATTTTGACTTTTAAAAATCAACGTCATATTTAAAACTTTAGCCGATTGTGCTTTTTGCAATTTCTTTGTCACTGGCGAAGGGCGTGTGCGGGCGAAGCGCACACTCTTAAAGATTAACGTAATATTAATTTTAATTTTGCCAGCCACGCATTTTTGTCATGAGCGGAGGGCGGAACACATACCACACGCACAGAGAACAGCGATATAAAGAGAATATAAGTTATTTGGTGTTTTTCTGACGAATACAGTCAGTTCGTAAGTACATTTTTAAATGGACTATAAGATCATCATCAATATGAACTCTGAAGAATTAACTATTATAGGCTAAACACAATTGTACACATTTCGCTTCTAAAACCGCGCAGAAAACTCGACTGTCGCGACTTTCAAAGCGCCTTCCATAGATTTCCATAGATTCAGAAATGCATCTCCATGCATTATTCTTCTAGTGATCTATTTAAAATCAGTCACGTAAATGTTTTCTGCCTTTCCAGATTAAAATGGTAGGTTATTCGTTTTTCGAATAAATCTTTTTTTTGCTTCATGCGTTTATTTTTAGTTGCAAATGCGACCTGTAAAATTAAATAAACGCACTCAACTGAGTAATTTTATATAGCTACACATTATGGTATGAAAGTCATACAATCATCTAAAGGAAAGGGCCCAAAATTCTGTCTTGCATACCCCCCTTGAAACTGTTCATTGCGCCCCTGCTCTAACATCATCACCTGGCAGCCACCTTACCACAGGGTGCTCGCTCACTTGTAGCATTGTGATTTAATGATGCAGGTACTTTTAAATGACTATAACTTGCTCAATTTTCTACCAATTTTTAAATGGTTTGGTTTTTACAAACGTTATTAACGTGGCTATATTTTGGGATTCTTTAACACTTGTTTCATGAATTTTTCTTTTTTTTTTTTTTTTAAGTATGCAGTGTCATAGGACGTTTATAACAAACCAAACCGTTTGAAAATCTGTAAAAAATGAAGCAAGTTATGGTTATTTAATAGTACATGCATCATTAAAACACAATGCTACGAGTGCGCGAGCACCCTGTGGTAAGATGGCCGCCAAATGTGGATGTTCCACTCAATTGGCCAGCAGAGTCATGAACACAAGATTTTATGCACATTTATACCATACCATACCATACCAACTTTATTTGTTTACAACAACCAAAGTTGACCAAAGTGCTGTACAGAAGAAATATACATATATACAATTAAGACCACACACTAAAAACATTCACATAAACAGGTTAAAACAATAAAATCACTTACTGGTTGTCAAAAGCCAAGGAGAAAAGATGAGTTTTAAGAAGTGTTTTAAAAACAGATAAAGAAGAGGCCTGCTTAACATGCAAAGGCAGATCATTCCATAGCTTAGGGTCAGACACAGCGAAGGCACGATCCCCTCTGAGCTTACGCTTAGTTTTGGGCACAGTCAGGAGCAGCTGATCATCTGACCTGAGAGAGCGAGCGGATTTATAATAATGTAAGAGCTCAGAGAGGTATGGTGGTGCAAGACCATTTAGTGATTTAAAAACAAATAACAGAATTTTAAAATGGATCCTAAATTGAATAGGCAGCCAGTGCAAAGAAGCTAAAATTGGGGAAATGTGCTCGTGTTTACGTGTGCCCGTTAAAAGACGTGCTGCTGCATTTTGTACCATCTGAAGACGGGTGATTATGGACCCAATAACCCCCACATATAGTGAATTACAAAAGTCCAGCCGTGTAGTTACAAAGGCATGGATTACAGTTTCAAAATGCTGTCTTGACAAAATTGGCTTTATTTTGGCCAGCTGTCTCAAGTAAAAGAACCTTGATTTGACAACAGCTGTAATCTGACTGTCAAATTTAAGCTCAGGGTCCACCTTAACTGGGGTCCCAGTGGTACCTCCAAAAACCATCAGTGTTTTGTCATTAAAATGTAAAAAATTCAGAGCCATCCAGGCCTTTATGTCGTTGAGACAATTGAGTAGTTGTCCAACAGAATTATAATTTTTCTTTTTTAAGAGGTACATAAATCTGACTGTCATCTGCATAACAGTGGAATGAAATGCTGTACTTTCTAAGTATGGAACCCAGTGGAAGCAAATACAGAGAAAAAAGTAGAGGGCCGAGGACTGAGCCCTGTGGGACCCCACACAAGAAAGGAGCAGAAGAGGATACAGAATCCTGCATTGGCAATCACGCTCGAGATGTCTCTCTCGTTCCAGTGTTTCCAGTCTTTCAGCGAGCTTGTCTCGTCAATGCACGCAAGAACAAATCAAAGACGCTGTCTGTGAGGAGCCTTTGTGAGGAGCTCCCTGTCAGTGAGTTCATAAAACCCATTCATTGTTTCTGCTTAGTTTTTAACTAACCGCATATTGTATTATCTTATATCTGTATATTATTGCCATTACTTTGACACCCACCTCCGACTGATAAACTTGCTGATTATAATCTGAAACATGCATTTGCTGTAAAGCTGTTTTGATTTAAAATGTTTTTAGAAGTACTAAAATATACCTGATTTAAATGTAAATTAATTTAATGAAACAAATTAAATATAAATACATAATGTTAATACAGTAAGAGATAAAAAATTAACATGAATTAATACCAAACCTAATCAAACTGTAAGGCAACCACAATAAATTGCAAACATGTGGTTTACTTTATTTATTGACATAAATGATTACTTAATTACTGAAATTACTTATAAAGGGCAAACAAAACCATTTGACAATTTGTATTGGAGTATTATTTTGAAAAATTACACTGCTTTGTTTGGCAATACTAACAAAACTTTAAAAAAATATTACAAACACATACCTTCCTCTTGTTTTCTTTTTCCCCCTTTATTCTGCTCCAGACGGATAGCTTTGTTTTGAAGCCATGGTGGGCATATGATATGCGTCACACACGTGGCCGATTCTCACCTCCGGAGGTCGCATGTGCACGCTGCATACGTCTTCAAGCTTGGTTTATTTAAGTTAACTGAGCATTTCATTCTCAAGTCATAAGCATATTATAACAATTTACTACAGTATTAAGTAAGAATAATAGTCAACTTTATAATTGTTAATATTTTGAAATATGTCTTTATGACATATGCAGCCTTAAAGCTGCGGTCGGCAACTTATTTTATCATATTTTTTGATCATATTCACTGAAACCAACACTATGCTCCGATAGAACAACATCAATTAGACTGTTTAAGAAAAAAACCCGTGCTTCTAGCTCCTAGAGCCTGTTATTTGTTTTGCAAAAATCCACCGCTCCCGGTTCATTTGGTCCAATCAGCGCAGGCTGGTTCATTTGGTCCAATCAGCGCAGGGCTGTGTAAAATCTGCCTGTCAATCACAGTACCTGCACGCGCCACAGATCCCCATCCCCCTCGCGCGCGTTACAATATCACGTGCATCCGCCTGAATTCATAGGTGTTTTGGTTTGAACAGCGTGAAGGAAACAAAGATAGAAAGCGACTGTGACCGTATTAAAACTAGGATCAATATCGGACCGGCATTTGAAAGGAATCTACGAGATTTCAAGCTGGATGCAGAGCTTGCCACATTTCTTCTCAACAGGTAATTGTGCTTTATCAACCATTGATTGTATTTCGGAGTGTTATGTAAGTAATCTAAGTATTCTTGCTAAGTATGCGTTCACAATAATACTTTTGCACACGCGCTGATGAGAACGAGCTCTGAGGGAGGTTGCTCGGAGGTAGTAGGGGAGGGCCATGAAATTGTAAACATTTGGAAACTGCTCAATCCTCCAGAGTTGCCGACGGCAGCTTTAAATTGGGAAACGTCCTGCATGTTGTACGAGTACATATCAGTGATTAAAGAAATCATTAAGTATTTTTAAAAACCTGCACAAATCCGCATGTTTGCAAATTATTACAATTATAGCGCCTTGTTTACATTAAACAGAATAAAAATTTTGATTTGGTTTCATGGTATTTAAATTATTTCGAGATCAAGGGGGAGCCCCCGCACCACTATGCAAATTGCGTAATTTGCGTATAGGAAGGACCAGCACTGCATGCCGTTGTTTGTTGGGGAGTAAGTCAGAGATGTGCAGATGCTGCGCAATAATGTTGTATTTAATATACCATAATGAATCACGATTTGAGTATTTCCGCTAAAACTGTGCAGATTTGGCTTACATGAGCTTTACAAAGAAATGAACGATTTAACTTAATTTATAAAAAGTAACCCGCCAGATTGGCCAGATTTTTTACCCACATTGGTGGGTGTTAATTTCAAACCCTGGTATTGAGATTATTTTATGTCAGCGTTTTTATTAGCCTTTTCATTACAACAGGAGCTATATGTGCTCATATTAGCACATACACACACAGCTAATAAAAACACCCTAACAACTGACGGGCCCTGATCAGCTTTAGAAGTTCAAAGTTAGTGAGCAGGTCACTCCATACACCAGCCTGATAGCCTGGGGACTGTCAGCCTTCTGGCGAATCGTAACGGGCCGGCCCCTAACCACCAACCGAGCCAGATGCTCAGCTTCGGTCTATGGGGAGAACACCGCAGATGTCTCGTCTCAATATTCATCAGGAGACGCCGTCTGGTTAAGAACCGCGCTACCCAGTGGAGGTGGCCCGCAGCTGGGTCACCGTGTCCCAGCACGTCTCTCTGGATGTCACGTCAAGTCTGACGCATTTATCTCTGTAGCCTCACCTAAAGTCACACCTGTCAGCTCTACTGCGGCAGTCGCGGCAATGCATTCAGATTCGAGAATGTAACCTGACACCATCTGATGGCATGTTTTTCTGAAATATTCGCACACAGTAGTTATCTTTCAAATAACTACAAAAGGTGCCACTGGGGTTTTAACAAAGCTACCATCTTCCTCCTATATCTCGTTTTTAAAGTCACAAGTTCGAAGCCTATTATATTGTATAGCTCAAATGCCCTCGGTGCCAAACTGTAAATGCCCGTCAGCTCTTCATATGCTTAATGCACAGTGCAAATATCTATTTGCTAGCAAACAATTCTCAATATACAAGTATTCTGCATAGTTGCTTATATAAAATTTCATGTTGTTGAAGCGACTACTATGCCATGAAGAACAGATTACATTAAAAGATTGCATCATCATCTTGTACTTTTAACTTTTCATCCCCTGCCGTAAAATGTCTCGGGTAGTGAGTCAAGTACTGACAACTTATCTGTGCCTTCCCCATAAACATCCATCCGTACCCACATGCAAACTCCTCAACTCTTTGATAGGAGGTGTCAGAGCTCAGCTGCCAAACTGTATGAGCATGTTTCCACATATACGTACTGTTTTTTATACAAGCCCACAGAAGTGCTCAGATATTCAATGAAAGTTTGCTGACACACAAACAGGGGTCTGATTCATTCGGTTTCAGACTTACGCAGCTGGTGCAGATCTTTCCAGGCTTTGGAAGCGGGGCAGGCTGTGATCGTCACTATGGAGCAGGAGTTCCCCGCCAGCGTGTCGCAGAGGCTCTGCTGTCTAAAGAAAATCTTCCGTGGATCTACCGACTTCTCCAACATCTTCAGATGGGTCTGGGAAGAATATATATGAATATATATAAGTATATAATATATGATAATAACATTTGCTTTAGTTTTGGGTCATGATTATTGCCATTTAGTATTTTTAAAATGTCAATCTTTGACAACGTGAACTTTTAAAATGTTTCCAGAACATGTTTAAGTCATGTTTGATCACAAAATAAAATCAATTATATTATGTATTAAACAAAACGCAGCCTATTTTTACCAGTAATGCTGCATTCCCACCAAATGCGAATAGTGTCAGGGTTTATGAGACACAAGACACGAACCCAAATGCAGACGTTGACGAAAAGGGATTTATTAACAAACAGGGTAAAACAGAAAAACAAAACCCACGAGGGGGCAAAACAAGACAAGGAAAACACAACACTGAACTAACACTAAACTTGAACAAAACATTAAACAGACTAAGACTAGATATAACTCACTACTCACAGGAACCAACTGGAAATGCGACAAGACGAACGTGCACAGAACAGCAAACATAAGGACAATAAATAGGGACAAAGTAAATTACATACACCTGGAAATCATTACAAGTAAGGGATCGGGGAAAAAGTGACGAGACCCGGGAAATGCGTGGTGAGAATAAACCAATACTAAAACCACGTATCTCCCACATAGAACATATGTACTGTCAGAACCCTGCCATGCTAAACTAGATCTAAATACAAACAAGGATCTGGCAGGATTCTGACAAATAGAGCCTGGCGTGAATGATTTTAATGTTAAGTCAATGTAAAGACGCATTTACGCGCGTCTGGAGGTCTCGTGGTGCGAATGAGGCATTTAGCGTGGTATACGCAAATTCACCTCATTCGCGACTACAGCGAATGACAGTAATTGACGCACAAATGACGCAAATTCGCACTGCTTTAACCAATCAGGAGCCTGCTTGCTTCTGTGGTGGCAGGCCCGCCCGGAGTCACTCCTTGCCCCCTCCCACAAGAAGCGGATTTTCGCCTCGGAGGCGCGTCAATTTCTCTTCAAACTCTTGCTTTTTGTGTGCGTCTATTTTGCTCTATATGCGCAAATGCATTCAAAATGTTTAAGCTGCAAACTAGACGCGGTAGACGCAAATTTGATGCTCTATTCATGTTTGGTGTGAACCCAGCATAAGACTGAGTAAAGTAAATATTTTGCTGGGGTTTGCATCTTGCATCTTTTTATTATTATTTTTTTTTTATTCTTGTCATTCTCTGAGACAATTAACACTTACTAATATATTAAAATTTTATTAAATACATTTTTAAATGGTAAATTTAAAACAAACTTAAATTGTTTTATTTTTAATTGCAAAATTACTAAATTTTAATTGTAATTTTTACAAAAAAAGGAAAGTTAATAGAATAATTTTAATTTGTTAATTTCTAAATTCCCCATTACTTGTTAACACAGTAAAATAGTGAATATCAAGTACAGTTAGATTTTACTTTTGTAAAAATTCGACTACCCTCGTTATTCAGTAAAACAGTACATTTGTAAATAATAAATACTGTAAAATATAAATGTAGTGCAAGAACTTTTAAAATGTAATGAACATCTTGTTATCCTCTGTGGATCTCACTACTTGTATATTTTTTTTACTCAATACCCATATATTTTTGCCTATTTTGTACCACAAAGACTTACTGAGTAAAGTAAGCATTTTGTTGGGGTTTTTCTTGCATTTTTAATTTATCTTTTTTACAATTCTTGTCATTCTCTGTGGCAATAAAACACTTATTAAGATAGTAAAATTGTGTTAAACTGAGTTTTTAAGTATTGTTTTTATTAAAATTTAAATAAAAAAAATTCACTGTAGTGCAAATACATTTTTATTTATACATTTTTATTTATTATTATTATTATTATTATTATTATTATCCATGTTACTTGTTGAAAAATAAAATGGTTAATATCAAGTACAGTTAGATTAGACTGTAGTGCAAAAACATTTTTACGTTTACATATTTTACAACTTTAACTACACTCATTACTCATTTAAATAGTAAATTTGTGGGTAATAAATTCAGTCAAATATTACTGTATTGCAATGACTTTTAAAATGTATTATATAATGCATTTTTAAAATACGCCTTTTACTACAAAAATGTCTGGGTTATTTTTAAGCCATGTTGAGTAAATATTGGACAGAACACATGCTGGGTTAAAAATGACCCAATGTTGGGTTGTTGTTATGCAACCATGGGTTATAATAACCCAGCAGTTGGGTCAATGTTAACCCAGCGGTGTGCGGGTTAAATATTTACCCAACATGGCTTAAAAATTACCCAGCCATTTTTAGATTTTATCCTCTCTGAATCTCATTAGAGTCTCAATACTTGTATATATTTAATATATATATATTTATAATGGTAACACTGAATAAGAAACATATTTTCCTTCAAAATCAGCATAATAAAAGGCATTACCATACGACAATGAAAATGGTACAACGCAAATCTTTGTGAAAACAAAAATTGAAATATGAGCCAAACATACTCAACATGTTTCGTTCTATCCACCCATTTAGTCTTAAAGAGCACCTATTTCATTGCTAAAAACAACGTTATTTAGTGTATTTGGTATAATACAATGTGTTTGCGTGGTTTATGGTTAAAAACACATTATTTTCTACATACCGTACTTTTTGTAGCTCCAGATTTCACTCTCTTCCTGAAATGGATTTGAAAAGTGCTGTGTCCCTGATTGGCCTGCTAATCTGTACGTTGTGATTTGCCTGAATATCTCTGACGTCAGCCGGAAATGTGACCATGTTTGAAAGATTCGGTCACAATGCAATGCTAACAGGAGTTAATGTACAGGCTGTGAGACCGAAGCGGGAGGAATTATGATAATGTTGGCTTTGTCTACATCACCAATCCCAGGAAATAAACTGTTACCTACAATCGGTGTGTTTGTTGTAGTCCAAGAAAAGAGATTTACGTTGGAGACGATAACTCGCATCATCGTTTAGTTTGGGATATGTACCTTTGCATATCGTTAACATGTACTAATACACACTTACACACCAAAGAAAATGTAAAAAACGTGAATCGTACAATAGGTGCTCTTTAATGAAACAGCAGTGCAATATTGTGTTGTCAACCAAATATCTGGCTGCGTTCACATTTAAAATTCTTCAAAACACACACAGCATGTCCGTCACCTGCAGTGTGGAGTAGGTGTAGGGGTAGTGATAGGCCAGGTAACACACGTCATCATCATGTGGAAAGGTCACTGTGAACGTCAGCGTGTAGAAATGAGAACGATGACGTCCTTTAGGGCAGAAATGATTTCTGTGGGGTCAAAAACCAAACCCTGTTGCAACAGACAGTTTTTTCTCCAAGAGAAATGAAAGAGAGGTGAGGAAAGAGAAGTAGAGTGGATCGAAGTGATGTGAAGTAAATTGAAGTGAAGTGGAAAGAGATGAGGTAAGTAAAAAAAGTAAAGGGATGTGAAGCATACCCAGCTCCGTGCAAAAGATTGAAGAAAAACAGAAGTGAGGTGAAGTGGCTCTAAATAACGTATATTTCCATAACATTACATGCTGTGCTTTCAGACCCCGGACGAATGTCATTCTCACCTGTAGTAGCAGATCTCAGAGCCTGATCGCACCCAGTGTGGTCTCCCGTCCAAAGCCTCCCTCACCGAATACAGTACAGGCTGCATACCTAAAAGAAAGCACCAAATATAAACCATACAAACTAGGTGTAGTTTTCACCTCCAAAAATCAAACCTAACAATTACAACCCCTCACAGTGATTAAAAAGAACGTACATTGTTGTGCCACAAGACGCGAGGTATGTCCGAATTCATAGTATTCGATATGTATTTACTGAATAAACTGTAAATATTTTCTCTTTGGCCTCCTTAAAAAGCTAATGGACTCTTTTGAAAGAAATGAGGACTTTTTTTCCTAAACCTCTCAAATAATGTTTCAACAAGTATGCATACATCAAAGGGATAGTTCGGCAAAAAATTATATTAAACCGGGGTGATGCACTCATCCCAAAGCCATCCGAGATGCATATGTCCATAATTTTTTATACGTACACATTTTCACTTATTTTAGAAAATGTCTTAGATGTTTCAGCTGCTAATGTTGTTTGAAAGGGTTACTGTGTTGTTTGCCTGTTGTATTTATTGTCTATTCATTGTGTATGTGTTTTAGAAATCCACCTGTGGAGCCAAAGACAAATTTCCACTTTTTGTGGACAATAAACTTGAAATTGAATTGAATTGAATTAAACAGTAAAGTTACAGGGTCCAGCTCCTTCAAGTTAAAAAATTGCATATATCCTTCCCCAAAGAAATCCAAACGGCTCCAGGATGATAAACAAAGGTCTTCTGGGTTAATCCGTGCGGTGGTGTTGTAAAAATATCCATATTTAAAACTATAAATGCAAATAACTAGCTTCCGGTAGCGCCGCCATCTTAGACTCCTCTGTTATCAGGAGAGAGTATCAGCGTAGTGTACGCACTTTTCTTAGTGACGTATGACATCACGGAGGGTGGGGGCACAGAGCAGCAGTAGAGGAACCTCCATAAACTGCGTACACTCTTTTCTTGAATGTGGACGCGACTAAGATGGCGGCGTTACCAGAAGCTAGTTCTTTCGCTTATAAAGTTTTAAATATGTATATTTCAACCCTATATCACGAAATTGCGTGACTATTTCACGCATGGACCAGTGTGACAATGTCACGCTTTGCCGCGTTTGAGCGTGAGCATGTCACGCTTTTCTGTTTGTGTCACTTTAAGTATTTGTCACTTTAAGTATTGGTTTATAAAAAAAGATACAATACTTATTCTTTTATCTTTTCTAAACTTTAACCAATTGTCACCTGACGTTGGGGTTAGAGTTTGTTTAGGTAAGGCTGTCATTTTATGTAAATCTAACCCTAAACCGAAGCGACAATGGTAAGAAATTAGGACAAAAAAGTTGAGTAACCAATACGTGACATTGACACAAACAGAAAGCGTGACATGCTCACACTCAAACGCGGCAAAGCATGACATTGTCACGCTGGTCCATGCGTGAAATAATCACGCAATTTCGTGATACTGGGTTGGGATATTTATACAACAAAACGACGTGGATTACCCTCAGAAGGACTTTGTTTATCATCGCGGAGCCGTTTGGATTTATTTTGTGAAGGATGGATGCACATTTTTTGGACTTGAAGGACGTGGACCCTGTAACTTTACATTTGATTAACGGAAAGATCTAAAACATTTTCTAAAATAACTGAAAATGTATTCGTCTGAAAAATGATGGACATATGCATCTCGGACGGCTTCGGGGTGAGTAAATCATGGGTTTAATATACTTTTTGGCTGAACTATCCCTTTAAGATATTTGGTAAACATGCTACCCATAATACATTGCAGCATTTTTACCTGATCATTAAAAGCAATGCTCTGGAGAAAAGATGCTGAGAGAGTATTCGGAAATGCATTCTCTTTGAAAATGGATGTTTGTCGGGAGTAAGTTTTACTTCAACTCACGTAAGGTCAACAGCAAAGGACATCTTATTTAATATAGAGACATAAAGACCCAGACGATGGGCTAGTACAAGTCTCTTATAATACCCAGCTGCACACAGAAATGAGAAAAAGACGGTCAAGGGCCATTGAAGGCACTTTATCGGAGGAGGAACTCAGAAATGCCAGAGCACTGTATTTTTCGGCGATATACGGCTGGTGTCAGATTTAAAAGCGGCTTCAGCCCACCGCTGTGTTTGAGAGCAATGCGAGTCTGAGATACGATTCATCCGCTAACACCGAGATGCTTTCTAAAGCTTTGTGTTGTGGTGGTTGGGGTCCAATGCCATCTGGAGCATTTGAAGATGATAGACAGTGTTTGAAACAGACCTTATAACCTTCACATGACCTTATAACAGGCACAATTGGATTTAAACAGTATAAACCCAGCCTAATCGCACAAGTATACGTACATGTTTTACAAATTGGCTCATTTGTATAAATTCGTATAAAGTTAATTGGGCCAGAAATGTACGATTATCATAAAAAATTTAAAGAGTATAAGGAAACCCCACCCCTAACCCCAACTTCACAGGGGTCAAGGCAAATCGTACAAATAATTATGTAGGAATTGCTATGAGATAGCGTTGGTAAACTCTCAAATTTCAGTGAATTCTCTTAAAGGAATATTTATTAAAGAAAAATCCAGATAATTTACTCACCACCATGTAATCCAAAATGTTGATGTCTTTCTTTGTTCAGTCGAGAAGAAATTATGTTTTTTAAGGAAAACATTGCAGGATTTTTCTCATTTTAATGGACTTTAATAGAGCCCAACATTTAATACTTAACTCAACACTTAACAGTTTTTTTCAACAGAGTTTCAAAGGACTATAAACGATCCCAAACGAGGCATAAGGGTCTTATCTAGCAAAACGATTGTCATTTTTTACAAGAAAAATAAAAAATATCCACTTTTAAACCACAACTTCTCGTCTAGATCCGGTCGTGATGTGCCAGCGTGACCCCACGCAATACGTCATGAAGTCAAGAGGTCACAGAGGACGAACGCGAAACTCTGCCCCAGTGTTTACAAGTGTGTTGAAAGAGGACCGTTCCGACGTTGTTGTATGTCAACCGATACTAATTAATGTCTTTGTGTCAGTTTATTGTTTACAATGGTCCGCAAATTTGCGTTTTATATATGTAACACGTGACCTCCCTACGTCACTACTCATTTACGTTAGGTCGCGCTGGACCAGACCTAGACGAAAAGTTGTGCTTTAAAAGAGCATATTTTTATTTTTATTGTCAAAAATGACAATCGTTTCGCTAGATAAGACCCTAATGCCTCGTTTGGGATCGTTTATAGTCCTTTGAAACTTCGTTGAAAAAAACTGTTAAGTATTGAGTTAAGAAATAAATGTTGGGCTCTATTAAAGTCCATTAAAATGAGAAAAATCCTGCAATGTTTTCCTCAAAAAACATAATTTCTTCTCGACTGAACAAAGAAACATTTTGGATGACATGGTGGTGAGTAAATTATCTGGATTTTTCTTTTAAGAAAATGTAATATTCCTTTAAGCTTAAGGCTGGAAATTATATGGGCTTGAAATTGCATGGGTTTAATTAAATAATAACATAATTTTTTAGTTACGTGGTCCTTTCATAATGCACATTATAAAATTTTTTTGATAAAAAATGAACAAACACCAAAAATTATTTCAACCCAGCTTCTGCCATAATTTTTTAACAGGTACAATGCATATCAAGTGTTATGCTAGAGTTCGCTATGGAGCTAATTTTCATCTGATCAACCAACCAAAGCCCTAACCCTAACATGTTGACAGAAATGTTTTTTTACCGTAGTTATACTGGCTGTTTCCTTTCTCACAGTTGATGACATTGAAGCGGTACGGCACTCCGGCCACCATACCACTGACTTCAAAATAAAACCACTGATAGTGTTCAGAGGAGTTGACATCGGCGGTGAGAATCAAATCATATTCATGACTGAAACAGAGAGATTAAAGGAATTAAATCAGACAAAGCAGGCCTATGAGAACAGAGGAGGTCGGTAATGAGAGACGAAGACAGAAACTTTCCGTAAATGACAGAAAGAAATGTCTGGCTCCGTCCCTATCTGTTCTTACGCTGCCACATTGCGTTTGGAAAATCAGTTCTTTTATTTAAGTGCATCTGAACTGCTCTGCAGACAGCGTCTTTGATTTGATCTTGCGTGCATTGACGAGACAAGCTTGCTGAAAGACTGGAAACACTGGAACGAGAGAGACATCGCGAGCGTGATTGCCAATGCACTACAAATGAGGCCCAAGGGCACTCGCGGAGCTGTCTGCAGTGCATGTTTGCGAGTGTGCGTTCTTGCGTACGTGCATTGTGTTGTAATGTGGGGGTTCACCTGCGAACTTGAATGGCTTTTCGCAGGTTCCCACTCTCGAATTTGGAGAAGAACCGAAGTGAGCCGGGACGTTCTTCGGTGGAACACTGCAGACTGAAAGAAAGAAAGAAAGAAAGAAAGAAAGAAAGAAAGAAAGAAAGAAAGAAATGAAAATGTGGGCGAGTTAGATAACAAAAAATGAAAGGTGAAAGAGACAAAGAAAGCATTAAAGAAAGAAAAAGAAAGTAAAAATGAAAAGGAGTGAGAAAGTGAGAGGATAAAAGAAATGAAAAGAAAATGAGAGAGAGAACGGAAGAGAAATAAAAGAAATAAAAAGTAAGAAAGTGAAAAAAGAAAGAAATTAAAAATAGTAAGAAAGTAATATAAAAAAATAATCTAACAGCAGTAAAACATTGTAGACATCTTTATAACCATCATCAGAAATTATTCAGAATAAATTATTACAGTATTACATTCATTATTACATTCATACATTCCCTACTCATAATTTTAAAAAGTACATTCTCAGATGGTACCTGAAAGATACTTTGCCATTTATTTTACGTATATTCAATGGGCAATTATTTCAATGATTGATGGCATGATAAATAACTATTCTCTTTCAGCTGGCAGAAAGAGTGAAAGAAAGAAGGAAAGAAAGAAAGAAAGAAAGAAAGGAAAGAAGGAAGAAAGGGAAGGGAAGGGAAGGGAAGGGAAGGAAAGGAAAGGAAAGGAAAGGAAAGGAAAGGAAAGGAAAGGAAAGGAAAGGAAAGGGAAGGAAAGGGGAGGGAGGGAGGGAGGGAGGAAGGAAAGGAAAGGAAAGAAGGAAGAAAAAAAGAAAAGAAAAGAAAAGAAAAGAAAAGAAGAAGAAAGAAAGAAAGAAAGAAAGAAAGAAAGAAAGAAAGAAAGAAAGAAAGAAAGAAAGAAAGTGAAAAACTGAAAGAAATGAAAAGAGAGTGAGAATGAAAGAAAGAAATCAAATACATGAAAAGACAGACAGTGAAAGAAAGAAAAAAAGGAAGGAATAAAGGAAGGAAGGAAATGAAATGAAATGAAATGAAAGGAAAGGAAAGAAAAGGAAAGAAATAAACAAAGAAAGAAAGATAGTAAGAAAGGAAGGAAGAAAGAAAGAAAGAAAGAAAGGAAAGGAATGAAGGGAGGAAGAAAGGAAGAAAGAAAAAAGACAAAAGTAGACAATAAAAGAATTGAAAAGAAAATGAGAAAAAGAGAGAATAAAAAAATGAAAAGAGAGTGAGAATAAAAGAAAGAAATCAAATACATGAAAAGACAGACAGTAAAAGAAAGAAAAGAAGAAAGAAAGAAAGAAAGAAAGAAAGAAAAGAAAGAAAGAAAGAAAGATAAAGAAATTAAAAGGTGTGAGAAAATTAGACAATAAAAGATTTAAAAAGAAAGTGAGAGAATGAAAGAAAGAAAAGAATGAAAGAAAGGAAGGAAAGGAAGGAAAGGAAGGAAAGAAAGGAAAGAAAGAAAGGAAAGGAAGGAAAGGAAGGAAAGGAAGGAAGGAAAGGAAGGAAGGAAGGAAGGAAGGAAGGAAGGAAGGAAAGGAAAGGAAAGGAAAGGAAAGGAAAGGAAAGGAAAGGAAAGGAAAGGAAAGGAAAGGAAAGGAAAGGAAAGGAAAGGAAAGGAAAGGAAAGGAAAGGAAAGGAAAGGAAAGAACCAAGGAAAGCAAGGAAATGAAAGAAGATAGGGAAGGGAGGGAATGAAGGAAGTAAAGAAAAGAAAAGAAAAGAAAAGAAAAGAAAAGAAAAGAATGAAGGGAAGGGAAAGGAAAGAACCAAGGAAAGCAAGGAAATGAAAGAAGATAGGGAAGGGAGGGAATGAAAGAAGAAAGGGAAGGGAGGGAATGAAAGAAGGAAGGAAAGAAAAGAAAAGAAAAAGAAAGGAAGGAAATGAAAGAAGAAAGGGAAGGGAGGGAATGAAGGAAGTAAAGAAAAGAAAAGGAAAGGAAAGGAAAGGAAAGGAAAGGAAAGGAAAGGAAAGGAAAGGAAAGGAAAGGAAAGAAGCAAGGAAAGCAAGGAAATGAAAGAAGATAGGGAAGGGAGGGAATGAAAGAAGAAAGGGAAGGGAGGGAAGGAGGGAGGGAGGGAGGGAGGGAGGGAGGGAGGGAGGGAGGGAAGGAAGGAAGGAAGGAAAGGAAAGGACCAAGGAAAGCAAGGAAATGAAAGAAGATAGGGAAGGGAGGGAATGAAAGAAGAAAGGGAAGGGAGGGAATGAAAGAAGGAAGGAAAGAAAAGAAAAGAAAAGAAAAAGAAAGGAAGGAAATGAAAGAAGAAAGGGAAGGGAGGGAATGAAGGAAGTAAAGAAAAGAAAAGAAAAGGAAAGGAAAGAAGCAAGGAAAGCAAGGAAATGAAAGAAGAAAGGGAAGGGAGGGAATGAAGGAAGTAAAGAAAAGAAAAGAAAAGAAAAGAAAAGAAAAGAAAAGAAAAGAAAAGAAAAGAAAAGAAAAGAAAAGAAAAGGAAAGGAAAGGAAAGGAAAGGAAAGGAAAGAAAAGGAAAGGAAAGGAAAGGAAAGGAAAGGAAAGGAAAGAAGAAAGGGAAGAAAGGAAAGGAAATGAAAGGAAGGAAATGAAAGAAGAAAGGGAAGGAAGAAAAGAAAAGAAAAAAGGAAATAAAAGAAAAGAAAAGAAAAAAGGAAAGAAAGAAAAAAGAAAGAAAGAAAGAAGAGATATCAGTGCACATTCTGATGATGATTCCCGGTACTGACAGTGATTCTACTGAACTGAAGACTATTCATCAAAAATTCATTTCAATTATCTCTCAAATGATAAATCAGATGACATCATCACCGTCAACACTCGCCTCATGTTGTGTCTCTGACATTGTGTTGTATTCCTAACCTCCTGCTACCCACAAGCTACTTGGCGATAAACAGCAGCTCGGGACGACAAGCTGTCTGTCAACATCTGTGCTGGGACACAATGTCCATTCAGAGCTTTAACACACTGACAGTGATGGTCATGTCACACCCAGACACACTGGATAAACCTTTCCAAGCGGTGATACTACAAACCCAAATCTCACTAGCAGATTGCCATAAAAACATTTTCAATTCTTTATTATCATTGTTCATGTTGTGGTTGCCAATTTGGCTTGGTTCACAAAGATCCATTATAATCCATTCATTTTTTCAGCGTAACATCTAAATGGTTTCCAGGCCACTGATGAAGCCTCTATTAAAAAAAAAAAAAAAATCCAGAAATAATTCCAGCATGTTACCTCGGATCTTCCAGGTCGAAAGCAACCTTGTTGATAATTTCCTCGGTGCAGAGAAGACGCTGGATGTCTTCGAAAACTTTCTTTCTGGAAAAACAGAGTCAAATTAATGCTAAACAGCTTTGTTTTAAACTTTGGTAAAATATCCAACTATTCTCAGATGACAAGTTTGCTTAAAATTTAAATTAAGTTGGCCTGCAGGGGGAGCTCCCACTGTAAATTCAACTCTTTGGCTTTTCTCAACTTTCTCTTTTGTTTTATTTTCTTTGTACATGACTGTTAGACATCACTCACAGGCCTCGTTCGGCTTAACAGGTTAATGATTGACTAATAATCAAAGCCTTCCGGTTTACTCAGTCCGGCGAAATAATAACCAAGTGTGCCGATAATGGCAGGGTTGTCCTCAATTTTGCCTGGATGATGCCATTTCCAAACAAACATATAGTTTCTCATCTTTCCGCACCCCATGATGCTAATTGACTAATTTCCTGGATGCTGTTGTATGTTATTTGCTCTCTCATGACAGAAGAACAACATCTCGTCTGCGAAATGCAGAAACCAATCTGTGTGCAAATTTCAGCCGGTAATGGGCTTGAATGAATGAGGGAAAACAGCTAGTTAACAGTACGGCACGGCTCTCATCACAATGTTCACTTTACAGAAAAAAACAAGATACTTTAAAATGCACTTTCTACTTCATTAAGGTTAAAATTTGTGTGTGGGAGGTCACGGCTGCTTACGCACCTCTCGAATGAAACCTGTTGAAATGACTATTTTCCAAAGGCGGATGGAAGAAGATTCCTTGAAATGTTT
This sequence comes from Misgurnus anguillicaudatus, assembly GCF_027580225.2. Lineage (NCBI taxonomy): Eukaryota > Metazoa > Chordata > Actinopteri > Cypriniformes > Cobitidae > Misgurnus > Misgurnus anguillicaudatus. The sequence continues at coordinate 15,008,827 of NC_073342.2, read as the reverse complement.
TTTTTTATATATAAAACACATTATGAGATGACGCACGATATACAAACAAACAAACACAATAAAGAAACAGTAAATGCGGCACGATGAGGGAAAATTCAGCTGCAGTGGTTCCTGAGTTATCAAAAGTCAATAGGGAAATAGGAAGATACCTCTTGAAATTAAAAATGTCAGACTGTCACCACAGTAGTTGTTTGACGCTTCCTTCCCAAGACTCAGAAAATGACTTTTTCCTGATAGAAAATGACGCTAATAATCCCAAATATAAACGTATTGTACCCTTGAGGAAACAAAATTTAAACTGTGAAATGATGGAAAAAATGTCAATCTCTTATAATCTCTTTTTTGCACATTGAAGAAAGTTTTCGGCAAAACGAGTTTTAAACCAAAGGGGTTAGCGTAATTAGACATAGTTTCGGGGGTTTTCTTTATAGAAAGTTTTTGGGTGCCTTTGGAGCAAAGAGAGCATAAAAACGACTTCAGGCGACTCACAGAAAACATTAGCAACGTTTAGTTAATTGGCAAAAGTTTTTTAATGAATATTTGTAGTTTAATGACTCAGGTTGCTCTGCTTATAATTATTTGCACACAGCAATGTTTGTTGCTGGAAATTTTGAGGAAACACGCCGTAAAATTAAAGCATCTTCGAAACACAAAGGCAATATTTCAAGATATAATAGTCTCAGGTGTCCCTTGATGTTGTAAGATAGATTAAATTTGATCAAGTTAAAGGAAAACAGCACCGTTTATCAATATTTTACTATGTTCTTACCTCAACTTAGACAAATTAATACATACTTATCTTTATTCAATGCATGCACTTCATATTTGTACAGCGAGTCGTGATTGTGTTAGCATTTAGCCTAGCCCCATTCATTCCTTGGGATCCAAACAGGGATGAATTTACAAGCCACCAAACACTTCCATGTTTTCCCTATTTAAAGACTGTTACATGAGAAGTAACACGAGTTAGTATGGTGGCTCAAAATAAAATGTGGCGATTTTAACCCTTATGTCTTGTTAGGGCCATTTTTGGCCATTTTTGTTATTTTTTAGTTTTAATTTGGCCACAACTTTCTCTGTGTTTCACCAAATGGAATGATTTTTGGTGACAAATCTTATATTAATACATATTTTAAGAAAATGCTTTAAAATTTTTCAAAAACTTAACATTTTACCGTGGACAAATTTACTACCCTAACGTGTTGTTAGTGGCCAAAAATGACCAATAAATTAAACTGCTGTAAAAATGTATCAGTTTAATTTTTTCATTTTTTTTTTTTTTTTTTTTTTGCATAAATCTGTTAATCAACCACAGTACTGATCAAAACTACCAAATGTTTACACAAATTCCATGATTTTAACTCTTTCATTGCCAAGTTTATAAGTGGTGACACTGATACAGGGGGAAAAACACACAAAATGAATGATTTTCAATATAAAAAGTGATTGTGGACAGGATTCTCTTTTTTCAAAAAGTTTTGTCTTGGTACAAACCAGAAACTAAGCTCTGTTTTTTGCACAGGCTACTAAAGGGTTAATGGTGCCACATGGTGTTCAACAGTAAACATGACAGATTTTACCTCTTTGCAAAACGAAAAGCCACAAAGAATCAAGAATGCATGATAATAAGGTGTCATGGCTCAAAAATCATGCAATCAAAAAACATTGTTATAATGGAAGTCAATGGGGCAAAAATGGCCACAAACCATAAATGAGGGAGACAACAATAAAATCTGCTGCACAAAAACTAAAAATGCATCAACGCCAATGCCAAAGTTTTTACTATCTTTGCCATGCCCAAGACTGTGAAAGGTGGAAAAAATACAGTCCACAATCACTTAAATATTGAAAATCTGTGATTTTGTGTGGGGTTTTTTTCTCAAATCAGTGGCATTACTTATCAGCTTGGCAATTAAAGAGTTAAAATCATTCAATTTTTGGAAACATTTGGTAGTTTTGATCAGTACTGAGGTACAGATTTATACAAAAAATATGAAAAAATATTAATCTGATACATTTTTACAGCCGTTTAACTCAGTGGCCATTTTTGGCCACTAACAACACGAAAGGGTAGTGAATTGGAACAAGGCACAAGAGTTAAGCGGATAAAAATGAGAACTATATTGTATGGCGGAAGAGCAAATAGTTTGCAGCACTTCGACCTCGGCGCGCATTAACATCATCATTCCCTGACTACTTCCCCTCTCGCTCAAACTTCCAGCAATATTACTGCTTCAAAGTTCGAAGTACAATATAGTACAATATAGCTCTCATTTTTTATCCGCTTAAAAAAATCACCACGTTTTATTTTGTGCCACCTCATGTAAAAGTCTTTAAGTGGGGAAAACATGGGAGTGTTTGGTGGCTTCTAGTTCATCCCTGTTTGGATCCTAAGGAATGAATGGGGCTAGGCTAAATGCTAACACATTCATGACGTGCTGTACAATGATTAAGTGCACGCATTGAATAAAGATAGGTATGTATTAATTTGTCTACATTGATGTAAAAACATAGTAAAATATTGAAAAACAGTGGTGTTTTACTTTAAATGTTGAGCAATATGGATTACTGCAGATCCAAAACAAAACAATTATAACACATGTGTCGCTTACCTCTGTACATGTGGTGGTCTTTTAGCCATTGGTTCTTGTTTTTTTGGAGGCAAGTTTCCCCAAAAGTCAGGAAAAGCTAGGATGGAGTATCCACCAATAGACTTGGTATCAAATGCAGTGGAGGCATACAGACGTGGATCGTGGTTGGGAATCCAGGTCCCATACTTCTCCAAAAGCCGGTCCACCATGGTGCAGTGGCCCTCCTGGATGTTCCTGGAGCAGTTGAGGTAATGTGTGTGCAAATCACTCGTTTGGAGATGGCTCTCTTCCTCCGATCCGGGATTCTGCTTTTTGTCTATCCCAGTGGAGTTGGAGGATTCCGAACCGGAGGGTGACAAGGGGTTCCTCTGGCCTGCTTTAGATTTACTGCTATGCGCCTTCTTCTTGTTGAAGTCCCCCTCCAGAGGACTATCTTCACTTGAGCTTTCATCAACCTCAGAGCTGGATTCCAAGTCCTGGTAAATATATTTGTTTAGTTGTTAGTATTGCAAAGATAACGTTGAGTTTAACCGAAAGGTCTTCACTGATGTTACTTGGTGTCACATTTTAAGTCATACATCGAAGAGTAAGAGAAAACGCGGAACAAACAAGAGAGATTACATTAAACATTGCTCAAAAGATACCCTGCCTTCCCCTGGGCACCGCCATCCACACTTCATGCAATGCCACAGAATAACAACCAAAAATAAATAAACTCTGGAGGAAAAAATAAACAATGAGAGACTATTGAGAAAGAAATGCAAAAAAGTGCTTTTTTGAGGATGCTGCCCGGAGTAGGCACACCACTTCTCCGTTTTCTATTGACTTCAAAAGGGTGATACTGACAGCAAATAGGGTCGTCCAATTACAGCCTTTGACAGGCATAAAATGCACTGTATCAAAATAGCCAAGGGGCACTGGCTGGCTTAAGAGCAACCAAATAACAATTTGAGCTCATGCCTCCTACTTTTCCATGAATTTATTGGGAAAAGGCCTATACAGTAGTTCAATTCCCAGAATGATTCCAATGGTGAAGTAGTGTGCGGGTTAAGATGTGCATAATTTATATAATATATATATTCTGGCATTGCTTTATCTTGTACATTACAAGTTGTGGGTTGCTTCACAGGGGACATAAAAATGTATAGATTGAATAGATAAAATATAAAAATGGATTACATTGAGAAAGTATAGATAAGTCACTTTGGATAAAGGCATCTGTCAAATGCAAAATGTAAACATAAACATAAGTGTAGAAAGGACACAAGATTTATTTTACGATTCCCGATTCCCTTTTCCAAAGTGTTTTTCAGAAACGGTGCTCTCCGCCTTTAAACAATTATCATATCGCATATTGTATATGTTGTTATTAAATAAGTTAGACCTTAGACACTTCTAATTTCAGTTCATAAAGATTCTGATAAAGTGCAATATATTTAGGTGCATTAACTCTTTCACCGCCTGCATTTTTAAAAAAAAAGTTGCCAGCCAGCGCCAGCGTTTTTCATGATTTTCACCAAAGTTTAATGCCTTCCAGAAAATGTTCTTCTTCAGATATATAAACATACAATATACCAAATGAAAGAACAGACCCTCTGCTTTCAAACAAAAAAAAACCGTTTCATCCTACCTTGAGCAGTTCTTTTGTAATCAGCTTTTGAATATGGGTAGGTTTCTGCAAAAACACCACATTTTGAGCAAAAAGCAGAGATAATTCCATTTTTGTGACGGACTTTTCATAGAGATCCCATTCAGAGCGATCTTTAAAACAGACACGGACATGCAGCAGCTTGTCAGAGGGCAATACTTCCGGGTTGTATAAGTTGCGGAAGTGCGCCACCTAGTGGATAAAAGCGGTATTGCGGAAAGACGGAAAATCTCGTCATTGGCGGGGAAGCGTTTTCTCTTAATTGACGAGATATCTCGTCAATGGCGGGGAAGGAGTTAATGGAACCTCTATTTCTGTCTGCCACTATAGAACAACTTAAGCCCTTTTCACACAGAGATTACAGTAAATACACAGAAATTGTATCCAGGATTTGGCTGGCATCGTTTGATTTTTGTTTTTTTTCACACTGGCAATTATTTTCTGGAATATGTGTGTGCATTCACACATACAGCGGGGAAAATAAGTATTTGACACATCAGCATTTTTATCAGTAAGGGGATTACTATGTGGGCCATTGACACAAAATGTCCACCAGATGTAGCCATCAAGCCAAATATTGAAGGCATACAAAGAAATCAGAACATTTAAGTATACAAGTTGCGTCATAATAAATAAAGTAAAATGACACAGGGAATAAGTATTGAACACATATAGAGAACAAGGTGCAAAATGGCATAGAAAGCCAGGTGATCACCTGAAATCTGTCAGTATTGAGAGAGAAACCCTGCCCCCTATCAGTACTAATTGATATCAGCTGCTTTAGTCCTAATTGATGGCCTATAAAGACTTCTCATTGCCCAGGAGGCACACAGGAAAGACTTCATGATGGGTAAAAGCAAAGACAAGATCTTCGTAATCTTATTGTTAAAAGGCATTTAGATGGGAATGGTTATAGGTGCATTTTCAGAATGGTGAATGTTCCTGTGAGCACTGTTGTGGACATTATCTGGAAATGGAAAGAGCATCACTTCACCATAAACCGGCCACAATCAGGTGCTCCACATAAGATCCAAGTCCGAGGAGTCCAAAGAATAATCAGGAGAGCCAACAATGAAGTGGTCAGTCAATAACCTGACCTAAATCCCATAGAAAATCTATGGAGAGAACTGAAGATCAAAGTTCATAAAAGAGGCCCAAGGAACCTTCAAGACTTAAAGACCATTTGTGTGGAAGAATGGCCCAGAATCACTCCTGAGCAATGCAGATGACTGGTCTCTCCATACAAGAGCCATCTAGAAGCTGTAATCACCAACAAAGGCTTTTCTACAAAGTGTGTTCAATACTTATTCCCTGTGTCATTTCACTTTATTTATTATGACTCAACTTGTATACTTAAATGTTCTGATTTCATTGTATGAATTCAATATTTGGCTTGATGGCTACATCTGGTGGAAATTTTGTGTCAATAGCCCACTTAGAAATTCCCTTACTGATGAAAATGCTGATGTGTCAAATACTTATTTTCCCCGCTGTATTTTGTAAAGATCCTATAAAGACTTGGTAGTTTTTTTACAGCATCTGAAGTTAGATAATTATCTGTGATTTTCTCTCGAGAAACCAAGCGCGTGCATTACATTTATAGTGCATTTATGTTATGGTGTTCCTGATTCTCAACCTGTGGATGTTTTTCATTGCTAATAGGGAGTTTGGGAACTTACAGCAAAGCAGAGATGATAACAGGTATACTCGAGACAGCGCAAGCTAACATGAAGGTAAAGCTAATCTTTTACATTATGGCAATCACGCTGGTAGTGACGATTCTCTAAGACCAATCTACAGTGTTTTCGTGTTACGTTTTGGTATCAGCTTGGCTCGCTTGGGACCCCAACCGAGGTGGTACTAAAAAAGTACTGGGTACTACGTAAAAGCCCCCAAAAGTAAGCGGACCCAAACCAAACCATAGGGTACTATGCAATGGAAAAGCACCCTAAGTAAAAAGTGACACAGCTTACCACAAGCTCCCCTACATGTGATTTGCTGACTGAGGAGAACTTAAGCAAATCCTGTACCGATAAAAGCCTCTATCAGCCTCATTTACCTCCCTAGAGAACATCTGAGATGCTGAACAACGCCCTGCATTCTGATGACATGTGCTCTGATGTTTGGTGCTGAGAACATAAGCTGTACACCATCAAAGTGAATTTATTAGATATACAAAACTTTAGCACTGCACCCTTTGCTATTTCATTGGACTTAAATTATACATTTTTACACTTCTAAAAATACTCGCAAGCACAAGGAAGCCACAACTTTCATGAATACCAATACAGAGAGACACATTAATATAAATGAACCCTGCTGTACAAAAAAAACGCATCGGTTGTTAAGCCGCATATCACGTGTCAGGGGTCGCTCTTTGTCGTATCCATTTTTAAGAACTGTAAATAACAACATGAAGACAATATAGCTGCTAAGGCTTTTAAAAAAAAAAAGTATTTTCATCGCAATCTTGATACAGACACGCGCGATGGCCCCTTTGATGAGTTCAGGATGTGGGAATCGGGGAATACAGTATGTGCTCAGATGTTCTCACAAGTGGGTGAAAAGAAAAAGCAGGGATTCAATTCACACAAGGAACGAGCGAATCTGTCCGGGGTCAATTCAATTACGCTATCCACCAGCTGTTCGAAGCCTTCCGTGCCTGTCGTTTTTGGAATCAGGAAAGAAAATAGCTGAAGATAAATTAGTAACACTGTACTTACATTTTTTTTAAGTTTAATCAACTTGAATTTACAATTCATTTTAACTTTCTTGACTAGTGAGGAGTTGATATAAATAATAACAAGTTGAATTAGCTTAAAGAGCACCAATGGTCCGATTCAAGATTTTACATTTCCTTTGGTGTGTAAGTGTGTATTAGTACATGTTAAAGGAATATTCCATTTTCTTAAAAGAAAAATCCAGACAATTCACTCACCACCATGTCATCCAAAATGTTGATGTCTTTCTTTGTTCAGTCGAGAAGAAATTATGTTTTTTGAGGAAAACATTCCAGGATTTTTCTCATTTTAATGGACTTTAATAGAGCCCAACAATTAATACTTAACTCAACACGTAACAGTTTTTTCAACAGAGTTTCAAAGGACTATAAACGATCCCAAACGAGGTATAAGTGTCTTATCTAGCAAAACGATTGTCATTTTTGACAAGAAAAATAACAAATATACACTTTTAAAGCACAACTTCTTGTCTAGATCTGGTCGTGATACGCCAGGTGACCCTACGCAATACGCCATGACGTCAAGAGGTCACAGAAGACGAACGCAAAACTCCGCCCCAGTGTTTACAAGTGTGTTGAAAGAGGACCATTCCTACGTTGTTGTATGTCAACTGATACTAATTAATGTCTTTGTGTCAGTTTATTGTTTACAATGGTCCGCAAATGTGCGTTTTATATATGTAACACGTGACCTCCCTACGTCACTACGCATTTACGTTAGGTCGTGCTGGACCGGACCTGGACGAGGAGTTGTGGTTTAACAGAGCATATTTTTTATTTTTCTTGTCCAAAATGACAATTGTTTTGCTAGATAAGACCCTTATGCCGCGTTTGGGATCGTTTATGGTCCTTTGAAACTCCGTTGGAAAAAACTGTTACGTGTTGAGCCAAGTGCTAACCGTCGGTGTCTATTAAAGTCCATTAAAACGAGAAAAATCCTGCAATGTTTTCCTCAAAAAACATAATTTCTGGATGACATGGTGGTAAATTATCTGGATTTTTCTTTTAAGAAAATGGAATATTCCTTTAACGATGTGCAAAAGGTACAAACCCCAAAGTAAACGATGAAGTGAGTTATCATCTCCAACGTAAATCTCTTTTTTTTGGACTACAACAAACACACGGATTGTAGGCAACCGTTTACTTCCTGGGATTGGTGATGTAGACAAGACCAACATTATCATAATTCCTCCCGGTTCGGACTTACAGTTTGTAAGTTAACTCCTGTTAGCATTGCATTGTGAGCGAATCTTTCAAACATGGTAAGGAGCATCACATTTCCGACAGGGAAATCTGGAGCTACAAAAATGTACGGTATGTGGAAAATAATGTGTTTTTTTACCATAAACCACGCGAACATGTTGTATTATACTAAATACACAAAATAATGTTGTTTTTAGCAATGAAATAGGTGCACTTTAAGTTATGTCAGCTTTATTTGTATAATTTAGTTGAGATGAATTGTAAATGTCAAATTGATTCATTTTGAATTACAATTCATTTCAACTTTTGTAAACTTTTTTATAAAAATAAAGTTGTAGCAACTTATGCCCACTCAATTTATTTAATTTATACCAACTCCTCACTACACTCTTAAAACAGTTGTGTTAAAACAACACATTTTGTGTCTAGTTAAGGACAACTTAACAATTTAATGCGTTATTATTGGAACAAAACATTTAGTGTTGTTTTAACACATCTTGTGTTGTCCCTTTTATTTATTTGAACACAAAATCAACACAAAATAACACAATGTGTTAAAATAACAAATAGGTCCGGCCAGATTTACTAACAGCTTGTGCCAGCGCAAAATATCATTTTGGTGGTAAGTAACGATTGTCAGGATTTACTAAAGACACGCAGTTGATAAATAGCGCTGAAAAGATGTGATCTAGTTATTTTTGCGACTGACCTTATTAAATATCTATTTGTAGGAGTTTCCCTTTAAGACGCAAATTTATGGGAGCAGAGTTTTTAAATGATTCACGCAATGCGATTTTACTAATTTTTGGACGTGTAATATTATTGGTATTTACGCAACAAATAAAAAACATGTACTAAATCATTTTGCGGTTGAAATTGTTGCAATTGATGTTAAAGAAGATGCATCACAGAGATTAGTGAGCGCATGATACAAGGCAGAGAATTGTTTTTTAACATTTTATTTGTTGTAACAGTGTATTTAATATGCCAGGGGAACATACTATTCAAAAATAATGTTTGCCAAGCCATGTTATTTTTTTATTTGCTGAAGTAAATAAAAGAGGAGTCACTAGGAGAATATAAAAAGTTTTAAATCTTTTTATACATTCATTTTTTCCCCTCCATTTCTTTTCATTGTACTATGGGTTTGTTAGCTGGGATTTCACACCCCGAATTTTCAGCTGCGATGTCCGTGGTGCTGAACTCAAGCGCATCAGGTGTTAGTAGATCACCGGCACCTCATCAGCTCTGCTTATTTGGGACCGTTAACTCATTTGCACTGCTCTTAGTAGATTGCGTTGGTCATTATAGAAATCAACTGTTATGCCTGTATTATATAATTTGCGCTTTTTTAGTAAATAAACCGCATATATTCTCACTACCATCTGCGCTTCTTTGGAATTGCTCTCTCTTGCTAATTTGCCCCATTTAGTAAATCTGGCCCATAATGTGCTAAATAACATAACAAAAAACAATATGTAAAAAATTTAGTTTACAGAGGTTTTGTATTTGCAGGGCAAAATGCCATGGGTTCACAAATACTTAAAAAATTGCATACCTTGTAATGCATTGCAAGTTGCTTTGAATTAAAGTGGATAAAAATGTGAACTATTAGGAAATGTTCACAGACGTCAACAAGGCTGTGTGTCATTGAGAACTGAATTGAGAATCGATCAATAGACTGAATTAATTAGCGCACACAATAAACAAAGTGTACTCTGAGCTCAGGGTTACAGTTAAAAATGTAAATAAAATCACTGTAAATAGCATTGTGTTGTAATGCTTCCTCAGGCTCTGGCTAAGAAACCGTGAAAGCATGACAAGTCTTGGTCTTACTCGGCACAGAAACAAGAATGTTGGTGTCATGCTATGAGAAATGCACATCTAATGCGCTTCAACTCCAGGCTGCCATGCGCAGCATCACACAAAGAAATGGAGATCAAAGTGAACATAGTATCCTAAGGCGAGTCCTCAGGGAAGACACTCTTTCGCTTTTGCGCCAGCCCCTCTCTCTCTACCTTTACTTAGCCCACATCATTTTCAACTGCTCTCCAGTTTTACCTTAACTTTTGGTGCGCTTTTATACCCCCCCAAACTCCTTTGAAAGTGTGCATACTACTGAACATAAGTCTTAGGCACGTATGGCGAAATGCTATGTAATTCATACTGCCCTCATTTTGCACCGCATATTACAGGTGGCACGCCGTTGTCATACAAAATTAATCTGATTGGCATGGGTGTCCAGCTGTAAATTCTTTCATCTTGGTATTTTACGCAGCATGCATAATGCAGCTATGTGATTACAACCCCTGTGTCAAATCCAGACGTGGCCTCTTCGCATCACGGTGGCATTTAACGATAATGGAGGAGATACATCAAAGACTCGTACAGAGAAAGAGGGCATAAGCAGACCACGTATTCTTAGGGTTGGAGTTATTGAAATCAAAATAAATACGTAAAAAAGGACATTCACGTTTATGTGTATTACGAGCTTCAAAAATGATTATTTTTAAGGGAGAGGCCTGGCGGGATGCATTTCTGAAAACCGCTTGACCTTTTTGTCTAGCCGATATTGAATTGATTATTAAACCGATTAAATGGAAACAAAAACGTAAATTACTAGCTTGTCATTTCCTTACAGCACTTCAAATTGCAACATCAATAAGCGTGGGGGGAAATGAACCGAGGAATGGGATGTTTTCGGCGACGGCGGCAGTACATCATGTAATATCATTTGAATTAAAATAACGCCATGTCTAAATAAGGAGGGAGTCGAACGTTGATGAACCGGAGGTATGTTGACATTTCTATTAGTTTTTACTCATCCGCATGCTAAAGACAGCCACGCTGGGATTTCTGTGTGTTATTGTGCTGCGAGAGGAGCTGTCAATCTAATGATAACAGTCACTCCTGATGGGAAGGGCGGTGACACATTTAAAATGAAGAGTTACGCTGAACATATTAGGAAACTTGAAATGTCATCAGTCATTTCCGTCAATGATGCTGCAGTAGACTGAATAACACTGTGGCAAAACCTCAAGAGAGGAATATTTATGATGTATATATTCGTGATGTTTTATTAAATTATGATTTTTTTATTATTTAATAAGGTAAAAAAATATAGTGTGTACAGCCAAACATCAAAATTTAACTATAAAAATTACAGCTAATTAAGTATTGCTAATAAATAATGTGAATATAAAAGCATACATTTATTATGATATGTTTAAAAAAAAATACCAGATGAAGGTAAAATAATGTAAAATACTACTGATTAAAACTTAATCTATTACTCCGTTTACATAAAAAATCCTGATCATTTACCCCCATGTCATCCAAGATGTTTATGTCTTTCTTTGTTTAGTCAACATGAAATTAAGTTTTCTTAGAAAAATATTACAGGTTTTTTGTCCATATAGTGGACTTTATTGGACCTTTATTGAACAGTTTACAGTTGCAATGCAGTTTAAAATTGCAGTTTCAATGCAGCTTCAAAGGACATAAGGCATAAGGGTCTTATCTAGCGAAACGATCGTCATTTTCACAGAAAATAAGTACTTTTAAAACCTCAACTTCTCGTTTTGCACAAGCCATGTGATGCACCAGCGTGACCTTACATATTACATAATCACATCGAAAGGTCACGCGTTACCACGCACACTTGTGGACAATTTTAAACAATACACTGACTCAAAGGGCTCTATCATACACCCGGCGCAATGCGCAACACGTGTCTTTTGCTAGTTTCAACCCGGTGCAATTATAAATTTTACGTTCAGCGCCACGTTGTTTAAATAGCAAATGCATTTGCGCCCAATTTTGCACCCATGGGTGTTCTGGTCTGAAAACGAGGTGTATTCTGGCACATTGTTGGCGCGTTGCTATTTTGAGGCAACTAAAATAGTCTACGCCATTAGCCAACAAAAACCTGGTCTAAAGTCTAAAGTCAATGGCGCAATATTGTTTTTGTTATTTAATGAGCGTGTTAGTAATATGCACCTATAGACGTTTCATCGGACGCACGTGATACACGTCTGGATCCGAACCTTACTTCCGGTTTCGTTTTTTTAATGGTCTGACTAGTTGCTAAACTGATCTCTTGAACAAATGCCTCGTCGAAAATAACAAATGTTTTGGTTTCCTAGGTAATCTATGTGGTTTTTTTTTGCTTGTTATATCATTAAACTACATTTAAAGTGCTTTGTTGTTATTTATTCTTAGCGGAGTTTACCGGAAGTTCGAAAAGAGCTGCTTTACTTGTAGCCTGATAAGTAATTAAATGTTTTGCTTTAAACAAATGCAAATATTGCATCTATTTGTAAGTGTTGTTTTTTTAATCCTACCCCACAGATTTATTGTATATATATATGTATATGTATATATGTATATGTATATGTATATGTATATGTATATGTATATGTATATACTGTATGTACCTGTAGATATGATGAGATGAGAACCTTTTTAAGCAATGCTTTTGTAAACGTTTGTAAATTCTTTATCTCCTGTTTGTTACAAATAAAGTATTTTTAGAGTACAGACCTTTTCTTGCATATTTGTAAATAATTTTTTGAGATTACATTGCAGGCTATCCTTCCATTTACAGCAATTAAAAGTCTGCTAATTTTACTTCCATGACTGAAAGAAAACGATTTTTAAAAGTTATAATACAAAAAATAACAATTTTAATAGAGTTTTAACATCAATCTAAAACTGGTGGTCTTCATCCTCCGCTTAGTTTTTCAGTTTATAAATTCCGCCATGTAAATAGGGAATCGGCATGGCGCAAATGCAACTGGCTTTTAAAGCGGATGAACGCTGACACTCTCATTGGTTTATTGCACATTACGCCCAAAAGACATCCATTAAACATTACGAGAAAAAGAACAACCCTTTTGGACTGTGCGCTTGGCGTCGTCTAAATTAGCAAAAGTGGATTTAAATACGCCCGTTTAGACAGTGCGCCATGCGCTTTAGACAACGTATTTAGATCGTTAAAATATGGCCCGAAGACATTATTAGTATCATTCCAACAACGTCTGAACGGTCCCTTTCTCCACACTTGTAAACACTGGAGTGGTAGTTTCGAATACATCATGCGTGACCATTCGACGTGATTACGTAATACGTAAGGTCTTGCTGCTACATCACAAGGCTAGTGCAAGACAAGACATTGTTAAAAAGTACTTAGTTGGGGAAAATAACAATCGCTTCACTAGATAAGACCCTTATGCATCGGTTGGGATAATTTTTAAACTGCATTAAAACTGTAAACTGTAAAGTTTTCCTAAAAAACTAAATTAGTTATCTTTCATTAAACTTTCATCTTATATACATACAGTATAATACCATAATTCCTTCCTAATTGAAAAGAAATAAACAAACAAAGAAAATAAATAAAAGAAAGTCTCAGACTTTAACCCCACTGTATTAATCATATAAAGTATTCTTAAAGGAAAAAATGAGACATGCAGACATTTATATTCTTCATGACGAATAAATGAAAAGCAGCCACATAATCATTGAAACCGCCAGAGAATAGATGAATCATATTTTCTTATTTCCTCTGGACATTCTGCAAACAGGATCTGTTTTCCCCAGAACTATGCAGGTCAGCAAAAAACAGAAACAGCATCACTCTATTAAGATGAATGGTGAGGCGAGCACGCCGCATTTGTGCCGAGCTCCAGCTCAAGTGTCTGATTTTTAAAGCGCAATGAGGTAATTTTCGGAACAAGCCGTGTCCCCGTTGTGCTTTAAAGCTGCATACCGCTGTCTTTGCAGTAGGTGATGTAGTACATTTTGCACCCATCAAACTCTCTTACCGTTTCACACACAGTCCATATTCAGTGCAAGTGCTCTTTAAAAGACACTTCCTATAAGCTTTATCCTGGGTGTCTGCCATTAGGGGTGCGAGATTTTAAACTTTCACGCCCGACTGCAACAACAAAACCCCGGGGATGCAGACTGGTACAGAAACCCTCTTTGAAACATTTCTTAAAAGCAGAATGGAGCTAAAAGGAAATGAAAATGACCCTATTTATTTTACATGATTTATCAGTGCATATCATAGTAAAAATATGATTTATCCTTATTTAAAGCTTTTTGGGGTACAAAAAAATAAAGCACACAGTTGGCACTGAAAAAAACTTCTGGACATCGGTTGCACATGATTAAATTAGGTTTTCTTAAAATGAAATTAAAGGATTAGTCCATTTTCTTTAAAAAAAATCCAGATAATTTACTCACCACCATGTCATCCAAAATGTTGGTTTCTTTCTTTGTTCAATCAAGAAGAAATTGTTTTTGTTTTTTTTTGTTTTTAGGAAAAAAAATCTATGATTTTTCTCATTTTAATGGACTTTAATGGACCCCAATACTTAACCGTTTTAATGCAGTTTAAAATTGCAGTTTCAAAAAACTCTAAATGATCCCAAACGAGGCATAAGGGTCTTATCTAGGGAAACGATTGTCATTTTTGACAAAGAAAAAAAAAATATGCACTTTTAAACCACAACTTCTCGTCTTCCTCCGGTCCTGTGGCGAGCCAGCACGACCTCACGTAATTGCGTAATGAGGTGGAAACTGACACAAAAGACATTAATTTGTATCATTCGACATACAACAACGTTGGAACGGTCCTCTTTCTCCACACTTGTAAACACTGGGCCCAGGGCGTAGTTTTGCATACGTCATCCGTGACCTCTTGACGTGATGACATATTGCGTGAGGTCGCGCTGGCACGTCACACGCACGGAAGAAGACGACAAGTTGTGGTTTAAAAGTGCATTTTTCTAATTTATCTTGACAAAAATGACAATCGCTTCGCTGGGTAGGACCCTTGTGCCTCGTTTGGGATCGTTTAGAGTCCTTTGAAGCTCCGTTAAAACTGCAGTTTTAAACTGCATTAGAGCTGTTAAGTGTTGGGGTCCATTAAATATAGAAAAATCCTGGAATGTTTTCCTCAAAAATATAATTTCTTCTCACCTGAACAAAGGGGGACATCGACATTTTGGATGACATGGTGGTGAGTAAATTATCTGGATTTTTTTTTAAGAAAATTGACTAATCCTTTAACATTAATTAAAATTAATTAAATTTTAAGAAAACTTGATTCAATCATGTTGAACTGGTGTACATAATTAAATTACGTAGATCCAACAATTTCTTTTAAGAAAAATCATTTTAAGAAAACTTAATTCAATCATGTGCAACCAGAGATTTTTTCAGTATTGATTTCCTTAGTAGCTGTTTTTCCTACTATGGAAGTCAATGAGTACCGTCAACTGTATTTATCCATATTTATTCAAACCTTTGTTTGTGTTCAATAGAATAAAGAAACTCATATAGGTTAAAAACAACATGAGTGTGAGTAAATGATGACAAAATTTTAATTTTATGTAATGAAAACCTTTTATGTACTTGCTCAATAATGGACATTTGTATATTTTTTACCCCCCAAAAAAGTTACAGATTGCCGTCTTTTCTTTTCGGATGATGTCATGTATTGCTCTCATAGTTTTTCATCACATCCTGTCCAATCACCTTGCTCTATTCTAGTATGCAGGAAGGAAGTCTACTTTATAAAAGCTATTTGTTAGCTTTCTTGGTCATCTCACAAAGCTGTGCATTTAAAAGACAATTATGCATGACGTGTGTACGAAAGTGCAACTGGTGTCGAAGTTTAGCAGCATGTTGCCCATAAAAGGTTTACCTGGAAGTCATGGTGCAGTTCTGGGCAGAAGCGCATGTACTGGCCCAGCTGCTCCAGGGGTCTGTCAGGCTCGGGTCGGGGTTGCAGCTTGTTGACATCTGTTTCTAGGTCATCCTCCTAACATGGATAAAAAACAAATTTATAATCGCTATACACTTACAAGCTTCAATGTACGCTCACACATACACTCGAAAAAAGAAATGGTGCTAAATAGTACTAAAAGTGGTTCACTAGCTCGTTATCATAGGGGAACCATTTTAAGTGCCCTATAGCAGCTATTTAGTACCTGTATAGGACCTTTGTAGAACCATATGTGGTGCTATATCAGCCTCGTATGGTTCTTCATATGGTGCCTTATAGGTGCTATATAGCACTAAAAATGGTTCCCCTATGATTACAAGTTTTTTGTGATATTTAGCACCAATTTTTTTAGAGTGTACACCACAGTCCACAAACGTCATTCCATGTCAATGCGTATGAAGACTGGGAGGTCATATGACACTTTTCAGCCAATAGGACGCTGCAGAATTCTGAACTATACTACCTTTCTGTGGCAAACAGCTAGTGCCTAGCCATTAAAGTACATTACGTTATTTGCAAAGGGATAAGCAGATATATTATATGTTTTAATTCCCATAAAATTGTATAAAATCGTACCTATTTTATAATATATAATCCATAGAATTAGCTATGTCTGGCTCTCTCCTAGGGTTTTTTTTCAACCCCTGTGGAGTCTGCTGACATTTGCTTAACTAAGCACCCATTTATATACACTGACCTAAAGGATTATTAGGAACACCTGTTCAATTTCTCATTAATGTAATTATCTAATCAACCAATCACATGGCAGTTGCTTCAATGCATCTAGGGATGTGGTCCTGGTCAAGACAATCTCCTGAACTCCAAACTGAATGTCAGAATGGGAAAGAAACATGATTTAAGCAATTTTGAGCATGGCATTGTTGTTGGTGCCTGACGGGCCGGTTTGAGCATTTCACAATATGCTCAGTTACTGGGATTTTCACGCACAACAATTTCTAGGGTTTACAAAGAATAGTGTGAAAAGGGTAAAACATCCAGTATGCGGCAGTCCTGTGGGCGAAAATGCCTTGTTGATGCTATAGGTCAAAGGAGAATGGGCCAACTGATTCAAGCTGATAAAAGAGCAACTTTGACTGAAATAACCACTTGTTACAACCGAGGTATGCAGCAAAGCATTTGTGAAGCCACAACACGCACAACCTTGAGGCGGATGGGCTACAACAGCAGAAGACCCCACCAGGTGCCACTCATCTCCACTACAAATAGGAAAAAGGGGCTACAATTTGCACAAGCTCACGAAAATTGGACAGCTGAAGACTGGAAAAATGTTGCCTGGTCTCAATTTCTGTTGAGACATTCAGATGATAGAGTCAGAATTTGGTGTAAACAGAATGAGAACATGGATCCATCATGCCTTGTTACCACTGTGCAGGCTGCTGGTGGTGGTGTAATGTGTGGGGGATGTTTTCTT
Source organism: Misgurnus anguillicaudatus (assembly GCF_027580225.2). Taxonomy (NCBI): domain Eukaryota; kingdom Metazoa; phylum Chordata; class Actinopteri; order Cypriniformes; family Cobitidae; genus Misgurnus; species Misgurnus anguillicaudatus. The sequence continues at coordinate 14,991,418 of NC_073342.2, read as the reverse complement.
GGCACATTTTAGGCCCCTTAGTGCCAATTAAGCATTGTTTAAATGCCACGGCCTACCTGAGCATTGTTTCTGACCATGTCCGTCCCTTTATGACCACCATGTACACATCCTCTGATGGCTACTTCTAGCAGGATAATGCACCATGTTACAAAGCTCGAATCATTTCAAATTGGTTTCTTGAACATGACAATGAGTTCAATATACTTAAATGGCCCCCACAGTCACCAGATCTCAACTCAATAGAGCATCTTTGGGATATGGTGTAACGGGAACTTTGTGCCCTGGATGTGCATACCACAAATCTCTGTCAACTGCAAGATGCTATCCTATCAATATGGGCCAACATTTCTAAAGAATGCTTTCAGCACCTTGTTGAATCAATGTAGAATTAAGGCAGTTCTGAAGGCGAAAGGGGGTCAAACACAGTATTAGTATGGTGTTCCTAATAATCCTTTAGGTGAGTGTACATTACATTATTACTACGCTCGCTAGTACAGTTAATCTTATCCGCTGTATTCTGCTGCTAATGTGTATGGTATGAAACAATTAAACAAATTGTGAAAAGCGCTGTATAAATAAGTAAAATTGAATTAAAATGAAAGCAAATGACAAAATTAATGAATACCATACTACTTAAGGCGATAAGGATAGTATGCAAATTTGTTTTTGGGGATTAAAGAATAGACCAGACCAGCTAGAGATCTTATATAAATTTATTATGCAGAAGCCAACTTTACATAAAAGTGAACGTTTTGCACTTTTATATATATTTGGCCTGTGCATAATAAATGTGTACAAGCATTTGGATGGGTGCATATCTTTTTAATTCTTTTATAATTATATGGTTTGCACATATACACCTAAAAACATTCTGTATATGTTCTTCTTTAATGTTTGGCACTTTTCTGTTTTTAATTATTAAAGGATTTCAACCATTGGATTTAACCATGAGCTGCAAAACTTACCAACACACGTACAATGTAAAATATGTTGACTTGCCCCTAAAATATTCATGGCAAAATCTTGAGATTTTCTGAACACCTCACCTCAGTAGGCACAAAGCACCATGTGGAATCTTAGATATGGCAAGAGAATGGGGTGCGAGCACAAAAATGAATAAATGCATTAGCGGCATCTGGAGAGGGTGTATGAGGCAGACGAGGGTGCAAGCACTTTAGTTTGACGATGCAGTCTCAGCAGGGACAGGATTGTGAAGTCATTGATTTATGCCTGAATCAGGGGTCCTATTATTGAAGTTACGTGAGAACAGGAAGTCACTCATGTCAGGCTCCTGTCTCGCGCGGACCCCGCTCCTCAATCACGATTTTAAGAGGGGGAATGAATCAGACGAATTTACACACACTTTACGCACACCCCGATGGCTCGGCCAAAATTACGATGTGGAATTGCACGAAGCGTTCATGCATCCGCTGAAGGTGTCACTCACCGATGTAATTTAAAGTTGTGATTTTGTATGCACTACTTCACGCAATAATACATCTGCGATTGCTAAACGAAAGTTTTTGCGCAGGTGTGACCTAAAACCCCTCATATTTAAAGCAAAAAATTGTGTACGAGCTGGGATTTAAATATTGCTGCTAAACCATGCATTTGCATTGACCTGGGAATGATTTTGTAGTTCAGGCTGGCAGGTGTATGAATGTAGTCAGCACATTAAATATGTTCATTTGAGTGCTTATATTGGTCAGTTAGAACAAATGCTTCCTTAAATAATAACATTTTTAAGTGACTTTGGATATTTTTGACTTAGAAATTATTTTAAATGATTTATATCCTACAGGGATGTAAAATTGAATTGCACATCTCTGCTTCTTATCCCTTGTGACACCCGTACAAAAACAAAAAACACTCACATAGTCCTTGTCTAGATCTTCGTTCTCCATGTCCTCGTCACTGTCATCTTCTAAACTGCCATCTTTCCAGAAAGACATAAAGAGTACAACACACAAGATTTAGTATATGGAGGTACAAATATGGGATCAAACATGACCTGCCCAGAGTCCTCAAACACTGGCTTATTCTGTCTCTGATATGTGCACATAAAAGCAGAGACATGCCACTTCTAAAGCCCTGAAATATCTGCACTGAGATGTTTGGCTTTACCAGATCAAACCATGCTGAAAAGACCAGCATCAATGTCCATGCTGGTCGAAGCTTGTTTGTGCTGGTTGGTGCCTGTCTAAAAAAGTTACTATTAGCATGACTATTAGCATGATAAAGCTTGTTTACCAACTGGTGATCCTAGTTGAAAACCTCATGAAATCAAAATTACTTAAAGATTTAAAGAGCACTAATGGTCCGATTCACGATTTTACATTTCTTTTGGTATGCAAGTGTGTATTAGTACATGTAAACAATATGCAATACTTGTATGTTTGATTACATTATTTTTTTGCCTTCGTAATGAATTAGCTGCAAGGCACAACAGCTGCGTGTTAGATGCTGTATAACCGCCACTTTCACTTTTAAGTGGCAGATATTAAGTCACAAAAAGGGCGACAATTACAAGGGAGATAAGGGACGAGCCATTTTCAGATCTTTTTGGGATCTTTAGGGATAATGTAAGCACACAACTCCATGTAAAATATGTATCACACTGTGCAAATGGTGGTTTTTGGCTATTTTATCACAACAATCTTATATATTGTGACTGTAATAGGATATAAAGTGAGGAAAATAAGTATTTGAACACCCTGCTATTTTACAATTTCTTCCACTTAGAAATCATGGAGGGGTCTGAATTGTCATCGGAGGCGCATGTCCACTGTGAGAGACACAAAAAATCCAGAAATCACAATGTATTTTTTTACTATTTATTTGTATGATACAGCTGCAAATAAGTATTAGAACACCTGAGAAAGTCACCGTTAATATTTAATACAGTAGCCTTTGTTTGCAATTACAGATGTCAAGCGTTTCCTGTGGTTTTTCACCAGGTTTGCACACACTGCACTGCAGAGGGATTTTGGCCCACTCCTCCACACAGATCTTCTCTAGATCAGTCAGGTTTCTGGCCTGTCACTGAGAAACACAGAGTTTGAGCTCCCTCCAAAGATTGTCTATTGGGTTTAGGTCTGGACACTGGCTAGGCCACACCAGAACCTTGATATGCTTCTTACAGAGCCACTCCTTGGTTATCCTGGCTGTGTGGTTGTCATGTTGGAAGACCCAGCCTTGGCCCATCTTCAATGCTCTAACTGAGGGAAGGAGGTTGTTCCCCAAAATCTCCCAGTACATGGCCCTGGTCATCCTCTCCTTAATACAGTGCAGTCGCCCTTTCCCATGTGCAGAAAAACACCCCCAAACCATGATGCTACCACCCCCATGCTTCACAGTAGGGATGGTGTTCTTGGGATGGTACTCATCATTCTTCTTCCTTCAAACACTTTAGTAGAATTATGATCAAAACATTTTATTTTGGTCTCATCTGACCACATGACTTTCTCCCATAACTCCTCTGGATCATCCAAATGGTCATTGGCAAACTTAAGACGGGCCTGGACATGTGCTGGTTTAAGCAGGGGAACCTTCCGTGCCATGCATGATTTCAAACCATGACGTCTTAGTGTATTACCAACAGTAACCTTGGAAACGGTGGTCCCAGCTCTTTTCAGATCATTGACCAGCTTCTCCCGGGTAGTTCTGGGCTGATTTCTCACTTTTCTTAGGATCACTGAGACCCCACGAGGTGAGATCTTGCATGGAGCCCCAATCCGAGGGAGATTGACAGTCATGTTTAGCTTCTTCCATTTTCTAATGATTGCTCCAACAGTGGACCTTTTTTCACCAAGCTGCTTGGCAATTTCCCCGTAGCCCTTTCCAGCCTTGTGGAGGTGTACAATTTTGTCTCTAATGTCTTTGGACAGCTCTTTGGTCTTGGCCATGTTAGTAGTTGGATTCTTACTGATTGTATGGGGTGGACAGGTGTCTTTATGCAGCTAACGACCTCAAACAGGTGCATCTAATTTAGGATAATAAATGGAGTGGAGGTGGACATTTTAAAGACAGACTAACAGGTCTTTGAGGGTCAGAATTCTAGCTGATAGACAGGTGTTCAAATACTTGATTGCAGCTGCATCATACAAACAAATAGTAAAAAAATCATATATTTTGATTTCTGGATTTTTTTTAGATTATGTCTCTCACAGTAGACAAGCACCTACGATGACAATTTCAGGCCCCTCCATGATTTCCAAGTGGGAGAACTTGCAAAATAGCAGAGTGTTCAAATACTTATTTTCCTCACTGTACATCAACCTAGGAAAGAAAAGTGCACTCTTTAAAGGTGCTCTAAGCGAATTCACGCGTTTTAGACCATACAATTTTTTTGTTACATACAGCAAACATCCCCTCACTATCTGCTTGCTACCTGACCGCTGATCAAACTGTAAAAAAACGCGATCTCTGTAGACAGCCCAGGCTTCACAAACGGCAATAACAACAAAGTGACCAAACCTAGCACCACGAAACAAAACAAAGTGTTCCAGCCAATTAACGACAAAAAGGATTTGGGGGTGGGGGTTGGGCGCGTTCATGAAAGCACGGAAGGGAAAGGGAGGGGGAGGAGTTAGCTACACTCCGTTTGTTTGAAAACAGTTCAAACATCAACAACAAGTGACGTCGCACAGATTCTCTTAGAGCGCCTTTAAGTCATTTTATGGGCACTAAAAAGCTATAGGAATGTCAGTGTTTAACATATGCTGGTCTTTTCAACAAGGTAAAAAGTCAAATTCGGTTATTATAAAATGAAACAATAACAATGAAAATGTCTTGTCATAGAGATCTCTTATTAAATTTTGGAGACTGGCAGCTACAAATGGACCTGATTTTATTATGTTTTTAAATCAATGAATTGTACTTCAGCAGACACTGACAGTAATATAAATGTGGGCACGTCGTTCTCTTTCACTGCCTGTGATCTGACACGATGACTGCGAATCAAACTGTTAAAATTAAGAGACTAAAACTGCTGTAATGATGGCCTGTGCTAAACCAAACGACTGCTTATATAAATGTAAAATGGGGAATTTGAGGTGTTTGCTTTGGCATGGATGAGGAGTAAATGAACCATGTAATAAATAAATTATGACAAGTCATATATCTCAGTGTTAGGTTGTGTAGTAATATAATCCAGTTTATGATATCTAATAATGTTAATAGCGCTGTCATGTTATGGTGATTTAGTTTTTAAATCAGGCACTTGATAAAAAATATCTTGAACCAGCATACTAGGGGGCAGTACCCTTTAAAAGGTCCCAATATGTACCATTTATGTACAGATCGAGGGGCAACCTACAATGTCTCTGATGAAGCCAATATGGAAGTGACTTAAACTGCAATTCATCGACTGGCCACTAGAGGCGAGCTCCAAAAGGGAGTGAATTCCCATAGACCCCTATGTTAAAATGTCAAACTTTACAGCAGAAAGTTATATGTTTACAGCCTAGTACAAAAGTGTTTTCAGTCTATACAGCTATATTTGCCCTTCATGACAACTCTGAGGGGGGTGAATATTTTTGGAACTTATCTGTTTAAATTATATTAAGCTTTAAAGTTCTGCATATTTAAGGGCGTGGCCACTTGAGTGATGGGTGAACTGCCATTGCTGTCACTACCGTCGAGCTAGGCGGGTGTGGTTTCAGCAACCAGCCACCTCAGCTTCACCCACGTCCCGCCTCTTTACCCATTTTTGGTTATTCGCTAGTGAAATGCGGCACCAATGTACATTTGAAGTACTAATATGGACCCATTAGGTACAAATGTGTACCTTTTCAGTCTCCCAACCATCTGGAAAGTGTCTAACACCAGTAAAACCTTCAAATTGGACCGGCTTGGAGACCAGCTTAAAACAGCCCTTAGGCTAGTTTAGCAGAATAGCTACAAATAGTCTGACAGATCAGTGATAATAAACCACTCCCGTGAACTCTCTCAAGTTACCTAGGGGTGTTTTCTTGATTTAAGGGGCTAAATATACTAGCAGATAGACCGAAGAGTGTGTCAAGGAAGTGCTGCAGTATTCTCGAATGTGGTGGGTTGTGAAGATTAATATCTGCTTATCTGACCAGCCTTGAGCAGGAAACACGCTTCGCATTATAGCCTTCCTTAGGGTCACTCGTGCCACCCGCAGCTTTCCGCATAGAAGTCCGAGTGTTTGACAGCACCGCGGATGCTAATATTAGTGCGTTAACTCTGAAGAGACTCATCCATTGGTAAAAAAGGATGGCTGCTTGATAGGATTCTCCCAAGATAGGATGGTAGCACACATTATCCCGGTGGGTAAAAAAAAAAAACTCGACCACACTATTCATTACGATAAACAGATAATCATTTTGTTTGCTGATATCAGCCTCCCCAGTTCCTCTCCTATCCTGTGCAAGATAAACGTGATGGTTAACTCATTACAGAGACCGGCCCAGCAGGAAAAACTCTTAAGTGGTGTCTGGATCTATAAGTAGTTGTACACATACACAAGTGTGGGCTTGGGTTTGATGGAAAGTGTTATTACAGAAATGCCGGCTGCAAGGAGAAGTGGTTCAAACATACAAACACACACCAACCAACACACTCCACCACGCAGCATCGAGTCGAGCACCCGACAGCGAGACTCGGATTCACAGTGTCATTGGACAGGGTTGCCTGGGCAACCACCTCAGATTTCTGTGCAAAACGAGTGGGTATAGACTAGTGTGGGTCAGCGATGAACAATCTGCTGGTCTCTGGCCAAGAATATCTACTTTTTGTTTTCCTCTACTCGGTTTATTGCTTCTCAGATTCTGACCTTGACAGAAGGGAATATCTGTATGGGATGACCTTGTTGAAAACAAACGCGTCTGCCAAGTGCAATGTGTGTTGCACAGTCAGTAATATATGCACAGTAATGCTATACAGTACAGGGGGTTTTAAACACACACAAAAAATGTTGGTGAAAATGCAAGTTTTTATAATGGATTATATTTACATTATACATTTGGCAGATGCCTTTATTCAAAGTGAATTACAGTGCATTCCAAGGTATACTTTTTTGTATGCATGTTTCCTGGGATTGAAAACATGACGTTTTGCGCTACTACTACAGTACATCAAGATGTATGAACTTCCTGCATAAGGCCTGGGACACACTGGCTGATTTTTATATCTTAACTCTTTCCCTGCCAATGACAAGTTTTTACGGCAATCCGTATTTCCGCTATTTTCCACCAGGTTGTGCTTTTACCCAAATTATAAACCAGAAGTATTTTCTTATTGCAAATAGTTCAAACTCCATGTATGTTTTGAGGATTGTTCAGAATCTGATCTCTATCAAAAGTCCTTCACAAAAACGCAATTATCTCAGCTTTTGGCTTAAATGTTTTTATTTTTTAAGAAATCTACCCATATTTGAGAGGTGATAAAAAGAGAACAATTGAAGGTAGGATGAAACTTTTTTTTGAAGCAGGGGTCTGTTCTTTAATTTGATATATTGTATGTTTATATATTTAAAGAAGAACAATTTCAGGAAGGCATTAAACTATTTTGATAATCAAAAAAAAAAAAAAAAAATGCTGGTGCTGACTGGCGGGGAAGTGTTAACCCTTAGTAAGTGTTTGGGGTCCCAGGGGACCCCACTGGACTTTTTTTAAAAGTGTAACCTTCATCTCAGGGGCATGGAACACTGTGACTTTCCTAAATAATCTATCTAAACATGCAAAAAAAAAACTAGGCTTGATTTGGTTGTTCTAAAGGTGTGTAAAAAAATTTAACGTTTAAGATGTTTGGGGTCAAAATGACCCCACATTGAAAATGAATGGGGAAATGAAAAAAAATAAAAGTAAATCAATTATAAATCTAAAAATGTCTACATATAAACCAAGGTCTGGTCCTAGAGCATAAATAAATAAGTGGAACAAACTTTCAATCTCATACACACATACAAAATACAGTTTTTGTGTATTTCAGAATGTTTAAATATACATTTAAAAAAATTATATCATAAAGTTGTGAGAAATTGAAGCATGGTAGCTGCCACAGGACAAACATCGCATTTTCTTGAATTACATACAAATTCATCTAAATTTACAAATTTAAAATTAGTTTGTTATATTAAAAGTATATGACCATACTAACAATTTAACATGAAAAAACACATATTTACAAATGTATTATAAAAAGTGTACTGTATAGGGTCACTTAAAGGAAAACACCACTGCTTTTCAATATTTTACTATGTTCTTACCTCAACTTGGATGAATTGATACATACCTATATTTTTCAATGTGTGCACTTAATCTTTGTACAGCGCGTTGTGAATGTGTTATCATTTAGCCTAGCCCCATTCATTCCTTAGGATCCAAACAGGGATGAATTTAGAAGCCACCAAACACTTCCATGTTTTACCTATTTAAAGACTGTTACATGAGTAGTTACACGAGTAAGTATAGTGGCACAAAATAAAACTTTTGTTTGGAGCCAGAGAAATGAATGGGGCTAAATGCTAACACATTTATGAAGCGCTGTACAAAGATTAAAAGTGCACGCATTGAAAAAAGAGAGGTATGTATTAATTCATCTAAGTTGAGGTAAGAACATAGTCAAATATAAAAAAACGGTGGTGTTTTCCTTTACGATTACATGAAAAAGACGTCACTCTGATGTCACATGGCGCAGTGGGTAGAAACATGGCAGCAACTTCAATGTAGATAAAAATTATCATTCTGAGGTAATAAAAACAATACAATTCATTATGTTAGATCTTTATACACCACTGATAATATAGTTATGTATATAATATTGCATTTCTGTCAAGAGATCCTATTTAAAGTCCCACACTGCACCTTTTAAAGCAAGTGCAGCCTAATGCAGATTTTAAAAATGGGTCATATTGTGTTGACATAGAAAGACTCATTAAATACCCAGTGCCTGTGTGATAACAATTGCAAATTTGGTCTAGGCGATAAGGACTTTGTCAAGCACAAATAACTAGAGGCAGTGTATAAAGGCTAAACCTCTGGAGTCAGACATTCTCTGTGTCCCTAATGGAAAGTATGTGAGAGGTGAATAATAGCAACTATTGGCCGTTTGGCAGTGTAATAAAGAAACCGGCTTAAAAACCCAAGAAAAAATAGACCTTACCGTAAGGTCCTAAATCAGCGTCCCAGTCATCGACAGGTCTCCCAGGAAGAGGAAAGCTGTAGGTGCTCTTATCTGAGCTCAGTGGAATGGGGACTTTAGGATAGCACTTCCTCATAAGCTGGACTGCTGGCTCCACCAGCGACTCGAGGCTTTTTAAGGTCAAGAAGGTCTTGAGAAGAAACATAATCAGTTGGAAACGCCACATAGGCAAAGATGTGTTTTTACAGCACATTAACAGTCACTCACGGCGTCTCGTAATGACTGAGGCGGGTTTACTTAGCAAGACCGATAAAAATCACAACGCGATTCGAAGGGAAATGATCAAAGCATTAAGAAGGAGAATTAAGAACCGCTAGAAAGGATATAATGATAAGAGATTTGAAGTGAACTTTTGAAAGGAATTAAATATCACCTGCGTGGTTTGGAGGAGAAGACGCATACCACCCTCAGCGACAAGAGCGTCTCTGCCCACACTAGAGTTGGCGGCACGGTGCATACAATGCAGTAAGGCTTTGCGGATAGGAATGTTCTCATGGTTGGCATCGTTGTTGTGCCAGTCTTGATACAGCTTCAGAAGATCAGAGATGTAACCTTTGGCAACGGCAGTCCGACAGTTGACCTCTGAAAGAGATTAACGTTGAGATGATGTTTGAATAAAACTATTCGCAAACTTAACTTGACTTTTACTTTTAACTAAGCAAATGGTTTTATAGTGAATGGTGAGTAAAATGACCACATGCTTTCAGTATAATTTCTTTGCACTTTTGCAAGTTCACTTATTTGACTTTGGGGGACCCATAAAAATGCCCCCCCCCAGGTCCAGGTGAATTTTAGCGATGACCTTGATTTCACATAGTACATATCAATTTGTTTTCTTTCTGAAGTTGACTATGGGGTGATTCTTACGAAATCCAGACTTAGAAGGTGTCCAGCATCAGATTTTTTTTTAAAAAGCCCTTGAAGCATTTTTTTTTTTGCACATAGAAGATTAAGGTCTGAACTTACTATAACCATTATTATTAGAAGATTTAAAACATATTTAGTATAGAATTATTTACATTTTATTTAGATTATTATTATCAAAAATTGTCATTACCGCAACATGACATTGCATTAAATATATGCATTTACAAACTCATGTTTCGGTAATGAGAACTAAAAAGTTGTCTAGGTACTATGACAAACAAAATTTCAACTTTTATCTGGAGAGAAAAAATAAGAACTGCTAACCTGGTAGCCATCTTGAGTGTCATAGTCAATTATGTCCCTTCCAACATTTTTTTTTAATGTTAGTTCCTTGAGGGCTTAAACAATGATTGAAAATTGTTGCGGAGGATGAGAAAATTTTTCTTGGACACATTTATATTCCTTATTATTGTCTCTACATTTACCAATGATGACCAAATACCACATGTTTCTTTCCTGTAAATGTTTATAGTATAACATGCATTTTAATTTTTTAGATTTTTTAATTATAAATATTTCCATGTCAAAGAGCCCAAATCCAGTCATGGACACGTTGCGGAAATGAAAATGTTCCCCTTAAATGTGGGAAAAAACTAAATTTGTTTGTATGATGTCATTTGAAATCATGTGCAAATGCAAAATAGTACATGAAGAGATGTTTGTAGCTCTTATTTTGATACTCTTACTTTGCATTTACTTTTTTATGAAAATGTTTCATGACACATAAGTCTAATTTCGTGAGAATCACCCTCTGGGGCGTTTTGCTTGCAGCTGTACTGCAATGCTACCATGCTTAATGTGACCAAAGAGTGTCATGTTAATATAATACACCTAAAAAGACAATATTTTCTGGCCATTATAGTTATTATTTGTGTGAGTCTGAAGTATGAACAATAAAGCAAACAACACATTTATAATCCACTCCAAAACCTTGCCCAGAATGCCTGATGAATAATTAACAAAGGCTTAGATGCAAAAACGCACAGAGTGTCCATTTGAATATTTTCCACTTTTATGTTTGCGAGAGAAAGTAGCTTGTTAAATGTTTGCTTGCTAGAAATATTAGGCAAATACTGACTGAAAGCATCTATACAATTCATATTCAAATCGCTTGTGCTCTCTTTTTCTCACGTCACGCCTCAGTTGTGCTGTTTATTAGTGAAGCGTAATAAGAACATACATCATTCAGGCACTAAAGAGTCACATAAACAGAAAGCAATAACAGCCAGTGATAGAGATGCAACACAGAAGCGTGCGACTCTCGGTGTGGTATTAAAGGTTAAATGACAACTTAATTTCGGTCCCTTATGTTAGTGACAGGTCATTGCACTTAGTCAGTGTTTGTCACTGCACTTCCCACTACTTTACACTTCACTGCTACTTCCTGTTGCCACATAAGCAGTTTGTTTACCACATTTACCAATCTTCACATACAGGCTGAATTGTGCACCACCATATTAGGGAGGTGAAAGGTGGAGCTGCTTTTGTATAAAAAGCATAATAACCAGTGGCGGCCGGTGACTTTTCTTCTGAGGGTCGCAAACATGCATCATGTCAAAATATGTGTTCGGTGCGTAATGTTACCATGTGCATCATGCATCATGTCAAAATATGTGTTCGGTGTGCATCATGTGAACCATGTGCATCATGCGTCATGTCAAAATATGTGTTCGGTGCGTCATGTGAATCATGTGCATCATGTGTAATGTTAAAATATGTGTTCATGCTTCATGTTAACTATGTTCATCATGCGTCCTGTCAAAATATGTTTGGTGCGTCATGTTACCATGTGCATCATGCGTCATGTCAAAATACTGTATGTGTTCGATGCGTAATGTGAACCATGTCCATCATGTCAAAATATGTGTTCAGTGCATCATGTGAATCATGTGCATCATGTGTCATGTCAAAATATGTGTTTGTGCTTCATGTTAACTATGTTCATCATGCGTCCTGTCAAAATATGTTTGGTGCATCATGTTACCATGTGCATCATGTGTCATGTCAAAATATGTGTTCAGTGCGTCATGTGAATCATGTGCATCATGCGTCCTGTCAAAATATGTGTTTGTGCTTCATGTGAACTATGTTCATCATGCGTCCTGTCAAAATATGTTTGGTGCGTCATGTTACCATGTGCATCATGTGTCATGTCAAAATATGTGTTCAGTGCGTCATGTGAATCATGTGCATCATGTGTAATGTTAAAATATGTGTTCGTGCTTCATGTTAACTATGTTCATCATGCGTCCTGTCAAAATATGTTTGGTGCGTCATGTTACCATGTGCATCATGTGTCATGTCAAAATATGTGTTTGGTGCGTCATGTGAACCATGTGCATTATGTCCCATGTCAAAATATGTGTTTGTTGCGTCATGTGAAGCATGTGCATCATGCGTCCTGTCAAAATATGTTTGGTGCGTCATGTTACCATGTGCATCATGTGTCATGTCAAAATATGTGTTTGGTGCGTCATGTGAACCATGTGCATTATGTCCCATGTCAAAATATGTGTTTGTTGCGTCATGTGAAGCATGTGCATCATACGTCATGTCAAAATATGTGTTTGGTGCGTAATGTTATCATGTGCATCATGCGTCATGTCAAAATATGTGTTTGGTGCGTAATGTCATCATGTGCATCATGCATCATGTCAAAATATGTGTTCGGTGCATCATGTGAACCATGTGCATCATGCGTCATGTCAAAATATGTGTTCGGTGCATCATGTGAACCATGTGCATCATACGTCATGTCAAAATATGTGTTTGGTGCGTAATGTTATCATGTGCATCATGCGTCATGTCAAAATATGTGTTTGGTGCGTAATGTCATCATGTGCATCATGCATCATGTCAAAATATGTGTTCGGTGCATCATGTGAACCATGTGCATCATGCGTCATGTCAAAATATGTGTTCAGTGCGTCATGTGAACCATGTGCATCATGCGTCATGTCTAAATATGTGTTCAGTGCATCATGTGAATCATGTGCATCATGTGTCATGTCAAAATATGTGTTTGTGCGTCATGTTAACCATGTTCATCATGCGTCCTGTCAAAATATGTTTGGTTTGTCATGTGAACCATGTGCATCATGTGCCATGTCAAAATATGTGTTTGTTGCGTCATGTGAACCATGTGCATCATGTGCCATGTCAAATTATGTGTTCTGTGCGTCATGTGAACCATGTGCATCATGCTTCATGTCAAAATATGTTTGATGCGTCATGCGAACCATGTGCATCATGCGTCATGTCAAAATATGTGTTTGGTCCGTCATGCAAACCATGTGCATCATGCGTCATGTCAAAATATGTGTTTGGTCCGTCATGCAAACCATGTGCATCATGCGTCATGTCAAAATATGTGTTCGGTGCGTCATGTGAACCATGTGCATCATGCGTCAAGTAAGAATATGTGTTTGCTGCATCATGTGAACCATGTGCATCATGCGTCATGTCAAAATATGTGTTCGGTGCGTAAAGTTTAAAGCCCCAAAATTTGGTTTTTGGATGAAATAAATAAAGGTCGAAAAAATTTCGGTGAAAAGATTTTTGGTTCAACCTAAAAAAATAAGCTATCTGGCTACCTTAAAAATTTGAGTTAATTAAACCTTTTAACAAATTAAAATCTTAGTTGATTCTATTAAGTTGAATTAAGGCTGTAGTTGAACCTACAAATCTTTTTTACATTGAGAAAGATTTTTCTACAATTTAAATCATTGAAATTAAGTAATTTAAATGTTTTTGTGGTCTTTATTAAAATAAACATCTCCCCATATAAGGGCACACTAGACTTTTTGTTAAATTGACTTCAATTCATACGCATGCAAATGTGCCATACGGAAAACGCAAGTTAGTGCAACAATATTTCGCAGGTCACAGAGTAGCAAAGTGCGAATTCGTATCACATGGCGATATGTGACCAGGACAAAATCGGTATGTCATGGCATGACCTTTCTCTCTACCAAAAAGCACAAATGGACGATGCCCACCCATCCCCGCACCAACGTCCGACAAATAATTGCATGCACAAATTCTAGTGTGACCGTCGTTTACTTTACTAGTATGTGTTTATAGAGCAGTTTTCCATCCTAACATGATGGACTTTGACGTATCGCATTAACGGGCCAAAGCACTCAATTCAGCATGTAGCCTACTGTATGCACACTCTATAACAATAAATGTACTAGAACATCTGCAGTCACATTTTTTTGACTGTGCCAAAAATCTGTATCTTAGCAACTAAGTTAGACGCCACAATTAACTTTGGCCACCTACAGTAGTCATCACACGCATACAGTACAGTAAGTTGCTGGCAACCATCACTATTGATCAAACCCCATCTGCTATGAATATGAGCGATAGCCTAAATCCTGCAGCGATTGTGCTTTCAAGCAATCAGACCTACAATTTTGCCCAAGAGATGATACAACAGACAAGAAAATAACATTGACGTACGCTAAAGGTGATACAACAAACACCCGAAAATTCTCGGGGCAGCATCATATGTCCAAATTTCAGTTTTTCAAATTTCAAAACCATTATATTTCATCATAAACAATCTGAAAACAGGGCTTTAAGTGTAGAGCAGGTGTGAGGAAAATGTGCAGTTTTGGGTGTATCCTTTAAATTGCACATGAGTTGATCTCTGCACTAAATGGCAGTGCCGTGATTAGACAGTGCAGATTTAGGGGTGGTGTTATCCCCTTCTGACATCATAAGGGGAGCAAATTTCAATGAATTATTTTTTCACATGCTTGCAGAGAATGGTTTACCAAAACTAAGTTACTGGGTTGATCTTTTTCACATTTTCTAGGTTGATAGAAGGACTGGGGACCCAATTATAACACTTAAACATGGAAAAAGTCAGATTTTCATTGTATGTCCCGATTAATCCCCTTGGAGCCATGTGGATTACTTCTGTGAAGGATGAATGCACTTTTTTGGGAAGTTGTTCCCTGATCCCTGTTTTTTCGTATTATAAGCTTGGAAAAGCAAGGACATTTATTAATATAACTCCAAAGGTGTTCTTCTAAAAGATGATGGACGTGTATTGATGCGCAGGTTGATCCAAAATGAGCCCGGTGGTTACCCGCGGTTACGAGTCATCCAAAAATATTTTTAATGATATTCGGGTCACGGTCTGTCAGGTCATTTGAAATAAAGATGCCAATTAAATATTTTAAACAATTACTACTTTTAAAAAATTCAGGCCAGTTAGCGGATTGGGTACAATATTTTTTTTTTTTTTCGGTCCGAGTTGCGGGTTAGTTGAAAAGTCGGTCGGGTGCGGATTGTTTATACATTGACCCACGCATCACTGATAATGTATCTCGGATTGCTTAAGGGTAAATAAATCATGGGGTCATTTTGATATTTGGCTGGAGTATGGCCTAGGATATTTAACGTATAACAACTTTAATAATGTCTGTATCTCACACAAGCTATACAATTGTTTCAGCGCTTGTCAAAGGAATTCACAGAGTCTTTAAAGCGCAGGATTAGATTCACTGTCTGTCTCAAAGTGATCTCTTTCCAGGATAGAACTGACATTATTAAATCAATGTTTGAAAGCCAGCCTGCGTAACTGTCATAAAAATTTTCACTCTCCTTCTTTCGGAGAAATCCACAAGCTCCCTACACGGCTGGTTTCTCCATAAATCTCTTCAGCCCAAGATTCTCAGAGAAGGGCAGAGGGCCGACGCACGCCCCCATACGAGGGAGTTTGCCGGTCTCTCTTAGACCAAAGTCTTCTTGTTTCTGATGTAGGGTTTGGAAAGCGGCCAATCGCACTGCGCGCTCACTACAGTACATCTAATGGAGGGCCGGAGCCGAGAGCGCTGGGAGCCAGCAGGACTGTTTGCTGTATGAAGGTCAACAGTATTTACTTTCACACAAACACAAACAAGAGGTTATGGAATAAAGAAAAATCTGAAACTTGGTTACAAGTCTGTATGTTCTGCCCGCTCTTCCTTGGCCTGTGAATCACCACGTCTCTCTCGACACGCTTATTTGGGAGTCACGAACTTAAGAGAACATGCACAAATACAGGGAATATCTAAAATATTAATGCCAGTAGCTTGTACTTGGTTCTGGAAGGATTTGGGCAACATGCAATACAGACAAAGCCAAAGGTTTCCTAAGAGGAGAAATGTGAAATTTCTTCTAGAAATATGGAAATTTCCTGTCATTGCATCTCTGAGAGTGCAGTCTTATATAATCACAGCTCAGCTGGTGTAACAAATGCCGCAGCACAGATCTGATGGGTAGAAATATGACAATGCTCGTGAAACGATTGCTGGAGGAAATACGGACGCCTCGAGATGATTATCAATCGCTCGGCCCGTCCCCCGGAGAAATAAAAACCGAGCTGAATCATGCAGACAAAAGGCACAGATGACTCGACAGGGCAGAATTAATTGCGGCATCGCTGGCCAGACGCGTTTCTTTTAGAGGAGACTCCTAAAGCTCTACAGAGCATTACGTTATTCAGCTGATCGCTGACTGCGGCGCATCAACAGGTGCAGTGTCTACTGAGAGGGGGCAGGACGAGACTCGTGGGGTCACACTGCCACCTGCAGGTCACCAGGTGTACCGCAATGACTGTGAAAGCATCTAGAGCTGGAGGTTTGATGAAGAGGTGCACTTTATGTGACTTTGATTACAGAAAAGAACTCAATTCGGTTTCGAGGTAAAAATGCAATCCCTGTCAAACAAAGAAAATAGCTGGCAAACAAGAGTGATAATATTCCAACAAAATATGTATGTTCGTCAATAAACTGTCTTTATGAAAAATACATACATGTATGCAAGCTGATCTTGAGCGATGATGAACACATTTGTTCAAGGCAGTTTATTAAAGAGGCAGGTTTGGGTTAAGCCAGGTCTAGGCCTTAGTTATATTAGTAGTTTTTACAAACAAACTTTACAAAGAAAATACTGGAGACAAAACAATGGCACATATATGTTAAGATATGTCAGTGCAAGGTGTTTTTAAATTAAGGGAGCTCTAACATGCATTTTAGCCTGGGACTAGGATTAAGATCTGTCCAGTAGAGACCGCCACTAAAAGTGTTTAATGTAAGCCAGGGGTCTCCAACCTGTTTGTGAGCAAGGGCTACCACAATGGATTAAACAATCTGGAGGGTTACATTTATATAATAAACTCAAAACCTTTTTGTTTTGATTGTTGATTTTAATTTATTTTACTTGTTTTTATCATTGTTTAAAATATTATGAAATAAAAGAAGCCAAGCTAATATAATAAATATGTAATAAATAAATATTAAAATTGAGGCTATTATTAGAATGTGCTTTGGGGGAAACTCACAGACTTTGTGTGGGCAGTGTTGCCAGATGTACGATAATTATCGTATATGTACCATAATTTTGACCTCTGTACGATAAATAATTGAAAAAAATCCCATAATGTACGATAATTTCACATTTTGTGACACTTTAAATAGTCGTTGCAATCATAGGGCTTCTATACTTATTGATCTTTCTTTTGATCCTACATAATGCAAATTTGGCTAGAAGGGATGCAGCCATGGCCTAAATCGCGTGAGATGTTGGGTTTAAAGTTAGGTTTGGGGGTAGGATTAGGATTAAAATAGTGGTCCTGGCTAAATGGAATACGGCTACGGCATAAATCCGGTGAAATGTTGGGTTATGTTTGGGGTAGGATTAGGATCACCGCTCATTCAGCGAGATGATTTCGACAGTTGCTGTTTCCCTTCTTGCCACAACTCCATCACTTCTTTAGTTTTGTCTTCTCGGCCAATCATCGTTGAGAATGACTCTCTTTCTTTTTCTAGTTGTTTTGACTCTCCGACTAAGGTACACTTAACTCATTCACCGCCATTGACGAGTTATCTCGTCATTTATGAGTTTATATTTAACTAATAAATATGCCTTTTTGGACGAATTTCAAAGTGAAAGTGTAATACCGCTTCGAATTTATCAAAAACGGAAGTTAAAAAGATTTAATGGTTAACTGCCTTTATGTTTGATAGTCATTCTGAGTCTGATCTCTAACATAAATTCTTTTACAAAAACGCAATTTTTTAAGCTTTTTGCTCAAAATGTTGTATTTTTGAAGAGAAATATCCACATTTCAGTGGTTAAATTAAGTGGAAAAAGTAAATATATAATGAAACGTTTTTTCCCCATTTTGTTTGTTTGTTTGTTTGTTTGTTTATTGTTTGTTTGAAAGCAGAGGGTGTGTTCTTTAATTTAATATAATTTGTATGTTTATATATTTATAGAAAATGATTTTTCCTGCAAGGAATTTTGTGAAAATTTAGTTAAAATCACAAAAATGCAGGTGGGCAACTTTTCTCAAAAAGGCTGGCGGTGAATGAGTTAAAGGAACACGGCCAAATTTGGGGAATTTAGCTTATTCACCGTATCCCCCAGAGTTATGTATATATACTGGGAACTATTCTCTGAAGATGAAGCACTGCTACTTCGGCGGAGTGATTTGCACAACTCTGACCGAACTCTCTGCTCCTCACTAGGGGGGCTTCTCGGTTGCTGCGAGCAAATCACTCCGCCCAATTAGCAGTGCTTCACCTTCTGAGAATATAGTTCCAAGTATGTATACTGTTAAAAGATCACTGTGTCTCATATGACTTTGTTATTTGTACACGATGTGACTATACAAATCACAACACATAAATAGGAAAATGTTAGCGTTATTTTGTGACTTATTGGGAGCAGTATGCTAGCTGAAGCTATTTACTTCCAGTCTTTGTGCTAAGCTAAGCTAGCGGGGGCTGTGTCAGACAGAGTTACAGCACGCACGGAGATGAGAAAGGTATGTATGGACTTATCTAACTCTGGGGGATACGGTGAATAAGCTAAATTCCCAAAATCTGGGCGGGTTCCTTTAAGGCCGTTTCACACGGTATGTGGCAAAATCGCCGCTCGGCTTCAGCATTTCTCTTGTATTGGAAGCATTTTGTGCAGCATTTGGTGCAAATATGTTTATCTTCAACGGAGCATGCCATGTCCGAAGAAGGGACAGGATTTTGGGTGCACCAGCAAGGCGTGTGGACCAACTCCGCTTTCCCTCTGTAACCTCCCCCGTTTTGCCGCTTTCCGCACGTCTCCTATTGAAAAAGAACTAAACATTCGCGGTTGCCGCTTACCGTGTGAAACACCCATTCGTCATTTATCTACTGGGAAAATCTACAGGCTATCAAAAGATGTTTGTCTAGATAAAATAGCTGTATTGTGCACATTTGACTTGTGTACAATAATTTTCTTCCAAATAGCATAATTTTGAGGTTCTGGTATGATAATTGGACTTTTTCAATCTGGCAACACTGCGTGTGGGCAACCTGATGCCCGTGGGCACCATGTTGGAGACCGCTGATGTAAGCCATATATAATCTGATAAATGAGATGCCATGATTAAGCGGCTTTGCATAACTAACAAACCTGCGTGTTTAATCATAAAAATGCCTTTTTAAAAATAGGACCTATTCCAAAATCCTTTTTAGGGTATATTTTTACCAACACAATCTCACAAATTTCCATGTTATAGTCACGAATATTTTGCTCATTTATCATTGTCACGGATTTCTCCACGTTTTTTTTTGTGTCCGTACCACGGACTTTCTTTTCCGGGTCAGTTTCACGTATTGGTTACTCAATTGTTTTTCCTATTTTCTTACCATTTCCGCGTGGGTTTGGGGTAAGAACGATTTTCTGTGACATAAAATGACATCCAAGCCCAACTCTAACCCTAACGTCAGGCGAACAATTGTTTAAAAGTCCAGAATTTTTTATAAACCAATAGTTAAAGTGCATCCTAACTCAAACCCCAAATCTAACCCCAAACCCACGCGAAAATGGTTTAAAAATAGGAAAAACTATTGAGTAACCAATACGTGAAACTAACACGGAAAAGAAAGTCTGTGGTACGGACACGAAAAAATGCGGTGATCCGTGACAATGACACGGATAAACGAGCAAAATATTCCGTGGCTTTGTGAGATCATTTTGATTTTTACCTTAGCATTTAAATAGCCAATCCCAGAATGCATTGCAACAAGCACAGTACAAACTAAATTGAAATTCATATTTTTTACCATTAAATGGAAATGATTATTATCAAGGTCTTAATCTAATGATGAAAGTAGAAGCATCAAAGTTTGATTTCAACCATACATTTCAGACTGATTTTAATCTATGACCTTCCTTAGTCAATAATAAAAAGATATCAAGGTTATATTTTCACTGTTACATTACATAGGATCATTTTCTATCCATTCCAGCTTCTATGGCTTTATTCACAATGAGAACCGGTTAATCCATACACACACAAATTAATCTGTAGGATGATTTTATGTAGAAAACACTAAATCGCAAAAATTACTTTTTAAAGGCAGGGTCATATATGAAATGAGATTTTATTACAGTTAGTGATGTTGGTTTCGGAAAGATCCTGAAATCACGTTTATCAATAAAAACAGCAAAGCATGCTAGGAAAAACACCATCGTGACATTTACATCAAAAGCAAATAAAAACTTACTTGAGCATAACATTGCGGCAAAAGCGTCAACGGCCGCCCTGTAAAACAGAACAGAAGAGAAAACAAGTCTGACGTTAAAAAATGTACATAGTGCATTTCATTTCTGCAACAGCATCACCCGTCCTCCATTCGTTTCCCCACTGATACACATAAAGCTAAGTGCCGTGCCGCGGGCACGCTTCCAGTTGCACTTAGCATTGGCAGGGTGACGGAGAAGCTACAGCCATATAAAGAAAGATTCCTGTCATTGTGATCACTGCCGTTTATTTTGCCTCGAGAGGCCCGCTGAATCAGCGCCGTCTCCATATTCCTCTAGTCACGGTAGATGGGACGAACACAGAATAATTATGAATGGCTTTGCAACGATCTGCCAATAAATACCCCTACTGGCCTGTTGGTTGACAAAGCGTCATCGTTTTGAAATATGAGAAAAGAGAGTGCAAAGCTTTGTGTGCCGAAGATTAGAAAAAAGCAAGACACTACTTTATTACAATATAGTAGTCATTATATTGTATTTGCAAAGGGTCAGTTCATGCAGACGGTAAATTAGATGTATACATTTGCCGTACAGTGCATTCAACCTATTCATTTTATCAGTATGAAATGCATTTGCTGGGATTTGAACCCATGACCGCTGGTAATGCTACTGTATGCTTTCAATTTTAAGCTGTAGAAGAGCCATTAATGCCATCAGCATCATCACCAAACTGATGCATTTGTATATAGCCTGGTTTTGTATACATTTTAGGTTGCCAAATGCAAATGGGGCGTTGCATAGATGTACGATCGATCAAGCCCCAAAGCAACTTAGCATAAATAAAGGTGGTATAGTGTCACTTGTGTGCTTTGTATACTTTGTCCACCAATCCCATGCTGGATCAACAATCCATGTTCATTTCTACAAAACCTAAACTAGCAATGCAAGGCTGATAAAAATGTGGTTACGAGAACATCAAAAGATGTTGATCCAGGAGCCTGCCGTGCTTGCGTAAATCACAATAAGCACAGAGGAAGACATATTTTATTAATGCTGCAAGACAAACTGCTCCCATCTTTGAATTTTTACACCAACACACGCTGTCATTTCACCCCATTCATCACGTTAGTTGCGCGCCTTATTGCGCTCTTGGGTTTTCTGTTTCTTTCTATTCAAAAAAAGAGAGTCATCCATCTTGGTCCTACTGTGCGTGTAGCACAGCGGACTCCTTTGTGTCCATATGAGAGGCACAAACAACATTATTAAGGCAATTTCACCTCTCATATCACATCACAATTGGACTCATCTATTAGGAGGGTCGGGGGGCTCACGCCATCGGAGATTTGCAGTTGATGCTGGATGCGAGACGCACCGCTGCGTGGATCAATGCTGGTGCACGTGCATGCTCAAATAAACATACGCATGCACGCAGGACAATAGCACTGGGCCTATTATCTACACAGGTTATTTGGTACAAATGCTGCTCCTGTCAATTACCCATAAGACTCAGTTTCTTCTTTTTCAACCCACAGGCTACCTACAATCCTTATACTGACTGTCTGATGAACATTCGGCATTGAAAAAATAAGCTTTGATGTGATGGGCTGAAGTTGTCTTATGGGTTGTTTAAACAGTTCTACTGAAAACAAACTCTGTTCACACAGATCCATGGTTGTGGCTAAAAAGGATACAGCAACGGCCAAATTCTTATGCATTCTTGCTATTTTTATTCTAATCCTACCCCCAAACCTAACCCTAAACTCAACATTTTATGGGATTTAGGCTGTAGCTGTATCCCATCTAGCCAACACCTCTGTTTTCATCCTAATCCTACCCCATACTAACCCTAAACTCAACATTTTATGGGATTTAGGCTGTACTGTAGCTGTATCCCATCTAGCCAAAACCTCTGTTTTCATCCTAATCCTGCCCCATACTAACCCTAAACCCAACATTTTATGGGATTTAGGCTGTAGCTGTATCCCATTTAGCCAGAACTTCTGTTTTTATCCTAATCCTTACCCCATTCTAACCCTAAACCCAACATTTCATTGGATTTAAGCCGTAGCTGTATCCCATCTAGCCAGAACTTCTGTTTTCATCCTAATCCTAAGCCCATATTAGCCCTAAACCCAACATTTCATGGGATTTAGGCCTTAGTTGTATCCCATTTAGCCAAAACCTCTGTTTTCATCCTAATCCTGCCCCATTCTAACCCTAAACCCAAACATTTCATTGGATTTAAGCCGTAGCTGTATCCCATCTAGCCAGAACTTCTGTTTTCATCCTAATCCTAACCCCATATTAGCCCTAAACCCAACTTTTCATGGGATTTAGGCCATAGCTGTATCCCATCTAGCCAAAACCTCTGTTTTCATCCTAATCCTGCCCCATACTAACCCTAAACTCAACATTTTATGGGATTTAGGCTGTACTGTAGCTGTATCCCATCTAGCCAAAACCTCTGTTTTCATCCTAATCCTGCCCCATACTAACCCTAAACTCAACATTTTATGGGATTTAGGCTGTACTGTAGCTGTATCCCATCTAGCCAACACATCTGTTTTCATCCTAATCCTACCCCATACTAACCCTAAACTCAACATTTTATGGGATTTAGGCTGTACTGTAGCTGTATCCCATCTAGCCAAAACCTCTGTTTTCATCCTAATCCTGCCCCATACTAACCCTAAACTCAACATTTTATGGGATTTAGGCTGTACTGTAGCTGTATCCCATCTAGCCAACACATCTGTTTTCATCCTAATCCTACCCCATACTAACCCTAAACTCAACATTTTATGGGATTTAGGCTGTACTGTAGCTGTATCCCATCTAGCCAAAACCTCTGTTTTCATCCTAATCCTGCCCCATACTAACCCTAAACTCAACATTTTATGGGATTTAGGCTGTACTGTAGCTGTATCCCATCTAGCCAAAACCTCTGTTTTCATCCTAATCCTGCCCCATACTAACCCTAAACTCAACATTTTATGGGATTTAGGCTGTACTGTAGCTGTATCCCATCTAGCCAAAACCTCTGTTTTCATCCTAATCCTGCCCCATACTAACCCTAAACTCAACATTTTATGGGATTTAGGCTGTACTGTAGCTGTATCCCATCTAGCCAAAACCTCTGTTTTCATCCTAATCCTGCCCCATACTAACCCTAAACTCAACATTTTATGGGATTTAGGCTGTAGCTGTATCCCATTTAGCCAGAACTTCTGGTTTTATCCTAATCCTAACCCCATTCTAACCCTAAACCCAACATTTCATTGGTTTTAAGCCGTAGCTGTATCCCATCTAGCCAGAACTTCTGTTTTCATCCTAATCCTAACCCCATATTAGCCCTAAACCAAACATTTCATGGGATTTAGGCCATAGCTGTATCCCATCTAGCCAAAACCTCTGTTTTCATCCTAATCCTACCCCTAAACATGATTTTGAGAAACGCTTTGGAAAAGGGAGTTGGGCAGAGTATCAAAACACACTTGTAGCCAATGCATTAGTAAGGAGTGTGTTTACTAACCCACATCGTTGCCTGGGTTGCGTATGTGTGGGGCGGGTCTATCAAAAGAAGGTCCAGATTCTATTGGGGAACGGGCATGTATGTTTAGGTGATTTCAAATATCCACATTGGCTTTCAGAATTCATGATTAAGGTCATAGGTGTTTCCCTACTGTTTTCATCGTAATTCTACTTCAAAACTTAACCCTAAAACCATAATTTTATGGAAATTAGGCCATGGCTGTATCCCATCTAGCCCTACCGGTTGTGGCTAGAAGGGATACAGCTGTGGCCAAAATCTCGTAAAATTTCGCAGAATAAGTGCTTTTTCTTCCCAAACCTAATACCAAACCCAAATGACCAGAAATTGTTTTTATTTGACCCAACAATGGGTTAAAACATCCCAGCACATCCCATTTGACCATATGCTAGGCTGAAAGTATTTTTATACTGTTTTTATCATAATTCTACCCCCAAACCTATCCGTAAAGCCAACGTCTCGCGAGATTTGGCTGTAGCTGTATTCCCTCTAGCCTTTGCCTCCAAAACTCAGATCCGCAATGCGACTAAAACAATTTATAAATGCCAGGCCAGTAGATGACGATGTGACACGATGTGCGAAGACGTAATGCACATGCAAATGACATCACTGTTTTTACAAACTCAAATTTTTGATGTTTACACAGAAACGATTACTGTGTAGTTTTAAAAAATGTGGGCTTTGAAGCCATTTTTAAAAAGTTTGCATTTTCAGGCACCCGAAACTCAAAGGTTTTCAGTTTTGTTGTTGAAAATGGTTTTGTGTAAACAATCCCTTAATATAATAGAATATTTACAGTATTTTCCAGACTATTAGTTGCTCCAGAGTATAATTCGCATCAGTCAAAAATGCATCATGAAGAGGAAAAAACATATACAGTATAAGTCGCACTGGACTATAAGTCACATTTATTTAAAAAATGATTATTCTTTTGGGGGACATTTTGTTTGTTTAGTCTTTCTCCGTTGTCTTTAAGTTAATGTTTCAGTTAACAGTTTTTTTCAGGGGTAGACTACAGGAGCAACATATAGTGCCCTCTCATGGCTGTAGACAGTAATGTTTTCCTTTGGTTCATGTTAGTCAGTGTGAATTCATTTTGTCATATAAGTCACACCTGACTATAAGTCACAGGACCAACCAACTTATGAAAAAAAACGTATAGTCCAGAAAATACGGTACTATAGGGGCTGGACACTATAGTCAATTGAGGATACCAAAATAAAGTAAACTGTGACATATTATACGCAAAAATTCTTCATATCAGTAAAGATTCCAGATAAAAATGTGGGACCCAAATTATACACTTTGACCTGACCATGTTTTTCTTAAGTGTTTTTTCTTTAATTGCTAATGCGACCTTTTCACAGCAGAGTCTGAACAAAATAAAGCAATGCTTGGTAATTGGTTGACCTTAATTGGTATTAATTGGTATTATCTAATTGTGTACTTACATATAACAGCTGAAGGCTATTCAATAAACTTGATAATGTGAGAAATGTTGTAGGTGTCTAAATACATTTTGGCTTGACCCTACATGTCAGTAAGGCATGGCACTGAAGGCACTGACTATTCATGTATAAAGATGTTAAGAGTGTAAACTAGGCATAGTGAAGAATACTCCTCATCTAATCAAGTTTTCTTACACCATAACAAAATAGACTTTAAAGGCCTGATGGACAGTGTAACACTCATGTTCAGTAAATACAACACAGCCCAGCGGTAGACCATACAGAATCTCGTTGACACAAAACTACTGTTCTGACAAGCCGTTTTACCCAGCAGCCTCTCTGTTTGCAGACACTGGGAAATCCACGAAGAACTCATCTCGCATCTCGTCTCTGCTGTGATCTCAGTCTTTGAATCACGCTGCTTATATTAATGCAAACAGCAGCGTATCGCAATTTTCAGCGGCGGGCAAATGCCATAGTTTCCCTGAGCAGATTGTTCTGCGGGTTTTTTTCACCATGACACTTGGCATCAGTCAGCACGACTTAAGTCCCCGCCAAACATCTGTGCACTGATGCTATGAGCCACAAGGCCAGGCTGTCAGCAAAACGCCAGGAGACAAACTCCACAATATGGTAGATCTGTTGATCCGAGTACTTTTTGTATTCATCGGTGATGTGATTCTCAATGCTGATTCAAACTCTTAAGAGATGCTGTTGAACAGATGTGTGTATTACTGAGATATATGCTGACAAGTGATGCTGGGGTCCAGAGGGAATGTTAAAAATAATGTAACTTGAGTATATGTGTAGGTGCGGCATGTTATATTTTACGTTACCATAAATTTGCTGCTTTGTAAGTCAAAAAATGAAGAGTTTGGTTCCAAAACGCAATAAATCCATTGTGACTAATTTCGGTAAAAACGTGTTTTCTATATCAAGAAAGTGACACGATAAAAAACACTACTTTCCGTTACAAACTTTCACATAGCATCTTTAGGTTCTAATAACATAAAAAATTGAAATCCATCATTTGATTTTCAAAGATTCATTATAAAAACTGATTATTTTTTCCGCAAAACGCAATAAATCCATGACAAGTAGTTTTTTTAAAATGCTATAAATCTATTGAATCAATATATAAATGTGCATTCATCTTTGCCATGTTATATTCATTTAGTTGACTAGTGGTATACACTGATTAAAAAAATAAACTTTAATGGGATTAATCAAAACACTTACTTTGTCATATTAATGCTGTGTTCACACCAGCCGCAGTAGAGGCGTCAAACGTGATTTCAATGTTAAGTCAATGCGAATACGTGTTGACGCGCATCTGGAGGTCTCGCGGCGCGAATGGGGCGTTTAGCGTAGACGCACGAATTGTGCGTTGCTGCTGCAAACACGCGAGTTGAACAATTTTTACTTTGGCGGAAAAACGTGCCACGTTAACCAATCAGGAGCTTGCTCTAGTAGTGACTCAAAATGTTCAAGGGGCAAACTAGACGTGGTAGACGC
Organism: Misgurnus anguillicaudatus; assembly: GCF_027580225.2. Lineage (NCBI taxonomy): Eukaryota > Metazoa > Chordata > Actinopteri > Cypriniformes > Cobitidae > Misgurnus > Misgurnus anguillicaudatus. The sequence goes on along the minus strand of NC_073342.2, from coordinate 14,964,286 downwards.
GAATTTGGCGCCTCAAACGTGGCTGGTGTGAACCCACGGTAAGAACACTGTCATTTTTGCTGTTATCTGTAGGACGTCGTCACTGAACTTTTTTGACAGTGTAAAATGTTTTGGTCCTGCTCGATTTTTGTTGACTTCGAGTAAAATAATGGAAAGTTTTTTCATAAGATCCCCTGGGGTCAATGTGTTAGCATAACAGAAGCTTGATGCTTGCGTGTGAGAACAAACAACAGCCGGCATTTTTCCGTCTCCCGAGTGCCTCTCGCGTAAATTATTCGATTTTGAACCACCACAGGTTTAGCAATGCCATCAAAGTATTACTTTGTTTTTGTTTGTTTGTTGATCACGAAGTACAAAGTAAATGAGGGAAACTAGTATTCTGTGTGTATTCAACGCGCCACCATTATTGTTTACAGTGCGTGGAATGGTGCGCTGTGATTTGTTGGGCGGATTTATTGCATTCTGCAGAGAAGGAGGACTGGTATTTATCGCGTTTTGGGAAAAAAGGGAGAATAGATGACAGAATAACATGGCGGATATCGGATTTTGCGTAAAATTAAAAATTAAATTTTTAATACTGACTTGATACAATACTGATTTTGGCGGTAACTTATTTTTTAAAATGCCGTTTATTGCGATTTTACCGAGCCCCTAAGGTGACATTGGAGTAAACGAAATCTAAAGTTTAGTTGCATGTGCTCACACCAAACCTTCACGTGCAGAATCTTATTTAAAGTTTAGTTTCGCGCGCGCACGATAGTTTCACATGTGCACGCGAAACTAAACTTTATTTAATTTTTGCTTCACGTCCCCTTAGGGGCTCCGTATGTTTTGGAACCAAACTCTTCAAATAGTTTACCAAAAGGAACACTGGCGGCTCTAAGATCACAGTTTATGCCTTTCCCATGTGGGTGAGCGTTAACGTGTCTGCTGTATCACAAAAGAGAAACAAACATTTCCCTACGGTCTCTGACTTTGGTTCAGAATTGAACTTAGCATAAAAATATGCGGTGCAAAGTATGCAATTGTTAAATGTTTCACACACAACAGTAGTATGCAACCTCATGACATTACCTTGTTGCCTGGCATCTGTTAGAAATGTAAAAAAATCCAATTTAGCTCAGAGATCTTCCGTTCTGTTCATAATAATATTCTATACTGCAGAAATCATATGCTATTACGAGCACAGCCCGTTTCTAGTGTTCTCCAAAGTACTGCACTGCCAACAGGTTAAGTGAAGCATCAGTGACTAATTGACAACCTAACCGATTAGTGGTCAGAGCTTTCCTGATTGCGTAGCTGCTCTTAAAATGCAATGAAGCCGAAAACTAATCAATGGCACTTCAAGCCCATGTGATAACCTCTCTGCCTGCTTAACTCCAGGAGCACAACTCTGCGAGACAGATAAAGTCAAATTAAACCCACAATATTAAATCTCATGCCAGAACTGGATTAGATCCACATCTGATACTGTACATGCGTTTGCCGGCTTGGTGCACGCATTCATTTTTTCTTTCCTGGTGTGTCCATGTGAGAATTCCCATTAAAGAGGAAGCGGCGTACGGAGAGTAGCTCTAATTAGATGTGCTGTACTGCTATAATCCACGGCATGTATACGGCGAGCTATCAGCAACGGGAAATGGAAAGAGTCCAGTTTTTCAGAGGTGTCAGAAAGGGAGAGCACCCTCTTTGGGTTTACATTTATATTTAAATCAATGCATTTGGCAGATGCTTTCCTCCAAAGGGACCTTTAGGTTGCTAATGTAATGCTCTATCAAAAAAGTTTGCCTCATTTGCAAATCCAGCTTAAGTGGTTAACTGTTTTAAGTAACATGATAGCTAATAATTAGATGCTCTGCAGGTTATTTGCTGTTTAAGCTGGTAAGCCATCCTAGACCAGCAACATCCAGTTGTTTGCATTGGCTTGCATTCAGAGTTTGTTCGCGTTTGTGCTTGGAGAGCACCTACAGGCAAACATGGGTACTACAAGGCTTTATGGTTTTTAAGTAATTAAAGGGATAGTTCACCTTAAATGCAAGTTCTGTCATCATTTTTCATCCTTGTGTTGTTCTAAGTCTGTATGAATTTCTTTTTTCTGATGAAAACAAAAGAAGATATTTTGAGAAATGATGGTAAACACACAGCAAATAGTGGCCATTGACTTACATAGTAGGAATAAATATGATGAAATTTAATGTGAACCGTCAACCATCATTTAGCAAAATATTTTCTTTTTTGTTCATCAGAAAAAAGAAATTCATACAGGTTTAGAACAACATGAAGATGAGTAAATGATGACAGAATTTTCATTTTAAGGTGAACTATCCCTTTAAAACTATTTTAGTCTTATGTTACTTAGTCTACCTATTAAAATAAAATAAAAAAGATTAGACAAATATAAAATTAATTCCTAGATTTCTATTTCATTAACAGCTCAGATAAAATCATAATTGGCTCTGGTCAGGGTGGGCAGTGCCCCCCCAAACTTCGCCTTGCAATGGCTGATTACTTACTAGACCCAGTTTAGAGAAACTAAAACTATATTTTATGGCATAATAGCACTTTTGGGAGTACTTCGACTCGGCGCAGTAACACCCTCCCTCTCCCATTATGAGAGTGAGAAGGGGAGCGGACTTTTCAGGCGAGTCGAGGTGCTCCCGAGGGTGCTATTGCGCCATACAGTGTAGTTCCTCTTTTAAATCTGCTTAGAAAAGCGCTGCGTTTTATTTTGTACCACCAAACTTGCTCGTATAACTACTCGTCTTAAATAGGAAAAACTTTGATGTGTTTGGTCACTTCTAACTTTATCTCTAAATGGTACCATTGAATGAATGGGGCTAAGCTAAATGCTATCCAAGTGTCGCAGCGCACTCCAGCGCTTACGTGCACGCACACAGATGATAGAGGGATGTATCAACAATTCTTAGTTAAGGTAATAACATATTTTAATATTGAAAATGAGTAGACTATTCCTTTAAGATGATCATGAATGCATGGAAGGCTGATACTGGCAGTTTGGGGGACACTGTTTTTTTTAGACTCCGTGCTCTGTGCACCATCAGGACACACTTAACAAGTGCGACACACTTCAAATGGGAATGCATTTCCTGTTACCACACATCAGACATTGTTTACATAATTCACACACTCACAATTGTACAACCCAGTATTTTGGGCGTGATCCAAGGCCCTTTTTTAATCTAACTTTAATTTTGATCACTCAGTGTGATTGCTTATGCTCACAGACAGCCGATTCACTGCCTTCGTGTGGTACCATTTAATTTTAGTGTGTCATATCGAATCACCCAATCAACGCTGTCAATCGTATCCGAGGTCCTGAGAAATATATAGCGTGCATTTGGAAATAAAACACTGTTGATGTTAAAAGAGTCTGCCGTGGCTTTCACCCAAGATCTCACCGGGGTCATATAGTACAACCTGGCAAGCCACCATCGCAAAAGCCAGAAAAAGCCCACGCCTGGCTTAACCGGGCTTACGGCTGCCAATCATAAGCAGGCGAATGCGCATATGTATGCAGCACACATCTGTCAACCCCCCGTAAACAAACATGTTTCGTGCATTTCAATAAGCGTGTTTGCACAAATGAGATGTTTCATCTATGCAAATTTCACAGAACTGAGTTACAATGTAAAGCACTCATTATACAAGACCATCGGACTGAGTGGCGCATCTTCTGTACATTCGGTTTTGATCTACCTCGCTGCAGACAGTGTGCGCATACAAACGTGAAACCCCCTGTAGTCAGCCTGTGGGTTTAAAAAAAATACTGTGTAAGATAAACTCATGTTCAGCAACTTCAGGATATTACCCCTGACAAACGTAGAAATTAAGCAGCGTAATATTCTGATGAAAATCTAACTTAATGCACTGAAACTGGTTCAAAAAATCTTAATGTTGCCATTTTCAACAAACAAGCTCTGCCTTGAAGCATAAATACTTAAAATAACAGCAGGTGTTTGACATTACTGCTCTGTTGTGGCCTTTATTAGCAAGGCGAGCAGCGTGACACTTGCAGGTGAGACAGAGACTCACATTAAAAAGTCAGACTTCTGACCTTCTGTTGCCTGAAGGATGACTTTAAAGTTCAGAGTTGACAAAGTGTGAGTATCACACACACACTTGGGTTTTTATAACATGTTTAGATTTTACTCGGGGCGGGGGTCTATACTATATACTATAATACAGATATTTGACTGATTTGACTTTTCAGCATCATTACAGGTACCCAAGGATGTTTGTCATTAGGGGACACTGAATTATTTTGCTGTCACAATATAATGTCAATACAAGTTTACTTAAAGGATTAGTCCATTTTCTTCAAAAAAATATAGATTATTTACTCACCACCATGTCATCCAAAATGTTGATGTCTTTCTTTGTTCAGTCGAGAAGAAATGTTTTTTTGAGGAAAACATTCCAGGATTTTTCTCATTTTAATAGACTTCAATGGACCCCAACACGTAACAGTTTTAATGCAGTTTAAAATTGCAGTTTCAACGCAGCTTCAAAGGACTCTAAACAATCGCAAATGAGGCATAAGGGTCTTATCTAGCGAAACGATTGTCATTTTTGACAAGAAAAATAAAAAATATGAACTTTTAAACCACAACTTCTCGTATATCTCCTGTCATGTGACGCGACACCGCGACTTCACGTAAAACGTCATCACGTCAAGAGGTCACGAATGACATATGCGAAACTATGCCCCAGTGTTTACAAGAGGACCGTTCCGACATTGTTTTATGTGTAATGATACGAATTAACTCATTCACCGCCATTGACAAGTTATCTCGTCAATTATGAGTTAATATTTAACTAACAAATGTGCCTTTCTGGACGAATGTCAAAGTGAAAGTGTAATACCGCTTTTATCCACTAGATGGCGCCAAACCGCCAATTTATCAAAAACGGAAGTTAAAATGATTTGATGGTTTATTTGAACTGCCTTTATGTTTGATAGTCAATCTGAGTCTGATCTCTAACATAAATTCCTTTACAAAAACGCATTTTTTTAAGCTTTTTGCTCAAAATGTTGTATTTTTGAAGAGAAATATCCATATTTCAGTGGTCAAATTAAGTGGAAAAAGTAAATATATAATGAAACGTTTTTTCCCAATTTTGTTTGTTTGTTTGTTTGAAAGCAGAGGGTGTGTTCTTTAATTTGATATAATTTGTATGTTTATATATTTATAGAAGATAATTTTTCCTGCAAGGAATTTTGTGAAACTTTTGTTAAAATCACAAAAATGCAGGTGGGCAACCTTTCTCAAAAAGGCTGGCGGTGAATGAGTTAATGTCTTTGTGTCAGTTTATTGTTTAAAATGGTCGGCAAATGTGCATTTCATATATGTAACACGTGACCTTTCCACGGCATTACGCAATTACGTGAGGTCTGGCTGGCGCATCACAGGACCAGAGGAAGACGAGAAGTTGTGATTTAAAAGTGCATAATTTTTTTTTACTTGTAAAAAATGACAATCGCTTCGCTAGATAAGACCCTTATGCCTCGTTTGGAATCGTCTTTGAAATTGCAATTTTAAACTGCATTAAAACTGTTAAGTGTTGAGTTAAGTATTAAATGTTGGGCTCTATTAAAGTCCATTAAAATTAGAAAAATCCTGGAATGTTTTCCTCAAAAAACATAATTTCTTCTCAACTGAACAAAGAAAGACATCAACATTTTGAATGACATGGTGGTGAGTAAATTATCTGGACTTTTTTTTAAGAAAATTGACTAATAAATATATTAAAGATAATTTTATAAAAAAAAGGGAAAAAATAATAAAATACATCATAAAGATGTACCAAGTTCTTTTAAAAGCCATAATCATTTTAAAGTCAACACATATAGGGAATGGGGGATCTTCTGAATTGTTTTGTTCGACATCTGAGGGTTGTCAGTTTAGCAGAGTTCCTCATCTGGCATCCAGTCAGCTGTTCCCTAAGTGGTGGTAGCCAGTCTCTATATAGCTAGCAAAATCAAGACACAGTTGGACTCGTCTCTCTGCTAGCGTGCACAATCCAAGAAGGGAAAGGGCATCGGAATATCCTTCATATCGTTGTCTGCACATATCCCAAATGTTTAATTTAAGAACTATGCCATACTGGGACTGCATACTCTAACATACGGTGCACATAGATGATAACCAATTCTTGATCTCGAACCCCATTTTTTTTAGCCGTTGAAAAGCAAAAAGCTTTCTGTTGGCTGAAACAACATGTGGTCCACTTGACCATCCCTCTTGCCCAGAAATTTCGTATAAACTGTACTATTGTACTTTTTGTGATGTAAAATACTATGGTATTTACATGCCACTTCTTTTTTTATTTTATAGAATAGGATGCAGAGGCGGTCGGTGACTTCTTCTTCGAGGGAGCACGATGCGAAGCTTGTCACAACATGTATGTAGTCCGTCATGTTTGTGGTTCGTCATTTCAAAATATGTGTTCGCCGTGTCAAGTGAACCTATGTGCATCACGTGTCATGTCAAAATAAGTGCCTGCTGCACAAACGTCTAAAGGGTTTATGATAAAAGAAATGCTCACGTTTGTCAGATACTCACATAATCTCATGCGTAATCAGAGTTTCTGTGTTAAGTTAGTGTCTTGCGAGTATTTTGTGAACGTCTTCTTTTATCATAAATGGTTTTGACGCGTGTGGAGCAGGCACTTATTTCAACATGACACATAATGCAAATAGGTTCACATGACACTCTGAACACATATTTTGAATTCGCAGCCCTCGGAAGATCAGTCACCAGCCGTCATTGCTCGCATGATAACATCATGACACGTACCCCAACAATAGTACTAATCTAAAGGTAGTTTAGGGTCATTTTTAAAATTTGGAACAAAGGATCCTATTTTATAAATGAGACCCCTGGTCACACAACCCAATCTCAAGGCAAGTCGTGATATAGTCACGAAATATTTGATTTATTTATTCATGTTCATAGATACGGTTTTCTGCTTTTTGTGTCATGATTTTCGGCTTTTTTCGTGTCAATGAGCATGAATGTTTTTTTCGTGTAACGCAACACAAACTTTTATAAATAGTTTTTCGTGTCCGTAGCACAACTTTTTTCGTGTCATGATATGTATTGTTTTTCTTCTTTTTTCTTGAGCATTTATTTATTTGTGTTCATAGACACGATTTTCAAATTTTTTTGTGTCACGATTCTTAGCTTTTTTCGTGTCAATAAGCATGAATGTTTTTTAGTGTTACTCAACACAAACTTTTATAAATAGTTGTTCATGTCCGTACCACAACTTTTTTCGTGTCATGTTATGTATTGTTTTTTTTTTCTTTTTTTCTCAAGCATTTATTTATTTGTGTCCATAGACACAATTTTCTGCTTTTTTCCGTATTTTCGTGTCACTATTTTTTGCTTTGTTTGTGTCAATGAGCATGAATGTCTTTTTCGTGTCACTTGACACAAACTTTTATAAATAGTTTTTTGTGTCCGTAGATAGACTTTTTTTTCGTGGCATGTTATGTATTGTTTTTTTTTTTATCATTTATTTATTTATGTTCATAGAAAACATGTTTTTTTTTTCATGTTTTCATGTCACGATTTTCTGCTTTTTCATGTCAATAAGCATGAATGTTTTTTTTTTTTCGTGTCACTCAACTCAAATTTTTAAAATTGTTTTTTGTGTCCGTAGCACAACTTTTTTGTGTCATGTTATGTATTGTTTTTCTTCTTTTTTTCTTGAGCATTTGTTTTTGTTCATAGACACGATTTTCTGCTTTTTTCGTGTCAATGAGCATGTATGTCTTTTTCCTGTCACTCAACACAAACTTTTATAAATAGTTTTTCATGTCCGTACCACGACTTTTTTCGTGTCATGTTATTGTTTTTTTCTTTTTTTCTCGAGCATTTATTTATTTGTGTCCATAGACACAATTTTCTGCTTTTTTTCCGTATTTTCGTGTCACTATTTTTTGCTTTGTTTGTGTCAATGAGCATGAATGTCTTTTTCGTGTCACTTGACACAAACTTTTATAAATAGTTTTTTGTGTCCGTAGATAGACTTTTTTTTCGTGTCATGTTATGTATTGTTTTTTCTTGATCATTTATTTATTTATGTTCATAGAAAACATGTTTTTTTTTCATGCTTTCATGTCACGATTTTCTACTTTTTCATGTCGATAAGCATGAATGTTTTTTTTTTCGTGTCACTCAACACAAATTTTTAAAATTGTTTTTTGTGTCCGTAGCACAACTTTTTTGTGTCATGTTATGTATTGTTTTTCTTCTTTTTTTCTTGAGCATTTGTTTATATATTTGTTCATAGACACGATTTTCGGCTTTTTTCGTGTCAATGAGAATGTATGTCTTTTTCGTGTCACTCAACACAAACTTTTATAAACTATTTTTTTCCTGTCGTTTTAATTATTGTTTTTTTTCTTCTTTTTTCTTGAGCATTTATTTATTCGTGTTCATAGACACGATTTTCTGTTTTTCGTATTTTCATGTCACAATTTTATGCTTTTTTTAGTGTCATGGAGCATGAATGTCTTTTTCGTGTCACTCGACACAAACTTTTATAAATAGTTTTTCGTGTCCGTAGCACAACTTTTTTTCGTGTCATGTTATGTATTGTTTTTTCTTCTTTTTTCTTGAGCATTTATTTATTCGTGTTATAGACACGATTTTCTGCTTTTTTCGTATTTTCATGTCACAATTTTCTGCTTTTTTTAGTGTCATGGGGCATGAATGTCTTTTTCGTGTTACTCGAAACAAAATTTTATAAATCGTTTTTCGTGTCCGTAGCACAACTTTTTTTCGTGTTATGTTATGTATTGTTTTTTCTTCTTTTTTCTTGAGCATTTATTTATTTATTTGTTTATAGACACGGTTTTCTGCTTTTTTCTTGTTTTCATGTCACGATTTTCAGCTTTTTTCGTGTCAATGAGCATGAATGTTTTTTTCGTGTTACTCGAAACTAAATTTTATAAATCGTTTTTCGTGTCCATAGCACGACTTTTTTTGTGTCATGTTATGTATTGTTTTTTTTCTTTTTTTCTCGAGCATTTATTTATTTGTGTCCATAGACACAATTTTCTGCTTTTTTCCATATTTTTGTGTCACTATTTTCTGCTTTGTTTGTGTCAATGAGCATGAATGTCTTTTTCGTGTCACTTGACACAAACTTTTATAAATATTTTTTTGTGTCCGTAGATAGACTTTTTTTTCGTGTCATGTTACAGTATGTATTGTTTTTTCTTGATCATTTATTTATTTATGTTCATAGAAAACATGTTTTTTTTCATGTTTTCATGTCACGATTTTCTGCTTTTTCATGTCAATAAGCATGAATGTTTTTTTTTCTTGTCACTCAACACAAATTTTTATAAATCGTTTTTTGTGTCCGTAGCACAACTTTTTTGTGCCATGTTATGTATTGTTTTGTCTTTTTTTTCTTGAGCATTTATTTATCCGTGTTGATAGACATGATTTTCTGCTTTTTTCATGTTTTCGTGTCACGATTTTCAGCTTTTTTTCTGTCAATGAGCATGAATGTTTTTTTTTCTTGAGCATTTGTTTATATATTTGTTCATAGACACGATTTTCTGCTCTTTTCGTGTCAATGAGCATGTATGTCTTTTTCGTGTCACTCAACACAAACTTTTATAAACGACTTTTTTCCTGTCGTTTTAATTATTGTTTTTTTTTTCTTTTTTCTTGAGCATTTATTTATTCGTGTTCATAGACACGATTTTCTCCTTTTTTTGTATTTTCATGTCACAATTTTCTGCTTTTTTTAGTGTCATTGAGCATGAATGTCTTTTTCGTGTCACTCGACACAAACTTTTATAAATAGTTTTTCGTGTCCGTAGCACAACTTTTTTTCATGTCATGTTATGTATTGTTTTTTCTTCTTTTTTCTTGAGCATTTATTTATTTATTTGTTTATAGACATGGTTTTCTGCTTTTTTTCTTGTTTTCATGTCACGATTTTCAGCCTTTACGTGTCAATGAGCATGAATGGTTTTTTTCGTGTTACTCAACACAAACTTTTAAAAAAAGCAGAAAATCATGTCCATAAAAAAAACAACAGAATGCTATGGCATGCTGGTTTTGACTGCTTAGTAAATGTAGTGTTTATGTCTACCTCAGCATGTGACTGTTTTTACTATGGAGTAAGACCAGCATGTGCCCCCTCCCACGAATGACGCACCCACGTGCCATGCGATACTCACTTGACAGTGCGCAAGTGCTTAGTTGTGTGTGGAGATATGAGCTTGAAGACCACGTCCAGGCCTCGGTTCCTCCCCAGCACGACCGCAGTGCTCACTGAAAGACCAGACGAGTAATTAATACAACAAAACGTCTTTGCAACACTGCTGAACTTGATACCTCTGATAATATTACGCTTCATAGTGTTGTATAGTAGATCCCCCATCCATCTCCTCTGGGAGTGTGATGTTGTCCGGGATAAGACTCCAGGGGAAATATTAAGAGACTTTACCCATGTAAACAAGATACATGCATATACCCAGGTGACATTTTCTCTATACGGTACTCGCTAGTAGGCAAGCGGTCGCTACAGTGGATTCTTTTGGGGGTACTGTGGAAGACGGGTCGCTTGTCTGCCGTTTCACAAATAGATATATTTTATCAGCTTTTATAATAATGCTGATAAGTAAAAAGCCAGTTTCTCTATATCAAAGGTCAACGTAAACATTGGTCTTTAGTTAAATTCAAATATGCCGCCTGTAATGTAATTCCAGAGCAAACACCTCAGTAAATTCAAGTGTCAGTGCAATTTCAGTGCCTAAGATGGGAAAATACAGAAACTACAGGGTATGAAATAAATTAATTCTAAGAATAAAATGTTTTGTGTAGTAAAAGGCCATTGTTTTGAATTAATTGGAGCTATGTTTGTTTGTCTTCTGTTTATGATTCCCTTCATACGTTCACCTTTATGGCATTATAAAAACACAGCTCTCCTGCGTCAAGAAATAAAACAATTCTTTATTAAACCTCTGCTGTGGAAAATTAAACCTTATGCCTTTTTTAATTATGCCTCTCCTGGCTGTCTGGAAATAAGGCTTGATTAAAATCTTCTGAGATTAATTATATCATGATCCTAAAGCCCGGAGTATTGTCTGTTTTTCATGTGTATGGCAACGTACGCGCACGGTCAAAAAGTATCTCCTGGGCTACATGCTACGTTCTCCTGTACACGCATGCTCGAGCTATGCGTACAAAGTATGCACGGTTACATAAATCTCTAATTTTAAACATTATGGACTAAAAAAGCATCAGATGCAAACTCACCAGAAGAACAGAAGACTTGGATGACCCACAGGCAGGCCGCAGCTCTTCTGGCGTTCTTTACATTCTGCCGTAGCAAATCCAGAACCAGGAGAACCGCGTCTGTCTTCTCTGCCTTCACACCAATCTGACGATCTCGGGACAGAAAATCATGTTCCACTTAATCGTTCAGAAACCGTGCATTTTTCCATTTCTTCTCGATCCTGCTTTGCCCACTTTATGGATCTTAGTAAGCATGAAATTTTGAACCGCTGGCAGCTGTGATCAAATATTTGGCTTTGGTTTGGAGATCAAAACCAAATTTATTGGGACGTCTAATAGGGAAATTGAGATACCACAGGGGTAACGTCAGAGTCAAACTCAAAACGTAAATTAGATTTATACTCATATTCACAAGATTTGGAGTGATAAGAAATATTAGTAGTGTAGTAAACAACATAAATTCAAACTGACACTATTTACTTGTATTTCTGGACTAAAAGGGATCGTTCACCCAAAAATACAAATTCTGTCATCATTTACTCACCTTCATGTTGTTATAAACCTGTATAAATTATGTTATTCGCCATTCACTTTCATTGCACTATTTCTTGCTACTATTAAAGTCAATGGTGCCCCAGTTTTGCTTTGTTGCAAACATTCTTTAAAATATATTCCTTTGTGTTCAGCAAAACAACATAAAATTATGAAAAAAAGATATTCTGAAGAATGTTTGTAACCAAATATATCAGGACCATCATTCACTTCCATAGTATTATTTTTCTTGCTATTAAAGTCAATGGTGCCCCAGTTTTGCTTTGTTACAAACATTCTTTAAAATATCTTCCTTCGGGTGCAACAGAACAATGTAAAATTATAAAAAAAAGATATTCTGAAGAATGTTTGTAATCAAACAGATCAGGGACCCCATTCACTTCCATAGTATTTTTTCCTACTTTAAAAGTCAATGGTGCCAAAGTTTTGCTTTGTTACAAGCATTCTTCAAAATATCTTCCTTTGTGTTCAGCAGAACAACATAAAATTATAAAAGATATTCTGAAGAATGTTTGTAATCAAATAGATCATGGGCACCATTCACTTCCATAGTACTTTAAAAGTCAATGATGCCCCATGCAGTTTTGCTTTGTTACAAGCATTCTTCAAAATATCTTCCTTTGTGTTCAGCAGAACAACGTAAAATTATAAAAGATATTCTGATGAATGTTTGTAATCAAATAGATCAGGGGCACCATTCACTTCCATTGTATTTTTTCCTACTTTAAAAGTCAATGGTGCCAAAGTTTTGCTTTGTTACAAGCATTCTTCAAAATATCTTCCTTTGTGTTCAGCAGAACAACATAAAATTATAAAAGATATTCTGATGAATGTTTGTAATCAAATAGATCATGGGCACCATTCACTTCCACAGTACTTTAAAAGTCAATGGTGCCCCAGTTTTGTTTTGTTACAAGCATTCTTCAACATATCTTCCTTTGTGTTCAGCAGAACAACGTAAAATTATAAAATATATTCTGATAAATGTTTGTAATCAAACAGATCAGGGGCACCATTCACTTCCATAGTACTTTAAAAGTCAATGGTGCCAAAGTTTTGCTTTGTTACAAGCATTCTTCAAAATATCTTCCTTTGTGTTCAGAAGAACAACATAAAATTATAAAAGATATTCTGAAGAATGTTTGTAATCAAATAGATCATGGGCACCATTCACTTCCATAGTACTTTAAAAGTCAATGGTGCCCCAGTTTTGCTTTGTTACAAGCATTCTTCAACATATCTTCCTTTGTGTTCAGCAGAACAACGTAAAATTATAAAATATATTCTGATAAATGTTTGTAATCAAACAGATCAGGGGCACCATTCACTTCCATAGTACTTTAAAAGTCAATGGTGCCAAAGTTTTGCTTTGTTACAAGCATTCTTCAAAATATCTTCCTTTGTGTTCAGAAGAACAACATAAAATTATAAAAGATATTCTGAAGAATGTTTGTAATCAAATAGATCATGGGCACCATTCACTTCCATAGTACTTTAAAAGTCAATGGTGCCCCAGTTTTGCTTTGTTACAAGCATTCTTCAACATATCTTCCTTTGTGTTCAGCAGAACAACGTAAAATTATAAAATATATTCTGATAAATGTTTGTAATCAAACAGATCAGGGGCACCATTCACTTCCATAGTACTTTAAAAGTCAATGGTGCCAAAGTTTTGCTTTGTTACAAGCATTCTTCAAAATATCTTCCTTTGTGTTCAGAAGAACAACATGAAATTATAAAAGATATTCTGATGAATGTTTGTAATCAAATAGATTAGGGGCACCATTCACTTCCATTGTATTTTTTCCTACTTTAAAAGTCAATGGTGGCAACGTTTTGCTTTGTTACAAGCATTCTTCAAAATATCTTCCTTTGTGTTCAGCAGAACAACATAAAATTATAAAATATATTGTGAAGAATGTTTGTAATCAAATACATCATGGGCACCATTCACTTCCATTGTATTTTTTCCTACTTTAAAAGTCAATGGTGCCCCAGTTTTGCTTTGTTACAAACATTCTTTAAAATATCTTCCTTTGTGTGCAGGAAAACAATGTACAATTATAAAAAAAGATATTCTGATGAATGTTTGTAATCAAACAGATCAGGGGCACCATTCACCATTCACCATGGTATTTTTCCTACTATAAAAGTCAATGGTGCCCCAGTTTTGTAAAATAAAATGTTTATATATTTAGAATGATGGATATACATTGTACTACATGTTTTTTGCTTATTTTGTTCAAAAGCATGATCAACGTAAGAATACATATGATAATAACAAAGCCCTATGCTTCTCACAACAGGTCAAGAGCTGTTGTTCCAACAACACAAGTTTGCGAATGTTCGTTTGAATGATGGTTTCGGGAAACACCAAATCGTTGAACAATGTTAGTAACGATGGAACTTACGATGTTCGTTGGCTAACGATGCTTTTGGGAAATGCACCCCAGATTAGGGGCACCATTCACTTCCATGGTATTTAACTTACTATAAAAGTACTTTTTACAGGTTTGTAACAACGTGAGTGTGAGTAAATGATGACAAAATTGTCATGGTTTGATGAACTATCTCTGAATGATTTATTTCTAAAAACAACTATGTTAATCTTTACAGTCTTTCATGTGAACAATACCTCTGAAAGACTTTTCATCTTGGCTGACATCATCAAGTCCTATTGTAAAACCCCTTCCCTCCAACTCCATATTACTATCCAATAATTTCTTGATGGATAATGTCCCACCCAAAATTTTTATTTCTCACTGTCTTTTCCTATTGAAATCAGACGTTTCAAATGTGTTGCAAACCATGTTTCATTTACTAACACACTAAAAAGAACCATTTATCATACATCACTTGCATTTAGAAACAACAAAACGCTTTAGGATGTCACACAGCAGGTCAACTATTTATGGATCTTGATGAAATGCAGATCGTTGCACGATGCGAAGGAGATGGTAATCTCTGCTCTGCAAATGCAAATGCTTCATTGAGAAATCAGTGTGGGGTGAAAAACCCACATCGCACCGCAGAAATCATTCAATTCTACTACATGACCCGACATCCCACAGGCCCACCGTGACTGCAAGCGCTTACAAAAACAGCTTGTGCGTAAAAAGCCTGCTTGGGAATGAGTTTACGCTCGCAGCAGATGGAGTTTGTTTTTAGACTTGTTTTGTCTAAATGTCGAAGGGAAACACGAAGACGGGGGAAACACACGCCGCTGTTTCGTCTGTTCCTGGGTTCCTCGGGAAAGACATCAAAGGGCAAGAGCACAACGTTGAGAGACATTAAGATGCGTCGTGGGACTAAACCCTCGCTTCTTCAGTTACACATCTAAACATCGCATGCTTGTAGCGAATTAAATCTTGACTTCTGACCTCACATACTTGTGGGCTTTTACCTGACCTTACACATGCTGTCTACACTCTCAACATGAAATGATTTACGGGCATTACTCACATGAAGGAAGTGTTTTTTAGGAGGGCTAATAATAGCGCTTCTGCAATAAATTCACAAAAATGTCAGAGCTATCTTTCGCCTGGAGAGGCGATTCAATTATACATCACTATGAGGAAGGCGACTCTCTCTTGCAGTTTGAACAGTTAAAAAAAAAGAAGTTGTGGGGAGACATTAAATTTCAACTAGAGTTTATCTCCTTTTAACCAAGTGTGACAATACAAGCGATAAAAGTTAAGCACAATTTTGGACCAATAGGCTTTTACTGTGGGCGGTGCTATCCAACTTGAGAAAATTATATTTAAGATACTTTAATGCATCACAAATGCGTAGGACACCATTTCTTTAGACGTTGAAGCTAATTGCAGATATTAATCAACATCATTACCTTTCAAAATTTTTATAATCATCTGTCAATCAATCTATTGTCTCCTCCCATTCTATCCTAGCCCCATCTCTATTACTCACCTCGGTGGCCCACCTTGGCCAGCAGGTGCAGCAGCGGCAGCAGGATGGTGTAGTTGGGGGTGTGGCACCGGGCGGTGTTCCCCAGAGCCGTCAAAAGAGCCTCGCTGCCCCCTTTCGATATCATAAACTGAATCCGTCTGTCTGTGCCTAAAGGAAACCGCAACAATTATCTTACAAAATGATAGATTTGGGCAGATAGCACAAACTCATAGAGCCAATGGCGTAATATCATAATATGACATCTAAATGTATTTCCCACATTCTTTTGGAAGTAACAGAACTTGTACTAATAAGGACTTTGTGCTAAAGGCTAAAGAATAAATTTGGTTAATTACTTTGCCGTGAATTAATTGCGGATTATGGGATTAGCATAGCACTGCTCCACCTCTACAAGGATGTTACTTGATAGAGTTGTATAGTTTAATAATAACCAAAAATAAGATATGAAAATAAATAGCAGTAATACGGTTTCATTTACACAATCAGATTTACATTGGAAATTGGAAGACAATTTTTTTCTCCAATGTGGTGGGGTGCTTTTTAGATCCTGCAAGTGTAAAAATCGTGCAATACATACTCCAAATTCAACTTTGGCATGCATATGATACGCAAGTCCTTTCCATTTACTTAAATGGCGCATCCATTTTGCCTTTTTTTATTGGTTTCTTAATTTTTTGTTTTTTTTTACCATTTTCGCTTGGGTTTAGGGTTAGAACAACTTTTTGTTATAAAAATGACATCCTAACCCAAACCCCAATTCTAACCCCAACCCCAACCGACCATAGCTTAAATATAAACAAAAAACATGGAGAAACCTGTAAATTAAATAACCTCCCAAAGCAAATTTGAAATCTAACTCTAAACCCAAGCGAAAATGGTTTAAAAACAAAAATCCTCATAACAATTTGCATGAACTTTTTAAAGTAAATATTACTGTTTTTTAAGTACAACTTACCTACTAAAATCAAATCAAATCTACTTAATAATGCATGAAAAACATATTTTAAATAATTAAGTAAATGTTACTTCATTATTTTTTTAGAAGTTAGAAGTAAGTTGTTGTTTTTTTTAGTAACAAAACAACATCAATGATATAAGAGCTTAAACCTTTTTGACATTTTATTAACAAATATTTAAGTAGTTAAATTCTTATCAGTTTCTTATTCTGTGATAAAGCTTAAAAATTAAAAATATTCAGGTGCAAAGGATCGTGGGTATTCCTTACAACATGTGCAAATAAATGTAATTTAATTTTACTTGATTTTCTTAGTTTAATGGATTTAATATTCTTAAGTTAAATTAACTAAGATTTTTTTTGAATCTGCTAAAGATTTTTAAAATTTACTTAATTATTTTAGGACTATGTGCAGTGACTATAAAACAGTTAAATAATACAAGAAAATATCCAATACGACTTACTATTTCCACACAGTTCATTTTCTACATGAATTAATTGTGTATTTATCATCATTTTACTGAGGAAAATCTAGTTCTCAATAAATGTTAATATTATTATGTAGAAATTATGAGAGTTAATCTAATATTACTACACCAAAAAGTTTAGTTCAGTGGTTCTCAAACTGGGGGCCGGGGCCCAAAGGGGGGCCGCGAGATGGTGCCAGGGGGGCCCCAGTTTTTTGACATTTTATAAAATACATTAATTTATTATGAATTCTGTGTAATTAAACCTAAAAAAAAAGGCTACTTACCAACAGCACTACTTTGTATAATTTAATGTTTTGTTGAATGAAAATGTTAAGTTTTAGAACTGGTTTTTGTCATACATTTTCTTTGGGGGGCCGCAAAGAAATGTGCTGTACACAAGGCTGCACACTGAAAAGTTTGAGAACCACTGGTTTAGTTTATATAACTTTCCAAATAATTCCTATAAAGTCCTGTTAAGTTTTCAATTTGGAATATTTCCAAAATTTCCCAGTTTTTGTTTCCATGGAATGTTTATGGAAATTTACCGGAAACTTTCCACCCCTTTGCAACTCTATTCCTGTTAAAAATCAGATTCAACATCCTGTAGGGCGTGGCCTATTCATTTTATATTCCAACTCATGCAATCAAGATTCGATTCCTTTATTACAAAAATATATTTTAGAGAATGTCAATGAACAAGTTCGACTGCTGCGGGTGCACCAATGAGTTCTCACCTGCTGACAAAAGTTCATCCAGGACGTTGAGGACATTTAGCGTGCTTTCAACATCTCCGCCATTCTGTAAAGGGCACAAAAAAGCAACATTGTTACCGACAAGTCCAACCTGGCAGCTGCATCGAGACCACCTATAGAGTTGCAGCAATATTGGGCTTAAAGACCAGGAAACAATTTAAGTCACTCCAATGACACATTTATGGATGACATCTGTGTTTTTATGCCCCAAGTGATAAACTAGGTGTCGAGTGTGTCTTGGCTGGCACAGCAAAACCTTTCGACATTGTACCTGGATCTCTGTCGGGTTACGAGTCCACTGTGTTCTAAAAACTAAGTCCTGTGTTTAAAAGCTGCAACAGATGACGGGTAGACAGCATGGGGTCCGTAATCCCCAAAGAAGAGACTTCACAGCTGGGGATTCAGCCTTGGGCTCTCATTATAGGGCAAAAGCGAGAGAGAAAGAGCACAACATTGTCGTCCCTGGCTGTGTTTTACTGACAGTAGTCATTGAACCCTCTTAGATGTCCCCACAGCCAACTGCACTACAAATCTCCTCTCTGTCATTCACAGCCACATTAGTGCGATGACAACAGAGACCCATGTCAACACAGAGGTTATACTATGAAAGTCAACGGAGCTCCTTGGGAGGGGGAGGACGTATTGTTTTGGTATATAATTATAGCAACATGCTATAAATATCGGCAGGATGTGTGTCCTGTATGTGTCATTTTATTTTAACTCACTGACGTGGTCTTATAAAAACGGGTAAAAGTGTAAATTACATTTTTCTTATTGCCATTTTTGGTCTTCGCACAAAATGTCCAAGTTGTAATCGGGTCAGTAGCCTTTATAAAGGTCCTAATATATACAAATAGATATAGATATGTATTGTATCCATTTGGTATCAATGTGTATCTTTGACATAATCAAAGTATCTTTGAGGTAATAAGCTCTCTTTGATACCAATAGACCCCTTCACAGTTCGCGTCACAGGCGGTTCCCACTGCGCATGTCGGGGTCAAAAAAGTCATTACAGCAGGTTGAGTTGCGTATTATTCGGTATTGTCAAAAATGCCTACTTGCGTCGTGGGCTGTGAAAATCGCATCAGGTCCGCCGTTAAGTTTTTCGGGATTCCTGCAGAATCTCAAAAACAAAAAATACAACATCTGTGGCTGCAAGCAATTAAACGTGCAGACTGGGGCAATACAAATATCAAAGAGGCTTGTGTTTGTAGTGCTCACTTCATTTTAGGTAAGGCAACCTTTTTTTAGCCCTGTTAGATTAAACTAGAAAGCCTGGATGGTATGAACAGATGCGCGCGCACCCGATAGTCATTCAATGTTTACAAACCTTGAAGGGGTCTATATGTACCTCTGAGGTACTAATATGAACTCTTTATGTACAAAGCTGTGCCCCAGTTTCATCTGACAGTGTATAAAGGAATGGTTGAAACAACAATATATGCACACATTTACGCATTTGGAAGACGCTTTTATCCAAAGCGACTTAAAGTGCATTCAAGCTATACATTTTTATCAGCATACGTGTTCCCTGAGAATCAAACCCACAACTTTTATGTTGTTAACACTGTGGTCTTATCAACTGAGCTAATTTAATTCAGTACATTTTTTATCTTCACCGCAAAAAAAGCGAGGGTTGGATCTACTTAAACAAATTGCTTCAATTGGTAACACTTAAAAAGTTAAGTTTTGTCAACATACATTTTTTACTTAAAATTAGAAAATTTAAAGTCTCCCTGCAGTCGATCATTTTATCATCTTAAACTCTTGAGCATCATACGGAGCTCCTAAGGAGACATGGAGAAAAATAGAATAAAGTTTAGTTTAGCGTGCGCACGTGAAACTTTTGCGTGCTCATGTGAAACTTTCACGTACGCACGTGAAACCTTCATGTGAAGATTTTTTTTTAGTTTAGTTTCGCGTGCTCACGTGAAACTTTCGCGTGCTCACGTGAAACTTTCGCGTGCTCATGTGAAACTATCGTGCATTATAATCGTGCTATGATGCATTATAATTGCAAACAGTATGCAGAAAGTAGTATTATGGATTTAAATATATTTGTAAACAATGTTTACATCATCTTTCACCAGAATATAAAAAGTTTACCTTCTATGCAGTGTTGTTTTCGTCAACGATGACGATAACGATAATGATTTTGTTGACGCACCTTTTTTTATGACGATAACACAATGATGACTAGCTAAAAATGGCTCTAAGGTGATGAAAACATGAAGAGACGCTTTTGAGTCTTCGTTGACGAGACGGAATGAAAATGATTATAAGCCTGACGTTCATAATGCATGTCATTTCTGCCTATTTTGCGTGAAATCTGTCTGTTTTTAGCTAAAAAGTATCAGCAATGCTGCCGCTTCCTATCCTTGTTTTGGGTACCCCCACCACCCGGCTGCCGCCATGTCGCGCACGCGCACCAGATTTCATTCAACAATAACACACCTTCGGCTGTGGCAAGCTCGAAGGACCGTGGCGGTGATGCCAATAAATGGAAACGACGAGATGATTTATGGACATACTTTCAGTATAATCCATCAGTAAGAAAAACGGAATGCATATTGGGAGACGACAGTAAATGTGGCCACAAACTAGGTGGAAAGAATACCACCAACCTCAAGCGGCACCTGAAGGCTCATTACGCTGATATTTTTTTAAAGGTAACTAACAAGTCATGTTGTTAACATATCATATACATTCAATTTTACTCGACAATCAGCTTGTGACACATTTCTACATGTATCTACTTGTCAAACCTAAGCCCATTTCCAATACTTTTTAGCCTAAATTAATTTGTTAAAGACTACTTTTTTTACTAAAATTGACTTAAACTTGACTAAAACCTTTTTGCGTTTTCATCGACTAAAACTTACTAAACTATCAAGTATATAAGTGTAAAATGTGACTAAAACTAAAAGGGCTGCCAAAAACAACACTGCTTTTATGGTAGTTCTCATAATTCACATAAGATTCTCAAAAATTGGTTAATAAATAGTGATAACTTTGTGAAAAAAGTAAAGCAATCTGCTTTATTAAATATATGTAATATACAAATGGGGGGGTGGAGCTTTTGCTATGTTTTGGGGGGCCCTTCCACTCTGAATTTTGGGAAGCTCTTTAGATTATTACACACTGCGCTTGATACATGTAAGTTCAAATGTGACAATGTGATTTGTAATGTGGTTGTGACATAGCAAACCAAGGCGATTTCAAACTCAAATTTCATGGATAAAATACTCAGCAATGATGTTGAATGGTGAATTTGCATATGGGTTGTCTTAAAGCATATCACAAACACCACATATACATATGAACAACAATAAAAATTTGATTTTCACCACAGGGGGACTTTAAGAAAAAACACTAACACCTAAAAAAGCTATGCTTTTTCAAAATATTTTTTTAGGTGTTTTGAGTAATTTTTTAAGTTAATTCAACTTTCACTTTTTACAGTGTATGATACCATATACCGCTCTAAGCCCTCATTAATTTCAGAGATTAAATTGTGAATTGTAAGCCCAGTTTACTGAGAATGATCTTTCACACTAGCAGCGTCTGCTTCTTCCCAGAAATCAATGGCCCTTTCATCACCACCTGTGATAATTCCAGACAACCATGTTAATAACTAGATATTAATGACTGTGACCAGCGCACGGATCCAGCTGGCACATCATTACAGCATTATTAGCACAACAATCTTTTAACAGAATACTCCAGCGATACTTTGAATTATGATTAATCGTGTCTATTTTGGTCCACCATCACCTACGTCAACCCGTGTTCAACGGGACAAAGGTACTGGAAAAAGATGAGGGTTAAGAGACTCAAGAAGTACTTAAACGTAAAAGACATTTCCCTGTTGTTTTTTAATCCTCTAATGAGGAACGTTGACTGCCCTTTAGCGCACATCATTAATTTTTTTGTGGGTGGCAGGAACGCAATGAGCTTTGGCTGAACTTCCTGCTTAAGCGGAGAGTCGTTCCTTGAAACAAATCCTCCGAGGTGATATAAAACCCATAAAATGGGGTAAAAGCAAAATTATGGAGATGAGGAAGAACAAGGAAACAACAACTCTGACACCAAAAGCGCAAGTGTCGGTCTCAATTTAAATTAGCTGGAATCCCATTTCAGGCACCAACAGCTCCATGTCAAGTAAGGTGAATTTTGGAAGTTATTGCCACGACTGATGAAAGTCACGGCTGGAGGAAGGTGATGCTGTGGCTAATCGTGTGGGTATTACTAACTACTCTTGTCGGGTTGTGTTATTATAAAGAGTCAATTCTTTCACGACTTAGGGCCGGATGGCTGAAGCCAACAGCTGCATGGATGATCCTTATTTTCCTAAAAATGTCATTTTAAAATGTGCAGCTTACGGAGGGAAAGTACACTGTACAAAGTCTTGCAATCACTACATTTACATGAGCACCAATGTGATTTTCAATAATCAGAATAACAGTAAAGTGTTTATGTGACTGCAACAAACTTCTCACTCCTGTTTACATGCAATCTTCATTATTCTTGTTATTTGCCAAGAATTGTGGATATTAATACATACTGTACCCTAATGCACAGCACAATTGATGAACTTACATACAGTTTATTGTTCAGTGTTACTTACATCAAATGGCAAAAACGTTCCTATGGTCATATTTAATTTTTTTGGCACTGTGATCAACACAGAAATATTATGACTAGGGTTAAAGGTTGACTCCTAAATTGAATAAAATAACAGAATTCTTAATGCTTATGTTCTGTTATAGCTTTACTGTTTTACGCTTTGGGTGTTTACATATTCTGCATATTTTATTTAAACCCAATTGTTCTACAACTTTGTACCCGAGTTAGTTTCTGATACTGTTGATACTCACAATCATAATGATTACTGATTTTGTCTTGCCGAATGTAGTATTCTGTCAGCAATAACCTACCCGTGCTGAATGATGCGACTTATTTGATAACAGTTTAGTCAGTTTAGGTGCTGGTCACACAGTGTTGCAAGATATTAGTACGAAAAAAAATAATAGGCCATAATTAAAATTTTTCAAACCTTGTCTTTCAGAAATAAATAAGCAAAATCGCAAAAGTGTCTCATTAATTGCTAAAACACTACATCTAAAGAGGATTTTTAATAATGGGATCTGGCAACACTGCGAATTATGACTGAGGGCCCGCGCCCTAACGGCTTGAGTCAATCTCCATTATTTTACATTATATTGTCCAAAATTATATACGCGGATGTCAATATGTGTTATTTTGAAAAACTAATTATTCATTCAGGAAACTTCACATTTTTATTTTTAATATGAAATTTACCAAGGTCCAGACCTCTGTGACCTAATAGCTGGCTACGACCATGATGTAAACATACTAAATGTCTGGCACACCTGTACTTAAATTATTTAATAAAGTTTTTAGCAAAAAAAAAAAACATTTCTATTCTCTACAATAACTTACGATATGTGCGTACATTTTAACCCTTTACCTGGCACAGCCCTTTTTGAGTGGGGGGTTGAAAGGTAATGCACACCTTCAAATTAATATAACTTTTGGCATTTTTTGGTCTAGAAGCCTAAATTTGGTCTTGATTTAAAGAAGACACTTTAAACGTTTTTACGGACGTGTCTGGAGGTGAATTTCTTAAAATATTAAATAGGAAAAAATTGTTAAAGCAGTTTAAATTTATTGTAATAAATAAAAATAATGCAATATAGTATTATTTTATACATTAAATTATAAAAAATTTAGTTTGTGTTGGTTTGCTGTGAGGTTTGCTGCATACTCTTGTCACAAATTAATAAATTACATTCACTGCATTATTATTACTGCTAAAAGGTTTTTAAATATGAAAACTACATTCTTAGACCTTTCCAACAATATGTAGTTTGTCGTGATAGATTAACATTTACACTGAAAAAAATGATTCATTGAATTTAATGAATTTTTTTAAGGTAAGTAGTTGCAATCAATTTATTTAAGCTACATTTAAACAAAAAAGATTAGTAAAGTAAAATAAAATATAAAACTTTTGTTTAAATGCAGCCTAAATAAATTGAAAAAATTCATTAAATTCAATGAATCATTTTTTTCAGTGTACATAAAAAATATTGAAGTAAACTCAGGTGTCCTGCTTACAGGACAGTGCCAATAAACAGGAAAAATGGAAGAGAGCGAACGGGCGTCGTCCATCTTTTTTACAGTCTATGTTTATAATGTACAAATACAGTAATACAAAAATTACTCTAATTCTAATACATTATAATATTTTCTAATATTTTATTTCATTTAATTAAAGATTATATACTGTAAAAAGTGAAGAGTTAGATCAACTTAAAAATTACTTAAATTGGTAACACCTTAAAAAGTTACAAATTAAAAAAGTTATCTCAACTTAAAATTTTCATTTTAAGTGTTTTTCACTCAAACATGTATGTTTTTAGGTGTTACCAATTAAAGTCATTTTTTAAGTAGATCCAACTTTTACTGTTTACAGTGCAGCGGAAAAGTTATTATCCACAGTAGACAAACTAACACAATATTTACACAGACTTGCAGTGCACATTGGCCTCCAATTAAAAAAATGACAGATGCATTAAGAAACAAGACCAATTATAGTTCAGCTGGAAACTGTATAGATCAAAACACTTTGCTAAGAAAAGCTACTTGTGAGACTTTACAGTATATGCTTCATTAGATACTTGAATGAAACAAAAGTCTTTTCCTGCACTTTTGATTTTCTCCCTGATGAGATGAAATAAATCTTTAAAGTTTTCTTTAATAACACACTGAGCTCATAGCTATCCTCATCTCCTTCCAATTTATGTCTGGTTTTGCGCTCTCCCAGCCTGCTTCGCGCAACACTTCTATCGGCACAGTGGGAATAAATCTCATCATATGGCTTTCACTCTCAATTAATCGCTTTGATGCTTACACTAAATAATTTTGTGCCACGATGAGCTTGATTTTCATGCAGGAGTCAGAGAGTTACTTCATCCTCTCGTGTGCAGAAGACCTTGTCAGGGTTTGCAGGCTAAGAACCCAAGCGCAGACTGAGATGGGATGAACACTGAAGACTTTAATATAAAACAGGAAAACAAAAACCCACAAGGGGGTAAAATAACAATAACAGATAATACACGAACACTAACAAGGCAAGACTAAACTATAAACACTAAGTTGGACAAGAGAAAACACTAACAAGACTTGACTAGATTGATACTAAGACTAACAAGAACAATACACACTCCATGAAACGATCGAGCACAGGACAGCAAACACAAGGGCATTAAATAGGGGAGCAAATCAAGAGGGGAACAGGTGACATTAATCAAACAATGATGGGATAATTAACGAGGAAACAAGGGGGCGGGGTTAGGAGACGAGACAGAAAGCACATGGCTATGAAAAAACAAAGCCAGTGCTCTCACACAAAACATTGGGCTGCCATGATCCTGTCACTATGACTTAAAACTGTGACTTGAAGACAGGACCATGACAGGAAACTGTGACTTGAAGACAGGACCATGACAGACCTCAGCGATTCATTGGCGGTAACCGATAAATGCAAATCACTGATGTGAAATCAGTCACCATGAAGTTGTGTAAGTGGCTAGAAATAATATTTAACAATAACAACATAAGGTTTTGTGACGATCTGCAAACTCTATGTACAAATGTTGAACAAAATGAAAGAAAGTTTACAGATCCGATACACCTGTTGTTTAAATAAACAATTATCATATTGAAGCGCCCCGGCTTTATCAGAGCCAGACATCTGTGCATTACTGAATCTTTAAATAGATTTGAAAGTACACTGTCACTATTATAGGTAAATCCGGCTCAAGGGATCATTTTACTCTATATACACACTACAGGTCAAAAGTTTGGAGTCACTTACTCAAACTTTATTTATATGGTTTTTTTTATTACATAATAATAGTAAACTATGACATAACATAGAATTATGTTGTGACTAAGCATCCAAAATAAATCAAAACTGTTATATTTTATCATCTGTGTAGTGTAGTTTCAAAATCTTACTCATGGCATTTTATCAAACAGCTTCTTGAGCAGTGCTCGAATTGAATCGCCAATAGTGACAAAGCAGCAAACCCAAAATGGCCAAACATTACTACCTCTTATACAACTGGAAGACTTTTGTAATTGCTTTTCTTTACAAAATATTTTTTGGTTTAAAGGCTGGAAACTAATTTATACATAAATATATTTATACATAATATATGATTAGATAGGACGTTAATGTGGTAGGTCTAAGTTGTGTTGTGGATTATTAAACAAGTTGAGTGAAGGTTATCCTACATTATTATAGGTGGGGCAAGTTGCTTTTTTATTAGTCACTTAGTTGACTTTTCATTTAAATATTTAACTTAAAACATCCGCTTTATTCACACTTGCCGACAAAAGTCATTTCAAGCAAACATTCAGGTGCAAATATTTTGAAGAGAGAGAGAGAGAGAGAGAGAGAGAGAGAGCGAGAGAGAGAGAGAGAGAGAGAGAGAGAGAGAGAGAGAGAGAGAGAGAGAGAGAGAGAGAGAGAGAAGATCATGGTAAACATGGAGTGATCGGTAATGTCCGTTTTTATTTATTTTATATTATTTAAATTATTTTATATAATGATCTGAATAATTGACCATACTCCCAGGCAACCATTTTCCCATATTGCTGTGCTAGTTTAATGTCTTGTGTCACTTTTTTTTTCTTGTTACATAAAATATTTTAAACTCAAATAATTAGAATTTCATGACCATTTACGATACTTTTTATACCTAACTTGATCTTAAAAATCTACAATCTGAAGGTGTATCTGAAGATTAAGCCAGGTAATATTAGGACGAACATACCTAACATAAAACATTACTTGTGTGCATCTTAAGACAAAACAATAGTACAGATATATTTTAAGATATGTCAGTATAAGATGGTTTTTTAGTTAGGACATTAGTCGGAGACTAGACTTAAAGGTGCAGTGTGTAATTTTTAGGATGATCTCTTAAAAGAAATGCAAAATAATATACAAAACTATATTATCAGGGGTGTATAAAGACCTTTTATAATGAACCGTTATGTTTTTATAACAAATTTTGTGCCACGTTTCTACAGAAGCCCTTAACGGAACAAACTTTTTTACTAAGTTGTCTCCGACAATGAAATGTTTGTCCGGTGGTGGCTATCGTAGCTTCTTTATGCGTTTTAAAAGCGAGGGTTGGGCATTGGGCTGAGCCGGTGGTTGCAATTTGCAACTTTACCACTAGATGCCGCTAAAATTTACACACTGCACCTTTAAGCCCTGTCCGGGTAACCACCCCTAAATGTTTTATATTACTTATTTAGACAAAACTATGCATGTGCCAACATATTATTTCTTTCAATAAATAGCATACTGTTATATTTAAAAAACAATTCAAATAATTTGCTTTAACCTTTTAAGCGTCACCCCACCCTATTGAGTTAAATCTACACTCTTGGAGCTTTCAAACAATATACAGTTTGTCATGATTAGATAAGAATTCACATGCAAACATTGAAGTAGGCCTAAATGTAGGCGTCCTGCTGGTGGGACAGTGACATTTAGCAGAAAATAAATGTTTTGAGGCACACTCTCTTCATAAATGAATCAATTACTCTCCCTACATAATTTATTTTATAAAACACTGTTGAAATGTCTATTCTGGAGGCTTAGCCCTTTCCAACGATATATAGTTTGTAGTGATTGATTAAAATTTACATCAACAATATTAATGCAAACTTAGGTGTCCCGTATTCGGGACGGCGACGCTTAACATTAACCTAGACCAAATAATGCATCCAATAAGGGCCTTTCATAGATGAAATTTCTTCAATACTGTTTAAATATTATCCCAGGTTAAGACCACAAAAAGCTACTTGATAAAAAATGTGTAAAAATTTGCAAATTCTGATAAAAAGGGGGCTTCACTGAAGAAAATTGCATATTTAAAATTCCTTTTGTATGTTTTTAGTCACAACATAACTCACAGTTACAGTGTTGTTCAATAGTTCAATGAGCTTACTATTGAAATGAGAAAAACAAACAATGAGTGTTTCTAATGTAAATGGTATTGTACTAATTTTTGGTAACCAGCTGATGTACACCACTACTTACAAGTGCAACATTTATCATCCGAAACAAGAATGTTCTGCACCATGCCATCACCAAACAGATCTTCAAAAACACCAATTAAAGAGGTTTCAAGAATAAAGCCTGCCTATCTGCCATTGGTCGAAAAACAGAAAGCCCCACCTCAGTTTGGTTGTGGAACAAACATTGTTTTGCAACACAAAGTTATCATTTTTGAATTATCCAACAAAGCGCGTATAGGGCAAACTATTTTATTACTGCACAACTTGGAAAACTCCCTTCCCAAAACAACCTGCAATCTTGCATTTCAAACAACAAAAAAACACAGTTCAAAATAACATAAACAATGACGCCACTGTACAGTACACAAATACCTCAGCAGCTACAGTTTACCATTTACTCTTCATGATGCAAAGACACCACTGCCTGTCATATAATCTTTACTCAACACAATGGAAATAGCATTCCCGACAGTCATTGTAAGTGGACCATCCTGCATTCGTGGGTCATTCCAGTGCTTGAAATGTCAAGAACAGACCCCGATATATCCCTGCACGCATGCATGCATACTGTACAGGCGGCAGTGCAAACACTGCATGCTTACCTGCAGCGTGTTTAGTAGCACCTCGAGTCCGCTGGAGCTCGAAGCTGCCATGGTGGGCCGCGATCGTGCTGGAGAATGGAGAGAAGGTGAGAGGAGACACAGAAGAGAGGTGAGAGAAAAACAGGAGAGAGAGAGACGTCAGACAGAGTGACACCGAGCTCCTTTAACAAGACAGACCAGGAGGGCTTTAGCCTGTCGGCTGAAACTCTATCTCCTTCGATAAACCCACGGGCTGCTCCATTTGTGCCCGGACATTGAGATGAGGGCTCCTATTAAAAGGGACTGACGAGACACACGGATTAAACCAAGCCCGGCATGTCACAGAGCAGGGGACATGGGCTGGAGGGGTTTCAAGAGCCTGGGGAATCGTCCAGTAGGGAGCGTATGTGTGTGATAAGGACTAGGGAAGGGTGCATGTGTTTGAATGTGGCCTGGCGTGGTATTAAGGAAACTGTTTAGTCAAAAATGAAATTGTTTACCTGCCTCATTGTCTTTTTAGACATTAGATGCTATATAAAGCTCCATATGTGACCCCAGAATGAGATTGACAGTCACATATTCTTACTGTACTGTATATCATGTTATTTGTGTCTATTTTCTTAACATTCTTAATAAAGTTAACTATTGATATACTTCATTGAGAAACCCAAGAGCAACAACTGACCAATGCAAAGGTCCTCTGGAAAGGGCACACGTAATAAAAAATACATGTTTTTCTCCCTGTCAATTCCCAAAGCTCAGATATTATTACAGTAGACAGTTGCTTTGTTTGATGCATGTTGTGCCACCGGTGTCATCAACAGATGACAAAGTGTTTCTTAACACGGAACGAATACACAAACATGCACACAAATACATGCACACCAATACAGATACACATGCACTTTTTAAAGAGCACATATAATGAAAATCTGACTTTTTCCATGTTTAAGTGCTATAATTGGGTCCCCAGTGTTTCTATCAACTTAGAAAATGTGAAAAAGATCAACCCAGTAACTTAGTTTTGGTAAACCATTCTCTGAAAGTATGTGAAAAATAAGTAATTGAAATTTGGCTCCCCTTGTGATGTCAGAAAGGGATAATACAGCACCTTAATCGGCACTATCCAACCACAACACAGTCATTTAGTGCAGAGATCAGCTCATTTGCATTTAAAAGGACACGCCTAAAACGACACTTTGCTCACACCTACAAAGTGGCAATTTTAACATGCTATATAAATTATCTATATGGTATTTTGAGCTAAAACTTTACATACGTACTCAGGGGACACCAAAGATTTATTTGACATCTTTAAAAAGTCGTGTGAAATGTCCTCTTTAAAATAGCTGTTTGATTTAACATTCATGGATACAAATGTTATATAGAGTCACTAAACGTGTAGCAACCTATTTTTTAGCACAAAAACACAGGTGTTATTATTAAATTCTTGTGCAATGTGCGAAAAGGCCACAACGGAGAAGCAAAAGCAAAAACAAGGCCTTAGGTAGTACCTTGTTATAGGTAGTCATCAGTTATTGGTTTTACGCAAGACATTTCATTAAAAGGATAGTAATCAAATGTGACTGACTAAATTGAATCTAATGTCACTAAAAACACTTTGCATTGTGCCAAGTTTCCCGCAGAAAATTTGTTAGTTAAGGTGGTAGGGTTGGGCAAGTGAGCGGGGCATTCCAAGGTTAGGCGGGCTGCCTAAACTGAAATGTGCTGCGGGAAACCCTGTTGTGTAACTTATAGAAGGATTTCTTCACAGAAATGAAATATAATATACATAACTATACTATCAGTGGTGTATAAAGACCGAACTGTATTGTTTTTTACCTTAGAATGAGCCGTTTTTATCCACATAGAACGTTTTAACGGTAGCCCTAAATGGACAAATTGCTCTATAGAGTGAGTTTTGTCACTACGTTGTCTCAGACGATGACGTGTTTGTCCTGTGGCGGCTATCGTAGCTTCACTATGCGTTTAAAAAGGAAAGGGTGAGCTGTACATTGGTTGCAATTCACAATCTCACCACTAGATGCCGCTACAAATCTACACTGTGGACCTTTAAAGTTTAAATTAAAGAGCACCTATTTCATTGCTAAAAACTACATTATTTTGTGTATTTGGTATTATACACTGTGTTCCCGTCATTATTTTCCACATACCGAACATTTTTGTAGCTATATACTGCTTTCCTCATTAATTTTGTACAAGATTCAGCAATCTGAAATGCGCCGTTTCCTTGATTGGCTAGCTAATCTGTACGTTGTGATTGTCCTGAATACCTCTGATGTCAGCCGGAAATGTGACGATCCTTACCATGTTTGCTAACAGGATTTAACTTTAACTAACAGGAATTACGATAATGTCGGTCTTGTCAACATCACCAATCACAGGTAAACTGTATCCTACAATCTGTGTGTTTGTTGTAGTCCAAGAAAAGAGATTTACGTTGGAGACGATAACTTGGGTTATTGTTTACTTTGGGGTTTGTACCTTTTGCATATCGTTAACATGTACTAATACACCCCTACACACCAAAGAAAATCATGAATTGGACAATAGTTGCTCTTTAAATGTTTGCGGATTGTTTTTTATTAGTAGTTTTGTGTCTGTTAACCTACACCAGCTTTCTTTTAAAGGTTATGCTACACATCAATTGGCATATTTAGTGCTTGATCAAGCAAAATGCTGACGCGGTCAAAACTGAGCCAAGCAATTCTTAAGGCTTCACTTATATTTCCCAAAGCTTATGATTGACAGCTTTTTGGCACAGCCACAGGTGGCAGAAAGCAGTGTGTAAAGGACAGTGTGTGAAATCGATGCCAAGACACACACACACACTAAGCACTCAAAGCCCTTTAAGACTGGCCGTGGGAATGAAGTAGCTATTTACAGGTATCTACAGATTTACACTTGATATTTCCTAGTGCTCTTGCACAACACCGTCCCTCAGACTTTACTGTTATCTCAATAAGATACAGCAGTAAATCATGTCTGCACTTTCAGGAATGGGCGGCAGTGACTCAGTGGTTCATGTAGGTTGTCTATAAACCGGAAGGTTGGTGGTTCAATCCCGGATCCACCTGACCAAGTGTCGAGGAGTCCTTGAGCAAGACACCTAACCCCAGCTGCTCCAGACGTTGGTGTATGAATGAGTGAGTAAATGAATGGGTGAATGTGAGGCAACTTGTAAAGTGCTTTGGATGGCCATGGGTCTGTTAAAAGCGCTATATAAATGCAGTCCATTCCATTTACCAGAAATAATGGTCAAAATAGTCCCAAGCTGTCACTATAGGGCGGTACCCTTTAAAGGCCCTAAAATGTACCATGTATTAAGTGTATATATTTGGTATCAATATGTCCTTTTGATGTATTAATATGCACTCCTTTAAAATGTACTAATTTGAACTAAAGGTGCAAAGCTGTACTTTTTGAAAGGGTACCACCCCAGAGACATGCAGCTAGGGACCGTTTTTGTCCACTTTTCCAACAATGTGTAGATTATGCCATCACAATATCCAGGGTTCCCACTTTTAGCCAAATGTCAAATTCCCTGACTTTTCCCAGACTAAGCAAAAAGGTAAATTTCCATAACCTAAAATAAACAGAAAAACATCTTGAAATGCGGATTCATGGCATGCTTGCATTAGTTAACATGCACAGCTGACTGCATTGCATTTGACTCAAGTGATTTTTTTTTGTAGGCAAAACACTGATGCGATTTAGCATTTTAGCACTTCCAATTCTATCATCCCGAAGTCAACAGGTTTTTTGAATGGGGTTTTGGGACTACAGACTTTGTTGGGGACTTTACATCATCACGCAAAAAAAAATCTTAAAAACAACATGGGTACAATTCCCAACAACGATTTATCCACAGAATATTTCCTAGGGAACTATTAAAATGGGTTTAATAAAGTTTGAAAGAGCTGTTGGAAGCTTGGTAGTGGTGATGTTGATTTTAAGAGACTGTGTAGTTCCCTTTAGCCTTTTATGTCTCTTAAACGCATTTAGTCTTCAAAATTCATAAAAGTTGTGTTCGGCTGTTAAGATTATCTTGTTGTACAAAACATGCAAGTTTCATAAACTTTTGTTAAACTTTTTTTTGCAATAATCCATAAGGCTTTTTGACGTGGAAACCGGTGTCACACAAACTCCCCTAATATGCAAAACGTGTGAAACAATCAGCTCGTTTACACGCGATTATTTCTAATAATGCGAGTAAGGTCTTAATCGCAGTAAGATGTTTACATGACTGGAGCTAACCTCTTCACTCCGGTTTACATGCAGTTTTTATTTTCGGATTATTCACACATAGCCCAAAGCAGAGCACAAATGATGAACTCACATATATGGTCCACTGTTTAATTTACTTACGTTAAATGACAAACACGTTGTTATGGATGTATTTCATTATCCGGTGCCGTGATGAAGATAGAAATAAGTGCCTGTAGAGGCCGTTCACATTAAAACAATATAAAAATATGGTTTTAAAAATCGTTTTATATTAAAAATAATAGCAGAGTTCACACGACAACTATAACGATAGCGATTTTGGCACATGATGAACGATAAACCATTGACAGCCAATCAAATCTATTTGAACTTGAAGTGCACGCGCACTTAAAATGCAGTAGAAAGCTCATTTATTGCTGAGGTTTATAACATAAAATTACCTCAGGTATCCAGCGCTGATGCAGTTGCTGTTAAATTTTTCTACTACACTGACTTCGCCAAAAGGTAAGATATTATTAAACAAACTACTACATTCATTGTTTAGTTACGCGAAACGCAGCGAGTTGAGGACATCTGCTGGTTTCCCGCTCTGTAAATGCAACAAGAACAGCATCAGTGACATTTAAACAATTGCAAAAAAGTTTTTATTACAAGAAATATCCAATATTAGGTAATGCCGTGCTCGTTGAGCGAATTAGCATTAAGTTATCATTATGATGTGGTCATTAATATATTTATCGTTATAATTATCGTTATAATGTCCCTTAAAGGTTTTATACACTGCTGTCGTGTTATTTGAGCCGTTTCTGAATGAAGGCAGACCGCTGACAGCGAGAGTTCATGTAAAACTTCCTAATGTCAAGTTTAAAACGAATTTGTGGTTAAGGTGCGTGACTAAAACACACGCGCACTTCAGTTAGTGCGGTATAAATGCGATTAAAGCGTTTACATGGACGCATACTGCGATTATAAACGGCGTACCCCACCTCTTCTAATGCGATTATACTTACTGCGATTATGAGCTTAATCGGATTATTTTTATCAAATTATTGCGTTTACATGAGGTAAGGTATAATCGCAATATTGCCAAAATCCCATTATAATCGCATTATTGGTGTAAACGAGCTCAATGCAATAAAAAATTAATATAGAAAAGTTACATTTTGATAAATAGAAACTAAAATTTAAAGCAACTAACAAAAATCGCTGATATTCCATGACTATATAACATTTCCTGACGTTCAATTTCTGGAATAGACCTGTTGAAATCCCATGACCCCTGCCCTGAATATCGTTCAAAAGTTCAGGGTCACTTGACTGGCATGTTTTTTCATGATCTTAAAAACCTTTTAAGCTAAAGGCTTGAAAAAATAATTGGGCAAATGTTTATTTATTTATGGAAAAAACTTTATTTTTTACTACTTCAAACATACTAAAATAAAACCTTTTTAAAGTTTTGATTAATTTGGTATTTTTTAGTCAAGGAATAATTCCCAAAATTACATTTGTGTTATGTCATAGTTTTGATGACTTTACTATAAATCTATAATGTGAGAAAAGTAATCAAATAGTAACTCAAAACTTTTAAACGATATGTGACCTCTCAGAAAAAGGCACTGAAAAAATTGTCACTGGGACTTTTAAAAAGGTCCTAATTTTGCTACAAATATGTAAAGTGTACTTTTGAAAAAGGTACCACCCCGTTGCCAACTTTTGTACTTTCTTCTACCTTTTTTTCAGAGAGTGTGTAGGATGTCCCTAAATGTCATATCAGGCCTAAGCGAGCATATTGTGTACACAGTTACACAGCTATTTTTACTGCTGTTTTCAAAGACGGAACATCAGTAGAGGGGTGAATCCCGGCTGATGACAGCCCTGGTGTAACTGATGAGATCAAGATGTTGACTCCGAAATCAAAGCGAGGTTAAACGTTCTGCACAGGCAGAACTGCCAATCCACAACTTAAGACTGGAAAAGAGCTGACTGAAGAGGGCATTGGTGCTTGAGAACATTTGTACAACAACAGCAAAATCAAGGACACGGCACCTGTCACCCTTATCCATTTGCCGTCCGCCATCCACCTATTTTGCACTATATGTTTATTATCAGCAGATGATGAAGGCTTATGTGCATCATTAGCTGATTCGCTGGCAAAGTCCCGCATTTATAGACTTGGTAATTTTGTTTGTGTTAAAAGGACAGCTGTCGGAATACAGAAAAGCTGATTAATCTTTGCAGATGGGACGTAAGCCATATGTACTAGTACTTCATTACCGTTTTTTGCTAAAATCCAATAAACTCTGCACTCAAGCTATGATTTATGCTGATAAGGCACTGACGCGGTGATAAATGAGCTAAAACTGAAATGAGTTTGAAGAAACTGTTCATCCAAAACACCACTTAAAGTGATTTTTAGCACTACTAGCAGGACCGAACATTTATGCATTTGGCAGATGCTTTTATCTAAAGCGACTTACAGTGCATGTGGGTTCGAACCCATGACCTTCTGAACTGCAAAAATAGTGAGCACCAGAACATTACATGTGACCACTCCATCACAGGGTCATAATAAAGTCATCAGTCCTAATAAATATAAAGTTCAAGCACTATTTAACACTTATTTTTAAAACGGATAAACAGGGTGTTGCACCAGATTGACTGT
Organism: Misgurnus anguillicaudatus; assembly: GCF_027580225.2. Taxonomy (NCBI): domain Eukaryota; kingdom Metazoa; phylum Chordata; class Actinopteri; order Cypriniformes; family Cobitidae; genus Misgurnus; species Misgurnus anguillicaudatus. The sequence continues at coordinate 14,928,723 of NC_073342.2, read as the reverse complement.
CATCATCAAAAGTTAAATGAACACAGCTGATCCGCTTCTGTGTCTTTGGTGTCGGATTGAAGCCCTAATACTAAGAAGGGACCTTGACTCGTTCCCGGGTCACAGATGAGCTGACGCAGGGCGTGCTAACCACAGCCCCTGGCCTGCCGCAGCATCTGTCTTCACCTTCGCCCTGTTCTGAACGACCCCGCGGGTCATTATCCGACTTGATATGTATTTCGCAAGTTCAGATTTCAGTGCGTTTCCACTCTTTCCACTTGTTCCCAGGCTAAAATAAGAATTACTAGCTCTTACTAATTGCATGCATGATCAAGGTTTTAATTTTAGTGCGGTGTACATGATAGTCAAGCCCATTGGGGGTAGTGTCTTTCTTCGGTATGCAGAGATCACCAATTGTGTTAAAATAGCTGAAAGACATTTGAACAGTCTTGGTGTATTGATTGAAGACATATGTGACCCAGGCTGTGAAAACCAAGCTAGTCGTTTATTTACTGATTTCTACATAAAATCATTCTAAATAATGTAAAGAAAATTCAGTGAAAATCTGAGTAAGGTCATGTCAAAGACTAAAATCAATGTAAAATCAATGATTGAAATCAAACTTTGATGCTCCAAATATTACAATTAGATTAAAATTACAATTAATTATTATTATGCCATTATTATTATTATCATCATCATAGTTTCACATGAACATTCCCGCACTCTGATTTGCATCATGTTTAAAAAGGTTGCAGTCATGACAGTTTTGTCAATTTCACTTAAAGTAAACCAGATTCTGTTTTTGCCCGCCAATCCAGTGGCTTGTCATAAATAAATGAGTAAAAATAGCAAAAAATAAATAAATAAGGAAATTATTCCCATATAGCAAAACATTTTATATTTTTAAATATATATTTTTTTATATTTTTATATATGTGCTGGAATATATTTTTAAATTTGTTTACAAAAATTTACAAAACATTTTTTTCAATAATATATTTTTTGGCCATTTTTGTATATTTTGAAATATATTTTTTAAAATCATACTTGAAAAGCATTTATTTTCCGGCTGCATTGAAAGAAAAACTTGTAAACATAACAGGTTTGAAAATATTAAAATGAAATATTTTTTAACTACAAAAATATACTTATAATTTTATATGTGATACATAAGTATACTTTTTATACTTATACTTTATACATTTTATACAAACTTTTATATTTAGCCAGTAAAAATATAAGAAGGTTGCGGTCGTGACTTGTCATAAATAAATGATTAAAAAATAGCAAAAAATAAAAAAGTAAGAAAGCATTCCCATTGCATTACTATTTTCAAATATAATTTTAAATATATTTCAAAATATACAAAAAAGACTCAAAAATATATGTGCTGAAATATATTTTGAAATATGTTTACAAAAAATATTTTTTCTTCAATAATATCTTTTTTGTCCGATTTTTGTAAATTTTTAAATATTTTTTAAAGCATTTATATTCCCGTTGCATTGAAAGAAAACTGTATGTTACAAACCTGTAAACATAACAGGTTTGAAAAGATAAAAATGAAATATATTTTTAACTACAAAAATGTACTTACTTATAATTTTATATTTTATGTATACTTTTTATATTTATATACATTTTATACAAACTTTTATATTTAGCCAGTAATAATATTAGAAGGTTGCGGTCCTGACAGTTTTGCCAGTTGCCCTTAAAGTAAAGCCTAAAGGCAAAAATAAATAAATAAGGAAAGTATTCCCATACAGAAATATTTTAAAGATTTTTAAATATAATTTTGAATATATTTCAAAACATACAAAAAGACCAAAAAATATATTTGTTGAAATATATTTTTAAATATGTTTACAAAAATAATTTTTTTCACTAATATATTTTTTGCCATTATTTTAAATTTTGAAATATATTTTAAAAATAAATATATTTTAAAGCATTTATATCCCCCTTGCATTGGAAGAAAAACTTTGTATGTTACAAACCTGTAAACATAACAGGTTTGAAAAGATTAAAATTAAATATATTCTTACTACAAAAATATACTTAAAATTTTATAGTTGAAATGTATACTTTTTATATTTATACTTAATACATTTTATACAAACTTTTATATTTTGGCCATTAAAAATATATTTTAAGGTTAAAACTACATATATTTTCAAATTCAAAAATATACTTAAAGGCGGAGTCCACGATGTTTGAAAAACGCGTTGGAAAAGGAGACGGGCCGACTACCAAAACACACTTATAGCCAATCAAATCAAATCCCGGGTTGCGTATGTGTGGGGCGGGTCTATCAACAGAAGGTCCAGATTTTATTGGGGTAGGGGCGTGTTTGTTTAGGTGATTTCAAATATAAACATTGGCTTTCAAACATCATGGACTCCGCCTTTAATTAAGCTTTACTTTCTACAAAATGTATTTAGCATATATTTAAAATATATTTTTGTCCAAAGAAATTTCTTTTTTGCAGTAAATATGCTTGTATCGGAGTATTGAGAATATCGCCAGGCAAGTACTACAATACATATAAAGTTCATGCTGAAATCAATCGCTTTATTTATGTTGCTACAGTAAATCGTGATTTGTTTTATAAGGCACAAACTTTGTGTGTACACAACCTATACATTTTATCGGTATGTGTGTTACCTGAAATCAAACCCATAACCCAATGCTCCACCAACTGAGCCAAAAGAACACACGACTAAAATACCAAAATGACAACACCTCAAAAGACTTGACTATTGAGTCATTATCACGGTTCCTCAAATATTTGCCACCCATAACTTAAATGTAAGACAACAACAACTCTGCACACAAATATAAATATATCAGTAACATCAGTCTGTTGCTTATAAGGTTACTAAATCTGACAAACATCTAGGTATTTTGATGAGAAGATGTAATGAGAAGATCAATTAAGAGGCAGGATCATTTGGCTCTCAAACATTAAGCACAAAAGACCATAAACTAATTAAAAGTCAATACAAGATGTACTTTACGCACATCTCACCCCGCTGCGCATTTTTCGACATTTCCCTTGAGTGTGAGCTCTATTTAAAAGCATTTTTGACCTTCATGTTTGACTGGGCTAATGAGTAGCGGGCTTAAGATGAGAAACAAGCATGTCTGCCACTGGCTCCCACCGATATGAAACATCACTTTATCATTCATATCATATATCATGTAAATGCAGCTATATAAGTGGGTCCTCCATAACACACAAGACGTCTGATAATAAGACCCCAGTTGTCTATTTCGATATCATACCTTTATCACAACCATTTTTTATCAAGCTTAAACTCAGTAAATCCAAGCGCCTTTTAGAAAGCCGATGCACATGCGGGTCTCGGTAAGGCCTCAGGGTGGCTCTGCTTGACCTCTCTGTCATGCAGACAAACCCGAATGTTGTTAGGATTATCAGTTCATTTTTACTCCGATTCAAAGGGCACGATGAAGTTCACAGGCGCTTAGTGTAACTTGTGCAGAGCCACTGGGAGCACAAAAGGCCGCGCCAAAGGTTGTCGACATACACACAGGGAAATTTAAAGGCTAAATAAAGGACATGCAGGTTCATCCAGATAGATAGATAGATAGACAGACAGATATATAGATACTGTGTCAATCATAAATTATCTACAGACGATTTATGAAAAAATCAACGCTCTCACTGATAACATAAATCAACTCCGTAAAATTCCAGGACTGTGGGATCAAAGGTGGAATATTAATGCATGTAACTGCATATGGTTTCTTAAAATAGACAAGCAATAGACTTCATTACACTACACAACAAATCATACCATAAAAAGTTGATATTCAGTTTGCAGCACCGATATCCCAGGATTCCAGCCATTCACTTCTGAGCAGAATGATAAATTAGGAGTCACTGAGCTGAAGCAAACAGATGGAGAAAAGATAAACCTCTTCTCTGAGTGAAATGAGCTACCGTTTGTGTGTGTGTGTTTGTGTGTGTGTGTGTGTGTGTGTGAGAGAGAGAGAGAGAGAGAGAGAGAGAGAGAGAGAGAGATTTTTGGGGGCATCTCTGTTAACATTTGTCTATGCAGTTGCCTTAAAAAAACAAACTATAAATCGACATTTTCTGTCAGACCTTAGTTACATATACTGCAAGAATGAGATGGATGACAGTTAAGGCAAAATCAATGTAAAAATCACTCACTTTTACTATGTTTTATTTCCTAGGTAGGCTCAGTCAAATATTCAGTACAATTTATTATCAGTACAAATACAAAACATGTATAGTGATAAATTGTATTTGTGTATTTTGAACAGAGGATTCCTATCAAGATCATTGAATGAATTCCCTTAATTGCGAAAAAAAAAAGGCAATTCTCTCATAATTTATGTAAATCTATTAAAGGTTGTAATTAAACCAATTAAACTAGTTTTAAAATATTAAATACAAATGATTCAATTAAATGGTTAAAAAGTCCAAAAAGGGTAGGAGTCAGTATAGCAAAATAAACAGAATGATGTTTTGCATAGGTCATTGCCAGAGGTAATTTGACACCAATGAGGACATAATGAATAAAGACATTGATTTTACTAATAAAGTACTTAAAAAACTACACGTCTCTTTAAAAACATGTCTGCATTTGTAATTGTATAAATGACAAAAACAAGCCCTACTCTGCACTGCACAAAACTTGTGTTTGAGTCATGGTTTAGCCATGTAAATTCTTTAAATATAAAAACAAAGATTACTTACAGTTATGCTGCGTTCCAGGCAGGTTTTTAAACCCGTGAGTTACGACTTCAAAACCACGACTCACGACCCTATGCGTTCCAGGCAGCCTGTAACTCGTGTTTTTACAACCTTCTACCGGTGAAAGTGCATTGGAACGGCAGTCAAACCCGTGACTTCCCACCCGTGAACTCGTACTAGATCGATGTACTCCCAGTTCAGAGTCGTGAGTCGTGGTTTTGAAGTTGTGAGTTACGGGTTACAGGTTGCCTGGAACGCAGCATTAGAAGCGGGCGAAATTATGATAGTGACCGTTGTGTCCACGTCAACAGGCTAAGGAAGTAAACTGTTGCCTTCAATCTGCGTGTTTGTTGTAGTCCAAGAAAAGAGATTTAAGTTGGAGACGATAACTCGCGTCATCGTTTACTTTTGTACCTTTGCATATTGTTAACATGTACTTACACACACTTAAACACCAAAGGATGTGTAAAATCGTGAATTGGAAAATACGTGCTCTTTAATGCAATATTGATAACTAATTGTTATTGGTCTGCATCAAAATCGAATCAAAACCATATACAAAAGAATCACGAACACCAGATTGGTTGCAATGCCCAGCCCTTGTTTAGTACATCTCTCCGACGGGTTGGAAAGAAATGAATAAATGTGTGAGTTGAATTCCATTGTCATCAGCAGGTTGTAAATGTGAAACACATCCACGTTTCACCTTTGACCCTGTATGCCAAAGGCCGGCTGGCTCAGAAACGCACCTGCTGGGAGAAAGTGGCAGCTGCTTATACCAGATATAACTTTATTATGGCAACACCTCACCAAAACAGGTAACCACATCACCCATCTGCGCCATGGAAAAACCTGCAGTCGGGAGTCAAGGAGACCTCGCATACGTTTTCCAAATGAAACTCAAGTATATTGTTTACTCTCAGATCACTCATCACAGATCTAAACTACATTAGCTTCTTATGCTATAATCCTTCTTGCATTTTATCTGACCTCCCCATTTTGCACCTTAAACCTGTTTTTTTACCCAGAAGTGTAATTAGTCCGATTAAAACCTCTTTTTTAAAATTACACCTTATGTTCAGACGAATGGAGAAAGATTTACATTACATTGACAGTGTCTAGCAGAAGAATATAGGGTTTGAAAGGAGTAACAATGAGGAGGTTGGACATAGAGTAAAACTGTAATTAAATTGCATTTTACAGCCCCCTTATTAGGGCATATAAGCGTTAAGAGCATATTTAGGCTGAAAATTACCATAATCTTCCCCTATTAAATAACGTAAGTACACCTACCATTGGCTCCTATTGGGAGACATTAAAGTGTGATATGGGAAAAATTAGAACACATCTCATGTACTTTTATAGTTCAACTTTGGGAAAAGTCAAAGGTGAGAGTTGCACTAAAAATGCAGTGAAATGGTTTGACGAAGCAATTGTTTCCAGTGCCCATAAAATCTCCTATTGAAACAGGACAGTCTTAGTCCAACAGTACATTGAATTCACAAAACTATAAAGAACAAAAAAATACATTTACACACTGTAAAAAAAGGCAATTTTGAATTAACTCAACTTTTTATCTCTATTTTAGTTAACTAATATTTTTTTAAAGAGCACCTATTGTCCCATTCAAGTTTTTACATTTCCTTTGGTGTGTAAGTGTGTTTAGTACATGTTAACAATTTGCAGAAGGTACAAACCCCAAAGTAAATGATGAAGTGAGTTATCGAGCTCTATCTTACACCCGGCGCAATGCAGCGCAATGTGCGACGCAAGTGTCTTTTGCTAGTTTCCACCCTGCGCAATTTTCATTTTCACGTTTAGCGCCACGTTGTTTAAATAGCAAATTCATTTGCACCCATTTTTGTGCACATGGGCGTTCTGATGTGAAAACGAGGTGTGTTCAGGTGCATTGTGTTTGGGCATTGCTATTTTAAGGGAACTAAAATAGACGCAATATTTTTTTGTTATTTAAAGAGCGCTTTAGTAATATAAGCCTATAAATAGAACGACAACGCGGGTTTGCTTATCACATACATAAATGCGCAGCAGCACAAAAACGCTTTTAAATATGAAAGATTAAAGGATTGAATGTAAAAGATTATTATTGAGTCTCTTGGACATAAATGAGGACTGATTATGAGACGTTAAAAGGCACAAAGAGCTGCTTTCACCTGCAGCCTGATAAGTAAATAAATGCTTTGCTTTAAACAAATGCATCTGTTTTTAAATGTTTTTAAATGCTACCTCATGGATTTATTGTATATGATGACTCTGTACCTGCGGATATAGAGAGATGAGAAACATTTTTAAGTAATGCTTAAAAAAACTGATGCTGTCCAAGTGCTGAAAGGTGCGGAGAGCAGTTTGTAAATTCTTTATCTCTTGTTTGTTACAAATAAAGTATTTTTACAGTACAAACCTTTTCTTACATACTTGTAAATTATTTTTGATGATATTGGATAGCCATTTAAAGCAATTAAAAGCCTGCTTTTTTACTTCCATGACTTAAAGAAAACGGGTTTTAAAGGTTTAATAAAAAAATAACAATTTCAATACAAGTGAAAAACAACACAATTATTTAACATTAATCTTAAACTGGGGATCTTCTTCCTCCGCTTAGTTTTTCAGTTTACAAAGTCCGTCAATAGGGATTAGACATAGCGCCAGTGCAACTGGCTTTTAAAGGGGATGAGAGCTGAGACTCTCATTGGTTTATTGCACGTTACGCCCAAAATACTCCCATTCCTCATTAAAAAAAAAGGACCAACCCTTTTCGACCATGCGCTTGGCGCACAAACCCTTTTTCCAGTCGTTAAACTAGCAAAAGTGGATTCGGACACGCCCATTTAGACGTTGCGCTCTGCGCTTTAAACGATGCGCTTAGATCATTAACATAGGGCCCTTCATCTCCAACATAAATCTCTTTTCTTGGAATACAAAAAAAAACACGGATTGTAGGCAACAGTTTACTTTCTGGGATTGGTGATGTAGCTTTTCAAAATCCATGCGTTTCAGGAAGAGAGTGAAATTCGGAGCTACGGTATGTGGAAGATAATGTGTTTCAAAATTTGAAGGCAACCAGGTAACTTACTTTTTTAAGTTGAACCAGCACATATTTTTTTACAGTGCAGATACATTAGTGCATTTGGCAGCCTTAATTAAAAGATGTACAGTGCGTAAATCGCACACATTTTATTCAGTACTGTATGTGTGGTCCTGGGAAATCGAACCCACATTCTTTGGTGCTGGAAACGCAATGCTCTACCAAGTGAGCTACAAAAACTACTGCTTAACTTGTGTTTGATATAAAAGATGCAGTGTGTTTCATATGGACTGCAGTAAACCTGACAATCATTGGCTAAATTGATTTGTTTGAACCAATGGTTCAAATTTAGACACATTAATGGTGTGTGCACACCAAACATGAATTTAACTATTTGCGTGAGTGGTACAAAGTCAATTGGGTGACATGATGGCGATACTCGCCTTAATTGCATCTTCCATGCAAGCTGAAATATTTTAACTCGAGTGTGAAATTTGCATAACGCGCAAGCCAAACAGCGAAAAGCTTACACTGCCAAAAATATATGTCTTAAATTAAGATAAATTTACTTTAAAAGCAAAGTGGATTAAGATATAAAGTCTTGTTTATTGACATAAATGATGAAAATCAAGAGGTTTATACCTAAAACACGTAAAAATATCTGCCAGTGGGATAAGAAAAAATTACTTATTCTAACTTAATTCAATAAACTCACTTTAAGTTATATTTTTATTTGTTTTAAGCCTTTACCTCTTAAATTTCATAATTTACCTCAGTAAAAAGACTTAATATCTTAAGCCACTTTGCTTATCAAGTTAATGCATCTTAATATAAGAATTCTTAGATATTTTTACTGCAAAACTAGACAAAAATAGTAAGACATTCATTTTTTTTTCGCATGGTATGGAATAATCTGGATTGACGTGATTGGTTGTATCAGAAAATGGAGGAGACTGTTGTTTTCATTTGCGCAAGTGATGCATAAAAAACAAGTAATCTCATGAGTAATCATGCGAGCAACACGATGCACATTCGCATCGCTTTTGGTGCACCGTAATAGATATGTTAACCAAAAAGCTCAAAAACAGCTCAGATTCAAAGCAAAGAACATAACGTGCAGCAATTATGGAAAAAAGTTTTAGTCTCTTTTCCAGACTGACTGTTCCCTAGGTAACAAACTTCATTGCTTAGCACCAGTCACATCTACCTGTAAAATAGCATGCGTCTAAATGAAAGAAGTGTAATCTACAGTGTAATACATAAAAAACAAGTAGTTTTGTACATAATTATTACAAATCTTACTATAAAAGTGTAATATTTTTTGTTTTAAACCCTAACCGCAGCATGGTCAATTGTACTTGTTTATGTAGCGCAATTGGTACATCAATGTGTTAGCAATGCAAAAGGCCATGGGTTTGATCCCAAAAAGCAAACATACTGATAAACACGCATAGTAACAAAAAGCATAAACCTTGAAAAGCACTGTCGCTTTGGATAAAAGTATCTGCCAGATGCATAAAAAAAATAAAAGTAGGCCTACTTAATTAACAGGGCCAGTTACTAATGAGTCTGTACTGTAGATTAAAGTATGGTGTCATTAACCTTAGCCTACCATAATGCCATTACCATGATTGCATGGTTCGCTCTGCCAAGTCATTTTTAGAAACTTTTAAGGTCCTCTGCACTCCGCACGGCTTGTGCCATACCACCATGTTCATTCTATAAAAGCTTCTTTGGCTCCTTGGCAATAGGTCTCAGGAGACTAAGTGAGCAATACAGCCAGATGCCAGAGACGTCAAGCCACTGGCTACTTAAAGTCACTTAAAGTTACAACTTCAACCAACCTCCTCATCATTCAATAACAAAACATCATAAAACAACTTGGCAAAAGTTATCTTGCTAATCATCAAAAGAATTATGACCTGAAAGGAAACACTTCCAACTTAGGTTCCAAAGAGAGTCGCAACACGGTGGGAAGGTTGTCAAGGTTTGGTAACTTAATTTTAACATGCCATTTCTGAAAATCTTGAGCACAATCCAGTTTAACCCTATAATGCCCTCAGTTTAAGGTCTTATAAAATATGCCTGTACATGTTTTTTCTCTTTAAAACCACATTTACACGACTAAAGAGTCCTATTGTTTAAACCTGCAATGCTTTTAAATGGTAGACTTTGTAAATAGGTTTGTTTTCCTGGGCATGAACTTACCAAAACCTGCAAACTTGCCTTGAAGAACATGACCTTTTTTACTGGACTAAATAAATCAACAATCTGCTATCTGCAAATTTTACGGTAAAAAATAATCAAAATCCAGTTACGTTTTTTAACGAATCTGCTATCCGTAAATTTGTACGGTAACAAATAAACAAAATCCAGTTAAGTTTCTTAACGAATCTGCTATCCGTAAATTTGTACGGTAAAAAATAAACAAAATCCAGTTAAGTTTCTTAACGAATCTGCTATCCGTAAATTTGTACGGTAACAAATAAACAAAATCCAGTTAAGTTTCTTAACGAATCTGCTATCCGTAAATTTGTACGGTAACAAATAAACAAAATCCAGTTAAGTTTCTTAACGAATCTGCTATCCGTAAATTTGTACAGTACCAAATAAACAAAATCCAGTTAAGTTTCTTAACGAATCTGCTATCCGTAAATTTGTACGGTAAAAAATAAACAAAATCCAGTTAAGTTTTCTTAACGAATCTGCTATCCGTAAATTTGTACGGTAAAAAATAAACAAAATCCAGTTAAGTTTCTTAACGAATCTGCTATCCGTAAATTTGTACGGTAAAAAATAAACAAAATCCAGTTACGTTTTTTAACGAATCTGCTATCCGTAAATTTGTACGGTAACAAATAAACAAAATCCAGTTAAGTTTCTTAACGAATCTGCTATCCGTAAATTTGTACGGTAAAAAATAAACAAAATCCAGTTAAGTTTCTTAACGAATGTGCTATCCGTAAATTTGTACGGTAAAAAATAAACAAAATCCAGTTAAGTTTCTTAACGAATCTGCTATCCGTAAATTTGTACGATAAAAAATCAACAAAATCCAGTTAAGTTTCTTAACGAATGTGCTATCCTTAAATTTGTACGGTAAAAATAAGTTTCCTAACGAATCTGCTATCCGTAAATTTGTACAGTAAAAAAATAAACAAAATCCAGTTAAGTTTCTTATAATGATTTATTATTTTAGCTGTCAGGAAACTGTGAGATGTCAGTTTCACTTTATTCAACCAATGCAAAGAAAAAACAATAACCCAAAAATTATCTACAAAATGCATTTAACTTATGTTATTTTTCAAACAAAGATGGCGATAGAGAGACACAAGTCACGGATTGCATGCTCTAAGGACAAAGTATGGTCCATTTTTTACGAGTACGTGAGTGTGCGATCTTTGTCATCGTAATGGTGCATTCACACCAGCCGCGGTAGAGGCGTCAAAAATGCTATTTACGCGTAGTTGGACGCTTGAACATTTGAGTTTACTCGTTTCAGTTTAGTTTACTTTTACTCGTTGAGTTTACTTCTGCGAATCCGCTGAGACTCCGCTCGCTTCCTGTTATCACGTCACAACTATAGCAAGGTCATGATTGGTTAACATGGTGCGGAAATCTGCCGAAGTTCAGATTTTTCAATTCGCACATTTCCCGTGGCAACACTCAATCTCCGCAGGATGCCTAATCGCGTCTTTGCATTGACTTAAAATGTTAATCGCTCGCGCTTGCTACCATGTCTGGTGTAAACCCTGCATAAAAGTGTGTGCGAACTGTATGCTCACCGCCGGATTGTGGAAACCCCACGTATCTTGTACAAGTAACCCTAGAGTCACATTAGCTACAAGAGACAGAGCGACAGGCTACCATTCATTTTCAACAGGAGTGGCCGTTTGCCAGCGACAAGCGACGAGCTCGCCGCTGTGCCGAGCAAGGTGGGGCCAAAATAGACAAGAAGGCTATTTTAGGCAAATGCTGAGCGATGCGACAAAGCGACTGCCAATCGGAGTGAAGAAGCAGTGTGACGTAGGTCAGTGACTCGAGTCAAAGAAAATAATTCAAGATGGCAGAAAATGCGTATTTCTGCATATATCTGATAAGTTTGTTTTTTATCTCATATATTTTGTTACTTTTATCAAGAAATAAATACTTTTAAATCCAAAAACATCGTTCTTGTAACTTAACAATACCTCGGAACTGACCTTTGATACCGCTTTACTGTTGCCAAGCAATCAGGAGTAGGCATGCCCAGGAACGCCCATTAAGCGAGTGCGTGTCGCTCAGTGTTGCTAACTTTTGTAGCTCTAGGGTAATGCGCCTACAGAAGATTGTAGTATGTAGCCCAGGAGATGCATTGCATTTTGTTGTGTGACTGTGTACATGTACGATTCAAATAAACTATACTTTGTAAGGCTATGCATTCGACTGTGCGCGTATGTTCGCATACAGTTAAAAATTCTGACTATACTCTGGGCTTTAGATTGCTTTGTAACAGGTGATGAAATCAAGACAAACTAATAAAATTTTAAAACAAAATAGTAATGATAAAACAGATAGTAATAGTAAACAGTATCTGGTGTATCAAATTTAGGAACAAACAAATCCAGTCTATCTCTATTCAAGGGACAGCAGCTACTGTAATTAAAAAGAGCTGCTCATAGGTCAGGTGTACATGGCAAAGTTTAATCCACAAATCTTAAGGGGGAAACTAGAAACCTGCGTCAAAAAATAAAAAAGCACTTCACATTTGTTCTGGCCAAGTCACCAGGCTAATCGTGTCCACTTAAAAATGGCATTAGCACATTGGTAATCCGTCACAACAAAAATAAACGTTCCTTCTCAGCAGGTAAAAACTCAATTAGAGACGATTATCACGTTACATTTTGGTAGGTGATTATAAAAGTGTTCATGGGTCGTGGTTATCTGGGACTACGTTAATCATAACCAGAAGACATTCTGCGCAAACAACGTGTAGGGACAATTTTGGATCTGTGAATAATTTACTATTAATAATAATATCAGTACGACCCTGAAGATAAAGTCCTGTGGCAGTGTTTAGCTTCACCAAAGCCCCATGGGGTTTCACCTTAATCTTCTTAAAGCCTCTAATGGCACGGCAGAATGAACAAATATTTAAAGGCCTCAAGGAATACAGTACTGCTAAAATTACACAGATCTTTATTGACAATACTGTTGAAATGATTAAGCAACACGGGCATAACCAACAGTTTGTATTACAATGAAACACAAGAGAACATTCTGTATATGGACTGCGTCTTAAAGCTTAAGGGGGGTGCACACCAGACGAGAAGCGCTGCATCGCGTTGCGTCACATGTAGGACAACTCGCAGGTATCACACACCGGGCGTGCATATTAAATAGCTCTTGTTATGCTGAGTTTACACAAAACGCGTTTTAAGGGTCAAAATCGTGTCTACCGCGCCTAGTTTGCCGCTTGAACAGTTTGAATGCTTTTTCCGCGGAGTAGACGCGCGGAAAAAGTAAGCATTTGACGCGCGTCAGAGGCAAAATCCGCTTCTTGTGGGAGGGGCAAGTGCTATGCGGTTGTCTGTTTGCAAGATGACTGATGTTGATTGTGCATTTATCAAGAGAATTACCAGTTTGTATTTGGTAACCTTACTATTGGGGGAAAATAAACAGACGGGTCGATAAACGTCACGTGACTCAAAAGTGAAGTGTGTATTACAATTTATCAGGTTGCCCAAAGTCCTCACTGACACTTTTACAAGCGAGGTCCTTTTTATTCCTGTCTCCTCTATAGAAATAAGAACTTGTGTCGTATTGCTCCAGGTGACTGCTTACGGGCTATATCAATCGTTGGTTGAGTGAGTGACTCCGGGTGTGGCTGCCACCACAGCAGCAAGCAGGCTCCTGATTGGTTAACGCGGCGCAAAATTCCGCAAAAGTTCAAACTTTTCGACTCGGGCGTCAGCCGCAAATTCACGTGAAACGCAAAATGCACAAAAAGCACCATTCGCACGTACCGCGCACAACGCTCAATTTGCGCCTTTCGTGCGAGCTTCACACGTGAATGAGGTAGAAACGCGTCTTCCGTAGTCTATGTTTTGCATCATATTTAAAATGAAAGAGAATATGTATATTAAAATAAGTTCACCCTAATATATATGAAGAGTTCAAATTCAAAAGCTGCTAAACAATACCTCCGTCAAAAACAAGATACTGATACTGAAAGGTAACTTAATGTTACCTTTATTAAATACTTTTGCATCAAATACGCTTAATCCCGGGCTCTGGACATGTAGAAATGCCAGTTTGTTGGCAGAATGCGTCAAACACCACGTCCCTTTTTGGAGCAAAGTCCTCTAAGTGCATGAAAAAGAATTAATGAACGACGGCACGCATACAAGTTAAATTTCAACTGTCGAGCTGGAGGACTTTTTAACCCAGGTAAAAAAAGTGTACTGAAAATGTTACAATATTGACTGATAGAGATAGGGAGGAAAGGGGGTGCATGGGGTGCCAACCATCTGCTGGTGCGTAATTTCGGATCCAATTTGAACTTTGGGTGCATAAAAAAATTAACTTGTGCGACTACACCGCATGACACGCCGACCGGAAATGTTGTAATTCAGTGTTTTCCAATCAAAAAACGGTGTCCAATGTGAAAATTATTAATACTTTTTTGTTTAACACTTTAATACTTCAAAAACGATTGATTACTGATAAGTTAATTATTAAGTATAAATGAAGAGTTTTGTTGTTGTTTTTTTTGGTTGTGCATTATCAATTCAACTGCAGTTGTGTTGTTTTGATTTACCTTCATAACTTAAAAAATACAGCTAAGTAGCACCATAAAACAAAATATTAACATGATAACATAATAATTAACATGTTTTGACAAAAATGTTAAAAACTGAGGTATCTCGTATTGCAACGAAACTCTTCAAATATATTTGTAGATTGAAGGCTCTTGCGCTGTATTGAGCTTCTCTCCCATGTAGACACAGATTTACGATTAAACTGAAATGTCATTACGTCTGCCACTAGGGGGCGAACTTCCGACAGTTATATCTGTATGTAATGTACAATGGAAAGGCGGTTTAGCCTATATATCTTTAAAATATTAAAAAAGAAAACAAAGTGCAATTTTAGTCATTAAAAGAAGACCGGCTATATGTTGTGAATACTTGAAATGTAACAATTTATAAAAGTTAAACAGTCATAAATAAAATAAGTTATTAATTATTATATATAATAGGTAAAAGTAAAAAATATATAAAAGTTTAAAATAGGGGTAAAAGTTTGGCCCCAGATTTTAAAATCTGGCCCTCAAAGAAGAGTAGTTGAAGACGCCTTATTTACAATGTTGATTTGCAATGTGATTTTGCAACTGCTTACTATGTATTGTCCAAAGAGGAGTTTTTTTCATTCACTTGGAGGGTTTTGCAGCGAATGACAAATTTGTTAAATACCAATGAAATTAGTTAAGTGACATATGCGTAAATAAAGCATATCAATTACTGAATAACCTTTTTATCACAATTAAAGTGAAAATAATAAACTTAAACATAAGAGCCTCTAAAAAGCTAATTTACAAAAGGGTTTTGCGTCTGAACTCTTTATATATATATATATGAAGAGTTTGGTTCCAAAACGCGATAAATGCCATTTTTGAAAAAAATTAGTTACTGCAAAAATCATTATTATATCATGTAAGTAGTAAAAAGTAAATTCTTAATTTTACGAAAAATCCAATATACGACTTGTTATTCTGTCATCTTTTCTCCCTTTTTTCCCAAAATGCGATAAACGCCACTGCTCCTTTTTTACAGAACGCAATAAATCCATTTCTGATATTACAGCCCACCAGTCACGCAATGTAAACAAACAATGGCGGACGCGCTGAGTCCACGGAGTCCTAGTTTTCCTCATCTACTTTGTACTTCGTGATCAACAAACAAAACAAAATAATACTTTAATTGCATCGCTAAACCTGTGATGTTTTTCTGTGATGGGAAAGAAACGTAAGCCATCAGCATATAATATTTTCCCTGAGAGGCACTCGGGAGACGGGTGCTTGTTCTCCCGACAGCAAGATTCTCATGCTTACACATTGACCCCAGAGGATCTTATGAAAAACTTTCCATAATTTTACTCAAAGTCAACAAAAATCGAGCAGGACCAAAAACATTTTACAGCGGATCTCTGTGAAAGACGTTAAGCGAGGACGTCAAGTAACCGCAATGACAGTGATCTTAATATGACAAAGTAAGTGTTTTGATTAATGACATTAATGTTTATATTTTTAATTAGTGTGTACAACTAGTCAACTAAATGAATATAACATGGCAAAGATGAATGCACATTTATATAGGCTATTGATTCAATAGATTTATAGCATTTTGAATAAAAACTTGTCATGGATTTATTGCATTTTGTGGAAAAAATTATCCGTTTTTATAATAAATCTTTGAAAATCAACTTATGGATTTGAATTTTTTATGTTTTTATAACCTAAAGATGCTATGTGAAAGTTTGTAACAGAAAATAGTTGTTTTCATCTTGTCACTTTCTTGGTATAGAAAACACGTTTTTAACAAAATTTGTCAAAATGGATTTATTGCGTTTTGGAACCAAACTCTTCATATATATATATATATATATATATATATATATATATATATATATATATCTACATTAAAGGTGGGGTGCATGATCTCTGAAAGCCAGTGTTGATATTTAAAATCACCTAAACAAACATGCCCCTACCCCAATAGAATCTGGACCTTCTTTTGATAGACATGCCCCTTACTGCTGATTGGCTACATGTGTGTTTTGGTACTCCGCCTGACTCCCTTTTCCACAATGTTTTTTTTTTTCAAAAATCATGCACCCCGCCTTTAAATACATACAGCAATGCCATAAATGAAGCAAATGAAAGGAACACATGGATGAAAAATAATGATAATATAACTCCTGAGCATGCCAATGAATCTGCATCTCATTTTGACCGGATTGACATGACAATTTGCACCACGATGATGGGAGCTCAATCTTATAATAGAAACAAAACCTGATATGGCTGTTGTGCAATGTCTTGAGATGATGGAAATAACATATACTACTTAAGATCTGAGCAAGTGGTCTTGATATATTCCAAGTACTTGTCCAAAATCTCTGAGACATGCCAAGATGGAGATATCAAAGACATGAGCTCCGCCTTTTTCGCTGCTTAACCAATCACAAGGCGGTGCATACACACAAAGGTCAATGTTTACATGCCAACACCGGTGCACATATTCAATAAGGCTGTGTTGTTGTTGTTGTTGTTGTTTTTTGCATCTTGCATAGTAAGACTGCAAAGTAAACGTATGCATGAATATGAGGTTATTCAACTGATAACAAATTGTTGAGCCATCATAGTAACCATCACTATGCAGATTGCAACAAATCTTACAAATGCACACTGAAATCACTTCATTAAATGCCCAGCCACACAAGCTCATGCAAGCAATTTAGCAAAGCAGGTTGTAAAAGGCCTCTGTGTGCATTACGCCAGAGTAAAACAAGACATTTGCATGTGCAAGCTATGCACAACATCTTGCTGCCCCAGCGTGATCTCCCTTTACACGTGCCAAGTTCTTGCCAAGTGCAAGGTCTGATGTGTGCGTTCACATCATCGCAGGGATTCAACCCCTGTCTCTTACCCCCGTTAGTGTGGCTTCCAAATTCCTTCAATGTCGCCGTCCAGGTGAAGTGACCCGGCTTGCAGTAGCTGTACATCTTTGCACGCTCAATAAATTCAAATTAAAGTACAAAGAAACACTGAACCGCAACACAAAGTAGCGTATCCCCGGTCTGGCTTTCTCTCACTTTATCTCCCCTCTCTATATTCCACCCTCCGGGTGCCGAAAGTAAAGGCTGCACCTGGCTGTTTTTTTTAAATGCCCCCCTCCCACGGGGTAAACTCCCAAGCTGGATTCCTGCCTAACTGACAAAGAGGCTGAATTTAAGGTCGATTGGATGTAAATCACAGGGCTTAGGTCTTCTAGGGTGGTGCGGGGGGTTGTTCTTGAAATTGTACGCAGCTTCTTGTGGTCAAGCTTCTAAATAAGTGTTCGTATTGGTGGAAGACCCAAGAGCCCTCGTTGGAGGTCGTCCAAACAAAGTCTAGATGTGTCCATCCACACCACCCAATATGAATAGCATGTTATGACAGGAATGCACGAGTGAAAATAAACCCTATTTACGCAAGCATGCTGCAGACACCCTTTGATCTGCATGACACAAAAGCTAACAAATCCCACAATGCATTTTGTGGGTTGGTAATTTATTATTTATTTATTTTACCACGGCAAACATTTATTACCATCAGTAGCAATGCCAAGGCAACTACTGCAGGAAGTTCATGCAGTGCAAGACCAACTACTGTATCTGAATAGAGAGCTGCATGGATGACATATATTTGTAGGCAAAACTCAAAAAAGTCAACAGTTTTTTATTTTAACTCCTTAACCTGATAAGGAACACTACACGGTATACCCCCTCTCTTGCACGTGAGGCTGCATTACGTCATTGTAACTTTGAAGCATTAAATCTTCAAAATATACGGTCATGCGGCACATCGTTGTAAAGCTTAGACTTTCGGGTTTCCATTAAGCGCACACACGAAGCATAATATGATTTTTAGCAGTCATAAAACTGTAATCTAGTTGTTAGTTACCTGAACCGGGCGGCGCCGATTTATTCAATTCAATTCAATTTTATTTATATAGCGCTTTTCACAATTTGGTAATTGTATCAAAGCAGCTTTACATAATAGATGCAGTGAAAAGCACAGAAAATCGACAGATAGCACAACATAAAACACGATAGCACAAGCAGCTAAAGAAGGCTGCCTCCCCGGGTTGAAAAACCCCCTAGGAGAAAAAAAACCCCGGATTTTTAGCCAGGGAAGTAAAAAAAAGTTCTAGGAGGAAAAAACCCTTGGGAGATATATATATATATATATATATATATATATATATATATATATATATATATATATATATATATACATTGAAACGGATAAGGAGATTAAGCGGATATTAAGCGGGTTCTGCCGGTGGTCATTGGTCAGGCATCGGCTGGACATCACGTTGAAGAACAGCCAGTAGATCAGTAGATTTATGATATTTACTTACCTTTAAAATCTTCAATTTATCCGCTTCGGTGAAATTGTCCGAAACAAATTGTTCATAAATCCCCAAAAGTCCAAGGAAATGGAATATCCAAGCCTTTTAATCCAAAACGATTTGTTCATCTCACAATTTTGACGTTTCTGACCGAATAACGATATAAATACTGTATACAATTAGTTCACTAACGGACATTCGTTCCAATCTCACTTTTCATTCACGATTTATAATGAATATATTTGGATGTCACGTTTATTGTGCAACGTCTGAGGAACAAATACGCCCCCTTGTGGAATTTCAGCCGTTCCAGAAGAGGCTACAAGATCTGTATACTACAATACATTAAAACTTGATGCGAAGTCCGTCACAACATATATGTAGCCCATCATGTGTGTGGTTCCTTTTTTCAAAATATGTGTTCTGCGCGCCGAGAGATTGTGTGTGCATCATGTGTCTTGTCAAAATAAGTGCCTGCTGCAGACGCGTCTAAAGGGTTTATGATAAAAGAGACACTTGCGCTTGCCAGATACTCCCATAATCTCATGCGTGAACAGAGTTTACTGTTAAGGGAGTGTCTTGCGTGTATTTAGTGAACGTGAGCGTCTCTTTTATCATAAACGGTTTTGACGCGTGTGCAACAGGCACTTATTTTGACAAAACATGTGATGCACATGGTTCACATGACGCAACAAACACGTATTTTGAAAAAATGAACCACACACATGACACTCTGAACACTTATTTTGAATTAGCGCTCCTCGATGAGCAGTCACGAGCCCCACTGCATTAAATACAGATATTACTTAAAATTTGGGAGTTTAGCAACACTGAATTAATAAAGTAAGTTATGCTTCCCTATTGTGAAAATTACATCCGGATGAAGAAAGCTGAAATTTAAGTACTTCCATACTCTTTTGCTACGCACTCAAATGTATTACTTTCCCGTCATAAAAAAAGTACATATGTAGTACAAGTAGGCAAACTGGCATGCAGCACTTAAGAGTGTCATGACAGAGATGAACATAATATGTAAACCTGTGTAAAACGCTACTGCTAGACAGGTAGAGGAAGCAGTATATCTTGCAAAAGCGGCTGCCTGCATCTACAAATTTATGACTTGGCTGTCTCGCAACCTTTTTATTAACACTTTACATTAGCAGGATGACGGCTGCCTGTTGCAGTGTTTTGTCAAAGAGCCAAATATCTTCAGATTTTTCAGCTCTGTTTTCCCAAAGCTCTTGAGCAGGCGAGGAGGGGAATTAGCGAATGTTTTACAGTTATCATGCCCGCACATTTTCCTAAGTCCCATCATAAAACCTTCCACACAAAGTGGACCGTAAACAATCTGCGAATACGATCTTGATTTATAAAAACAATAAGTATTTGCGAAATTTGGAGTATAGTTAAAATTTTTGCATTTTGTCTTAAATGTCGTATATAGAGAATTTTGCAACATGATCTGGTGCAAGTCGATAGTCACGAAAAATTTGATTAATTTATTCGTGTCCATGGCACGAAATTCAGCTTTATTTCATGCATTGAGCACGAATGTCTTTTTCGTATCACTCACACAAATTTCTATAAATAGTTTTTCGTGTCCATGGTACAGGTTTCTTTTTCATTTCATTTCATGAATTGTTTTCTCATTTGTTTTCCTATTTTTAAATCATTCTCGCCTGGAGTTGGGGTTAGAGTTGAGGTTTTGGTTAGGATGTCTAAAAATGTAACAGAAAGTGATTTCGAACCCAAACCCCAAGCGACAATGGTAAGAAAATAGGAAAAAACTATGAGAAAACAATACATAAAATGACCTGAAAAAGAAAGTTGTGCCACGGACATGAAAAACTATTTATAGAAATTTGTGTGAGTGACACGAAAAAAACATTCATACTCAGGCCCGGATTGGCCATAGGGAGAACCGGGAGGATTCCCGGTGGGCTGGTCTGTTTTTTTTGGCCACGAGGGCCGGTGTTGTCATGCCACCGGGATGATGCGTATTTGCGGGTGAGAGGTGTCCCCGCCGCTTTATGCACAAGTTGATTGTGTCCCGAGTCCCGACCACTTAGTGGAAGAATTCTTGCATTAGGGTTCATTGACATCTAAAACGCATGGGAAACGCAGGACGTGCCGCTGTCTTCTGGTTTTCAAAGCGCTTACTTGAACACGAGTTTTGTTTCAGACGCGTCTATATTGAGTGCGCTTGCCGGCCGCGCGTCTATATTTAAAATAAACTTGAGCGCGTCTTTTGAGTGCGCTTGCCGGCCGCACGTCTATTATATTTTAAATAAACTTGAGCGCGTCTTTTGAGTGCACTTGCCGGCCGCGCGTCTATTATATTTTAAATAAACTTGAGCGCGTCTTTTGAGTGCACTTGCCGGCCGCGCGTCTATTATATTTTAAATAAACTTGAGCGCGTCTTTTGAGTGCACTTGCCGGCCGCGCGTCTATTATATTTTAAATAAACTTGAGCGCGTCTTTTGAGTGCGCTTGCCGGCCGCGCGTCTATATTTTTAATAAACTTGAGCGCGTCCGGCCGCACGTCTATTATATTTTAAATAAACTTGAGCGCGTCTTAATACAAACGGGCTGGCCTCTAAAAGGAAAAGAATTTACAAAACGTATTTTTTTATCCAAGTCATAGATGAATTCTCTATGAATAGTCATTATTCATCGTTTATTGCAAGAGGAACAAAAATCTATTTGATGCAAAACTCATTAGTTTATTTTAAAAAAGTAGTTTCAAAAGTATATCCATGATGTTTCCTTTTTTTAACACAATGTAGGCCTACGTTATTTAGCAATAGACATGATCTAAGTTCTAAAAAAAGATACAGATTTTTTCCATTTGTTTCCGTGTGATTATCGTGCAATAGATACGCCAAATTCCGATTTTGCGTGCATATGATACGCCAGTCCTTCCCATTCACTTATATGGCGAATCATTTCGTGACGTTTTATTTATTGTTTTCTCATTTGTTTTCTGTTTTTTAAACCATTTTCGCTTGGGTTTAGGGTTAGATTTCACATTTATTTAAGCAGGTTATTTAATATACAGGTTTCTCTATGTTTTTATCTATATTTAAACCATGGTCGCTTGGAGTTGGGGTTAGAGTTGGGGTTTGGGTTAGGATGTCATTTTTATATAATAAGAAGTTGTTCTAACCCTAAACCCAAGCGAAAATGGTAAAAAAAAACAGAAAACAAATGAGAAAACAATAAATAAAACGTCACGAAACGATTCGCCATATAAGTGAATGGGAAGGACTGGCGTATCATATGCACGCAAAATCGGAATTTGGCGTATCTATTGCACGATAATCACACTGCGTGTCATTTGTACGCTTTTTGGTGAGAATGGGTTGGTATATCAGGGGTTTCCAAACGTTATCAACCCAACAGTTAATCTCAAGACTCACCATTTTTTAGAAATAGAAATATAGAGGAAAACACAAACACATTTGTTTCCTTTAGTTTTTGAATAAGTTTACTTTAGTAATATTATGGTCTTATGGTAGGGCTGCATGATTATGGCAAAAATTATAATTGTTTACTGCATTTGCACGGAATATGAAATTATATATTTGAAAAATACAGTGAATTGCAAGGCTGCAGAGAACAGTGCATTACTGCAGACTTATACTACTGAGGGTTTAAAGATATTATTTTAATAGTTAGTCGTGAACTAAAGTGGGCTGGTCTAAGGCATGAAACTCCAGGGCTGAAAATGAGTCCCACTCCGGCCCTGTTCATACTCAAGGCATGAAAAAAGCTACATTTCCTGCCATGACACGAATAAATGAATAAAAATTATAACACAACTTTCCATGAGATCAGTCTGGAATGTTATGTTATTAAAATAAAATAAGGATTCATTTTAAGTTAGCTGTGCCGAGTCCCTGATTTTGTAAGATTAAAACAAAATAACAGTTAAAAAAGAGTTATTCTTATCCATTACTATGAACACTGAGCAAATAAGAATATTTAAAATTAGACTTTATCCTTGCACCTGTCAGCCTTCTTAAACACATCATTTTCCCACCTGTGTTCCTATCAGGCACATACACATCCTCTCCAGTAATAAAGTAGCTCTCTCGATTGATTTTGATATTAACAACTGCTTTTCAAAGTGTTCATTTTATATAAATAATAAAATTAGAATGACTGTATCAAATAATAATCCATATAGAAATACGCTCATTTAACAACTCGCGAGCCATCAGTGGTCCAGATTTTAAAACCGAATTCAATGATTTGCACGAGTAGATTGCATACAAAGGCAATGTAAAGACACAAACTCGCGCAGGGAGGGCGATGCAAATTGGGCAGCACTATTGCCACGAAAACACACTATTCACCTCAACAACTCGTCTTCGCGCAAGTTGAAAATATTCAACTTAAGCAGAAAATTTGCATGGTACAAAGTTAAATCTCGCGAGTAATCTACACTAAAAAAAAAACTTCCGGACATCGGTTGCACATGATTAAATTAGGTTTTCTTCAAATAAAATTAACATTAATTAAAGGTGCAGTGTGTAATTTTTAGAAGGATCTCTTGACAGAAATGCATAATAATATACAAAATCTTATCAGAGGTGTATGAAGACCTTTCATAATAAACTGTTATGTTTTTATTACGTTAGAATGAGACATGGGAGTCGCCATTTTGTGCCATCATGTTTCTTCAGAAGCCCTTAACTCTTTCCCCGCCAGCGTTTTTTAAAAAAGTTGCCAGCCACCGCCAGCATTTTTCATGATTTTCACAAAAGTTTAATGCCTTCCAGAAAATGTTCTTCTTTAAATATATAAACAAACAAACAATATATCAGATGAAAGAACAGACCCTCTGCCTTCAAACAAAAAAACCCGTTTCATCCTACCTTCATTAGTTCTCTTGTAATCACCTCTCAAACATGGGTAGGTTTCTTCATAAACACCCAATTTTGAGCAAAAAGCTGAGATAATAAAATTTTTGAGAAGGACTTTTGATAGAGATCAGATGCAGAGCGATCTTTAAAACATACACAGAGTTCTTTCTCTTTTACGTGAGGCGCTACTTCCGGGTTGTATAAGTTACGGAAGTGCGCCACCTGGTGGATAATAGCGATATTGCGGAAAGACGGAAAATCTCGTCATTGGCGGGGAAGCGTTTTCTCTTAATTGACAAGATATCTCGTCAACGGCGGCGAAAGAGTTAACGGACAACTTTTTTACTAAGTTGTCTCTGAAGATGACTTGTTTGTCCGGTGGCAGCTACTGTAGCTTCTCTATGCGTTTCAAAAGCAAGGGTTGAACTGTGGACTGAGCCATGCAGTTTGCAACCTCACCACTAGATGCCGCTAAAATTAAACACTGCACCTCTAAAATTAATTTTATTTTAAGAAAACTTGATTCAATCATGTTGAACTGGTGTACATAATTAAATTAAGTTGTATTCTGTAGCTATTTATTGTGTGGGTTGATGTGTGGGTTGTTTGTCTTGTCTAAATGTCTTGTCTGTAGTATTCTTTTGTTTTATCTGGACCCTGAGTCTGTAATAAAGATTGATTGATTGATTGATTGATTGATTGATTGATTGATTGATTGATTGATTAATTACGTAGATCCAACAGTTTTTTTTTAATCATTTTAAGAAAACTTAATTAAATCATGTGCAACTAGAGATTTTGTTCAGTGTAGAAGTGGTGCGTTCGCGTAGCTCTATATTTATTTACTTTATCAGCTATTTATTTAATTTATTATTTACGTTTTATTATCATTAAAATATTTATATTTTTACTGCATGATAAGTTCTGTATATGTATTTTTATATTAAATGTAAAAAAAACATTATTTTATTATTATTTATGATTATTATTGTCTATTATTATTATTATTATTATTATTATTAATTATATTACACTTTGTAAACTAAACCAGCAGGGTAGTTTGTTCACGTAAAATTATTGTGGTGCAATGTACATGTTTTTAGTAATCATACATAACCTAAAGTTGTGTATTTAATGCTGCAAGATCTCCCAAAGAGAGCAACAATAGAGCAGAACTGTCTTGACAGACAGCCAGCTTGAATCGTACAAGTCAGGGACCCAAGGCATTTTCTGAAGCTTTTGTTTATTGTTTAGAAGGGCAAAATATATACAGGGTGCAAGGTACACGCTGGCCTGAGAACAAACAAGAGGTTCAAAGGGGTTTATAAAAACTGCAGGTCCAGTTGAGAGACAGCCATGAACCGTGGGCAGTTTAATCCAAGACCCTTTGGGCCAAAACAGGCGGGGTTTAATCATGTTTAAAGGGGATCACTTTCACCAGCCCTCATCAAGGCCCTTACAGCGAGGTTTTGTTTCATCTTTCCAACAACTGAGCGCTCTCCACCTCTTTCTCTGGCCTTCCCTGTGGCATCAATCTCTTAACGCGCAACGAACATCACTGGGCTTGTTCTTTCAGCATTGAGAGCAAAAACATGTTAAATAACTTATCAGCCTGTGTGAGACAGGGTGCCTATATGACAGACATCTCTTCCAAGCACCTTGGAGTCACATAAATAAATAAAAGCAGAGCTGAGTATTCTGGGTGAAGAGTTTGCCGCTCAAAGCTGTCATTGTACAATCCATCTTAAAGCCCTGATGCAAACCGTTCCCAGGGTCAAAGCAATAAATAAACCTTTTGCCTCATGACTTTGTACAATGGCCCATGACCGTTGCCTTCTGACAGCAGCATCAATTCTTGCGATTTGTGTTTTATTTTTGCATTGAGCTACAGTAGATATAGAGAAAATGTTTACAGAAAGTGTTTGCTTCATGAAAAATCAATAAGCGAGTGAGAAAATCAAGTACACAGCAGGCATCAAGAAATTACAGATAAACTGTGGGCTGCACAGTTGAAAGTCTCGCCAAGGACAAACACTTTTAAAACTATGAGGCTTTTAAAGAGGATCAGCAACCAGATATGGTCAATCCTATCATTTAGTTTAATGTACATTGTACGATTATTACAAATATGCATAGCATATAAAGCTGCCTAATTGTTCACAGTTCATGAATAATTCTCACACACATATCATGTAATGACAGGCGTGTTTTTGATTTCATATTTTCATGCCATGCATATTGCTTTTCATTGGGGAATCACGCAAGGGTGTATACTGAGACCCTTAAAGTTGTCATCCAGTGCGCTTAGTAAAAGATAATCTTGGTATGATATGCACGTAGACAGCAGTCTCAAATTCCTGGCTCCTACCAGTTATTAGATTAAATATCTCACAAGTTTTAAAACTGGATGATTGTTTATTTTCATGTGATAGAGCGCGATATATGTGGCAGTAAAAAGAAATAGGGAGAGATTGGCTCTTCAGTTTTTCTTTTCATCTGAATGCATGAATCAAAAAAGTGAGAACTTTATGGTACTATTAGATGTCATGGGGATCTTTTATGAATATCACACTATAATTACTAAAGGAGACGGGAAGGCTAAAAAGAACTACCATAAGTATAGTCCAATTTTACAAGCTTACACTTACATTTTTTTCATTTGCAGCAGCTGAAGGTGCATAATACACCGCTGATCATGAGTCTATTCACCATCTGCGAATCTCAACTTCAAATTAAAGCAAATGACTCATTTCTGCTTCACAAACTTAAAATTGATCACATTAAAGAGACAGTTCACCCAAAAACGAAAACTTAAATCTTAAATCTTAATTTATTTACTCACCCTCATGATCCTCTAATGTCTTTCTTGACCCAAATGCAGATATTTTTAAGTGCTGATTTGGATTTTCAGGGGTCTTATTTATAAAACTGTGCATAGGATCCTAACTAAAAGTCTACATATGCACAAAACAAAAAATGCAATACACCAAAAAAATATTAAGACTTATCCCATAGCGAAAAAGTACATTTCCCTGGCCAAACGTATATTTTAAATATATGCTAAATACATTTTGTAGAAAGTAATCCTCAATTGAATATATTTTTGAATTTTGAATTTGAAAATATTTTTAGTTTTAACCTTCATATATTAACATAAAATGTATTTCATGGGGAAGCAAATACATTTCTAATTTTACATCCCATATGACAAAAATTAATTTTTTGCCTGAATATATTTTAAATATATGCTACAAGTTCATTTTATAAAGTATATTTTTGAAGTTGAAAATATATTTAATTTTAACCTTTTTAAAACTGTTTACAGGTTCGTAACATAAGCAAAGTTTTTCTTCCAATGCGACGTGAATATATTTCCTCGGATTGAAATATATAGAGGGCTAAATATTTTTTTAATGCTTTATAATTGATTTACTTTTAAAATATATTTAAAAAATGGCCAGAAATATATTGGTGAAAAATATATTTTTGTAAACATATTTCAAAATATATTTCAGAAAATATATATTTTGACCATTTTTTTGTATGTTCTGAAATATTTTTAAAAATATATATATTTTTGCTCTAAGTGATAAAACAAAGTAATGTTCCCTTTATAAATTACAGATCACCTGCAGTGTGCATACATGAATTATCTTCAAATCCCACCCTTCAAGCCCATTCTCCCTTCAAGTTTTGTTTTTATAGATCACAAACTTTGCATGGGAACTGGCGCACGCACGTTTCCATACCCATTTTGTGCATACGCACGCTTTATAAATAAGACCCCTGGTAACTATGGAAGTGAATACAGACCACCTTTCAAGCTTCAGAAGACCCAAAAGTGTTATGGTGCATTCACACCAGCAAAATGTATTTACGGTGGAGGCAGCAAGGCGGTAGTTGGACGCTTGAATATTTGAGTTTACTCGCTTCATTCGCGCGTGAAAGCTGCATGTGAAATTCGAGTCATTCGGGACATTCACGCGGAAATTCGCATCATGGTAGGGACTTCTGCGACTCAGCTGAGACTCCGCTCGCTTCCTATAATCACGTCAGTACTACAGCAAGGTCCTGTAATGGATAACGCAGCGCGGAAATCCGCCGAAGTTCAGATTTTTCAACTCGTGTGTTTCCCGTGGTAACGCTCAATTCGAGCGGAAGGTGCAGTGCAGAAGGCACAGTGCGGAAGGCGCGTTGCCGCGCGAATTGAGCGTTGCCGCACGAATTGAGCATTTATTTTTGGGTGAACTATCCCTTTAAACAAAAAGTGTCCTAAAGGCATACAAAAGGGTTTGGTGAAAAGCAAACTAAAATTTAACCCAATATCTGATGAATATCTTGACCTGTGCCTCTCTGGCCTATGTCTGAACTGTTTAGGCAGTTTTAGGAAGTTGACTTTTAATAATGTGTAACAACTCAACTGAAACAACAGCGATATCCACAACAAGAAAGTAAGGGCAGTAAATGACACCAAGGTGTTTACGCTTGCAAACGGCATATTTTTTCAATGTTAGCACCGCGCTTTTCAAAAACGCAAGCACTGGGTTTTGTCTGTGCTGAGTGCTGGCACTTGCCATTTTATCCATGCCAAGCACTGAGCGCCAAGAGTTAAAAATGTTCAACTTTGCGTGAAACGCTCAGCTAATCAATGTCACTTTTTACTCAGCCATCCAATCACAATGGAGGACGGGCGGGACAAATACCACCACAACAACCAACCGGCGCATCGTTCAACAACTGATAAACAAAGCAGAAGTAATAAAGTATCTGGTACGGTATGTGAAAAATAATGTGTTTTTTAACCATAAACCACACAAACACATTGTATTATACCAAATACACAAAATAACATTGTTTTTAGCAATGAAATAGGTGCTCTTAAAAAAACATTTTGAACACTTTTGGGTCCTTTTCAAGCTTGAAGGGTTTTCTGGTTACTATGAGAGTGGATGGTGACCGCCTCAGTCACCATTCACTCCCATAGAAACCAGAAAACCCTTTTTTTTATATCTGCATTTGGGGTTTGAAGAACAAAGAAATACATTTGGCGTTCAAACAACATGAAGCCTAGTAAATAATAACAACGTTTTCGTGTTTAAGTGAACTATCCCTTTAAGCATCCTATCATGCCATTAATGGTATTTTTGGATGTCATTAACAGCACTGTTGATTTCCTATCTCTGACTTTTCTACACCTGTCTTGCTCCCTGAACGGGACGCACAACATGTATTTTGTTCCCAGGACAGGACTCAAGCAGCAGAAGGATCCGACTATATCCAAGCTCAAAATTTTCCAGTCTCTTGCTCTTTTGTGAGCCAACAAGCCTGACTGTCACTCATACGGCAGCTGTAACATGAGCAATCGACCAAGCATTGGCACTTGCATACTGAGGATGACTGAAATAGCAACTCTCTATAAACCATGCAGAGAGGGGGCTCTGAAATCTGACCCCAGCTCGCTCACCCCCTCTTCAATATTTTGATCCCTCCCACCAACAACAAATCCTGCACCTTCAGTACCTCGCAATACAAACAGTCAGCACATGTGCTGGCAAATAGGAAGGGGAGGGGAAGGGGTCTTGTGAAATTTCATCAGTCATTCAGCTGCAGGAAAACTGTGAGTAAATCTCTTTGCGGGTTATTACTTAGCAACAGGCAAAACCTAAACAGTAATTCAATATTACAGTCAGATTTTGCACTCCTTGCATGTCTCCAGCAGAAATAAATAAGGAACGCAGATGCATAAGCCGCTAAATGCCACCTCCGTCAAACAGGAGATAATGATATGCTCTCGACACATAATATAGTTATCAAATACCTTTGCTGCAAATTCACATAATTCTGGCCTCGGGCCATTAAGAAATACCGGATTGAGCACTTATGTAAAACAATTTGGGAAACTATCAATTAGCCTACATACAAAGCACGTTGTTAACTTTTTAATGACAGCTATGTCAATGTAGCTAGAATAAATATGATATTCTTAGATTCAACATTAAATATAGATTACTACTATTATTATTGTTATTGTTCAGCAGTGATTTGTCTACTATATTTGGTTTAAAGCAAAGCCGACTGAGAAATGCAGATTTATGTCCTTTTTAATGGTTTATGACCACCATCTTGTGGTCACACTAGGGCAAGCATCACATCCAACTAGGATGTAATGACAGCTCTTCACATCTAATAGCACACTCACTACAGGGGGTTTCATTTACATGTAAACACCACATACATATAGGCTACAGTATACATAACACAGCTCATTCCCCCGTATAAGCATGTTAATTCACGTTAGCGGTAAGCAGGTGAGATGCACGCAGACGGGATATATTGAGTTATGAGAGATTTAAAGGGTATGGCGTGACCTGGTCTCAGATTTACAGCCACTGAGTTCAAACCGAGATTTGTTTACTTTAAAGGGCACATATTATGACAATTTTTACAAGATGTAATATAAGTCTCAGGAGGGGGCCTAGAATGTGTCTGCTCAAAATACCCCGCAGATATTTCTTATAGCATGTCCAAAAGGCACACGACAAATTTTTCATGTGCATACCTTAAAAAGTAAATGAGCAACTGTCCTCATTTATTTATCAACAGACAGCTTTCGGTTTAAAAAAAATCTGATTACCGTAAATACAGTCTGAGACCATAATATAAAGCAGGGAAAATAAGTATTTGATACATCAGTAAGGGGATTTCTAGCCATCAAGCCAAATATGGAATTCATTCAAAGAAATCAAAACATTTAAGTATACAAGTTGAGTCATAATAAATAATGTGAAATGACATGTCAAAAGCCCACTTAGAAATCCCCTTACTAATAACAATGCTGATGTGCTAACAAACACATTTACAAAACACATTTTGGGTAAAATTAAATAGTCAGTCAGTGACCATGGGCGGAGCTTTATCAGTGTGATGTCACATTAACAAGAAAATCAAAATGGCATGTCTAATGAGACCCCCGTTTTGGTTTAATGGGGATTAAAAAAGAAGGAGAGGGTGGACTGTTTCAGGGGCAACCTCCCGATCTCTCTGATGAAGCCAATATGGAAGTGACTTAACTGCAATTCATCAACCGGCCACTAGAGGCTGACAACTGTGAGGGGGTGAATTTTTTTTAACTCATCCATTTAAATGATATTAAGCCTTAAAGTTCTGCATAATTAAGGGCGTGGCCACTTAAGTCACTAAAGTGGAGCTAGGTGGGCATGGTTTCAGCAATCAGCCACCTCAGCTTCACCCACGTCCCGGCTCTTTTCCCATTTTCGGATATACGCAAGGTGACCCGCGGCCAAGATGGCGACGACAGGCAACGGCTACTATTGGCTTCATAAACGATCTTCAGAAACCTATGGGTGACGTCAAGAACACTACGTCCATCTATTTTTACAGTCTATGTGGCCAATGCATATTTTTTGTCCAAAGACATTATAATAGTGGATTTTGCATTATACGGGGCCTTTAAAGTCACTGAAACTGTAACCCTGGGGAAATAAAATCACACACACACACAAACACCTAAATGACTTTCTTTGGTAAGCGCATGGTACCTACTGAAGCACATGGACAAAAAGCTGTCACTGGGGCAGAGCCCTTTCAAACAGTACACCTTTGCATCTAAAGAGTTCATATGAGTACTTTAACAGGCTCTTTGCGGTTTCCCGGACAGGAGAAGACAAAACGATAGCACTGACATATGTTAAAGGCGGGGTGCATAATCTGTAAAAGCCAATGTTGACATTTGAAATCACCTAATCAAACGAGCCACTACCCCAATAGAATCTGGACTTTGTTTTGATAGACCCGCCCCACACATACGCAACCCAGACAACGATGTCAGTTAGTAGACACGCCCCTTACTGCTGATTGGCTACAAGTGTGTTTTGGTAGTCGGCTCGACTCCCTTTTCCAATGTGTTTTTTTAAAAATCATGCACCCCGCCTTTAAGATATGTTAGTGCAATATGTTTTTAAATTAGGGAGCTCAAACATGCACTTTAGTCTGGGACTAGGATAAGCCCTGTCCGGGAAAACACCCATATATGCACTACTTTAAGCTCTTTTATGACATAAACTGCATAAAGCATCTGCATAGAGCATCATGTGTTTAATTTCCAGACAACACACAAACTGATCAAATCTACACCTTGAACGTAATGCAAGCCAAAGGTGTAAATGTAAACACTAAGAACCTAGATCTTAAGCTGCCCAGAACACTGAGCACTTTCAGAGATGTATTTTTAAAAATAATTCTGGTGCCAAATCACAGTTTGTACCCGGCACATTATTCAGTTTCATGCTTAGAGACAGTCAGATATGGGGATGCAAAGCCATGCTCATCTAACGCTTTTTTGCTTTATCATCATCAGCTGAGACTGAGACATTCAACATCAACAGCCAAAATGATCTGAGACACACTTACTAAAATGTTTAGCACAAGGGGTCAGTATTGTGCTATTAAACTAGCAGGAACTGAGTCTTCCCAGCAAGCAATAGCTGTCATTTCACCATCTACAGTATAGACCCGATATACAGTAATCCAACTATGAGGAACCCACATCAGTTCATCTTTTATCCAGTTAAAAGCTCTTAAATGCCAATTTCATAAATAAATATAGTGGGGTTGTCTGTATCTGTGGTTTTATACATAAAGAATGTCCCCAACTAGTGAATCTCGGCTTTTACTCATCTGAAAACATGATAATTTTTTAACTTGAAGATTACTTTTTTAACTATATTTTATAAGTTATAACAACTCATCTCTAGTCAAGATAATAAAAGTAAGTTGATTCAACTAAAAATTTTAAGGCAGCAATTTTTACAGTGCATGCATGTATTAAATATTTATAATATAAATAAATACTTACAGCTGGCTAGATGCTGTCTCAGCTTTTTAATCAAAGATGATTTGTTAAAATTCCACGTGTCATCAGCCTTCACATCAGGTACAGAAATGACGTTAGATGTTGCTTCCATGTTATGTCTGTCTTAATGCAAGGTCAAGACGCAGCTAAGTGAAAACTAATGCCTTAGGCTAGAACACAGAGATCTGGCCTTGTCTCTTCAATAAGATCAATAAGGTGTTACGACTAAATGCATTCAACCTCTCTACGAACTAAAATGCAGAGCTCCACCAGTATGGGTCAGATTTTAGTGCACCATTTTAAATGGGCAGTCTAATTTAAATAACATCGGGTCACTGCTTGCTTTGGATGTTCATAGTGATTTAATATCCCCAGACTTGTCTTGCTATTTTAGGGGGATATTTCTCTCTGGGATAGCCCTCCTGTGACCCTCTTTTTGGCTAGCTACATAGCTGGTGCAGAAAGATTCAAATGATAGGGATATTACCATGCTATCATCAGCTTCATCCATCAAGAGATTTCGTTTTGACAACTTCACATCACAGAGCAATACTTGATACTTTTAATAGACATACAGTAGCTATCAATTTTGTGTCTTGTTAGGGTCAGGTTTAAATAAAATATATATCATATATTTTTAATCAGAATATTAATGTATTAAATGCTGTAAATAATCTAGAATAGAATATAATCTGTCTATATAAGCAAAAATTTATTATCATGCTTCAATTTTATGATCAGACTTTTAATACACCCAGCATATGAGGTTTATCCTGTCTCACATGTATTAATGAGGTGAAGACAGCACATTTTTTTTACATTTAAAGAACTTTTGGATATTAGTTTCATAGATGGTTAATTATGGCCACTAATGAAATTCAACCATCTCTAAAGGCAGGCAAGGGGCAAGCCAACGCGGATGGAAGTAAACTTGCCCCCACTTCATCGTATTTCACCAAATTCAGCAGCACTTATAAATGAAAAGGCTCAAGTTATAAACCCAGAACACCAAGAGATGATTAAATTAGACAACAACCTAACAATTTTCAGGTTGTAGAGAATCAGTATTGTTTTTGTATCATTATTTTATAATTCTTGAAAAAAAGCATTTAAAACATATTTTGCAATTGGCATGTATTTCTAGACATACTCAATATTTACTATGTGGAACCTAATATAGGCTTATGTTTATAGTTTATTACGTGACACCCATGCAGTAACAGCAATAGCCCGCTAGGGGGAAGTGTTACATAGAAGCAAGGATGCTCTGGGGAAGTTAGAGAGGTGTTAGAATATAGGGTTGTTCAATAAAATGTGCAATTCAACTGTTCTGTAGTCATTCAACTTCATTAGTAGATCTGTAATTCATCCTGAGGGATAAATAGAGTAATTTATGCGTGTTTAGACCGTCACAACTATGAACATAACAGCTCCACTAGATGGAGCTACAAGGCAGTGTAGTCTATTATAAAATATTTTTAATGCTTACTTTCTCATAGATAAATTATAAATAAATATGTTTTTATAAGATTGATCTTATTAATATTTAACAAGCATACTAATTCCATGACAAATAATGCTTGTTTATAAATTATGATTTTTTTTGTGTGTAAATTATGTTAAAATATTCATTAACAACTATTCCCGATTTGATGTGCAAAGCTGATTTTGCTGTGAAATAAAAGACACCTACCTAGTGGGCACAAAAGTCAAGTTTCATTTCGCTTGTTTTGACGCGCTGTCATCGCCCACAGCGATGTCCCTCCCACGATTCCCCCATTCGCTGCTTCATACAGAAAACAGCGGCGACGGTCAGGTTGGAACCTTTCTATTGGCTTGATATCTCATTTGCATAAATTCCCATCCGCTGATTGGTCAACGCCACGTCAATCATTCTCCAAAGCCCATTCCCCCGCTTTTAGATATTACCCCAAGAGACTCCACAGCTTTTTATCAGTGAGGATTGGAATGTTAACAAAGTAACACCGTCAGCCAGCACTGAGGTGAACAAAACTATGATTCATTTACCGATACCGAAACCGCACAACGTCAGGATTTGTAACTAACGCCCAGAAGACTGTAAGTATGTCTTATCTTTCTAAAAATAGTCTTAGTGGAAGAAGCTTCAAATGAATTACCCTTTAACCAACATCTGTACTCTTCTTCTTCCTCTGTTTTGTCAGAGCTGGAAACTGGTCAGGATTAGATAGGGATTGGTGTCCACCTCTCGCTTCTTCCAGAAGGAGAAATCTCTGTAAATCAGGAAATAATGATTACTTACAGGAAGCTCAGGGTCTCTAATCGCCGGGAGTTTGTCTTTATTCTGGATGCCTATACAACTGCTTACGACTCTCCGCTAACAACGTTAGCTCTCCTCATGCACACAGTATCGTAACCGAACGGTCGCCATGAGATTGAGGCACAACTGTCTTTGTTTTTACCTTTTTATTTTTGACCAAAAATGACATTTTACCTCAGGAAAAGTTATGTAGTTATCCATGCGTTTTAGTGCACTAGCGAGCTGGCTAACTGTAGCTTGAGTTACTTACGCGGGCGCGTATTTGAAACAAAATCTTGTTGCGCAGAAGCCGCTGTTTTATTCCCACTTTAAAAAGTACTGTACTATAGTAAACTGTAGTTGTCGTGATTTTTTGCGAAATCTACATTAAAGTCTCATAACATAACTATGAGTTCAACAAAGTTTGAATTTAAGTTTAAGTCATTGATTTTCCTACTGAGAAATCCAGCCTGTAAGCTGATTTTAGCTAGTTTAAGGTGGCAGTAGCTGTCCTCCCGGCCTGGCGAGGCTGGTCAAGCAGGTGGGTCAGTTGGTCTTCCAGCTAGACCAGCTTAAAACGTGACCAAAACACAGCAGGACCAGCTTGCTACACCAGCGAAACCAGGCTGGGAGACCAACTAAAACCAGCTCACATGCTGGATTTTTCAGTAGGGTTAACATTACCTTTAAAATTTGGCATGACCTTTCCCAGTCAATATTACAGATATCAAGGTTATATTTTCACAGAATGTTCTTTAACGTTATAGGCTAAATTACAGAAAATAACTTCAGATGGGTCACAGACAGGATTATAAATGTTAAAGTGTATAACATTATTTCCTATAGTTGGATCAAATTACTATAGCTAATATTATATAATATTGTAGCAATTATACTATACTACAGTTTACTATAGTAAACGCTACAGTACTTTTCTGTGGGTTACGAACGTGACTTTTTCTGCTGTCCTGGAGGATCACAGTCCTGCACATTTGGTATGTCTCTCACATCTGACACTCGTGTTGCACGATCATAACAAACTTCATAATTAGCTATTATTCACCTTGATATTTTAATTGCAACTAATTAGTATAGCCAATTAAGATATTTTACATTGAAGTTTCAAATGTTTTACAATACTTGTAAAGCAGCTGCATGGTAAATTCGAAACATCCAAAACTAAAATAATATAACGTAAATAACAAATAGTTATGAAAGTTAATGTTGTTTGTAAAAATCCAAAATCAACGTATTAATTTTAAAATCTCTTATTCACCACTTTATTTGGTGCCAGAACATACAGCCAAAACGCACAGAAATGAGCACAAATGGATAGCTGTAATTGAGGCTTTTGCAGATTGTGTAATTGTTTCACCTGTAATTGTATGACACACCTGAATCAAGTGAGGGAGACATACTAATGTGCAATAGAGGGTATGCATTGACGTCACTTTTCCACGTGACCATGCCGGATCTCGCCCTGTTGAGTGGCAAACGTTCAACAAAATGGCTGGTTTTCATAGCGGCTGCTGCGAAAATGCCAGTAAAACTGACTATTATCAGCTTAAATTGAATTTAGTTGGACTTGATAGCAGAGGTGGACAATACTTAGTTACATTAGTTACATTTTCCAAGCATCTGTGCTTTATTAGGATGTATTGGGAAAAAATTTACTAAATCATAGAATCATACTGTGTATTCATTAATACTGCATATATAAATTTATTTAATACCTAATTACATTTAAATTGTGTACTTTTACTAGAGTGAAAGTATGTACTTAAACATTAAATGTAAAACAAAAATGTATTATTTGTGAAATGTAATAGAGTAAAAATTATGATAATATGCTTTGGAATGTATGTTTCCCAAAGAAAAACACGGATACAATACAAATACTTGAAAAAATATGTTTAAGTAGAAAGTAAAAACTCTGCTTGATACTGACTAGCAACGTATCAACCCACCTGTGGTCTGTGGACGTTGGCATGAATGATCAATTTTCTTCTCCTTTCAGTATTTTTTGGCAGTCTGTAAAACGATAGCTCCGAATTCTCGTTAATCTGTTAGTACAGTCTATCACACAACAGCTTTTTCCCATTTCGACGTATTTTTACCTTGTTTTCGTCAATGTCACGCTTTATTCAAATGCTGCCGCTCTGTCTTTTTGGCACTCAGTGGGCGTAACCGCAGTCCCTCTCGCAGACGGTGACGTCATGTGCATGCCCTCTATACTTTGGCTCCTCCAGGGCCAAAAACGTTCAAAAAATTTTAAATTAGAACCGCAAGCCTGCTCTATTTATTGTCCTTCAAATTTGTGTGATGACAAGACATTGAATTCAACAAGCTCTAGTTTAACCACATTTTGGCTTTTGTTTACCAATGCATGTTGTAGTTTACTTGACCCTTACCATTGTGTTTTCCTTAGATTCTGACACATTCTTGTAATATACATGATTAACACTACAAACTACAAACATCTACAAATATCTCACGTTTTTTTTACCATGCAAAATAATAAAAATCTGGCAAACGTGCCAGCTCACCCAACATATTATTGGACAGCCAATTTCAGTGTATTAGTGAAGGGATCTGCTGATATAGGTATGACATGAAGCTAAACTTTTAGACTTTGCTGTGATTGACTAATAGTAAATCAAAGATAGCAGTGCTTTGTTTTGAGAATGGCCTTGGTGCAGACTGGTGATCCATAAAGTCTGTAAGGTTGTGTCAGCTTTTGACTTTCTGCAAATACAAAAAACACTTCCTCCTTTGCTGTAGGCTAGCTGAAATGCGGCACTGGAATACCAACATCGCTTGTGAAAAGATCCTGGAAAGGCTATTTATTCAGAGGAGGTTGGATGTTTACAGAGGAAGAATATTCAGTGGGAGAAAAACCTTTGTGCCTCGACCTCTTAGCGTTGCAATTAAAAGGTGCCATTCGTGCTGGTGAGAATATCCGCATGGATAGGTAGTTTGTTTCGCAGTGAATGATTCAGCAGCTTTGGCACGGCTCATGCTGTTGTTGAGTGATGGTTACCATGGGTGATGGGATGAACTGCCCAGGAATTCCACGGAAGTTTCATCAAGCTGTGAAATGATCACGGCATTCCCTTTTTTATCTCTGTTTCTTTTCCACTGAGCCACAAACCTGATCACAAGACTATGGTTGTAGATTTGTGCAACTTTTAGGCCACTTCCATAGCTTTTATGTCATTTATATGTTCTTTAGTTGACCTTTTTGGGGTCTATGTTTGACAAAAAATGATCTCTTTTCCATTCTATGTTCTTTCCTGGTCCCGTAAAGGACCCAGCTCTGTCAGCCTGGCCCGTTGAGGGGAGGCTTTTTGGGACCAATGCAGACCCCCTCTCAGATCCTCACTGTCAGTGCCTGTGCGTGGGCCAGCAGTTTTTGCCGCTGTAAGTGGTTTTAGACACCTGCTTGCTCCCCTTGATCTTGCAAACCCATCAACAGCTCTGCATCCAACCCCTCTCCCTCCATACCAGCATCCTGGTCGTCCCTTATTCTCCTGCACTGATAGCTGTGACCTTGCATCCTTTGTGCAACCTCTGGCATTGTGATTCTTTTCAACCCAAGCGCGCGAACCATAAAGACCCTGCTGATGTTTGTGCATGCTCGCACCCCTCTCTTGTCGCATTAATCTCAAATTGTGTCAAAGAATCCGGATGGCATGTAAGCACATTTAGGCACACAAAGAGCCAGTGGTAACATTGAACACTTGCTGCTGAAAGATTAGGCTCGAATGGCAGACAGTTTCAGCCCTTTGAGGCAAAACTGTCTGGATTTTACCAAATCATGTGCTTGAGTGCACCATAATAGCAAGCCACAACATTTAATGGGTGTTTTGTGTGTTAAATAGACAGAAAAATCCTAAGAATTTATTCAGGTTAACCCATAAAATATAAAGCTTTATAAACCTAAATACTGAATTTTTTTTTGCCTTTTATTGTTTTTATATAAGCCTGTCCCAAATATTGATGTTTCTTTAAATTTGTTGTATGTTTACATTATTTTTTTTATACTCGAGATTAATGGGCATTAAAAATGTATAGATATTCCCTCCTTTATTAAAAAAATAATAGTATTTAATGCATGATATTAAACATTTAGAAAACACTCTCAAATTCAATTCACAGCATAGATGGAAAATTTGGGATTCTTGATTTAATACTCTCTTGTTTACTCTGCACTGACTATTTTATTGGGGTTTGTTTTATTTGTATAATATGGTAAATTGTTTAAAATAATGCTTACATATATACCTAATATTTATTACAAGCCATAAGGCTTAAATATGAAAATTGGAAAACTAGATGATTAATTTTGCTGTATTAAGCCCATCTCAACACTTATAAACCAAGGGTTCCCAAACTTTACTTTTTGCGACCCACTTAAACGGGCATAATTTATCCCGTGACCCACCAAAATTTTTTTTAATGGAAATATGAGGAAACGCGTTTTTCTCATATAATTGAGTTCCTTGTCACTTTATTAATTAAATGTAAGTTTAATTGCAAAATCAAAATTAGTGTTGTGATTAGTGTTTTTTTCTTGTTTGTTTCATTCAACGCTACAGCCAAGCACTTTGTGCGACCCACCTTATCCCACTATGCAACCCACAACTGGGTCTTTACCCACAGTTTGGAAACCCCTGGTATAAACAAAGTGCAGAAAACTTAGCTATTTAAGTAATGTTTTGATTACGGAAGAGTCTTTGAATATCTAGTAGACCTTACGCAACGTTTGTTTTCCATACATCTCTCTTCCTCTTAAATCAAATAGTGTAAAAATGGCATTTGGCCAATCCATTTATGTGCGTAATAGCCAAAGGCTTTAAAGAAGATTAAAAAGATAACTCGGGCTGTTATTGCATAGCAAAGCAAGAAAAAAACGAATAATACATTTAAGCTAAAGTGAATCAACCAATACTAATAGTTCATTTGTTTGCTGTTAAAATTGTCTTTGCTTGAGACATTTATAGTACTGAAATAACTGTACAGTGCTAGCTAACCTCATGTTGAATTTTATTTTATTTTTATAGTTCGGGATATTGGGACCAGTGAAAATCTGGATGTGCCGGAAAAGATGTCTGTCAGCGTCCATGAAAACCGCAAGTCCAGGACGAGCACAGGTTCGATGAACATCTCGCTCTTCCACAAGCCCTCTCATCCAGACAGTGTGCTCACCCACCTTAATACCCTGCGCAAACAGTGCATGTTCACAGACGTAACGCTATGGGCTGGCGACCGTTCCTTTCCCTGCCACCGTGCGGTGCTCGCAGCATGCAGTCGTTATTTTGAAGCCATGTTTAGCGGTGGCCTCCGTGAGAGCATGGACAATGAGGTGAACTTCCGTGACAGTGTGCATCCAGAGGTTCTGGAGCTACTGTTGGACTTTGCTTACTCGTCGCGTGTCATCATCAATGAGGAGAACGCAGAGTCACTTCTTGAGGCCGGAGACATGCTGCAATTTCATGACATCCGTGATGCAGCGGCAGAGTTTTTGGAGAAGAACTTGCATTCGTCAAACTGCTTGGGGATGATGCTGCTTTCAGATGCCCATCAGTGTAAGCGTCTTTATGAGCTGTCTTGGAGGATGTGTCTCATCCATTTCGAGGCTCTTCGAGAAACAGAAGACTTCTGTAGCCTCTCAAAAGACAAGCTTCTGGAGCTCATCCTTAGCGATGAGCTGGAGACTGAAGATGAACAGATCGTATTCAACGCAGTCATGCGCTGGGTTCGATACGACTTGGATAGCCGCAGGGACTATCTTCCTGAATTGCTGCGAGGAATACGTCTTGCGCTGTTACCTTCAGAGTGTCTCATTGAGGCCGTGGCATGTGAAGAACTTGTGATGTCAGATAAAAGAAGCAGGCTTATCGTCGATGAGGCGATGCAATGCAAAAAGAAGATACTTCAAAATGATGGAGTCGTCACCAGCCCCTGTGCCAGGCCTCGCAAAGCTGGGCACACGCTTTTAATTCTTGGGGGCCAGACTTTTATGTGTGATAAAATCTATCAAGTGGACCACAAAGCAAAAGAAATCATCCCCAAATCAGATCTTCCCAGTCCTAGGAAAGAATTCAGTGCGTGTGCCATTGGCTGCAAGGTTTATGTGACCGGAGGAAGAGGGTCGGAAAACGGAGTATCGAAGGACGTTTGGATATACGATACCGTGCATGAGGAATGGTCGAAAGGCGCCCCCATGTTAATTGCACGCTTTGGTCACGGCTCAGCAGAACTTGAAAACTGCCTCTATGTTGTTGGGGGTCACACCGCCATAGCAGGTGTCTTCCCGGCCTCCCCCTCAGTGTCTCTCAAACAGGTTGAGCGATACGACCCACTTACCAACAAATGGACAATGATGGCACCACTTAGGGACGGTGTTAGCAATGCAGCAGTGGTCAGTGCCAAGCTAAAACTTTTTGTATTTGGTGGAACAACCATCCACAGGGACAAGGCCTCAAAGGTCCAATGCTATGACCCTGTTGAGAACCGTTGGACCATAGCTGCAGAGTGCCCGCAACCCTGGAGATACACGGCCGCCGCTGTCCTCGGCAGTCAGATATTCATAATGGGTGGAGACACTGAGTTCACTGCTGCATCCGCTTACCGATATGACTGCGAGACCAACCAATGGACACGTGTAGGTGACATGACATCCAAAAGAATGAGTTGCCATGCTGTGGCCTCTGGTAATAAACTCTATGTGGTAGGTGGTTACTTTGGGACACAACGGTGTAAAACCCTGGATTGTTATGACCCAACTTCGGATAGCTGGAACAGTATCACTACCGTGCCTTATTCACTGATACCAACAGCATTTGTCAGCACCTGGAAGCATCTTCCCGCCTAGGCGCCTCTGATTTAAGCGTATGAAGCTGATCTGGGTAAGAATATAGACATTTTGATATGCTCCAAAGACTGAAATTTCTATTCTGTCCACAAGAATTTCAGTAGTCGCTACCCCAATACCAGTAAAATTTCATGTATTACATTTCAGTAGTAAAGCTAAACATAAAAACATGCTAATTTAACAACACACTCCTTTATTAAAGGAAAACGGCTACATGGCTATTTACCTCATAAGCAAGGTAAGAAGCATTAAAGGAAATAGATTTTTTATTTTTATTTTACTATGTTCTTGCCTCAGCTTAGACAAATTAAAACATACCTATCTTTATTCAATGCATCCACTTAATCTTTGTACAGCATGTTGTGAATGTGTTAGCATTTAGCCTAGCCCTATTCATTCCTTAGTAAGGGTGTCACGATTTCGATTTTAAATCGAAATCGATCTAAATTAAGTCACAACCTCGAACTTCGAATTATAAATGGGATCACCGATGCTGCCACGCCCCCACATCACGTCTTGTCGGCTTGCCAAGCGGGGAAAAAACCTCTCAGATATTTATATTTTAAACACGAGGGATGTATTGCTACAACTCCTTGAAATGCATATCATAAACAGGATTACTACCTACCTACTGATCTGACTTCGGACAGAGCGCAGCTCTCTGCTCGTGCGCGAGAGTGAGGCACCAAGATGCAGCGGATTATATTTTGAGACAGAGAGAAGCGCAGCTGCTTATGACACGCTGGATTTATTTCAGATGCTAGGAGTCCAAGATGCGCGCATTAAGTCCATGTGTGTGCAAGAAGAATCCTCTCTCTACAAGCTCTCTCGCGTAAAGTGAAGCCCACAAACCCCCATGCGAGGAAAAGCACGCAATGTGCATGTTAATGTGAAACTACAATAATAATAATAAATATTAATGGCATAGCATTTTTTGTCTTTCAACAAGAAGTAAAAATCGAGAATTGAATTGAATCATGATCTTAGAATCGAAAATGTAATCGAATCGAGGATTTGGAGAACCGTGACACCCCTATCTAGTTACATACAATTTTTTAAGCGGATAAAAATGGGAACTATATTGTATGGTGGAGGAGACATTCGTTTGCAGCACTTCAAATTCGGGGGCAGTAATATTGATGGAAGTTTGAGCGAGAGGGGGAGTAGTCAGGAGTGATGATGTTACTGCGTGCCAAGGTCGAAGTGCTGCAAACTAAGTGCTCTTTTTCCATACAATATAGTTCTCATTTTTATCTGCTTAAAAAAGTGCCACATTTTACTTTGTGCCACCATACTTACTCGTGTAACTACTCATGTAACAGTCTTTAAATAGGGAAAACATGGAAGTGTTTGTTGGCTTCTGGGTTCATCCCTGTTTGGATCCTGGGGAATGGATGGGGCTGGGCTGAATGCTAGCACGTTCACGACGCACGGTACAAAGATTATGCATGCATTGAAAAAGATGGGTATGTATTAATTTGTCTAAGTTGAGGTAAGAACATAGTAAACTTATAAAACTGTACATACGCACACCCATAAGAAATGCTTAGTTTTTAAATCACAGATCAAGCACGTGTGTGTATGTGAATCAGCTCCATATCGCACCCTGTATACGCCCATTATTAACCATAAATAATGGGAGTTTGTTTTTTATAGATCCCAACCTTTGCCTGGGTAGTGGCGTACTGACTTTCCAACGTACACCATGTTTATGAATGAGACCCCTGGACTTTTGACAACAATGCTGTCTGATCTGTTTGGCCTTATCTTGAACAGAATCGCTTGTTATTCACTTGTTACTGTAGTGGAGGTGATTCTTTTAGATTCTACTTCACTCAAAACTTTATGGAGAGGAGCAAGTCAACAGTCTGTTGACACATAAATAGTGATTTCTGTCAAGATAACTGCATGACAAAATTAGTGATAGACCGATATATCGGCCGGCCGATATATCGGGCCGATATTTGCGAGTTTTATGCGTATCGGCATCGGCCGATACATGGCTGCCGTGTTTGCCGTTTTTTTCGGCATAATTTACAGACAAGAGTGCTGGAACCCGCAAGCGATTGCAGGTCATGTGACTAAAAACAACCAACCTTTTCATGACAACATTGAAAGCTCGGCTTAACAGCTGATCATAGCTGAACAAAGTGTGTTTTTTTCATCTCTATGGGGCAGTTTCCTGGACAGGGATTAGACTAGTCCTAGACTACAATAAATGTAAGAACTGTGCAAACTAATAACATCTCTTTTTAACAACATGCCATTTTTAACATAATTTTTATGATGTAAATTGATTGAGCAAAACCAGTATCGGCTCCAAATATCGGCTCAAGAAAATCGGCAGCCTGTATCGGTCATCGGCTAAGGCTGATAAAACAAAAATCGGTATCGGCATCGGCACTGAAAAATCCATATCGGTCGATCCCTAGCCAAAATGCTAAATTCTACTTGGCAGCCGTCTTTAGAAGCAGCTGAGTGCTCTCAACTTATTGAGGGTTTTAATAGTGGTG
The DNA here is from genome assembly GCF_027580225.2 of Misgurnus anguillicaudatus. Lineage (NCBI taxonomy): Eukaryota > Metazoa > Chordata > Actinopteri > Cypriniformes > Cobitidae > Misgurnus > Misgurnus anguillicaudatus. Next base: position 14,884,390 of record NC_073342.2, on the reverse strand, counting down.
GAGCAAGGAAGGGGAAATAAAGTGTTAAACCATCTGGATGTCTAGCAGATAGATTCAGAGCAGTTACAGTGATTAACAAAGTATATTTTAAGAGGGTTAAATGGTTGAGTCTTTGACATCTCGCTGGTTCACTGTCTGAATCAGTGTGATGCGTACACATTCCTACGATATCGAATTATTGATTTGTAATCTATATTACGAAGCTTTTCCTGTCAATTGCCTATCCAGTTGGATGTGAAAGTGGCTTAATCTCTGTAATTACAGACTGGTGAGGAGATATTGAGGATGAGAGCACTTGAGTGCACTTGTTTCCCATCAAACAATCAAATATAATGCCATTTAAATGCTTTCTTATTAATAAATGATACCACAATCACTCTTCCAATTATACTCACATTCACAAAGAAACAGCTATCACAATTGAAACCTCCCTTGTTGATGTACATTTTGCCGTACATAATTCTAATAAAGCTAGACGTATAGTCCTGTTTTAATGCATACGCGAGGGCGTGTGTACGTCAGACGTTTGTAACCGTGCTTTGTATGCATAGGTCATGCATGCGTGTACAGAAGAGTGTTGTATGTATCCCAGTAGATGCTTAGCATTTTCCAGCTCCCCTATAGTTAAACATTTGATTTTTAGCGTTTTGGAATCCATTCAGCTGATCTCTTGGACTGGCGCTAACACTTTTAGCATAGCTTAGCACAATCCATTGAATCTGATTAGACCATTAGCATTGCGCTAAAAATAACCAAAGAGTTAAGATATTTTTCCTATTTAAAACTTGACTCTTTTGTAGTTACATTGTGTACTAAGACCGACAAAAAATAAAAAGTTGTGATTTTCTAGGCAGATATGGCTAGGAACTATACTCTCATTCTGTCGTAATAATCAAGGACTTTGCTGCCGTAACATGGATGCAGGAGGTGCAATGATATTAGGGAGTGCCCGAAAATAGTCCCCTGCCATTGAAAGTTACTAAGGGGACTATTTTCGGCTGCTGCGTAATATCATTGTGCCTCCAGAAGCCATGAGCCAAACTTTTTGGTTATTTTTTAGCGCAATGCTAATGGTCTAATCAGATTCAATGAATTATGCTAAGCTATGCTAAAAGTGGTAGCGCCAGATGTGGAAATCAGCTGAAAAGATTCCAAAAAGGTAAAAATCAAATGTTTAACTCTAGGGGAGCTTGAAAATTAGCATATTTTCAAAAAAAGTGGAATGTCCCTTTAAGGTGTATTGTCTGTACAAACTGAGTTAAGCTTGATTATTACACCCTTACTTTTAAGGTACTTCACTTTAATCGCTTGTCTCTCTACACCTAAAGAGCTAAACAGTCAGCAAGGCCGTTGATGGCATGCATGCATTTAGCTTTGTGTGTGTATAACAAAGGTATTCGTTCCTATGGGACATGTACTGGCAGCACAATGCTCTTTCAGTGTTATTCTCTAAATGAATGTGTCATAACAGTCATCTGAACATCTCTCACACGTGTCACCCGGATAGGCTGCCTAGGGAGTGCCTGGTGCCGTCTCATTGCATCCCCTGATGATTAGAAAAATGATTACTTCTGTGAGTAATCATTAACACTGTTCACCAGCCAGCGACTCTGTTCACACCACAAGTGCTTCATTTCACAGTAAAGCAGGTGGCACAGCAAAAGCTGGGTTTTATAATTAGCCCCATGGGGCACAAATTCAGACCTGACAGGCCTGTCGATGGATGTTGACAGCGGCGTCATGCTGTAGAAACACCTACAGGAAGTGGACAATCTCAGTCTAGTGTACTGCAACAGCTGGGCTGTCCTTGACGTGTTACTTTACTCGGTTTAGCCTCTATACATTTTCTCATTCTTGATGCAGTACAGTGCAACAGATAAAACCAATGGTATGTTTTGAACTTAAAAGTTGTTTCGCTATGAAGACTTAATGGAGGTGAGTCAGTCCAGCTCTGTGGTCTCTTATGCTTAAAATACCTGTTGGTCTACATTGGAATGACCGTATGTGTCATTATGGGAAAAACAAAACTGAGAAGAATAAGCTTCATAAATGATGTAAGCTGGCGCATGGATGGGATTCATTCCACTTTCGGTCTATAAATATTTTAAAACTGCAGCAGTCAGAGTGGAGAAGAGTACCTACATGTAGTCCATTTCAAACGCTGAAATGGACTACGGGTTAATTGAATCCTACCATCAAATATAACATTATGAGTCATAATCAGATAGCTTGATGAAAACAATACATGGATACAGCAGCTGAATTTTATAGCAGTTGTAGTTTTCCAAAGACTTTTTAAAGCCCCCTAAAAATCGAAACAAGGGAGAGTTTTTACAGTTTGATGGGATTTTGTCTCATCTCCTGATTTCTTTATTTTGTAAAAAATTATCTCCAGTTGAATGAGTTCTGTGTTTTTTCTTTTAGGTGCCTAACCTGGACTGTAAAATCTTTAGCCCTTACTTGCGCTACAAATGTTTTTGTTTTAATACAAATTCAATACATACATATGTTTTCAAAAATATAATTATTATCATTAACTGTGTTTCCAGTAAAGATTTGCGCAAACTTGCGTTATTTTCTACATTTTGAAAAAAACGATTGCGAAATGACGTTTCAATTAGCCGTTGTTATGTGACTAAAATGTAATTTTGTTGTCTCACGATAAGTCATTCCGAAAACCATGCCGATGGTTGTGTTCAAGTTCATACGGCACGTGCAGACCGACATGTGGCTGACATCAAAATATGTCATGTGCTTGATGGTTCTTGTGACGCCACATGAAGTCGACCACACCTCTTCTGTCTTGTCCTCCAAACAAACATACTGTGCCATATATAAAGAATGATTATGTGACATTTATGCAATTCAGGTGACCTGTAAAGGTAAAAAACAGTTTTTTTATTGCAGTTTTGCATACCGTATTTTCTGGACTATAAGTCACACTTTTTTCATAGTTTGGCTGGTCCTGTGACCTCTAGTCAGGTGCTGCCAACCAAGAGAAACCATTACCGTCTACAGCCTGGGTGCCAGACGATTTTTGAGGACGGGAAGATCGGTCTGGGGTTTCTCCGTTGAGGAGATACTATGCTAGACACATAGCTGGTCGAACCAATCAAATTGTCAGGGCGGGCTTTATACGATGATGGACAGATGATCAACAGTAACGTAATCAACCACGTCACCAAAGTGCGCGTGTGTTGAATCTATTTACAACGAAATGGCTGCCGCTGTAGAATTCAGATGTGTGGATTCTGACATTGAGTCTGTTTTTAAAAGAGCATTGATTTTACGCGATCAAGCTTCAACGCATTTGTTGATCGGAAAGATGTTTTTGCCGTCCTTCCTACGGGATTCGGCAAAAGTTGGTTGCACTTATGGAGGACCAAGTTTTAGCAACTGAAATGGGTATCACGGTGATGCAACTTGGCGTGCACGACGAGATGGATATAATTATCGGTCGTTGTCAGCTTCTTTTCGGAAGCCCAGATTCGTGGCTGCTGAATAAGTGGAGGGACATGCTAGGCTCCGATATTTTTCAAGCCAACGTAATGGGTATCGTCGTGGATGAAGTTCACCTAATGTACAAATGGTAAGAGATAGTCTGACTGTATGATTTAGTAAATACTTAATGTTGTGATATAAATGAAATGTTGTAAACAAAGTAGGTGTTGATGTACATTCGCTAACTCAGACTTAGTATAATCACAATGTTAGTGTCATTGTAGCGAAATAACTAGCAGTACGGTCAGGCTGCAAAAGACGTTTTTTGGCATTTTTTGGTTGCGACCCGCCCCATAATCATAGCCCAATGGAGCGGTATCAGATTCAAATTCTGACTACATTTAAGTATGACAACGTCAGGCTAACGAGACTACGCTCTATGTTGCTCCTGTATTTATGTAATTCATTGGATTCATTGATGTGGAATGATTTCGGGACCTTTTTGAACTTGATTTGGCTTGTTGTGTTAATTTAGCCTATTCAGCCTCCCATGTTCGATATGCTATTGTTTTCAGTGAATAAAAGGTAATGTTAAGTTAACATGTACGGACAGCTGTTCAGCCTGCTGTTCTGTGTGCCATTGTTTAATTGAATAACTGCCTTTCCAGATTAAATGTCTGTTCTTGGGCTTGGATTTTGTGAAATTAATTTTCTAAACAAACGCGACGTATAGTCCAGTGCGACTTATATATGTTTTTTCCTCTTTAAAACGCATTTTTGACTGATGCGACTTATACTCTGAAGGGACTTATAGTCCGGAAAGTACAGTATATTCCTTTTTTGATTTGTTTGAAAAAAAGAACATATCACCCGATATATGCGAGTTTATGCGAAATCACAGGGTTCCATTGGGTGCATTTCCAATTTTCAAAAGTTTTAATTTGAGCAATTTGAAAGGGAATGGAAATGCAGCTATTACGTATTTATCGATAGTAGGTTTTATAACATCTGAGCTCACAACAGGTGACCTACAGCTTTTGTATACTGTATGTAACAGTAGTTGTATGTTACCTTAGTTGACCCTGCACTGCAGTCGGTGGTGGTTTTGGGTTACTCAGTCAATACTGAGGTATCATTGTAGCTTTGTTGCAGTAGAGCAGGGGTAGGCAACATCGATCCTGGAGTGCCGATGTCCTGCAGAGTTTCGCTTCAGCTCTAATCAAGCACACCTGAACAACTAATCATGGTCTAAAGAGTCACCTGAAAACTACAGGAAGGTGAGGTTTTATCAGGGTTGGAGCTAAAATCTGCAGGACATCGGCAATCCAAGACTGATGTTGCCTACTACTGCAGTAGAGCATTTATGTTAGAGTCTACCTGTTAATGTCTTTTAGTGGCTGTGTGATCTTAATAGTGCACTGCACACTTACTGTATGCATTTGGCAGACTGTTTTATCCAACTTACTATGCAATCAAGCTATTCATTTTATCAGTACATGCTTTCCCTGGGAATCAAATGTCTCAGCGATGGTTGTTGTGAAGTCATATGTTTCAATACAATATTGTATTACTTTGCTATAGATTTGTAACCTTGTGTTGTTGAAGTAAAAGTTGGATTAAAATTAATTGGTGTTTTTATAATTTAAGCAGGGCTTCGACTGAGTACAGAAGGTCTAGTTAAAGCGAACAGGGAATATGCAGACATGGCAGATTATTGGCCAGTAATGATACTCTTTTGACATTGTTGTAGCCCATAGCATATGTCCTCAATAAGACTTATTTACTGCCTTTTCTGCCAACAGTGCAGTTCCATTAGGCAGCATTGTTTTCCACTAATCCAGGTAATTTGCCAGTTGGATCGGTCTTGTCCCTTTGCCAAACACCACAACCTCCACTAAAGGAGGGGCCTTGCGAAAACTAAACCAGCTAATCGTTTTCCTGTCGCAGAGCCCGTAAATCGGATTGTGCCATTTTAATCTGATCTCTCTCTCTCTTTGTGACATACATGTTACAAAAGCAGGAAACATGATGTTTTGGCAGAATCCACGGTTAGCCCTACCGGTAGTAACAGGCTGATGCAGGTAGCCCACGAGGGACGGATTTCCTATAAGGATCATCCGCACTGATGCGGGCGGCTTAAAGGCTGGATAAGCTTTGGCTCGTGTACATGGCCCATTTAAACTAGCTATGGATTTACACACTCAGCTGCGTAGTTGTGGCAGTGGAATGAAAACTATGTCTGTAATCGGTCCTTAAATTGATCCCTTATCATCAGTGCATTAGGGAGTAATGCCATGTCCGATTTAACCCCACTGTCTAGACTGCAGTGTCTGCTCTTGATAAACATTCGTCTGACATGTTTAACAGAACATGATTATATTACAGTATCTGAGAAATTTTACTGTAAACGTCTTGGATCAAGCTGTAACAGTTTTTTCCGGGGTGACTCTTAAAATTCTTTTCATATAGTGCATAATCTAAATTCACATACAATGGTTATTACTATTATTGTTTTCTTAGCATTATTTTTTTTTAAGTAAAATGGCTAAGTTTGGGATAATATTACTGCCCTATTTTCACTGCAGAAATTAGAATACAGAAATACAAACAGATCGATGTCATTGTCTAGAGGTGTAAATGTTTTTTGGGGTGTAATTTTATTTGATAGACAGGGTTGATAAAGGGGTACGGGATCGGCAAAGGACCTCGGGAGATTCTCCGAAAAGTGCATCAATCTGCACCATATGCACCATCAGCTCCGACAGGGGTGTAAAGTTTGAATATTTGCCTTTACATTTATTAATTTGCCAGATGTTGTTATCTATAGTGCATTACAGTGTATACATTTTTTATCAGTATGTGTGTTTCTTGGGTTCGAACTCATGACCTTTGCACTGCTAATGCAATGCTCTACCACTGAGATATGGGAGCACTGAGCTTTACATGGTGGATTGCTTCTTTAGTTAAGTGTTTTTAGTATAATCATAAAACAATGAGTAGCAGCAAAATATAAAAATCATCAACTGAATGATAACCAGATATGATAATGTCTTGTATCATTTATTATAATTATTATCACATCAAACTGTGATTTCTTTTCCTTGCGTGCCTATGCAAGTTATTTTCTCCAGCAAAAAGAGTTTCTTCGACTTTTCCGAAGACTCTTTACAAGCAAGGAAAGAGGCATTAGAAGATTTATGCACTCCATTTCACCTGCCCAGAGGGCTTTTCCAAAGCCTTTCTTCAAAGGCAATAACACATGCATCTTGCGACTGTGACATTCAAAAAGTTTTAAGCTGTAGCTGAAGTCTTTAAAACTACTGCTGTTAAATACTGAATACTGTTTTCCCTTTCCATTTATACCGTGTAACCTGTCAGAATTAGACATAATTTTTTATTTGGTAGCAGTTTTCAATAAGGTTGTATTTGTTAACATTAATTAATGCATAAGAAAATATAAACAACCAATGAGCAATATAGATTTTTAGTGTTTATTTATGTTAGTGCATTATTATACGGCTCTCCAAAATGCTTGATTCTGATTAGCCAGTCACAACATTCTTTTTAGATAACTACAACTCAAAACGAATAACACATGGTAACCTGGATTAGGGCTGTCACGATTATGACATTTGGCTGACGGTTAATTGTCTAATAAATTTTGGCGATTAATTGGGCTTTGACGGTTATGATGATTAATTATCTGTTTTATTGGTTGACATGTCATTCTAATAATTTTTTGTTTGTTCATGAAAGAATTTTCACATATTGTTGTGATTATTAAAAATTAAATATTTTTTATTAATACACGTAACACATATTTATTACAAGTATTAATTTAATGAATATATCTTTAAAAACTGAAAATTCTTCATAAGAAATAAACACAAACAAGTGTCTGAAAAATAACTGAAAATAAAAATGCATAAAAAACTGACTATACCAAAACAGGCCTTAAATAGTTGCCAATCCTACTAAGGTCATATTTGTCCTGGGCCACATGTCTGTAGTGCCTGAAAATTATTCAACCCATGACTCAAAAACCATAATGTAATTCATTTAACCAGTACTATATTGTAAAATTAAGTCATTTTAAATTAGATGTAGGCCTTCAGGTCCACCCCATTGCAAGGCCAACTTAAAATTGTATGGCCTTGTGACTGATGGTCAGATTATGGCAAAATAAAATTATTGCAGATTTAAAATAGTAAGGGAATTCTACTTGTTACAGCTTTCCACATTTATCAACCCATTTAATTAAACATGGTTTCTGTCACTAGTTAAATGTTTACATTTTAAATTTGAAAGAATTAAATAATTGAAATAATGGTCATGATGTATTTTTTGCGTATGTTATGGTGTGCATTTTGTTTCTGCGCACGTGGAGGGATGTTGCGTTCCTTCCTTCTTTTTTGTCCTTGGCCAATCACATGCCTGAAGAATAAATAAGTTAAGTTACAGCATGTTCCCTAATGAAGCCATAATATTTATTCTGGGGGGGTCCTCCCACCTCGCGGCCCCATCAGAGGCCACATCGCACCTCATGCACCCTTCTCACCTTTTTCACCCCTGACCGGTTTTCATGCCTGTATACCAAAACAGGCCTTAAGAATCCTTCACTTCCCTAAATTTGGAGTTACTTTTGCTGTTTTGGGAAGATTTTGTTAATACAGGCCCTTGCAGCTCCCCCTTGTGTTTTTAGAGAGATGTGCAATCATTGCAGTGATCTGAAATCATCACGATGAGACGATTATTTAATCATTGTGTCAGCCTAACCTGGATGCTGAAAATCATTTTGACAGATGCAGTTTAATATTGCACAGAATGAATTATAAATATGTCTTTTAATAACACATATGACATTATATTTACAAATGATTAAACCAAATAGTGTGTTTGTGACATTTGAATGTCTTGTCTTAAACGCCACCGTTCTCAATATTTTACTACGTTCTACCCTCAACTTAAATAAATGAATACAAACATATTTTTTTTTTAGTTTGTAGAGCGCATCGTGAATGTAGCCATTTAGCCTGGCCCCATTCATTCCTTAGGATCCAAACAGGATTACTACTCATGTAAAAGTCTTTAAATGGGGAAAACATGGAAGTGTTTGGTGGTTTCTAAATTCATCCCCATTTGGATCCTTAGGAATGAATTGGGCTAGGCTAAATGCTAACACATTTTGCAACGCGCTGTACAAAGATTAAGTGCACGCATTGAAAAAAAAATAGGTATGAATTAATTTGTATAAGTTGAGGTAAGAACATAGTAAAATATTGAAAAACTGTGGTGTTTGTATGCTTAATGCTCCTTACCTTGCTTGTGAGGTAAATAGGCGTGTAATAAGCGAGATAATATACAAGCAGCAGCCAGGTTGTTATCGCAAAAAAAAGATCACACTGTCGGGGCTTATTTCTGCGACAACAACCTGCTGCTTGTAGATTATCCCTTACTTAACTAATGTTGCAGCTAAAGGCTGAAGTATGCTCCATTTTTTATACGTAGGCGAAGGTCTGCATACAGGTACAGTGCATGTGACACAATTTTCATCATCAGAAGAGTGCACACGTACATCCAGATTTTTGAAACCTCCCGTTGTACGCGTAGGTCGTCCATGCGCATACAGAAGTATGTAGTACTTAGGCCAGGAGAGGTATTGCAAATTGTTGCAATGCACATGCATGGAACGTCAGCACACGTGTATGAGTCAAATGCATAAATAACAGACTTTGCCCACAGCTCAATGTTACAACTGATGAAATTAACATAAACAAAGATTAATCAATACTGTAGAAGTTTGCAAACTATTTGTAAACTCCTATTGTAAACCCATTTATTATGTCTTTGAACCTTTTAGAACTTGAAAACATTTTTTTATTATAACTCCATTTTCTGATCAATTCAAATGGACTTCTACATTTGCATGAAGTTGAAGTGCAGTGAAAGGGTTCAGATTACTCTGCATGGCTTTGTGCATTCAGGAAGTCTGGTTTTATGTGATACCTTTCTCTCATTGCAGGTGTCATGGTCTTCTGACCACACTGAATGGAGCACAGCAGGACCGGATTGTCATTGGCTGGCCCGAAGCACTTCTTTATGGTGGGCGTGGTGTGGTGACGGTTGGTCACGGCCACTCGACAGAACGCCTCCTGAAAACATACCGACTATCCATTGCTGAGAGGAAGCAGAGAAACATGCTGAAATATCTTCATGAGGAGGCTTTGTTGTTTTCTCCCTAAAGCACAAAGCTAAACCAATGCTTGGCCAAATCAGAGGCTTGATGACACGGTCACCTCTTGCACCAATTCTGGTCACTCACATTGTTTTTGCTAGTGTGAGGTCAGAAACATTCCAGCCGAAACTTTCACGCATGATTTCTTATACGAATCCTCTTTTTCTTCACTGTAACTGGCAATGTTGCATGTCCACAGTCGCGTCCTATTACTTCCAAAACGTCTTTCGGATGCAGAATTTACAAGATGGACGACGCAGCATTTGAACATTTACAGATACGCAGAACGTCCCCATGGGAAGGTGCAACTTTGCTGAAGCAGGATTTTAAAAGGATGCTTCTGTTTAATAAGCAAAACGGATTTTGGAGCTTGTATAGATTCCTTAGCACAATGTATTTGACTCGTTTTAAGATTTTCAAACATTTCTCAGATTATTGAAGGTGTAAATGCTTTAATTTATGTGTTTGTGTCAAAAAGAAACTGCACATGAGACTACAGTACATGTTTAACGTTGTATGTTTTGAATTTTAATGTTTTGCAGGATTATGTTTTAGGAATGACAGTAACTCTGAAATGAAGGGTTGGTTTTCTTGCTCACAGTCTTACAGACATTTGAAAAGGATTTTTGGGGGAGTTTTGTCTTTAATTGTAAATTCTTCCCTGCTAGACATTTCCATTTGAAGAGGACATTTAGGGATTATGCAGAAAATCCCACTGGCGTCTTTGTGAACTGAATTCCTGGTGCCTAAGACCGGTGGACGTGTTTGTTGCGCACTCACTCCATTGAAGGGTTTGAATAAATGTTTTTTTTCTTTATGCTTGGAGACTGGTTTCATAAGCACCCCAAGGCTTAAAAACCCAGATTTTTTAAAAACGCTTCTCTACAAAACATCCAAAGGTTTTTTTTAAATAACAGGAATGAGCTTTACATTATACAGTTAATCATATAACGCTTCGAAAGGCTCCGAAATTAGATATTTTTATCATTGCGTAAGCTTAACGTATGCTTTCTTATGGCAATAAAAGAAGAAATAACTATCAGAACAAATAAACATTCGGTGCATGATCAGAAAGCTGTCTGATCAATAAAAATTCATGAGTAACCAACCAACCATGTTTGCTGAAGACTGGTACTTCAATGAAAAGACTAAATGTGACGTCCCACACTAGTAAAGATTTATTGTCCTTTAAACGGTTCCCAAAATAAGAGAAAGCACCAAATCCAGGAAACTATGCAGTTGTCTGGAAATGTTTTTGTCCTCTGTTTGTGCACTGCAACAAAAATGTTTTCTGCTCCCGTGTCTGGATGGCTGTAAACACCACATGCTTTTTGTTGCCCAATAGATGGAACAGATCAGTGCCAATATTTAAAGGGGACAAATCTGACTTTTTCCATGTTTAAGTGCAATAATTGTGTCCCCAGTGCTTTTGTTAATCTTAAAAAATGTGATAAAGATCAACCCAGTAATTTAGTAAACCAGTCTCTGCATCATGTAAAAAATAGGTCATTGAAATTTGGCTCCCCTTATGATGTCAGAAGGGGATAATTCCACCCCTTACTCTGCACTATCCAACCAAAGCACTGCCATTTAGTGCAGAGATCATCTTATTTGAATTTTAAAGGCACATTTTTGCTTACACACTGCAAAAAAATGATTTTCAAGAAAAAATGTTCTTAGTATTTTTGTCTTGTTTTCAGTAAAAATATCTTAAAATTCTTAAATCAAGATGCTTTTTCTTGATGAGCAAAATGACCCAAGAAAATAAGTCTAGGTATAGACCAGAAATATCAAATTTAAGTGATTTTGTGCATAAAACAAGCAACAAAAATTTGCCAATGGGGTAAGCAAAAAATTACTTTGACTTATTTGACATTTAAGAAAAGTATTGTGAAATGTCCCCTTTTAACAAGTAAGGTCAGTCATGAAAAGTAAAATATCTAATATAAAACTTCAATCGTGCAGTTTTGATAGAAGAGCCCCAAAAGACTGACAAGGGCACAGGCATTAGGATACAGAGCACCCTGGGTGAATAAAAGGTAAATCCTCTGCCAGCCAAGAATGTTGAGTCCAGTCCCTCCTGCCACTCATGTTGTCTGTCAGGCCACCTGCTTGCCCCGAGGATGGCTCTCAAATAACAGCATAGGCTACTATTTAAACTCCTTCACTATGTTTAAAAGCACACTACAAATAAGGTACAAGTTGTAACTGGGCTCAAAAAGTACACTTTTGTAGCTAAAAGGTACACATTGGTACATTAGAGGTACATACTGGTACACAAAAAGTACATATCTGTACCAAAATGGTAAATATTAAGACCTTTTTTGAAAGGAACTGTACCTTTTTTTTCTCAGAGTGCTTGTTGAAACCAGTGCTGCCTGAAGCGGTGGGGAAAACAAATGTTTTTAAAATAAAATACAAAACACAGATTAAATTACATTCTCGTTCCGCTAATACAATTTTTAATGGGCTTTTAACAAAATATTTTTTTTAACATTTGTGCATTTGATTTTGGAGTGAACTCTAACCCAGACTGTTGTTGATGGGTTTCATCAGATTGCATCAGTCTAAATGCAAGCCAAGCCGTCTGACTAACTCCCAGACTCTTGTATTGCTTTCATATGCTATTCTATTATTCACAACCGTATGTGTTCATCAGTCGAAAACTCATTTGGAGGTCGACACACAGTGAAAGATGTTTGGTTTTTAAATGCAGCTGTGTAGCAGATCAAAACCTTTGCAAACTTGTGCAGAGAAAGTTTGAAGTTGAAACTCAGAAGAAATGTGTTGTGTCTCTGTTTTACCTGCATAACTGCGGCTCCAAAGCTTCTTGCTCGTGTATATGTGACCCTGGACCAGAAAACCAGTCCATAAGTAGCATGGGTATATTTGTAGCAATAGCCAACAATACATTTATGCCAAAAATCATTAGGATATTAAGTAAAGATCATGTTCCATGAAAATATTTTGTAAATTTCCTACCGTGAATATATCAAAAATGTATTTATCATTATTAATTGCTTAGTGTTGCTTCATTTGAACAACTTTAAAGGAGATTTTCTCTGTTTCCAGATTTTCAAATAGTTGTATTTCAGCCAAATATTGGGTCTCATTCACTAAGCATGCATACGCACGGATTTGTTTGTGAAATGTGCGTGTGGCCGTTTTAACTAACAAAGCATGATTCAGCAAATATTTCATACTAAAATGAATTTAAAGTGTTTGCAAAAACGTAACCACACATGCGCAATAATCATAATAAACAAGGAAAAATAACCCTATAATATATATCTATTTTATATAGTTTTCTCCTTGTTCGTGATGATTGTGTACGTGTGGTCTAAGTTGTTCTTGCGTTTTTGCATACATTTGAATTTAATTTTGGTATGAACGTTTTTGTTGAATCATTGTAGGTTGAAGCATCCGTGTGCAGATTTTACGAACGAATTTGTGTGTACGCATGCTTAGTGAATGAGACTGAATGTCATGTACCGTACATCAATTGAACTTATTTATTCTGCTTTCAGATGATTATAAATCTCTTTTTTATGACCCTTATGAATGGTTTTGTGATCCAGGGTTACGTTTGTGTATGGCATTAAACACAACTTTGATGCATATGTTTATAAGGCCATGTGTTTAATTTTAGAAGAAGCTAAAAGTCAGTTATATGCTGACATTGAGGGGTTGCTTTACATTTGTGCAATAAATCATTTTAGCACCCGTAATGTTTTTGATTCCCTAATTAAAAATATGTCAGGGATTTATTTGCATTTTAATGGTTTCAGGGAAAATTTGCATGTGGAAAAACTGTTTAATTGCTTTTCATTTTAGGCTCTGTCTAGGGGTGTAGTGGTAAGGTCTCATTTTCACTTCTGTAAGGTGATCAACACTTCTTATATCCAGCTGTGTCCGTCTGATTGCTTTAGACTGGCACATAACAATGTGAAATGGTCTCAACTTACGCTTAATATGCAATGCAGTGGTTCGTAAAGGAAAACACCACAGCTTTTCAATATTTTACTATGTTCTTACCTCAACTTAGACTAATAAATGCATACCTATCTTTATTCAACGCGTGTACTTAATCTTTGTACAGCGTGTCGTGAATGTGTTAGCATTTAGCCTAGCCCCATTCATTCCTTAGGATCCAAACAGGCATGAATTTAGAAGTCACCAAACACTTCCATGTTTTCCCTATTTAAAGACTGTTACATGAGTAGTTACACGAGTAAGTATGGTGGCACAAAATAAAACGTGATTTTTTTAAGCATATAAAAAATGAGAACTATATTGTATGACGAAAAAGCAATTAGTTTGCAGCACTTTGACCTCGGGTGCAGTAATATTGTAGTCATGAGTGATGATATTACTGCGGGCCGAAGTCAAAGTGCTGCAAACTAAGTGTTTTTTTAATATAGTTCTTATTTTTATGCGCTTAAAAAATTGCCACGTTTTATTTTGTGCCACCATACTTACTAGGGCTGGATATCAATTTAGATGTTCCAGATCGATTCAATTTCGATTCACAAGCTATCAAATCGATTCGATTCTCGGTTCAATTTTCGATTCTGGATCTTGGGTCGGTTTTTATACCCGATTCTCAATTCAACTCAATGAATGTAGATTTAATACAAAAACTATATTAATAAAAAAGAACAGTGAACATAAGTTTACAAGTGGGTAATTAATTAAAAGAAATTAAAAGCCACAACACTATCGTCATCGTCTTGCTAGCGAAATCTAAAATGCTTCCATAACCTCTTACTTTTTATGTGAAGGTGGCATCAACGTCGATGACGCACCCAAAACCGCCATTTTAAGGACTAAATGAAAGAATGACAGGCTCGCCTCTCGCTCCTTGGTAACATCTCGCAAGGCAAAAAAGAGGGTGACATCTAGTGAAGAAGACTAGTAATTTGGTTAATGTTAATCTTATGTTCAATGTTTGCAGAAAAAAATATGAAAAAAAAATCGATTCTGCTCTTTGAGAATCGATTCTCAATCGACCACGTTTTAAAAACCGATTAATCGAAAAATCTATTTTTTTGCCCAGCCCTAATACTTACGCATGTAGCTTACGCGGGAAACATGGAAGTGTTTGGTGGCTTCTAAATTCCTCCCTGTTTGGATCTTAAGGAATGAATGGGGCTAGGCTAAATGCTAACACATTCACAACACGCTGTACATAGATTAAGTGCACGCATTGAATAAAGATAGTATGTATTAATTCGTCTAAGTTGAGGTAAGAAAATAGTAAAATATTGAAAAACTGTGCTGTTTTCCTTTAAATATTTGTGACCCAGTCTGAGAAATCCCAGCTAAAGTCTGTTTTCTACATAAAATCATCCAACATAATATCAAGATCATTCTGTGAATTTGCTTTGCAATTCTTACATGAATAATTTGTTGTTCTACTCAATAGCATTTACACAAAGACCGGTGCAGTATAGTGAAAGTACTCAACAGCACAATATTCAATTGATTTATTAGTCCAAAGTAAATATTTGAGTAGACTTTGAAGTTTATTATTATGTAAGAGATTTCCAATACTGTATGTGAAACCCTAGTCATGATGTGAATTTAGTTCATTAAAAGATCTAGACGTATTATGTTTATTTAAGGAGGGTTAGACAACACTTTGGAAAGCTTTTTCCTCTATAGGATGAGTTTAATAGGATATTATCAATTATAATTATCACACCCACCCACATATAATAACAGCGAATCCTGGCTGCAGCCCAACTCATTTACACACAGTATGGAGCTCTGAGATAAAATGGGCACAGAGCGGCATTCATAAACTCTTTATTGCATTTCTCCGTTCGGCAAACAGAGACACTGTCATAGATACCATGAGCTCATCACCCATTTACATTTAATTACGGTGGGCATGCGAGATCAATATGTTCCATTAGCTCCAATGCGGCCGTGACATAATGAGCAGACAACATCAGCCGCTAATTTCCCCAATGATGTGATCGACAGCAGTCCTGTCCTGATTTTCACTGCTTTTGTGGGATGTGGGTTTAACACACAAACACAAACACAAGATTGCACAGACATCTCTAGGGAAACACAGGTCTTGCAACAGACTTTAAAGTCCCTGTAAAGACAACACTGAAAATACATTAGAAATGTATTGCTGAAACACGCCACAAAGACTGTAAACTATGAATTGCAAAGTTAGAGACTGTTAAACAGTTTTTCACCATTTCTGAGGTCAGGAGTTTTTTTGGCAGGCCTTAAATGGTCGGGCGATAACGCACTTGAACCACCGAGCATGGCCCCGCCCCTAACACAATCAAACAACAAAATATATTCATTTTTCAGCTCCCCTAGAGTTAAACATTTGATTTTTACCATATTGGAATCCATTCAGCTGATCTCCAGGTCTAGCGCTAGCACTTTTAGCATAGCTTAGCATAATCCATTGAATCTGATTGGACCATTAGCATCGCGCTAAAATAACCAAAGAGTTTTGATATTTTTTCTTATTTAAAACTTGACTCTTCTGTAGTTACATCGTGTACTAAGAACGACAGAAAATTTAAAGTTGTGATTTTCTAGGCAGATATGGCTAGGAACTATACTCTCATTCTGCAGTAACAATCAAGGACTTTGCTGCCGTAACATGGCTGCAGCAGGCGCAATGATATTATGCAGCAGCCGTAAATAGGCCCCTTAGTAACTTTCAATGGCAGGGGGACTATTTTCGGGCACTGCGTAATATCATTGCGCCTCCTGCAGCCATATTACGGCAGAAAAGGCAAGTTTTAAACAGGAAAAATATGGTTATTTTTTGCGATGCTAATGGTCTAATCCGATTCAACGGATTATGCTAAGCTATGCTAAAAGTGGTACCGCCAGACCCGGAGATTGGCTGAATGGATTCCAAAAAGGTAAAAATCAAGTTTTTAACACTAGAGGAGCTGTAAAATAAGCATATTTTTTTTTTAAAGTGGAGTGTCCCTTTAAAAGCAGTCAAAAATGCAGTTTTAACTTGCAGGCATTTATGTGTGAAATTTTCTTTTGCTGTCAGTTTTACAAGTGCATTTGGGTGGAGGAAAGACCCAAAATATTCCTTGGTTTCAGGTCAGGACTGACAGTAAAAATGTGGAAAACAGGATACGTGTGGGTCAGCATTCCGTCAACAAATGTGGACTTTAGAGTCAAATGAGAAAACCAAACAACTTAAAACACGTCCGTATACTTCTGGGACAAATAAAGCTATATGTGTAAACATGGTTAGTATTACCTGGACATGATTACAATAAATTTCTGACTATTGGAACATTTTTGAACCACTAACTACTCGCTATTAAAAAGGACACTGACTGTTCAGTCACTTTAAGAAATTAAAGGTTCATTGGAGGGATGCATAACCATTCTGGTTCATCAAAGGTTCTTAAAATAAAACATTTGAATAGTTCAGAGTTCAGTGTGTCTGACATGGTTTCCCTTTTCATCAGAATCTCATGTTTAGGTTCAGTAATTTCACTCGAATGGAAATGTCTTTTTTTACAAATGTCACTTTAGTCATTTCATTGGTACCAATGAAATGACTTTGATGGTACCTATTTTAGTCAAGGAGTGGAAGCACTCTGTATTTTGACCAAACTTAGAGGTCTGAACAGCACACTAAATATGCATTCATTTTAATATCTGATTACATGGGAGTGCAAACTTGTGAAATGATTTATGGGGAAATTTTTTAATTTTGTAATAAATTTAAATAGATTAAAATGCGTTCCAATAATGCTTAACTCATTAGAAACTGAAAGCATAATCCAATTAGACAAAATGTGATAATATTATGTATTAAATAGCATACTTGATAATACATTCATCTATTAATAACATTTACATTTCTAAACCTGCCTGTGAAAACCCAGCTAAAGTCTTTTTTTACTGTTTTCTACATAAAACCATCCCACATAATTTAAAGATCATTCTGTGAAAAATTACATTGATATATTTAAATATTGACCTATGTCAGCATTGAAGTCAATGTGAAATCAATCTTTGATAAAACTTTACCCTGGATTTTACAAACAGGGTCACATTTACTATGCATTTAGCAGACACTTTTATCCAAAGCAATTTTCAGCGCATTTAAGCTATACATTTTATCAGTACTGTATGTGTGTTCCCTGGGAATCAAACCCACAACTTTTGTATTGCTGGCTCTCACTTAACACATTTGCATTTGATCCCACAGCTTTTCCAGCATGGTAAATGTGAATGAAGGTGCACAGATGCCACGTGGGGCTAATTATAAGTTAGACTGCATCAGAAGAGTTACTTGGTGGATATAACAATGCCCTGTGAGTAATGTCATTTTTTCTTTTTATGCACAGGGATATAATTCTTTTTCTCTCAGGTGTGGACATTCCAATGCACATAATGTTCAGTTGTTTTCTGATATCTACACTGAAGGTATGTGGCTTTATTAAGTGCAAAAATCATCCAGCGACAGTTTACAACCTTAGCATTTGCCCTTAGAATGAAATGGTCTATTATTACCTAATTTTGAAAGGGTCATGTATAATAATGTTGAGCTCTGCTCTGATTGGCTGTTTGTCAGAGCAGGTCTTTTGAATAGCTGTGTGTGCGTGCAAACAGACCTTATGTTTAAGCCTGTACCGGACGAAGAACCA
The DNA here is from genome assembly GCF_027580225.2 of Misgurnus anguillicaudatus. NCBI lineage: Eukaryota > Metazoa > Chordata > Actinopteri > Cypriniformes > Cobitidae > Misgurnus > Misgurnus anguillicaudatus. The sequence goes on along the minus strand of NC_073342.2, from coordinate 14,866,054 downwards.
GATTTTGAGGAATAAGGAGATTGTTAATGGACGTTTCTGATTGGAAAGTTTTTTTTAGTATGGACCTGCAAAACGTAACTGTAATGTCAATAGTAGAACTCCAACCTAAAAACGCTAGCATATAGCATTAACTAGCACATAGCGCTAACTCAGCAGTCACAACTTTGTTTTTAGCACTGTAACAACATTGTAATTAAATTAATGTGTAATTTAATGTTGGGGGCGTATATCACGACTGTGACGTCAAGATTGGCCTGTTTTCCAGCGTTTTTTTGCATGCACGAGGTTTACGTAAGATGGAGCAAACAAGCATGTTTGAGGCTTACGATATGTTATTACCGTGTATAGAGCTTGTATTATTCATCTTTGCCTAGGTAAATACAGTTTTACATTCTACGGCACCTTTAAAGAATTTGTCAAGATCCATAAACCATGGCTACCCTTAGTGTAACACTTTACATGAAGGGGTGTTCATAAGACTGACATGACACCTTCACAATCATAATCATGACATGACACGTGTCATGAACGTGAAGGAAATTTTATGCACGTTTATGACAACTGTCATTAGTGTCATTTGTTCAATTATGTACTTTTTAATGCAAAGATGACATTGTTTAAGATGTCTTTGTTATGACAACTTGACATAAACCAAAACATTTATAACTCTGTCATAAACATGACATAACAGAATGATTATCAAACTTAAGAAACCTCCTAGCTTTATGGGTTAACATTACAATAAACTGTAATTTAGTGTTATTACTCTATCAAATAGTTTTATAACAGCATCATGAATATTTTTCTTGACCTCAACTACAGTGGTACAAATCTAATTTGTCATTTAAATGTCATTAAGTGTTAAAACTCTGTCAAATAGTTTTATAACAGCATCATGAATATTTTTTCATCATAAAAATACCTTAACAAAATGCAACAGACACATCAAAATATTAGACTTAACTTTATGTACAGTATGTGCACAATACACAAAAAACAGACAACTAACAGAACTTGTTCTTCCTCACACAGGGGGTTCGGAAATTTTTTGACATAGAAGTAATTAAAAAAGTAATACAATTTTTAATTAATTAATTTAATGTAATTAACCTTTTTTGCAGTGTTATGGACTCCACGCTGCATGCCTTAACCCATTATTGTACTGTTTTCATTTAATTTTCATTTAAGTGTCCAAATGCAATAAAATATAATTGTATCAATTATTATTATTATTATTATTATTATTATTATTATTATTATTATTATTATTGTTATTATTGGATGATTCATTTTATTTCTCTAACACCTGGAGAAAACCTAAAAAGCATTATAAACTAAAGAATATTCATGACATTGTTATAAAACTATTTGACAGAGTTTTAACACTTAATGACATTTAAATGACAAACTATATTTGTACCACTGTAGTTGAGGTCAAGAAAAATATTAAGGATGCTGTTATAAAACTATATGACAGATCACTGGTAAAAAGTGGCTATGTTATGTTGTCTTGGTAATGTCAAGTTGTCATGACAAGTTATGATGTATTGGCTTATGTCAAGTTGTCATAACAAAGACATCTCATACAATACAGACTAACGCCACATCCGGGAGCTTGACTGTAAGTTTCGGCACCGCCCCGGGGGAAAACAAACCAGACCTTCCATTGACTTCCATTCAAAATAGCGGAACAAAGCAACGTTCGTACACAGCCGACAGACGTAAATAACTTATGAAATCACTCAGATTAAACATATTGAGTAATTATCTATCCACCCTGCCTGCCATAGAGCGCGAAAGATACATTAAAGGAATAGTCTACTCATTTTCAATATTAAAATATGTTATTACCTTAACTAAGAATTGTTGATACATCCCTCTATCATCTGTGTGCGTGCACGTAAGCGCTGGAGCGCGCTGCGACGCTACTATAGCATTTAGCTTAGCCCCATTCATTCAATGGTACCATTTAGAGATAAAGTTAGAAGTGACCAAACACATCAACGTTTTTCCTATTTAAGACGAGTAGTTATACGAGCAAGTTTGGTGGTACAAAATAAAACATAGCGCTTTTCTAAGCGGATTTAAAAGAGTAACTATATTTTATGGCGTAATAACACTTTTGGGAGTACTTCGACTCGGCGCAGTGACACCCTCCCTCTCTCATTATGAGAGTGAGAAGGGGAGCGGACTTTTCAGGCGAGTCGAAGTGCTCCCAAAAGTGCTATTACGCCATAAAATAGTTACTCTTTTAAATCCGCTTAGAAAAGCGCTACGTTTTATTTTGTACCACCAAACTTGCTCGTATAACTACTCTTCTTAAATAGGAAAAACGTTGATGTGTTTGGTCACTTCTAACTTTATTTCGTAATGGTACCATTGAATGAATGGGGCTAAGATAAATGCTATTGTAGCATCGCAGCGCGCTCCAGCGCTTACGTGCACGCACACAGATGATAGAGGGATGATTCAACAGTTCTTAGTTAAGGTAATAACATATTTTAATATTGAAAATGAGTAGACTATTCCTTTAACACATTTAATTTGGTCAATATAAAAACATGTCTCTTTCATTCTCCCAGCGTCAAATTTGTGTAACAGTGCTATCCAGTGATTACTGGAAAATCACTAAGGCTAGTTGTATGGCTGGACGGAAAAGTGCGCTCAGTACTCTAAATATAAAGACATAATATATAAATACAAAGTAACTTTCAAATACGAAGTAAAATCATTCACTTGCTTCCCTGTTGACTCGATGAGGTACGAGTAAATGTCCGAGTAAGACACCTCTGGCCAATAGGGAGCGTTGTTACACAAATTTGACGCTGGGAGAATGAAAGGGACATGTTTTTATATTGACCAAATTAAATGTGTTAATGTATCTTTCGCGCTCTATGACAGGCAGGGTGGACAGATAATTACTCAACATGTTTAATCTGAGTGATTTCTTAAGTTATTTACGCCTGCCAGCTGTGTACGAACACTGCTTTATTCCGCTATTTTGAATGGAAGTCAATGGAAAGTCTAGTTTGTTTTCCCCCAAAAGTGGGCGTGAACCTGTTCAGAGACATTCTATGACGTTGCGCCGGTTGTGCGTATGTCATCTTTGCATTAACAATGACAAAATTAAACAAATGACACTTAATGACAGTTGTTATGAAAGTGCATAAAATCTCCTTTATGTTCATGAAACATGTCATGTCATTATTTTGAAGGTGTCATGTCAGTCTTATGAACAGCCCTTCAAGTAAAGTGTAACCGAATGGTTTAGTAGTTGCATGTGGAACATAAATGTTTAATCATTTGTTTCTGCTGTGTCTTTTTGGGTGTATGGTAATCAAATAAGTTGAAAAAGTGAATCTTTTTTTTTTTTGCAAAAATGAAAAAAGGAAATTTTTCTCAAAAAAAGGAAAAACTGAAAACCAAGAGAATTCTCAAGATCAGACATGCATATATAAGAAGTGTTGACAGTTTAAAGACAGATAACACCCTCGGGTTATTTGGGATCCCCCAGTTTCTTTTCCAGTGTTTACACAACATTCCACAGTCAGAGACATAAGTGCAGGTAAATACAGGGCCCTCCGGCACAGGTGCTCACTGCATTACAGGGCCCTTACATCATCTGTCAGCCAACACCCAAGACACGTATAAGCCCTATGCTATGCAAAAAAATGCCACAACCTTATTTCAGGTATTTAGGCCCGTGCTAAGACATGCACATGTTACCCAAGAACAGACTCATCATGACATCTCTCTCTATATATGTGACCCTGTCTCTGGTTAAAGTCTTATCAAATTATGAGAATTATTATTGTAATCATTGATCATTATCTTACTCAGTCAATATTAAAGATAGATTGTCATATAAACTTAACATTAGCTGGGCTTTCACAGACTGGGATATATAAATTGCATATTCTCATCCATAACACAAGGGCTTGTGGCTACGTGCGAAACTACCGGAAGTGTTATCATCCAGGGACTTTGGCGAACTATTTTTATACAAACGATGATTTGGGACGCACTAATCGTAATCTTGCACACTCTTTAGGAAATATGCAAATTACAACGCAGACCCATAGACACGAGTGTCTCGTGGGAGAGACTGGCAATAAGCCGCACTGCTGATCTTCTTTTTTAAAGTAGGACACGGCGTTACTCTCATTGTTCGTGCTTATACTCGCTGTCTTGGGAGCGCGAGGGGAGTTATGTAAGCAAGGTCGCGAGCAGAGGGTTTCAAACCCTCACGCCACATGAAGCGAAGCTATTTTGGTGAATCCCAAAGTACGCAGACTCAGCACGAGAAGACGACGTGGTGGGGGGCAGATGGGCCTGCTGTAGTTACAAAGAGACACATTTAAACAGAGGAAAACAGAGAAATATAAACCACTTGTACAGTCGCTCAGTGCAAAATGTTGTGTGTTTGATCTCCATGGAATGCACATACTAACAAAATATACACTCACTTAAAGGATTATTAGGAACACTATACTAATACTGTGTTTGACCCCCTTTTGCCTTCAGAACTGCCTTAATACTACGTGGCATTGATTCAACAAGGTGCTGAAAGCATTCTTTAGAAATGTTGGCCCATATTGATAGGATAGCATCTTGCAGTTGATGGAGATTTTTGGGATGCACATCCAGGGCACGAAGCTCCCGTTCCACCACATCCCAAAGATGCTCTATTGGGTTGAGATCTGGTGACTGTGGGGGCCATTTTAGTAAAGTGAACTCATTGTCATGTTCAAGATACCAATTTGAAATGATTCAAGCTTTGTGACATTATCCTGCTGGAAGTAGCCATCAGATTATGGGTACATGGTAGTCATAAAGGGATGGACATGGTCAGAAACAATGCTCAGGTAGGCCGTGGCATTTAAATGATTCCCAATTGGCACTAAGGGGCCTAAAGTGTGCCAAGAATACATCCCCCACACCATTACACCACCACCAGCCTGCAAAGTGGTAACAAGGCATGATGGATCCATGTTCTCATTCTGTTTAAGCCAAATTCTGACTCTACCATCTGAATATCTCAACAGAAATCGAGACTCATCAGACCAGGCAATATTTTTCCAGTCTTCAACTGTCAAATTTTGGTGAGCTCGTGCAAATGGTAGCCTCTTTTTCCTATTTGTAGTGGAGATGAGTGGTACCCGGTGGGGTCTTCTGCTGTTGTAGCCCATCCGCCTCAAGGTTGTGTGTATTGTGGCTTCACAAATGCTTTGCTGCATACCTCGGTTGTATCGAGTGGTTATTTCAGTCAAAGTTGCTTTTCTATCAGCTTGAATCAGTCAGCCCATTCTCCTCTGACCTCTAGCATCAACAAGGCATTTTGGCCCACAGGACTGCCGCATACTGGATGTTTTTCCCTTTTCACACTATTCTTTGTAAACCCTAGAAATTTTTGTGCCTGAAAATCCCAGTAACTGAGCACATTGTGAAATACTCAGACCGGGCCGTCTGGCACCAACAACCATGCCACCATAAAGTAAATATCATATAATGTTACCATTATCACTGTACTTGTTAAAGTAATAGTTCACACAAAAATGAAAATCTGCCCAAGTCATGTGAAAAAGGCGAAAATTTAAATAACTTAGACGCAACAGCTGATTTCCAGAAATAATTTCCAGAGCATTGCAAATTATTTCAGGTCGCATATAAGCACAGCTGATGAGGTCCGGGTGATCTACTAACATTAGTAAATTGCGTTGCGTAAATCATTTAAATACTCTCATCACACAAATTTTGCGTCTGAAAGGGAAACTCCTAGAAATGCATTTTCAATAAGGTCAGTAGCAAAAATAACTAGACTAGCTTTTCGGTGCGTATTATCCACTGTGCGTCAAATCCAGACAGTTGCTATTTAACGCCAAAATGATGGTTTGCGCTGGCGCAAGCTGTTAGTAAATTTGTCTGTGTTTAAGGTGTGCATCCAATCTGCAGTAAGAGGGCGGGACTGCCCTCCTCGGGAATTCACAGAGAATCCCATTGGCAGACAGATTTGCCAATATCTGCTATTTTCATGCATTTTAATGACACGATTTACACACAAAGGAAAATAAATTATGCATGGTTGCCTTCAGTAAGGCCACTGCTTTTCAATGAGAGAATCAGAAAGACTGTTCTCTCCCTAGAGCGATGGATTAAATCAATACTACTGGAAGGAGCACAGAAACCCAAAGAATCACATCAGAGGAAAGATGTAGGATGCTGTTTCGAACGCACTTTAACCTACTCATGGTCATTTTTAGTAGATGCTATCAGCTGATGCTACTAAAATGGCACATCGAAAGTCTTCAGAAAACTATATAAGCCTATAACCCAGTCTCTATATGCACATATAAAACTCTGTAAATGTAAATATTGTATAAACAAAATCAGTCATTCGATTTAAATATCTAAACTAGGAAATACCCAATTTGACCCAATCGTGGAGTAAACATACACAACTGTACATACACATACACACATATATTGCACAACAGATCATGTTAACCAGTGAGACTCTGGCCCCTTGACTAACCGCATATTGTACAAACATCTCATGTTGCTTCTTCAATTGATTTAAGAGTGGTCCAGTTGGTTTCATCTTCAGTTCTGCACCTCAACACAATTCAAACTATGGTCACCAGGGAAGCCCTGTTGGAGGAGATTGAAATCCAGAGGGTACGCCACTAACAATTATGGTCTAATTCGTAAATTAAGGCTGCACAACTGATGCAGTGGGACAGATCTGAAACCTAATCCAACCGAGTCAGCAGTCCCTAATGTAATTCCAATGCACCTAAGGAGATTTAAGTGATGAACTAATAAGAGGAATGCTAATGTTCTCTGTGTTACCGCACACTTGCCAAATGTGAACCAATGTACACTTTTAGGTTCCTTGGGGGTTCCTTGTCAGACTGTATGGGTCCATAAAGAACCATTAACAACCGCAGAACCTTTCTGTTGCATCAAAAGTTCTTTGTGGGTTCTTCAGACTATAAAAAGGTGAGACAAAAAACAAGGCGTTCGTGTGCAGTGTGCATAACGTTCACGCCCCCTAGAAAATTATTCAAAAAGGCGCCTGCAACTGCCATAGATGCGTTTGGTGTGATCTGCCCCTTACTCTGCAATCAGTACTACACAGTTTACAATATTTTTGGTGAGTTTCAGCAATACATTTCTAACAAACTATTTTCAAGATTGACTTTACAGGGACTTTAATACAGCACAAGAAATTAAATTAATGCTAAAAAAGTGTGTTTTTAACAGGTTCATGTAGCAGCCTGTCCCTTAAAACACAGAGGAACAGACAGCTGGGGTTCAGACTGACCTCTTAGCGCCGGTCTGTTGAAGAGTCACCTTGCCGTCACATAATGACAGTGAGGTGAGACCGAGAGCAGAAGCACACTGTGTATTAACAATAATCAGAGACTGGATAGACTTAGTGCTCTGTTATTTATATTCACACACACACAGTCGAGCACGCACCCTAAAGCTTATGTGACTAAATACACTGTCATCAAAAGCTATTTCATGCATTCTGACTTATTAAAGGATTAGTCCATTTTCTTAAAAGAAAAATCCAGATAATTTACTCACCACCATGTCATCCAAAATGCCGATGTCTCTCCTCGCTCAGTCGAGAAGAAACTATGCCCCTTGAAGAAAACATTGCAGAACCTTTCCAATTCCAATGGACTTTAATAGAACCCAACATTCAACACTCAACTCAACACTCAACAGCTCCTTTCAACTGAGTTTCAAAGGACTATAAACAATCCCAAACGAGGCATAAGGGTCTTATCTAGCGAAACGATTGTCATTTTTGACAATAAAAAAAACAAATATACACTTTTATGCTGGTCTTTGCTGGATTTTTCAGTAGGGTGTTGATCAATCACTGACTCAGTACCGATTCTGGATCATATATGTATGGCTGTATCTGACTGTAAGCCATAGTTATTTAAAAAAAAGGGGTTTTTATTTAAGTTTGTTTTCATAGACGTCTCAGCTGTTAGATTAGTATCCAAAGGCTGCGACTACTCGTAACTCTTTACCTCTGCCCATCGTACGCTTTCAAGTGTTCGTCTTTCTTCGGGGAAAAAAACGAAAGACTCTTTGGACATTTGAAGGATGAAATACTACTCTATAGGTAACCAAGAATAACATTAGATTGGCAAAAATGATGTGTGTTATGTAGGCTTAAAAAAATGGTCCAAAAATGGTCCCAAGGTTTCACTGGGACAGTCCCTGATATGTATACATTTGATACCAATATGTACCTCTGAGGTACTAATATGAACTGTTTAGTTGCAACTGTGTACTTTTTGTCACAGTGATAGCTAGGGACTATTTTTGACCATTTTTTTCTGACAATTTTTAATGTGTAGACAGCTTTCTCAAGCAAACTAGTTGTTTTGAGTTAGTCTAGCCAGATTGTGTTGTTTAAAAAACTACCTGCAGATTAAAATCTTCCCTTGCATGGTACTTTTATCAGAAGCTCCTGGTTTGAGACCAGCAGGTGCTGATGCTGTGCATATTTTCTGGTCCAGCACAGCCTTTTCTGCATTAGAAACACTTGAAATGAGGGCTATCTGTGATGCAGTGAATTGATCTGAGCTCATTTCAAAGAAGTAGAGATCTCGAGGGGAGTGTAAGGTAGCAAGCAAAGAAACTCTGAGAGGCCTGGAATTGACTGACATTGCATCTACTCCCTCTGAGAAATCTTTGCTTTATAGTTATGCAGTTTAATTTCAATACTTTTGTGGATGAGCCAGAGCTAAATATGCATTTTCTCAGGAGATGTGGCTGTAGCGTTTGAAATTTGCTGCCATGAAACACTTTTTAGGTCAATTGGACAAAACCTAATTTCGGGTTTAATTTACTAAACCTTATGGGGTGCTTTCACGGACAGGGCTTATCCCAGTCCCAGACTAAAATGCATGCTTGAGCTGCCTTAATTTAAAAACATGTTGCGCTGACGTATCTTAAATGGACACTCCACTTTTTTTTGAAAATATTCTATCCAGCTTGCCTAGAGTTAAACATTTGATTTTTACCGTTTTGGAATCCATTAAGCTGATATCCGGGTCTGGCAGTACCACTTTTAGCATAACTTAGCACAATCTATTGAATCTGATTAGACCATTAGCATCACGCTCAAAAATGACCAAAGAGTTTTGATATTTTTCGTATTTAAAACTTGACTCTTCTGTAGTTACTTTTACTAAAATTAAAAGTTGCGATTTTCTAGGCAGATATGGCTAGGAACTATATTCTCATTCTTTATTATTACGCCAGAATGAGAGTATAGTTCCTAGCCATATTGGCCTAGAAAATCGAAACTTTTAATTTTCCGTCGGTCTTAGTATACGATGCAACTACAGAAGAGTCAAGTTTTAAATAAGAAAACTATTGAAACTCTTTGGTTATTTTTCAGCGCGATGCTAATGGTCTAATCAGATTCAATGGATTGTGCTAAGCTATGCTAAAAGTGGTACCACCAGACCCGGATATCAGCTGAATGGATTCCAAAACGGTCAAATAATCAAATATTTAACTCTAGGGGAGCTGGAAAATGAGCATGTTTCCAAAAAGTGGAGTGTCCCTTTAACTTATTAATGAGATAAGATGCACACCACTATTGTTTTTTGCACGGTATGTTTGTAAAAATGACTTAAATGCCCTAATATAACTAAGGCCCAATCCTGGATTAATCTAAACCCTGCCCGCAAAACTGCCCCTAAATCTTAAATCACAAACCATGGCCTTGAGCTACAGGAAACTTTACAAAATCTCACATAACCGCTGTGATGCAGCAGCTCTGTAGCAGTGAGGCTAATGAGGCGCATCGTGAGAAAGACTCTGTTATCCGCCATTGACCTTCATTGGTTTTAAAAGCCTCCAGGCACAAACAGATCGGTCGTGTATTGGCATATGAGAGGAGAGGACAGGCTGTGTTCTGTGTGGCTGATCAATAAGGCATTGATGCCCGTGCCCACATAAACACTCTGGGTTATTAGCATCCGTTGTGATCATTAGGTACTCGGAGACACGGCGTGACAGCGGCTAATAAAGATTGAATCCCCATTATTCTCTTGTCTGTGATAAACTGCTGCATAACCACAGTGTACTGAAGGACCTCCTAGTGTCCAATCTCACAGACAACGGCTTTCGGTTTCCTCATTTCAGCAATGCCTGGTATCTTCAGGCGTTATTTGATCCCTGACTGATCAAATGAGCTACAGAAATAACGACAAGCACATTTTAAATGGCACAACAGCATTGGGAGCTGAAGTAAAGTTCTCATGAGCAAAGTGCCATTTATATAATAAGAGTTTCTGTCTGTAGCTCAACTGGTAGACCATTGTCTCTTGAATGCACTGGATAAAAGCATCTGCCAAATTCATGTACAAATGTAAAGACTAAAAAGTCTCTTTTCCTATTATTTGAAGTTGTGACAGTCGGCAGCATTGATACATGACATGGCAAATAATATCATCTTGTGGCAGACTCTGGATGTCTTTCACCACACTTGAGCGGCTAGCAGAATAACTCTCCTCACTTCAATTACCTCCCTGTCATCTCCACGTACAACAAGGAGGGATGAGACAAAGAATGAGGACGAGGTAAGGCTATGATTAAGGTACATTGCAATCTGTCAATCAGCTATGTAGAGTGCCCACCAACAAGGTTTAGTACATAAACCACATTGAAAATTTGAATAGTAAATGGTGTCTACCCCGTCTACATGTTGTCATCTAGCCAAGCGCAACTTCGGAAGAGTGAAGTCTACAAAAAATCGGATGCGGTACCGCAATAGAGAATATGGAAATATTCAATCAGGAGGTAACCGCAGGACTGACGTGAAAAGACAAACCAAACCACAAACAAAGCCTGCATTGTTTGCTTGGAAAGAGTTCACAGGAATAAACTATTAGACTAATTAGTCACACGCTATTAGTTAACGTAATTACCCAAAGCCCTGGAGACAAGTTTCTCTGGCACCATCAGTCAAGCATTACAGTGCAAGAGGGCGTCTCTTATCTCACTTTCATTAACTCGACAAGCAAGATGCAGTCGTTCTTTATTAAAAATAAAATGTGATCTGTATTTGTTTAATTTGTCTTAAAGGGGACATTTCACAAGACGTTTATACGATGTAAAATAAATTTTTGGTGTCCCCAGAGTATGTATGTGAACTTTTAGCTTAAAATACCCCACATATAATTTATTAAAACATGTTATAATTGCCACTTTGTAGGTGTGAGCAAAAATGTGCCATTTTTGGGTGTGTCCTTTTAAATGCAAATGAGCTGATAAAATGCAAACACTGATCACCATAATGATGGTTTGTTAAAATTTAAACTCAATTGTGCTGTCCGTTATTTTCTCTCTCTCTCTGTTTTTGCACTAAATGGCAGTGCCGTGGTTGAATAGTGCTGATTAAGAGGTGGTATTATTATAATAAGATTCCCTTTTGACATCATAAGGGGAGCCAAATTTCAATTACCTATATTTTACATGCTTGCAAAGAATGGTTTACCAAAACTAAGTTATTGGGTTGATCTATTTCACATTTCCTAGGTTGATAAAAGCACTGGGGACCCAATTATAGCACTTAAACATGAAAAAAGTTTCATGATATGTCCCCTTTAACTAATGTGAAAACCCGGTGGCAGCATTTTATTAGGCTTGTTGTTTATCACCAGTGTAATATTATTTGCAACTTCATGGATGTGACATTTCTCTGTTATAACCGTGAAAATTCTTTAAACAAACATTAACCGAGACTTTGCATAGGTATTTAAACACCAAATATTGACATGGTACGGTTAAAAACGTCACTTTTCATGGTAAAGTTGACATTTGCATGGGATTGCCCAACTGTCATGTGCATAACTGTAAATGTACTTAAAATGTGGACTACAACTTAACACAGGAACAAAGATGAACACTTAATTTTGAAAACAACACTCTTAAAAATAAAGGTGCTCCACGATGCCATAACAATACATTGATATGGATTGATACATCGATTTTATTTCTAACAATCGGATGCATCCATACGGAGCCCTTCTGATGACATGGTAAAACTTTTTTTAAAAATCGTGGCCACGAATTAGCAATTCGTTCCCACGAATTATTAAATCGTGCGCACGTTTTAGTAATTCGTTCCCTCGTTTAAGCTAAATCGTGCGCACGATTTAGTAATTCGTTCCCTCGTTTAAGCTAAATCGTGCGCACAATTTAGTAATTCGTTCCCTCGTTTAAGCTAAATCGTGCGCACAATTTAGTAATTCGTTCCCTCGATTAAGTTAAACCGTGCCCACATTTTATTAACTCGTTCCCTCGATTAAGTTAAATCGTGCCCACGTTTTATGAATAAGTGCCCAGAATTTCATTTAAACCATCGGAATAGTGACGCTTATCGCAGCTCAATGCATTAATACATTGCTATTAAGTATAAAATTCATACACCTTAGGCTCGTGTATACAGTTTTATTCCTTCCCAGAATTTAAAAAAAATATTGGGACATAACATGAGCTAACGCATTGATACAGTGCTATATAAGAATCAAATTCATACATCTTGGGTCTTAAACCGTTTTATTCATTCCTGCCCGGAATAATAAAAAATAAACCATCGGGGCATTAACATGACGCTTAACGCATAAATACAGTATGTCCTCTTATTGCTACCTGTCCCAACTTTTTTTGGAATGTGTAGCTCTCATGAAATCCAAATGTAGCCAATATTTGGCATGACATTTCAAAATCTCTCACTCTTAACATTTGATATGTTATCTATATTCTACTGTGAATAAAATATAAGTTTATGAGATTTGTAAATTATTCCATTCCTTTTTTACTCACAATTTCTACTATCTCCCAACTTTTTCTGTTTTGGGGTTGTATTTAAAGTCCTGCACTTGGTAGCTTTTTCCACAGCATCTAAAGTTTGCTAATTATCTGTGATTTCTATTTTGAAAAAACACACACGTGCATTTTATTTTAGTTTATGACAAGATCATAAGGCATGCATGATACACTGTTCTGTCATGCTGGTGAATGATCTCAGCTTCAGCGCAGATAGTGAAGAGCTCCCTGATCCCTGCTTCAGTCCAGTTTGCAGACATTTCTCGTCGTGAGGGTTGATTTGCTGAACCGTCACTTCTTGTTGCGATGACACACGCGCCCTCACTACAGCAAGCCCCTTATGGCATTGTTTCTGATTCTTGCTCACAAAAAATGCTTTCCGTTAATATCACGACAATATAACCAGGTCATTTTTGCGGGAGCGATCCCAGACCATTTATAAGCCTCTCTGCTAATTTTATGGAAATTTTCATCTTTAATTTGTGTGTGTGTGTGTGTGTGTGTGTGTGTGTGTGTGTGTGTGATGTGAAGCCAAAAATCAAAAGCATCCGAGAACCCCTACACTGCATTAAGCCTGTGGTAGGACATCTGAATCCCTATAAACAACAGCGTCTGTTCAATGTCCAAGGTCAAAACTGAGTATGTCTGTTGCAAAGAGTCTATAAAACGCTTGACTTCAGATGCACTTAAAACTAAAAGCCTTTCTTCAGCTAAAGCCAGGCAGAAGAAGTCCAGTCGAGTGGAAGGGATTAACTGCAAGCGTGCAGCAGTGCTATTTTCAGACGCCACTGTACAAAACAGAGCGAATCCCAAAGCAGAGCTTTTAAGTCAAACCATCATGTGGATATGAAACTACTGGCCTCATCTAAAACTCAACTTGAGCCAAATTTAAACCATAAGGTGGTGGCCAAATGTGATGTCAGAGGGGTCACAGGATTGATTCCTAATGTATACATACCCCGAATGCACTGTAAGTGTTTTTGGTCTGCCAAATGCATAAATATAAATGTTATGTACAGCACAGCACCACATTACACACAAGTAGTCCAGTCTCGTCTCTTTTCCCATAGGGAATTGCACCTGTCACATGACAAGCTGTAGTCTCACAGCATCAAGGTCTGTGTGGACAGCCGGGCAAAGCAAAACATCTCATCTTCTGTGCGTCTGAAGGTTACCCGATTTCACATTCCAGTCCAAAAGAATTCCCCAGGAAAAAGAGTTTAAACCCTCGAGCCGTCTTTATCATCACAAATAGAGCTTCGGAAAGATTATCAGTCAGGGAAAAGATCTACACGAGAATATTGAGTTCTCTAAGCGTCCCCCCTTTCTCAGATTCCCGTCTCTTATATAAATTAGCATTTGAAAGGCCTAGACTACGGAAGGAGAGACAAAGAACGGCGGTAAGGCACAGAGTTTCCCTCACAGTCAAACCATTATTCTTCTGCAAGCTTCTTAAAGGAGCTCTTTGTCAGATATCTGTAGGTATTTCTGAGCTCTCTTTCCTAATGGCTTCTTATTATGATATTTCTCCACCTTGAAAGACCTTTTATCAAATGACGGGATCCCTTTGCTCTTTTTGACAGGGGGAAAAGTCATAAAAACTCTTCTCAGCAAGCTAGCTGTCATTTTATCGTCTAGGTTAAAGGAAAACTACAACGTTTTTATATATTTTACTATGTTCTTACCTTAACTTAGATGAAATAATACATACCTATCTTTTTTCAATGGCTGCACTTAATCTTTGTGCAGCGCTTTGTGAATGTGTTAGCATTTAGCCTAGCCCCATTCATTCCTATGGCTCCAAGAAGCGATGTAATAATATTTTATAAAACAAAAACAATACTCAATACATGTAGTAGTTTAATATGTTTATAACAGTTTGTTCAAATAACTTACAATGTGTTGAATGATACAGCTGACTGTGTCGGACCGCGTGAAGCTCTACGTGTCGCCATAAACAAGTCCATTAAAAATTACCAATAAAAAAACTCACACCAGAGGGACAGTTGTGACATTTTAAACCATCGCCGGAAAAGTTAAAAACACAAAGTCTTGGTAAATTCCATGTAAAAACACCTCCGATCAACAACATGAAATGATTGAATATATCTTCCTATATCAAGCCACTTCTTAATTTTATCCTCACACTGGTTCATACATGGCAGGTGTAGTAAATATTAACTGTTTAAATCATGTTTTATGTGTGCTCCCACTACACTGTTTTCTACCAGCTGGCTATTGAACCGAAAGTCTCAGACCAGAAAGGAAATACGTCACATCACTTACTTCCACGTTCGAGAAAAAGGTGGATAGGATGATATTTACCAAACAGTTGTTAGTAAAAAAGATTCACAGACATCAGCGAGTGCCAACAGCCTTGTATCTATTGACTCTTGCCCAACAGGAAGCACTTAAAATCACAGCAAAATATGTCTGTGTCCGAAATCGCATACTGTGACAGTAAGTACTGAATTCGATGACGTTAAAACAATAGGTACTATATAGTATGAATATGGATAGTATGAATGAATTTGGACGTACTACATCCGCCATGTTGATACATCACGTCATCATAACATCAAGTTACTCGTTAACTGGAATGACGTTAAACTAGCGCAATTAACTACAATGGACAGCTGTTTAATATATGTATATGCATTTGAATAAAGCCGTGTTACTGCTTTTGGACATTTTTGAATAAAACAGGCCTCTTGTTCTTCTTCGTTGGATAACTCCACTCCCGGGGCCTCATGGGATAATAAAGGGTTTATCAAATGAACACTTCAGGATCTTGCCAGAAGTAGCGGGTCATCCGAGTACTTTTTACCTTCTGTTTTTGACTATGAATTCGGATGTACTTCTCACCCCGCCTACTGCTTTTTACCTACTACAGTGGTTTTCAAACTTTTTCAGTGTGGGGCCCCCCTTGTGTACGGGGCATTCGTGGGCCCCCCAAAGAAAATGTATGACAAAAAACAGTTCTAAAACTCAACATTTTAATAAAAACATATTAAATTATACAAAAATGTAGTGCTTTTGGTTAGTAGCCTCGTTTTTTTAGGTTTAATTACACAGAATTCATGATAAATTCATGTATTTTATAAAATGTCATAAAACTGGGGCCCCCTGGCATCATCACGTGGCCTCCAGTTTGAAAACCACTGACCTACTATATAGTTTGGAAGTAGGCGGTTTCAGACGCAACCACTATCTCCATCTTTAAATGCTTGGCAGCCATGTTTGCACATTTCTGATCAATTAAACATCAACTGTATCATCCCCAGTGCATGGTCCCCTATTCATAGCAATATGGCTACGTTCACACTGCCCAAAACTGCCTTTTTGTGACCCATATCTAATTATGACGAGATAAAAATTTCTTATGAGGATGTAAAAAACTTATGACGATAAGGAACAGCAAAATAATCGCAATGACAACACACACCGGAGTTTTTATGTAAGGAATAATTGACGACGGGCCATTGAATTATAAGAAAATAATGCACACCAGGGTGGTAATGCGGCACGTGCATTATTTTCAAATAATTCAAAGGACCGGAGTCAATTATTCCGCTTATACCACGGTTACCACAAATATGGCTCTGGTGCCTATTTTTAAGACATTTGAAAAATTAGGTGTGCGGTTTACAGAAAAATGATCAACACCCATAGAACATTTCTCAGCCAATCAGAATGCAGCATTCAACAGACCCGTATAAGGACAAAATAATCAACTGCGATAAACAACTAATCGGATAACGCCCACTTTTGATTTCAGAGGGGGCAAATTGAGCTTAAAACCTTTATGTTTGTGGCCAGCCTAAGCCTTTGAGTCATCACTCCTGTTGTGTCCAGTATCTTTGTGTTTGCTTACCTCACAGGTGCTTCACTTACAGCACACCGACTGGACAAAACAACTGTGACCCAGATAGAAATGTTTTACACAAAAGCTATGAATGTCAAAAGCATCACATCGAACAAGGCAGATGCACAAACATCTGGTTTCTTTTTCTTACATTGGGATAATCCCGATCAACATTGTCTGCATGCAACCGCAGTGTAACTCGAGTTGCCAAAACAAAGCTTCAAAAATAAAACATGATGTGTTGTGTCAAAACATGATGCAGGAGTTTACTGCCGACACCCAAACCCGAGTTGCGTGTCCTACTAAACACGCCAAAAAGGTTTGTTGGTTCAACTCAAAAATTAAGTTACCTGGCTGCCTTAAATTTTGAGTTAATTTAACTTAAAAATATAAAAAGTTTGTGTCAACTAATATTTTTAAGTTGAATTAACTCAATTTTTTTTAAGTTAAACAAACTTTTTAGACAGATGCCCCTTGAAGTAACATCTATAAAGATCTCTTCCCAAACTAATACAGTATTCTCTCTTTTTGGCACCAATGGAGACATTCAGATAAAGTCATCTTTCTTCAGACCGCTCTGTTCATTCTCAGCATTAACACCCGGGCAGGTTTTCCGTTTGATCCTTTGTGACCGGGCCAATCCAAATGAAACTCGGCTAGAGGAGCCCGGCTCTGTGTCTGTTCCAGCGAGAGCCCCGTCACACTGACACTAATGAAATAACCCGGCACACAAATCACCACACAGAAGCTTCTCAAAGATCCCAGGACGGCTGGCCAAAAGCCCCCGCCACCCCACCCTGCTTTAATCTCCCTCGAAACAGGCACATTAAAAGAGAGCTACTGACATCCATAATAGATAGAGCAGGGTGGTGAACAATACTGCCCTATCCAGTGCATGTCCACCGATGGGCTTTATTGTAGCTCTGGGAGAGGATTTTTGAGAGAGAGAGAGAGAGAGAGAGAGAGAGAGAGAGAGAGAGAGAGAGAGAGATGGCTTTTTATGGGTCTCTCACTCTCTTGTTTGTCACAGTCCTATTACAAAACAACCAGAAGACAGTCAGTGTTTTCACAAAAGTTGTCAAAATCAGTAATGAAATATTTAACCAATATCGCTCGAGTAGGAGTGTGATATAGCTACATCACACGACTCCGAGAGAGATATTGTTTTTATACAACAGTTTGATGGCACAAGTTTGAAAAAGAAAACTAGAAAACAACAATTTTAAAAGCCTCTGTTGGGGAACTACTTTCTTTTGACACGGATTTGAAGGCCATAATGACAGAAAAACCTTTCGGCTGTTTGTTTTGAATGTCATAATAACAATATTACCGTTCATTGCTCACAAAGTGTAGTTTCAAAGGAAAACCCCACCTTTTTCAATATTTTACTATGTTCTTACCTCAACGAATTAATACATACCTATCTTTTTCAATGCGTGCACTTAAACTTTGTACAGTGAGTTGTGACTGTGTTAGCATTTAGCCTAGCCCCATTCATTCCTTAGGATTCAAACAGGGATGAATTTAGAAGCCACCAAACACTTCCATGGTTTACCTATTTAAAGACTGTTACATGAGTAGTTACACGAGGAAGTATGGTGGCACAAAATAAAACGTGCCAATTTTTTAAGCGGATAAAAATGAGAACTATATTGTATGGTGAAAGAGCACTTAGTTTGCAGCACTTTGACCTTGTGCACAGTAATATTGATGAAAGTTTGAGCAAGAGGGGGAGTAGTCAAGAGTGATGATGTTACTAGAATATGTATAACATATTCAAATCTGTAGGGGATTAGTAAATATAGCACCTTATTGAACATTTTCTTAGAAATATTTGGACGTGAGATTCAGACGCTGCAGCGGCAGTGTTCACTCACCCCGCTGACCACAGCCTGATCTTGTACACTTATAATTTCCCGCTGGCTCTGATGAATCTGTGTTTAAAGCAACACTATGTAGTTTTTTTACCTTTAAATAATGTCTCTAAAATTATTTCAGTGATAGAACAACTTTTTACTGGACAAATTGTACTGTTGCTGCAACCTGAGCAGCCTCCTAGCTGCTACAAGCACACTCTGAAAGTGGCGGTGGAGGGTAGGAAACACAGCCCTCCGCTCCCCCTGCCTGCAGAAGAGTCTCTGATACCAGGCACTGTTGCGCTTTTCAACCACATGGGGGAGCTGTAAGTCATTTTACATGGAAACTACATAGTGTTGCTTTAATGGCCAAAAAGTAGGTTTTATTTGTTTTGGGTTGATCAAACCAGCAGTATTTGGTCTCATGAATCTATTACTTGTTTCTTTTATTTATATTTAGTGTATTTTGTGTTGTTATTGTTTTGGTGCGAGGTAAAAGTCAAAGAGCACCTATTGTCAGATTCACAATTTTACATTTTCTTTGGTGTGTAAGTGTGTATTAGTACATGTTGACGATATGCAAAAGGTGCAAACCCCAAAGTAAACGATGACGCGAGTTAATCTCTTGTCTTTTCAACAAACACACAGATTGTAGGCAACAGTTTACTTCCTGGGGCTTCATAATGTAGACAAGATCGACATTATCATAATTCCTCCCGCTTTGGACTCACAGCCTGTAAGTGAACTCTTGTAAGCATTGCATTGTGAGTGAATCTTTCAAACATGGTAAGGAGCGTCACATTTCCGGCTGACGTCAGAGGTATTCAGGCCAATCACAACGTACAGGTTAGCTGGCCAATCAGGGACAAATTGATGAGCTGTGTACAAAATCAGTGCGTTTGAGGAAAGCAGTATACCTGGAGCTACAAAAATGTACGGTATGTAGAAAATAATGTGTCTTTTTAACCATAAACCACGCAAACACATTGTATTATACCAAATACACAAAATAAAGCTGTTTTTAGCAATGAAATAGGCGCTCTTTAATAAAACTATATTTATATACTATTGACTTTCTATTTAATCTTAACGTGGTACTAGCAGCACTCGCTTTATTATTGGACTTGTTCTTGTCAGTACTACATAAAACAAAATAATTAAATGTTTATATTGTAACCAGTTTTTGTTTGTTTGTTTGTTTTTTATAAGACAGAGAGATGTTTCTATGTGCTGCCTATACCCAGATAGCACAGGTATGTCTGCAAGATGTCTGGTAAATTTCTGGAGGTCTGGAATACATCTGGTGTGTAAAAATATCTTATAAAGGTCTTAGAAAGAGCTGCTTTACATACAGTCTAATTCAATAGGAAACGTCTCAGAGATATTGCAGATGAACAAACAATCTAAATAATATGTCTTGCAGATGTAAACGCAGACATCAAATAGGCATCTTCGAGATGTATGTGTGCTATCAGGGTAAATGCCAGTGGTACAAGCGTGTTTTCATAGTCACATCACGCAAAAGTCATCAAGTGTCCCAATTAAGGGCACTTCAGGTAGGAGAGACGTGTTAACATACACTCCAGATAAAGAGAAAATTATTGTTTTCATTGCTTTATTCGCCAACTGTTTTAATCATCCACTCGATGTGACATTATTGCGCTACTCCCTCGAAAGTTTACATCCAGGAGCTCCGATCGGGATTCACAGACTGATTCACGAGCTAGGGAACTTATTGAGACACACGAAAAGTGTTTTAAAACAGCGTTTAAAGAAGCCTGCCTCACTAATTGTAAAATGACCAGTAGGTGGCGGAATGATACAAACGGCTAAGCAGTTACTGTTATGTTATCAATAGTATATAGACCCTTTTCAGCCCACGTGATCAAATAGCCTGCGTGCGCATTTTGGCAACAGGTGGTGTTATTCCCCATTGGTTCCAACGTGTCAGAAAGTTTATTAAAATGGTTTCCCAGCATCAAAATGTCTGGTTGTTGCGTTTGGTTGCACTAATATAATACACTAATATACGTTTATATGTATCTGGCCACTTTGGCCATCTGCTTACGTCTTCTATTCACTCCACTATAGTACACGCATCGGGTAGCTGTGTTGAAAAAGTTGATAAGTCAAAACTTTCTCTGTCTGTGTTGCTTTACTGCTGATTCTTGCCATACTTCGGTTGCCATGCGCGTGCATACATTGCCACATCATCATTGTGTACAAACAGTAAAAGGGTCTATTGTGCCGCTGGGAAGGGCTCTTAGCCAATCAGATTCGAAAAACAGAAAGAACTGTGTATGTATACATAAATATAAATAAATTCAAGGATGTAAATTAATCTTGTTTGACATGCACATCCACCATTACTCAACATCCCTAGATATGATGTGAAGAAACGTAAAGGTGTGAAAATGCCACAGAGAAGCTTCCAGATATACCGCATCAGGTGAAATATGATTACATCTGATGAGAGCCGAGGGGCGGCAGGAAATAAATGATGGAGCCCGAGCGCCGCAGTCTCATCAGGACCACTGACGCGGGGAGGGGCGGCGATAGAGCCTTGGAGATGAATGAGATGTTCTCCTTTCCATCCTGCAGTACTGCAGACAGTGATCGAGCGGCACAATATCAGAGCTGCAGACAGATGGAGAGATAGACAGTAGGGAGGATCACAGGGCAGCATGGGAAAGAAAAATGAAGGATCGCGTTGATTTATGACATGACAGGGGCCGGTGGTTTTACAAGGCCCATCCTGCCAGTTAAACGACTCATCATAAACAAATCGATCAGACAGCCATCCATCCCAAAAAACAGATGTAGATTGTTGAAAAAAAAAGAAAAACACATAAGGATCTTGATGGTTGGTGCTTAAACATGGAACAAGTCAGATTTTCATGATATGTCCCCTTTAAGAAAAAATTTATTTATATATTTTTTATTTATATATAATATAAAAATGTAAAATCTTAATAAATAAATAAATACATATACTCTTTAAAATCCCATATCTGGCAAATCTAAGCACCTCATTGGTTGCTCCCCCCACCTCGGCTGATTTTATTTCGTGCGATGTGACCTTTCCTTGCTATAAATGGTTGACACACAGAATGCTACACCTGCGATTTTTCTGTGCAGGGACTAAAGGCCGTATGCTGGGGGTTTTCGATTGAGTGCACAATATCATCCGTTGTTTCTTTTTCTAGGAAAGCTGTTTTGTGTATCTGTTTAGTTTTCCCCGTCTCGCTTTGCATGGGGAACAAAGGGTCCACGTACAACCCAGAGAAACCCGAGCCTTTGTTGTGCTCTGACAGTCCATGTATAAATATCAGTTGTGCGTCGGCCGAACAATGGCTTTGTGCTGCTGGTGTTTTCCAATACGTGCACGAGGACCGTAGCCTTTTCTACGGAATATAAAGTTCTGTGTTTATGAGGTTGTTATTGGGTTTCCCGGGACAAGGACGTGCTATCAAATCATATTCCTTCACGTGTGACGTCTCATTTTGTATGTGTTGGTGCAAGTCCTGCTTGTGTGCTTTATTATGTCCTGTTGACAGATGTTCAATTCTCCAGGTCAGTTTTAAATGAAGCCATTACAGAAACTGATGGGACTATTTAAGAGATTAATAAAAATGTACAGGGAAAATTATTTTTCAAGTATACTCAAAAGTGTTATTTAGTGTAATACTCAAAAATAAGATGATGCAAAATTTAAGGGTGTTTTCATACTCAAAGCCTTGTATGTGAAACCAGGCCATAATGTCTCTTAAGTGCTATAATTGGGTCCCCAGTGCTTCTATCAACCTAGAAAATGTGTAAAAGATCAACCCAGTAAATTAGTTTTGGTAAACCATTCTCTGCAAGCATCGGCCATTGAAATTTGGCTCCCCTTGTGATGTCAGAAAGGGATAATACCGCCCATTCATCTGCACCATCCAACCACTCCACTGCCATTTAGTGCAAAGATCAGCTCATTTGCATTTTAAATGACACACACACAAAAGCTCACACCTACAAAGTGACAATTTTAACATGTTACAATTAGGGGTGTGCTGGGGAAAACAACGTCTGGGGCGGTTTTGGCAGTTAAAGAGTTATAATGACAGTGTTCAACTATAAACGTCGGTCTCACGGTTATATAATAACTGTCACACCCCTAGTTACAATAAATTATCTATTATGGTATTTTGAGCTGGAACTTCACATCCGTACTTTGGGGACACCAAAGATTTATTTGACATCTTAAAAAGTCTTGTGAAATGTCCCCTTTAAATGTATACATGTATGTGTAAAATTATATATAGGCTACATAATAATTACACACAACACACACACAAATATATTATGCGAATACAAACTTTTATTTTGTATTCGATTATCACGATTATTATTATTTTTTGACAGCCCTAATTTTACATTAAATTTTTGTGTAATATTAAGCTGTAACTGTCAAAATGATTTGCAGCATCCAGGTTCCCAATTGTTATTAGTTTTGAGCAGTTGTTACGCTTGTTCGACTTTATGCGGCGCCACAAGAACCGGCAGCCGGATGACGTCAAAGTTCCGCGAGAGCGATTTAAAAGCAACTCCTTCGTATGATTTCGCGAATCACTCTCTCGGTAGTTTGACGTCACCCGGCTGACCATTCTTGCAGCGGCGCATGAAGTCGAACAAGCCTACTATCTTGGAATAAAGGGTATGCATTGACGTCACTTTTCCACGTAAGCACGCCCTGTTGAGTGGCAAACGCTCAACAAAATGGCTGGTTTTCATAGCGGCTGCTGCGAAAACGCCAGTAAAACTGATTGTTTGTCAGCTTAAATTGAATTTAGTTGGACTTGATAGCAGAGGTGGACAATACTTAGTTACATTAGTTACATTCCCAAGCATCTGTGCTTTATTAGAATGTTTGTATTGGGAAAAAATTACTTCACTACAGTCTGAAGCATGGAATCATACCGTGTATTCTTTAATATTGCATATTAAAATGTATTTAATGCTAATTACATTTACATTTAAAAAATGGTGTGCTTTTACTTGAGTAAAAGTACTTAAATATTAAATGTAAAACAAAAACTTGTTTTTATAAAATGTAATAGAGTAAAAATTATGATAATATGCTTTGGGATGATTGTTTTTTTCTAAAGAAAAATACAAATAACATACAAATACTTGAAAAAATAAAACCTCTGCTTGATAGTGACCCTAGCAACTTGTCAACCCACCTGTTGTCTGTGGACGTTGGAATGAACGATCAATTTATTTCTCCTTTCGGGGTTTTTTGTCAGTCTGTAAAACGATAGCTCCGAATTCTTGTTAATCTGTTAGTACAGTCTATCGCACAACAGCTGTTTCCCATTTAGGCGCGTTTTCGCACTGTACACAAATGCTGCCGCTCTGTCTTTTGCACTTTCGCCGAAGGTGACGTCACACGACAGGCCAATCAGAATCAAGCATCCCAACGAGCCGTGTAATAAATACAGAATAACCTTCTAACACCTCAGGACGAACAGAAAATACCAATAGCCGTGCGTTGACATACAAGTGTTATTTATTTATTTAGAGATTTTTTTTTTATTTACACATCTCCAAAACAAAACGCTGATAAATAAAGCTAGTTATAAAAAGCTTTATATCAAACCACAAAAAAGAGAAAATCCATAATTAATACTTTTACAATTAAATTTCTTTTTTTTTTTACATTACAGATATTTACAAAATGTCGTATGCCTCGCCCCTCCTTTACAAAAAAATTGACAAGAAATCACATGGTACCTTAAAGTAACCATCGTTTATTTTTCAGGTCAGTAACACAGTTTGATTTGCATTTATGTGTGGTTACTTTAGTAAAACCATTGTTTTGCCAAAGGAAATCAGTACACCAAAAACCATTAATTTTTGTAAGGGCCTCTCTAGTGCATTTCTCATTATAGACAATATTTCCAATCAGTGAGAACCCATCTTAGCATCTTTAGGTGAGACAGAAATAATTCATCTTTAGTTTTCCATTCATTCCCTGACTCTGAACGATTTTCGGAATATTAAAGGCAAGCTGTGAATCATTTCTCCAAAATAATGTCACATAGAGGGAATGATTCATGACAAAACAATACAAAAGTTGCATTTCTGTTAAGTCAAATCGAGTGCTGGGTACAAAAGAAAAGATCGTGTTTGAGCTTCACCCTGACAATAGACAAAGCACTGCCACAGCGCCCTCTGATGGCCAAAGCATTTTTATTCTCAGTTTAGCACCAAGTGTTATTCATAACAGCATGCAGAATGTTGGCATCAGCCGCTAAATTCCCTCTGTGGAAAATGCTGAGCGACAATAAAAGTTGGAAATATGACTTAAATCCCGAGAGATGCCATGGGGTGCTGATTAATAAATGGAGACATCTAATGCATTACAGAGTTGGGTAAAAGTTTAAGAAAATAAAAAAAACAAAGCAGAAAGTTTAAATAAACACTTTAATTTGACTTCCCTCATTTTTAAAATATTTCCTCACGTTCAACAGAACTGTTACAGTAGCCTGGCCAGCAGGCGAGGGCTTTTCGACTGGCTAAGACCTAGTTAGTCTAGGTTTAATACACAAACATATTGCAAACTCGTACTTTTAGTTTAAAAGCCTGCAAACCGTCCACCATGGATATCTTTTCATGAGTAATAGAAGTAATACAAATCGCTAACCTGAAATAAAAGTATCTAATTTATTCAATATTTCAGATTTGTTTAATAAAAAAATCAAAATACTGCATTTGAAACACCCGCTCGTTTGATAGCTTGCACAAAAAATGTGTTTGGTTAAACAAATTTACAAAACATTCATATGGTACAGTAAAAGATTATCAAATAAAACCTCCCCATACAATGGAGGTCGTTCATGGGTTAAGTGGAGCTGATCGATTGTCTCGTTTTAAAGCCAGCCATTTTTTCCACTTGACATGTGCTTATAAAGTGCTAAGGATTCAAATTGCATTGAAGTACAATAAAAAAATAAAAATAAATGATACGGTGGGGTCTGTGAAGCTCTACAGCATCATCATTCTGCGTGTTTTACAGTGAAACAAACTGCTTATATTCTCTTTCAGTCATTTAGGGACGATTTACCAAAAATAAATAAAACAAAAACATCATCATCTTTTTAATGCACTCTTTTCTTACTTCCATTATGCTCTCTTTAAAATGCTCGAACGGCTCCCTTGTGTTTATCTTACAAGTTTCTGCATGTATGCCAACATCTTTTGGTTTAAAATCCCAAAACAAAATTTGTATTGCAGTTAGTGAGGGAGGACAATTTAAAAAAAAGACAAGCAGGAAAGATCTAGATACTTAAGTCACCGCATTGCAAACTTCCATTCGAGTTCACTCGCTTGGATTTATTTTTTTTAGTATCTTCATTAGTCAAACGTCCTTCAGTGAGTCCTAAAGCCAGCTGTCTCTCAGCGTGCTGTTATACAGTATATATATATATATAATAATCTTGAATAAGTCAATGAATGAAAATGCATCTGACACATTTTGTTCACCCAAACTCAAAGGTCACCGATCTTGAGAGCGATGTAGGCACTGTGCGGTATCACGCCACGGGAAATGCTCTGTTTAAACATCCTGTCCAAGCCTGACGCCCGTCAAGACCACAGGTATGTGTACAGACGGAGGAGGTACAGTGCCTTTGACTCTGGTTAACAGTCCACAACCAGAGACCGACAGCTGGTGCATGAAGGCATTGTGGAGGATGAAACTCGGATCAGCAGAAAAAAATCTCTCCTTCTGTGGTAGCGTCTTGGACGACAGTGCTCGGAGGTTCTGTAAAGTTAAAAAAAAATTAGCATTTAAAACAGAAAATGTGTCATGGCAAAATAAATCAGGACTGGATAATCAAGTCTTCATGTAGTTTAGCATTGTGTAATGGTGCTTTTCCATTGCATAGTACCCCACGGTTTGGTTTGGGTCAGGTCAGACACTTTTGGGCGCTTTTCCACTGGGTGCACTACGTAGCACCTAATACGTTTGTTTTTGGGGTTCTAAGAGACCCAAGCTGATACCAAAATGTGACGCAAAAACACTGTATGCGATCACTGATTGGTCTGAGAAAATCGTCACTACCAGCGTCATCGGTATAATGTAAGATTAGCTTTACCTTCATGCTAGCTTGCGGTGTCTCGAGTAAACCTGTTGTCTTCTGTGCTTTGCAATAAGTTCCCAAACTTCCTTTTAGCCATGAAAACATCCACAGGTTGAGAATCAGGAACACTGTAACAGTTTTTTCCAGACTTGCAGTTTGTGGCGACACATTTGCGACGCGCACGTCCGCATATATGCTTAAATGCAACTTAAATGAGGCTCAGCGGGTGTTTGTACAGAAACTGTCGTGTGAGACCGAGGTATAGTTATAAAGGCAATGTGCAAACATCTATTTGTGGTGGTCAATTTTAATTTTGTGGCGCACTGAGAAATATATAAATGAATGTATGGGAATGTACAACGACGCTCTCACTTGTATGATGTCACAGCAGTAGGCAGCGCAAATATAACGACACACCTATAATCCCTCCCACTCCGAAGTGTTAATAAACTCGATAGCTAACCGAGCCAAAGTGATGTGAGCTGACACGACCTAATCCAGAGTACTATGCAATGAAAAATGGGTTCAATCCTCTGGTAACACTCACACTACTTATAAAAGGCATAGCCTACCTTGTAAGTTGCTTTGGATAAAAGCATTTGCCAAACGTAAAACATACTGTAATGTAAATGTACCTCCACACTACTCACTGTACATTATCCTGCTTAATTTATGACTGCTTAACAAACTCACAAACAGACATGAAATATTCATTTGATGGAGTTCACAAAGTGATATGTTAAACTGACATAGCTAGCTACTGTACCGTATGTAGGAAACAGGCTGACGGAGAAAATGGTCAACTATAGTTTACTGATCAATATAAAGTGGTTCGTTCCAGTCCTTGATTCTGATTTATTGATGATAAAACACATCGCATGATCGCTGCACCCAGCGATTCTGTGTATCACTGCGCAGCACCCATAGCAATGTAAATATATGTGAAATATTCAGCTGGGACTATTTTTCTTGATGAAAGTTGTGTTAATACATATTTGTTTGCTTTATTATTTGTATTGTGTGGTACCCTTTTTATAAAATAAATAAGGTACTCGAGTCTAGAACTGTATAGTGAATCATCGAGTAATTATTGCTTACTTCTACAGTTTATTATATACCATGATTAAATCAGAACTGAAGGATTAGTCCATTTTCTTTAAAAAAAAAAATCCAGATAATTTACTCACCACCACGTCACCCAAAATGTTGATGTCTTTCTTTGTTCAGTCGAGAAGAAACTATGCTTTTTGAGGAAAACATTTCAGGATTCCTCTCATTCCAATTGACTCCAATGGACCCCAACACGCAACAGCTTTAATGCAGTTTAAAATTGCAGTTTCAAAGGACTCAAACAATCTCAAACGAGGCATAAGAGTCTTATCTAACAAAACGATTGTCATTTTTGGCAAGAAAAATAAAAAATATGCACTTTTAAACCACAACTTCTCTTCTTCCTCCAGCTATGTGACGCACCAGCGCGACCTCACGTAATACGTCATCACGTCAAGAGGTCACGGATGACGTATGCGAAACTACGCCCCAGTAATTACAAGTGTAGAGAAAGAGGACCGCTCCGAGGTTGTTTTATGTGAAATGATCCTAATTAATGTCTTTGTGTCAGTTTATTGTTTAAAATGGTCCGCAAATGTGTGTTTCATAAATGTAACGTGACCTTTCCACGGCATTACACAATTACGTGAGGTCGCGCTGGCGCGTCACAGGACCAGAGATAGACAAGAAGCTGTAGTTTAAAGTGCATTATTTTTCTTTTTTCAATTTTAAACTGCATTAAAACTGTTAAGTGTTGGGGTCCATCAAAGTCAATCAAAATAAGAAAAATCCTGCAATGCCTTCCCCCAAAAACACAACCTCTTCCCGAATGAAACAAAGAAAGACATCAACATTTTGGGTGACATGATGGTGAGCAAACCATCTGGATTTTTTTTTTGACTGAGAAAATTGACTAATTCTTTAAAGGTGCAGTGTGTAAATTTTAGCGGCATCTAGTGCAAATTGCAACCACGGCTTAGTCCACTGCTCACCCCTCGCTTTTGAAACACATAGAGAAGCTACGGTAGCCGCCACCGGACAAACATGTCATCGTCGGAGACAACTTAATAAAATAATGTGTCCGTTAAGGGCTTCTGTAGAAAAATGGTGGCACAAAATGGCGACTTCCATGTAAGGGGACCCTCGGTGTATGTAGATAAAAAGGTCTCGTTCTAAGGTAATAAACACGTAACGGTTCATTATGAAAGATCTTTATACACCACTGATAATATAGTTTTGAATATTATTTTGCATTTCTATCAAGAGATCATTCTAAAAATTACACACTGCACCTTTAAGTATTTCAGGGCTTCGTATAACATTTGTGGATTAACTATTTTTTGAATGACGTAAATATGATCTATTTTGTTTCCAGTAAAAGATTAGGGATGGAGCAAAACTCTACAGGACAGTGGGCTTTCAGAAGCAGGACCGTTAACTCCTGAAACAGGTCTGATGTTTTTTTTTACAATACCTGCAGTCTGGCTCTGGGGACCTTTTCCCTTTTTCTTCTTCTTGTCTTTCTTTTCCTTGGGCTTGGTCAGCTGTAGCAGGCGGCTGGGCATCTGGCTCTGTGCCTCGTTGTTGTGACCTTTCTGACTTGAGTTGGATGAAAAGGGGTTGTGGTTCTTCCCTTTGCGTTTGGAGCCCATACGGGACAGAAAGTCTTTTGAGGATGGTGAAGTGGACAACTCAACTTCCGATGGGTCGCGGTCTAATGAACCCAAACTCTGACATTTGGAGGACTCCTCCGATGTGGTGGAAGGGGTCCGGTTCTTCCTCTGTTCCTGCAGGTGAGGAAGATAATGGTTAGAGAATTAAAAACAAAAAAACATTCAAGAACAGAAACTTGAATCTTTATAAAAGAAGAAAATATATATATTTTTTATTAATTATTGACAAGTCACCCATCAATTAAGGGAAAACGTTTTCCTGCCGATGACAAGTTTTTACGGCAATCCATGTTTCTGCTATTATTAACTAGGTGGCGCAACATTTAAAACACTGAGGCATCCATTTATATCAAAACAGTAAAAACTCTGTTTTTAAACAATCGTTCTGAATCTAATCTCTAACAAAAGTCCTTCACAAAAATGCAATTAATTCAATTTTTGTTCAAAATTTGGTGATTTTGAAGAAACCTACCCATATTTAAGTTTGAAAGCAGTTCATTTGATATACTGTATGTTTATATATTTAAAGGAGTAGTCCACCCTAAAAATGGGGCCCATTGACTTTTCACAGTAGGAAAAATATTACTATGGTCAAGTGAATGGGGACCATTTTTTGGTGAACTACTTCTTTAAAGAAGAAAATTTTTCTGGAAGGCATTAAAATTTGGTGAAAATCATAAAAAATGCTGATGGGGAAAGAGTTAAAGGCGGGGTGCATGATCTCTGAAAGCCAATATTGATATTTTAAATCACCTAAACAAACACGCCCCTACCCCAATAGAATCTGGACCTTCTTTTGATAGACCCGCCCCACACATACGCAACCCAGGCAATGATGTTGGTTAGTAGACACGCCCCTTACTGCTGATTGGTTACAAGTGTGTTTTTGTACTCGGCCTGCCTCCCTTTTCAAAAGTGTTTTTCAAAAATCATGCACACCACCTTTAAAGGGATAATATTCTGAAAAATGTTAATAACCAAACAGATCTGGGGCACCATTCACTTCCATACTATAGTATTATTTTTTCCTACAATGGAAGTCAATGGTGCCTCAGATGTGTTTGGTTACAAACATTCTTCAAAATACCTTATTTTGTTTTCAGCAGAACAAAGAAATGTATATAAGTTTAAAACAACTTAAGGGTGAGCAAATAATTTTTCAGTGAATTATGCCTTTAAGTCCGCATGAAAAACTGATTTGACTTTAGCAAAGACACACATTTCTAGACAAAACAGGATAGTCACTGTAAAAATAAATAAACTGTGACTTAATTATATTTACCACAAATGTTTTGGTGCATTAAACCGCTTAAAAAAATCAATACAACCAATTTAAAAGCCAAGAATGAGATTCTCCGAACATTACTATTAAATGACAAAACATTGAGGTTTTGGGAAAAGAGGAACAATCAAGATCATATGTCAACACCAAGATGATACAATTGCGTAATCTAATCTACAGGCCTTTCGTTTTCATTTAACTAAAGTTAAGCAAGTTACCGAGAGGGAGAAGGCTGGAAAATATGAGTGAGCAATGTTACATAGTGTGAATGTACTGAACCATCACAAACTAATGTCTGAAAATGACACAATTATTATCATTATAAATCATACTGGACATAAACAAATTATTTATATACATTTATACCATGAGCCTTTGGAAAAGGGAGTCTGGCCGAGAACCAAAACACACTTGTAGCCAATCAGCAGTAAGGGGCGTGTCTACTAACCGACATCATTGCCTGGGTTGAGTATGTGTGGGGCGGGTCTATCAAAAGAAGGTCCAGATTCTATTGGGGTAGGGGCGTGTTTCTTTAGATGATTTTAAATATCAACATTGGCTTTCAGAGATCATGCACCCCGCCTTTAATAAAGATGATAAACAGACTATCCATCTCACCTGTGTTACTCTGATCTGCTCTGCGTCTCTTTGCATCTGCTCTCTTTCTCTCTCCAGTCTCTTCTGGCTGTCTCGGAGTTGTGCCAGGTCTCTTTGATATTCCTCTTTTTTATTCTGCAGGTCCTGTTTCTCCTCCTCATACTCTCTCTGTTTCCTCTGCACCTCGTCCTCTTGGATTTGCAGCTGTGCTTCCCTCTGTTCCAGTTCCCGCTCGCGAGCCTCCCACTCTTTCTCTCTACGCTTTCTCTCCTCGGCGTGGGCCGCCTGCTGCTTCTGCAAACTGGCAACTTCCTGCCGCTGCTTCTCCAGGCTCCGCTGCTTCTCCTGTTCGATCAGCGAGCTGGGCCGCGACGAGGAGGAGGAAGAGGAGGTGGAGGAAGAGATGGAGGGGTGGCGAGAGGAAGCCTGAGGCCGGTCGCTCAGAGCAAGCCGCTGGTCCTCGATGAACGTGTCTTGCTGGATGACAACAGCCTATGGTGGGGGAAGCCAAATAAAAGTTGATGTAAAACTACAATGATATCGGATTTAATATCTGCGTTTAAAATAAAATAAAAAACTGATTAAGGATTGAATTTGTTGACCACCTTGAATAGTTTTTTATTACTATGACAAACACTGGAAAAATGACTTTCTAACTTAATATTTTTGTCTAATTTTCAGTAGAAATATCTAAAAATTCTTAAATTAAGATGCTTTTTCTTGATGAGCACAATGACCTAAGATAATAAGTTTAATTTTTAGACAAAAATATATACTATTTAATTGAATTTGTATTTGAAACGAGGAAAAATATCTGCCAATGGGGTGAAAAAAGGAATTTTATCTCAAGATTTGTTTTCTCACCCAATTGGCAGACATTTTAGCTTGTTTAAAGCAAAAATTCACTTAAATTGTATATTTTTTGTCTAAAAACTAGACTTATTTTCTTAGGTCATTTTGCTCATCAAGAATATACACTGCAGAAAATTGTTTTCAAGAAAAAAAATTCTTAGTATTTTTGTCTTGTTTTTCAATAAAAATATCTAAAAATTCTTAAATTAAGATGCTTTTTCTTGATGAGCAAAACGACCCAAGAAAATAAGTCTAGTTTTTAGACCAAAAATATGAAATTTAAGTTATTTTGTGCATAAAACAAGCAAAAAAAAACAATCTGCCAATTGGGTAAGCAAAAACTCCAGAAAATTTTTCTTAAACACCAAATTCAAGAAAAATTCAAGAAAAATTTTCTTACCCTATTGGCAGTTTTTTTTTTTGCTTGTTTTATGCACAAAATCACTTAAATTTGGAAAATTCTTTCTTGAAAATTCTTACTTAGTATTTTTGTCTTGTTTTCAGTAAAAATATCTAAAAATTCTTAAATTAAGATGCTTTTTCTTGATGAGCAAAACGACCCAAGAAAATAAGTCTAGATTTTAGACCAAAAATATGAAATTTAAGTTATTTTGTGCATAAAACAAGCAAAAAAATAATAATCTGCCAATTGGGTAAGCAAAAACTCTAGAACATTTTTCTTAAACACAAAATTCAAGAAAAATTAGCTTACCCTATTGGCAGATTTTTTTTTTGCTTGTTTTATGCACAAAATCACTTAAATTTGGAAAATTCTTTCTTGAAAATTCTTACTTAGTATTTTTGTCTTGTTTTCAGTAAAAATATCTAAAAATTCTTAAATTAAGATGCTTTTTCTTGATGAGCAAAACGACCCAAGAAAATAAGTCTAGTTTTTAGACCAAAAATATGAAATTTAAGTTATTTCGTGCATAAAACAAGCAAAAAAATCTGCCAATTGGGTAAGCAAAAAATCTTGAACATTTTTCTTAAACACTAAATTCAAGACAAATTTGCTTATACCCCATTGGCAGATTTTTTTTGCTCGTTTATGCTCAAAATCACTTAAATTTGATATTTCTGGTCTAAAAACTAGACTTATTTTCTTGGGTCGTTTTGCTCATCAAGAAAAAGCATCTTAATTTAAGAAATTTTAGATATTTTTACTGAAAACAAGACAAAATAATACGATCCTTTTTTGCAGTAGTTGAAATATTTTATTGCAGTATAGAGGATGTTTGGCGAATAAACAAATGTTTTGATGTGGCTGTCAAAGGTGTAAAATATAGTTATATATTTTTCACTATCAGCTTGGATGTCACGGCTCAAGAGAGTCAGCACGCGGCTTGATTATAAACCCTGCATTTTAAAACCTGATTAGTATGTATGCACCTTCTGTCAAGCCGGGGATGAGCTCTGCCATCCTCATCCAAACTAAGAGCGAGATAAAAGAGATGAAAGGGGAGCTGACTCACCTGCAATGTGTTCAGCAGGTCATGAAGATGAGCAACGCTTTGAAGAACCTGCTGTGAGAGAAGACATATTCGGTAAATGATGTAAACTAAGCTTGAATTTCAAGTGTTCATATAAACACCGAAGCTCAATGTACTTTAACCACTCATTAAAATCTATTTAGAAATATTTCAAATATACCTCATTGTTCCTCTTCAGTAAGACGATTGGGTTGGTGTTGCTTGTCTGTAGGGGGAGAGACACAGTTACAGGATCAATACACAAGGTAAGAAGGTACATAAATCAATTATTGGCCATCCACATGTTCTCCGAGAGGGCACTGCGGGTACCTGGCTGAAATAAGAGGCTACGCTGCAATGAAGAGTCACTTTACTCACTACTTTCTGTGGGTCTGAGGACAGACGTAATAACTCCTCATTATCATGTTATTGTATAGTTATGGTCTTTGATTCAAGTGTGTGTGTATGTATGCTTCAGGTAAGTGCTGTAGTGTGCATGTAGTCGGATGCTCAGCACGTAATGACTCGAGCAGATGCAGATGGTGATAAACTGATGACTAAACATGAATCAGACATTTAATGGAAATGAGTCTTAAAGCAGAATTGGTGATATATGTAAATAATAAGGGTGTTAAAGTGTGTGTACTTGTAATGCACTTATAAAGTACACGCATCAAATTTGTGTGGACATACACCATAGTAGATATATTTTTGTTTCATGAAGTACTTTTATTTAATAATAATTCAACTGTTTTCTTAAGAACATCATTGTTTAAGCTGATGTTTAAAAAACACACAAATAAAAATTATAAAATGTACATCTACAAATTGTATACAAAGACAGAAAGACAATCTAGTTCATCCATCCATCTTGTCTGTCTATCTGTCTCTCTCTTTATATAGCTGTTGGTCTGTCTGTCTATCTATCTATCTGTCTATCCGTCCTCCATCTTTCTGTCTATCAGTCCATCCATCTATTTCTCTATCCATCTATCTGCCCATCTATCCGTCCATCCATCTATCTATTCGTCCATCTGTCCCATCTATCTGTCCATCCATCTATCTGTCAATTCGTCCATCCGTCTATCTGTCAATTCGTCCATCCGTCTATCTGTCCATCCATCTATCTGTCTACCTGTCCATTCATCTATCTGTCTATTCGTCCATCCATCTATCTGTCTATCCGTCCATCCATCTATCTGTCTACCTGTCCATTCATCTATCTGTCTACGTGTCCATCCAGCTATCTGTCTATTCATCCATCTTTCTGTCTATCAGTCCATCCATCAATCTGTCCATCCATCTGTCTATCAGTCCATCCATCCGTCTATCCATCCATCCATCTATCTGTCCATCTCTCTATCAGTCCATCCATCTTTCCAGCCATCCGTCTATCTATCTGTCCAGCCATCCGTCTATCTATCTGCCTATCCGTTTATCTGTCTAGCTGTCCATCCATCCGTCCATCTATCTGTCCATCTGTCTATCTGTCTATCCATACATCTATCTTTCTATCTATCCGTCTATCTGTCCAGCCATCCGTCTATCTATCTGTCTATCATCCGTCTATCTGTCCATCCATCTGCCTATCCGTCCATCCATCTTTCTGTCTATCCGTCCATCCATCTATCTGTCTATCCGTCCATCCATCTATCTGTCTATCCGTCCATCCGTCCGTCCGTCCGTCCGTCCATCTCTTTATATAGCTGTCTGTCTGTCAATCTATCTATTTGTCTATCCAACCATACATTTTTTCGTCCATCCATCTGTCTATCTGTCCATCTATCTACCTACCCATCTCTTCATGTAGCTGTCTGTCTGTCCGTGCATCCGTACCCATGTCCATCCATCTATCATCTATCCATCCAATCATCTAGTCTGTCTGTCTATCTATCAATCTATCTATCTGTCTATCCATCTATCCGTGCATCCATCTATCTGTCTATCCAGGGTTTCCCGCAGAAAATTTGTTAGATAGGTGGTAGGGTTGGGTGAGTGGGTGGGGCCGAGGGGCGTGGCAAACAAAGGGGCGGAGTGTACGCAGCATGATGAAAATTAAAATATTTTTATTTAAAACACTCAAATAAAACTTAATTTTGAAGAAACTATGATAGAAAATGAACACATACTAGATTATTAATGAATTAAATGTTTTTACCTCTAAAGGGAATAGCTGCGTGATGAAGTGAAACTAAAGGGTTAATAAACACAAACTAAAGCAGATGTTGTAAAACGTCTGGCGAACGATGAAATGTGCTGCGGGAAACCCTGCTATCCATCCATCCATTGGTCCATCCTGTCTGCCTATCCATCCATCCACCTAGCCGTCTTTCTGTCTGTCTGTCTATCCATCTTTCTATCTATCCATATATCTATACGTCTGTTTGTCTGTTTATCTATCATTTTTTATAGCCGTCTGTCTGTCTGTTTGGCCATATCAACTTTCACATTTTAAATTCATTTCAATTTTTATCTTTTGAAATACATTTTTGCAAGTTTTTCCACCAAGAGCTATCTGATGCACGCACACAATGTATTTTGAACCCATCTGTACCTTTTTCAGCACGCTGTCTGACTCAGTCCTGCGGAGCTCTGTGGAGTCCTCGGTGTCATCTCTGTCTCCATCTACAGGAGATCAAAAACACAGACAAATCAGTTTCCCCAACGCCTACCCTGAAGCGCTATTACAAACCTTCTCACGGAAAACACACCCACCTTTGATCTTTGAGATGTTCATCTGGTGACTGTCAAAGCCCCCGAAGGTTTCCGCCCGTCGCGGCAGAGACACAGGCCCTGCTGTATACACCCCATCCTGCACGGCTCCTCCTAATCTACCGTTAACCAGAACCTGCAATGTCTCCACTGCAGACAGACACAAACACAACACAGAGATGAAATATGGTACATAATGCTACTTTGTTTGAGGTACATATTATTGCATTATAATAAATGACATAATGTGGTAATTAGATGATTTCTTTAAAATTGACTGAGTAAGATCATGTCAATGATTTAAACTAAGCTTAAATCAATGTTTGATGCTTCTAATCTCAATATCAGATTATGAGAATTTTACAGACACGGTCACATACAGTATGTGGGATAAAATGCGACCCAGACATATTTTCGAGAGATTTACCCTAAAAGCCACTTGCTTCCAGTTTCCATCAATAAACAAACCAACAGCTTTCACAAAAGCTAGGAATAGATCACAATCAATATATTTTTTGCATTTATTGACCTGCTACATTAAAGCAATCCATTATCTGTTCCTGCCCAGTAGAATCTGATCAGCTGGATGTATTGATCCCAACCATAGTCACTTTATCCTAATGATCCTCCAGTTTACTGTAAAAACTGTGACGGGTTTCATCATCACCCACTCACATTCAAACCAAAGCGTCTTCTCAGCATTTTTCAAGATATTTCCTGTTCAATGCACTCAAAAATGTATTTGGAAACAGCCCTGCATGCTTTTCCTTATTCAGAAATAAGAAGAACACAACAGATTGCACAAATGTTGTATTGTTGCTATACTTTTCAAAACAGTGTGTATTTACCATGTTGCTCCTTTACTTTCACCTTTGCATGTTTAAATAAAAATGTAAATCATTGTGCCATTACGGCACTAATTTGTGTTGATAAAGCTTAAAATGTATCCAAAATGTTCTTTTAGTTGGTACCCAAGTTGTCACTGGGATGGTATCTTTAACCATTTACCTGGCACAGCCCTTCAAATTAATATAACTCTTATATAAGACACTTTAAAGTTTTTTTATGGAAGTGAAAATATTAAATAAACTATTTTTTTTATAAAAGTTTAAATTTATTGTAATAAATAAAAATAATGTAATAGGGTGATTCTCGCGAAATTAGACTTATGAAGTGTCATGAAACATTGGATTAAAAAAAAGTAAATGCAAAGTAAGAGTATGAAAACAAAAAGCATACAGTTACAAACATCCCTTTATATACTATTTCAAATGACATCATACAAACCAATTTTGTTGTTTTTTCCACATTTAAAGGAATATTCCATTTTCTTAAAAGAAAAATCCAGATAATTTACTCCACCACCACGTCATCCAAAATGTTGATGGTCTTTCTTTGTTCAGTCCAGAAGAAATTATGTTTTTTGAGGAAACATTGCAGGATTTTTCTAATTTTAATGGACACCAACACTTAACTCAACACGCAACTGTTTTTTTCAACGGAGTTTCAAAGGACCACAAACGACCCCAAACGAGGCACAAGGGTCCCATCCAGCGAAACGACCGTCACTCTTGACAAGAAAAACAAAAAACAAGCACTTTTAAACTACAACTTCTCATATTCCTCCGGTCCTGAAAGCGGCAGCGTGACCTCATGCAATACGTCATGACGTCAAGAGGTCACAGAGGACGAACGCGAAACTCCGCCCCAGTGGTTACAAGTGTGGAGAAACCGTTCCGACGTTGTTGTATGTGGAATGAGAGTAATTTATGTCTTTGTGTCAGTTTATTGTTTACAATGGTCCGCAAATGTGTGTTTTATATATGTAACATGTGACCTCCCTACGTCACTACGCATTTACGTTAGGTCCGGACCTAGACGAAAAGTTGTGGTTTAAAAGAGCATATTTTTTATTTTTCTTGTCAAAAATGACAATCGTTTCGCTAGATAAGACCCTTATGCCTCGTTTGGGATCGTTTATAGTCCTTCGAAACTCTGTTGAAAAAAACTGTTACGTGTTGAGTGTCAATTGTTGGTGTCCACCAAAGTCCATTAAAATGAGAAAAATCCTGCAATGTTTTCCCCAAAAAACATAATTTCTTCTGGACTGAACAAAGAAAGACATCAACACTTTGGATGACATGGTGGTGAGTAAATTATCTAGATTTTCTTTTAAGAAAATGGACTAGTCCTTTAAGGGGAAATTGTTCATTACCGCAACGTGTCCATGACTGGATTTGGGTTCTTTGACATGGAAAATTTATAACTAAAAAATCTAAAAAATAAAAAGCTTCAGTGCATGTTATATTATAAACATTTACAGTAAAGAAACATGTGGTATTTGGTGATCATTGGTAAATGTAGAGACAATAATAAAGAATATTAATGTGTCCAAGAAAAGTTTTCACATCCTCCGCAACAACTTTTAATCATCGTTTAAGCCCTCAAGGAACAAACATTTAAAAAAAAAAAAATGTGTTGGAAGGGACATAATTGACGGTGACACTCAAGATGGCTACCAGGTAAGCAGTTCTTATTTTTCCTCTCCAGATAAAAGTTGAAATTTTGTTTGTCATAGTACCAAGACAACTTTTTAGTTCTCATTACAGAAACATGAGTTTGTAAATGCATATATTTAATGTAATATCATGTTGCGGTAATGATCATTTTTGATAATGATAATCTAAAAAATTTAAATAAGTCTATAGTAAATATTTTTTAAATCCTTTAAAAATAATAGTTATAGTAAGTTGACACCTTAATCTTATATGTGCAAAAAAATTGGCTTCAAAGGCTTTAAAAAAAATCTGATGCTGGACACCAAAGTCTGGATTTCGTGAGAATCACCTATTATTGTATTATTTTATACATAAAATTATCACAAAAAAAGAAAAAAAAAGAGGTTTGTGTTGGTTTGCTGTGAGAGTTGCTGCATACTTGTCACAAATTAATAAATTACAGTCACTGCATTATTATTACTGCAAAAGGGTTTTGAAATATGAAAACTACATTCTTAGACCTTTCCAGCAATATACAGTATAGTTTGTTGTGATAGATTAACGTTTACATAAAAATAATCAAGTAATCTCAGGTGTACCGCTCACGGCACAGGACAGTGCCAGTTAATGGGTTAAAAAGGTCCTAATAAAGTATAAAAATAATAAAAAAATGTTCCTCAAGTTAGTTTTAAATCCTTCAACCTCGGAAGGCAAATGATGAACTGGTCATATTGGCTTTTCTATTGTCATTTTATTTTAATTGATTATATTTTTCTTATTTATGCCTAGGTGGACTGCCAAAAATGTGTCAGGCTGAAGTCTCAAAATCACACTATGAGATTAGTAGCATGGAAATTTGATTACAATCTTTGACATAGACATAAAGATATCAAGGTTATATTTTCACAGAAGGTTCTTTACATTATGATTTTATACATGACTTCAGCTAGATTTGTTGCCTCACCTTCCTTAAGAGCATCTTTCATGATTGGCTCCCCTTTGGTGATGTCATCTGGCGTAGCTCTGAACAGCATTCTGCTCCGGAGGTTCGATCCGGTCTCATCTGATACGCCACAATCGCATATGTCCCTAAACAACTTCACTTTCTCCTCAAGTAAAGCCAAGATCTGTTCATCCCTCTTCTGCAGCTGATCTGTAGAGAAAGTGTGGTTTATTTCAGGACAGGTAAAGTAGGGTTAATTTCATCATCTATTTTCATAAACAATTTAAATTACCTTTCATCTCCCTAACTTTGATCTCCTGAAGTCTCTTGTCTTCTTCGTTTTCACTGGGTACACCTTCATCATCATCTCTTTCCCTGGGGGAAATGGAGAGTCTGTAAAAAGAGACTACCAGCTCTCACAAACCATGACTGTTTATGATTTAATGGTGTTTCACGAATGTTTTCATTACGCCATGAAGAGTGTTGTCTTCATTACTATACTGTATAGGCTACCCAAACAATTCATTACAATATCAATCTAATTTTTTTAATGCATGAGTTGGATCAGTTAGTGAAGGACAAACAGCCAACCAATGCCACAAACACGGCACATTTAAAGGAAAACACCAGCGTTTTTCAATGTTCTTAACTCAACTTAGATAAATTAATACATACCTATCTTTATTCAATGCGTGCACTTTTAATCTTTGTACAGTGCTTCGTGAATGTGTTAGCATTTAGCCTAGCCCCCATTCATTCCTTTGGCTCCAAACAAAAGTTTTATTTGTGTCACCATACCTACTCGCGTAATACTCGTGTAAGTGTCTTTAAATAGGGAAAAGGCTTATAAATTCATCCCTGTTTGGAGCCATAGGAATGAATGAGGCTAGGCTAAATGCTAACACATTAACAATGCGCTGTACAAAGATTAAGTGCCTTCATTGAAAAAAGATAGGTATGTATCAATTTGTCTAAGTTGAGGTAAGAACATAGTAAAAATGTAAATATCGTTTTCCTTTAAGAGAGAACGCCCAGTGTGCAAAAAACAACAATAAATTAGCATACAGCAAATGTTAAAATGTGACAAATTGCAATGCTAACCAAATAACCTCATGCATGTCTATAAAATAACATCCTGCATGTGGGGAAATAACCTGCTGCAGTTGTATTAAATGACATCCTGCATGTTAGGAAATAACATCTACTGTAGGCCTATGTCTATGAAATATGAACTTGAGACTCACATCGATGCCATTGCCTCCTGTATTAGCTGCATCCACGTATTCCTCTCCTCCTTTGAGCTGGCGTATACCTCCACCATTTCAGGTTTCTCGATGCCAGCCGTGATCAGGAACAGACCCTTCTCTTCATTGGCTACTTCTCTCAAAATGAGTTTCTGCAGCGAAATGACGGTGGAGCGCTGGTCCTGAGAAGAGAAGAAAATGTGGTGATGTTGGAGATTAAAGCAGAACATCAAGAGAGATTATGGAGAAGTAGCGATACTCCAGCCAAATATCAAAATTACCCCATGATATACTCGCCATCAAGCAATCCGAGATACATACTGTATATCCATCATCTTTCAGATGAACACATTTGGAGTCATTAAGTAAATGTCCTAGCACTTCCAAGCTTTATAATGGTAGAAAACAGGGATCAGGATCAGTCTTCGAATGCCAATAAAGTGCATCCATCCTTCCCAGAAGTAATCCACATGGCTCCAATGGGTTAATAAAGCTCTTTTGTGGGTAATCGATGAGATTTCATGCATTCTGACTTACTAACAAAGTTTAAGAGTTGTTTCTCATGCTAAACATAGACAAAGTGTCTAAAAAGCAGTTGGACGTGTTACAGAGTATTTTTGTGCGGAATGCGGCAGGGTTCGTACAAGTTTCGGAAAGTTTTTTTCGATTACAGGTCAAGCTGACGTTTCAGGGGTAAGCCATACATATAACTTCTTTTTATGGGCACTCCCCCTGAAAAACCACGCCCACACGTCAATCAGCGGGAGAGCAAGGAACCGAAGACGCTAGAAGTCACAGGCATCACTTCGCGCGACAGTTTTGTTTTATATCAAAACTCAACAATGGCACGAAAGAAGAAGTGTGTTTTTATATTTAAGAAGTAGAAAGCCAGCATTATGAAAACAATTTATATAGTTTGTTTATTCGGGGTTACAGCAAAGTTTTGCGTGGGTTTGTTTAACGCTGGATTTCATTGCGTTATAAAGCCCCAACCGGGTCATGAGTTGCATGCGGTAAGTAAAACTTCTGTGTTATGTTGGTAATATGCGTGTAAGTGCATATTATATAAACATGTAGTGAATCATAAGTTATCCAGTCAGTGTTGTATAAAGTATTGACTCGGACTTGCTCCTCCCGCAGCTCGTAACTCCTCCAGCCGCACGTAACTCCTCCCGCCGCAGCTCGTAACTCCTCCCGCCGCAGCTCGTAACTCCTCCCGCCGCAGCTCGTAACTCCTCCCGCCGCAGCTCGTAACTCCTCCCGTCGCAGCTCGTAACTCCTCCCGCCGCAGCTCGTAACTCCTCCCGCCGCAGCTCGTAACTCCTCCCGCCGCAGCTCGTAACTCCTCCCGCCGCAGCTCGTAACTCCTCCCGCCGCAGCTCGTAACTCCTCCCGCCGCAGCTCGTAACTCCTCCCGTCGCAGCTCGTAACTCCTCCCGTCGCAGCTCGTAACTCCTCCCGCCGCAGCTCGTAACTCCTCATTTCAAATTTTTTTTGTATGTTATCGGAAAGAATCGATAAAGCTAATCTGTCTTTTATAAATCTGATAAAATGAAAGACACTTCGCAGATATGAAGGATGTAATACTACTTTATATATACTCTAAATAAACATTAGATACGCAGAAACAGCGCACGATATGGGTGCTTTAACTAGCTTTAAGTAACTACGCCATCTTGGACTCAATTCATGAGAAAGTTTTAGCGTAGTGAGTAAGGGTTAAATCAAAATCGATCGAAAATTAAGTCACAACCTCGAACTTTGAATTAAAAAATGGAATCGTCGATGCTGCTACGCCCCCATGTCACGTCCGGTCGACTTGCCAAGCTTTTGAAGTGTTAACGCACATGTGGTTGAATGTGATTGAACAGCCACAGGAAACCACCTTCTCTCCGCCAATTTATCTAATCTGAGGTACTGAACACAATGTTTTACATCTTTTCTGACTTCTGGCGCGAACACACGGTATACAGTGCTATTTTTAGCCTTTCATTGATAAAACTGAAGCGGCTGATCTCCGTGGTTTCATTTTGCAAGCGTGTGAAAGTTGTGAAAATCGCATTGATTACCCGCAGAAGACCCTTATTAACCCCATGAAGCCGTGTGGATTACTTCTGTGAAGGATGA
This sequence comes from Misgurnus anguillicaudatus, assembly GCF_027580225.2. Taxonomy (NCBI): domain Eukaryota; kingdom Metazoa; phylum Chordata; class Actinopteri; order Cypriniformes; family Cobitidae; genus Misgurnus; species Misgurnus anguillicaudatus. The sequence goes on along the minus strand of NC_073342.2, from coordinate 14,822,887 downwards.
ATGCACTTTTTGGGGGTTTAAAGTCAGTTGTTCCCTGATTCCTGTTATAAAGCTTGGAAGAGCAAGGATATTTACTAAAATAACTCCAAATTTGTTAATCTGAAAAATGATAGACATGTGTATCTCAGATTTTGATATTTGGCTCGAGTATCGCTTTAAGTCACTACTGAGGTTAGTCACTACAAGGAGCAAAATTTGCCAATGTTGCACTATTAAAACCAGCACTGAAGACCAGCCAGAAACATTACACATTACCGAATATGTCAATCTCCAAACAGTGCAAAGTAAACATGGCATTCTGGAAAAACCCAATTGGACATCATGTGTCAAAAGCTAATGATAAACATACCAAGGCGGCGAATACAAATTTCTGATCTTTCTCTTGCAGGAACACGATCACGTCCCTCAGCAGCAAAGCCTGGACATCTGGAGAAGCATACAATTAAAAAATAAAAACACATGTGGGCGTATACTGCCGTGGCAGTAGACAAATAGTGTCAAAAGATCACGTTTATCACAACTTCTCACCCTTGAGTCTGCCCGCTGCGTTCTTCAGCTGCAGCGGCCCGTCGTGAATCAGTTTCTGCCCACGTAACAGATCCTCTTTTGCAAACATCTGCCCACTCTTCATCCTCATAATGGATTTACTGTCCGTCCGACTGTACACTTCCTTTAACCTCTTTTTCTTCTCGTGATCGTTCACCTTGTTGTCTACTGCGGCGATCACCTCCTTCACCAGCTTGAGACCTTGGGTTACGTCTGCGTGGTCCTCCTCTTCTGCCATGGAGTAAAAATGTATTAAATATCTACAATTTTTTACTGGAATAACGTGCGTGTTTCTAGTTCAAGTACAGGTTCATTTCGGGTTACTGTTTAATAAATATCCATAAAACACTAGTCCTTATTATTTATATAATAGTACAAGCAGTGTGGGAAGAATCATGCTTAAGTTGAATGCTTAAGGCTAAGGGTTTAAAATCTCACCTTTCGTGTGTTGCAGTATCCTTTGTAGTAACACAGGGTACTTTGTGATTCGTTGTGTGACTAACAATATACACTCAGGAATGCCTAGCCTTCGGACAATAGGGCTGCTCATCTTTTTCTGTAAAACAGAAACAGATGTGAATCATGGGATCATTTCCATTTCTGTGTTCTTGAGAAGGAAACAAAAAGAGGAATGTTGAATGCTTCAAAGTCAAAAGTAAACACCGCAGGCAACGGCAAACTTTTTTTAGCATTTCTCAGCAGACACAAAACTGATGGTGGGAACAACTTAAAAAGATCCAAAAAGCCTACCCTGATGAAAGCTTGAAAACGCTTGTCTTTGGTGTGAAGCTCTTTGTAAAAGTTCACAGCTTCATTGTGCCTACTGCAAAACTTTCCATAAATCTTCTTCATTCTCTCAGCGTTGGAACCCGAAAACTATAATTAAAGGACAGGGCAAAATGTAATATTAATTTTAATAAATCATTCAGTTTTAAATCTAAAAGCATTCTGCTGAAGGTTCTACCTGAGAGACCAGCACATCTCCAATCTTTCGGATAACAAAGCGTCCCTCCTCTTGGCTCTCCGACGCCGCCTCTTTCTTCCTCTCGATCAAGTGCGTAAAGAACTGCGTGTGCAAGTCCAAAAGGTCTTCAAGCATGGGAAACATCTTCTCTATTGTCTGAACCTCCAGCTGAACTTCTCTCTGTAGGCCTTTACTGTAAACATCAGCCATGATCTTCAGGGTCCTGACGTGATGCATTTCTGTCTGAATGAGCTCTGAATAAAAAAACAATACATCTCTTAAAGAGGACATATCATGAAAATCCGACTTTTTTCATGTTTAAGTGCTATAATTGGGTCCCCAGTGCCTGTATCAACCTAGAAAATGTAAAAAAGATCAACACAGCAACCATTCTCTGCAACATGTAAAAAATAGGTCATCAAAATTTGGCTCCCCTTGTGATGTCAGAAGGGGAAAATACCGCCCTTTAACCTGCATTATCCAACCACGACACTGCCATTTAGTGCAGAGATCAGCTCATTTGCATTTTAAAGGACCAGCCAAAACGGCAATTTTTTCTCCACCTACAAAGTGGCAATTTTATCATGCTATAATAAATTATCTATATATGATATTTTGAGCTAAAACTTTACATACGTACTCTGAGGACACCAACGATTTATTTTATTTTAGATTTATTATCTTAAAAAAGTCTTATGAAATGACCCCTTTAAAATAATTTATAAACCAAAAAATAAGTGTCAAAGTAAAAGTGTTCTCATGAATGTTCCTTAGACCAGGGGCTCTTAAAACTTTTTGCGGCCAGGGACCCCTTACAAGGAAGAAAAATTTCCAAGCACCCCCTTAAAATTTTAATAGCTACTAGCGTATTCTTACATTAAAGCGTTCACACTTATTTTTTATACTGTTAAACAAAACATATTCTCTCCTGAATCATGTTAATTCAACGTATGCGTTTTAAATGGGGAAAACATGGAAGTGTTTGGTGGCTTCTAAATTCATCCCTGTTTGGATCCTAAGGAATGAATGGGGCTAGGCTAAATGCTAACACATTCACGATGCGCTGAACAAAGATTAAGTGCATGCCTTGAAAAAAGATAGGTATGTATTAATTCATCTAAGTTGAGGTAAGAACATAGTAAAATATTGAAAAACGGTGATGTTTTCCTTTAATAATACAACGCAATTATTTCACGGACCCCCTGGATAATCATTGAGGACCACCAGGACCCCACCTGTCTTCAGACAATCAGACTAACCGTAGATGACGTCTTGTCTCTTGATGGTATCCTTCTTAAGGTGCTTCAGATATTTCTTGTCCACCATAAAGCTCCAAGAATCGGCCTCCAGGTCTTTCAAATCAGCCTCAAATTCACCCATCAGCTGGTTATCCATCATCTCTGTACCTGTCACCAGAATGCAGCTGTTGATCTCAACGTACATCTTTCATATGTATGCTAAAAATAATTATCATTTAGATAATAACATTTTCTCTGTCGGTAAAGAGTCTTACCCTCATCAGTAAGCGATTCTGTGGACTCTGTAACTTTACTGGTTTTGTGAAGAGAGTCGGTAGACTGCGACAGAAACCGTAGACTCTTCAGAGAAGCCTCTTCCATATGTCTGAATGTTTAAACATATTCAATTCGACATTAATTTATGCATCATGAAATACAATTGTGACCTAGCTAAAGTGATTTTACTGTTTACTACATTAAATCATCCTGTAAAGAAAAAATTAAATCTTGATATGAAGAGTTTCGGTGCAAAACGAGATAAATCCATTTTTTAACATTTTTGTCAAAAAATGTTTATTATTATGTTATCATGTTATTATTTTGTTTTATGGTGCACAATCAAAAAACGAGATTTCTGAAAAAATAAAAAAACGGTGGTTATCTCGTTTTGCAACGAAACTCTTCATATACTGTATTTTATATCTACAGAGTAAGGTCATATCAACGATTCAAATCAATGTGAAATCAAACTTTGATGCTCTTAACTCTTTCCCCACCATTGACGAGTTATCTTGTCAATTAAGAGAAAACATTTGCATAAAAAATGTGTTCCTGATGAATTTTTATGTTAATCTGCAATACCGCGATTATCCACTAGAAGGCATGAAAAAAAACTGAAGCCAAAATGTTATTTACTCATTTTAAACTCTGTGTATGTTTTGATAATCGTTCAGAGAGTTATTAAGCAGAAAAAATATAGACAGGATGAAACGTTTTTTTTTTCTTTCCAGTTTTGTTTGTTTGGAAGCAGAGGGTCTGTTGTTTCATTCGATATATTTGTATGTTTATATATTTTTAAAAGAAAAATTTCCTGGAAAGCATTTTGTGAAACTTGTGAAAAATGCTGGCGAGCAAATTTTCAAAAAAATGGCTGGCGGGGAATGAGTTAATCTCATAATTAGACTATGAGGCTTTAGCCTGGATTTCACAATTAAACTGGAGAAACAAAAATCACTTAAAAAGAAAGCATTATATTTTCAACAAACGTCTACTGACCCTGCTATGTTGTTTATGGACATGCTCTTTGAAAGTGGGATGCTGTTGAAAGGCATGATGCTGCTCGGGCTTTTCCGGGGTGGTGCGATAGGAGCGGGCTGGTCATCAGGAATGGAAATGGCCGACCATGGACGTTCCCGGGCCGGGAGGGCTGGAAAACGAATATCGAATTGTGATTTTCAAATAAACACATCTTTTGTGATAAATTAAGAAAATGCATAAGCTGTGAATGAATTTACTTTTATTTCTCAGGGGGACAGCAGGCGTTGAGGCACCATCTGGAACGGAGTGTTGCTGTTTTTGCTGCTGATAAAAAATTATATATTTTTTAATTGAAATATTTTTATTACAAAAAAATTACAAAAAACAAAATGGTGGCAATTTAAATTGTACTACTAATTTAATTTAGTTTTATTTTGTAGCTTTTTTTTAGGTAGACATGTAGGATGCAGAAGGAGTCTAAGACATGGTGTGTTGGCCATGACCACAATAAATGGGCATATTACATACAAAAATCCGCTGTTTACCTTCATCTTCACCTTGGCACAAACAGGAAGGCTCTCTCGACAACCTTTGTGAACGTGTGCATTGCAACCTGAAAGCAAACAAATAAAAACCACGCGCTGTCAGTAAAGATTGAACTTCACCCATCAGTTTAGTGCAATATTAAACTTGTTAACACACAGGTGGAAATGGCCTAAAGCTGAGACTTTAGTAAATCGAACTGACATCTGGAAAGGACCGAGGTTCGACACGCAGAAAGCGTGAGCTGAGCTTTTTCCTGCATGACTCCACCTTTGCCCAAAGCCAAACAGCTGAGGTTTACGACCAGTTTATCATCCACACAACCTTTCTGAGTCAGACCAGTCCTGAACATTTAAAGATTCGTCACATTATCATAAGTGTTTATTCTCAACCAGAGATTGAGGAAACGCAACGCAAATATAATTAAGAAACTGGTATGGAACTGGTAAGACAAGCAAACCAACAAAAAGTAAATGTGCTAATAACTAATTCTGTCTAAAATTAATTTAAAAAAATGCTATCAAACAAAAAGCAAATGAGCTAACTACTATTACAGCATGTGCCAATTCACAACAAAAAATTAATTTATCAAATAATGTTATAGTAGAAATAAAGACATGATTATTATTATGTGCCACATTCATATATTCCTCTACCTTTCTTATTTAATAACATGTGACTATAAAGGCACATTGTCAAATGTCTATGTTATCAGTAAAGCTTTTTGAATGTATGACAGATACAAACACATACCTATTGTTTTTTAAAATGAACAAACACGTTAAACAATATTTCAATCTTAATCGAAACGTACCTGCACAGACGCACTTCTACTTTTGTACTTTGCACCTTATGATCACCTGACTACCGCACAGTTAGACACACCCAATAGAGGCATAAAACCTTTTAAAACTAAACCAACTTCAACAATAACAAACTGTGTATCTGCAAAGCTTTATTCAAGTGTTAGGAAAGCACAAATCTCCAATAGACCACCAACACACCGACTCACTGGAGGGTCTATACAAAGCTACTATTGTCACTGTCTCTCGAATCATAACAAACAAGATTCGGGTGTCATGTTTTGTATAGCCAGTACGTCCTGTATCATAAGGCGTAATGGTATGAAGGGCGGGACGGCAACACCGACTGCCAGCAGCCCACATGTTCTGAGACATAGAGATTAAGATCATGGGTACACAACTTTCCCCACTTACTCCTACAGTTACCACAGCATTACTCCAGCAAACACCACATACATTTGTGGGTACTATTTTCAACTTGGAAATAATAGAGCGGGGGTTGAATGGATTAGACTAGACAACCTGATCTCACAGGAAAATCTTACTAAAGATCTTACTAAAACATACAAATGAGATCGTACAAATTCATACGAATCAGCCATCTTGTAAAATAAATACGTATCACCATGAGATTCTGTTTAATTACAGGTGGGTAGCACAACTAAAATCTTTAAGTTACCTCGATTTAAAAATATACTTACAGTACAATTACAAAATATTTTTTTAGCTGATATTTTACGGTATGAACAGAATTAGAGATGCACCAATATTGTATTATTCAATTAATACCGATAGCCGATTATTCACTTGCATTAAAGGTGCAGTGTGTACATTTTAGGAGGATCTACTTTCAGAAATGCAATATAATTTAGATAATTTTTCAGTGGTGTATAAAGACTACATATTGAACCATTATATTGTTATTTCCTTAGAATGAGACATTTTACATACATACACCGCTGGTCCCCTTACATGGAAGTCGCCATTTTGCACCGCCATGTTTCTACAGTAGCACTAAACGCATAGATATGTACACTAGATGTTCTAAGCATGCGTCAAAACCGCTGCCATCTTGGAACAGGGGTCTTGTCATAGGAAGTAGCTAGGTAAAGCTGCTATCTCCGTATGGATGTTAGGCCTACTAACACTATGCATTATAGTTAGAAAAAGTAGATGTTTCATAATTTCAAAACTTACATTTTTCTGGACTCAATGCTAAATACATGTCTGACTGTTGAAACGAACCAAAAAAAACAAACAAGAAAAGCGCATTCATGACCATGATTTTATTTCCGTTACACCACTGCCCCCAATGACGCTGATGCGGGGTTCCCCTGTTTCAAGATGGCGGCTCTATTTGACGCATTCGGTCCAATGAACAGCCGTAGCCAAGGCGACATCTAGTGTACATATCTATGCCCTAAACGGACTAAAGGGGGTCTCACACCGGACATGCAGCACCACGTCTAAAACAACTCTGAGGTATCGTACACCGGAAGTGTAGCGCGAGCTTAGTCAGATAGCGTCTATATCAAAATACAAAATATACGTTAGCAGCAAATGTTAATCGCATAACGATTTGGGACAAATATGATGTTATTTGATGTTAAACTATGTGAGTGGTGCTCTGTGGCGCGACTGGGATTTGAGCAGCGTCCTGAGTCACAGCGACAGCTGCCAAAAGCCGCCGCCGGTGTGCGTACATTCATAGAAATTAACGTATTCTGTTTTTAGATTCATGGCGCTGAGCTGCGCGTCCGGTGTGCGACCCCCTTAATTGCTCCACAGAACACATTTTGTCACTATGTTGTCTCAGACGATGACAGGTTTTGTCCTACGGCAGCTACCTTAACTTCACTATTTCGAAATTGAGGGGTGAGCGGTGGACTCAGCCGTTGGTTGCAATTCCCAACCTCACCGCTAGATGGCACCAAAATCTACACACTGCACCTTTAACTAAATTCTGAAGATTTAATTATCTGAATGTTATTCATATAATGACCATTAATACTGAACATTAAACTAGTGACGTTTCTTTACATTTTCCTGTTTGACAGGATATATCAGCCATGATTTTTCGTCTGATAGCTGATAGTGTTAAAAATTGCTTTTATGAACCGATACCGATTATTGGCCGATATATCGGTACATCTTTGAACACAATCTAACAGAATCTCTACAGGTTTAAATATTTTGATGGGTGCACCATATAGGGGTAATTTCCCGGACAGGGTTTAGACTAGTCCTAAGCCCTATTCGGACTGTATTCGTTTTACAGGGGGACCTCAGAGGTCCTCTGTGTTTTTACTTCCATCCGATTCGGCCATGTCTTTGTTTTTCTCTGACAACCTCCGTAAAAATTCCAGAGCAATTTACCTACTGTTTTTCGCAGAACTTTTAAATTTAATTTAATCCCGTCCGGATGCAAATGTTTGTGTTTGCCCGCAATATCTTTTGAAAATGCAGTTCTTGTCGTGTTTTGGCCAACGTGATCTGCCGTAAGGTCTTACTAACGCTAACGTGCGTATATTTACTTCCTAAATCCCATTAATTTAGATATGGATGTTTTTTAATATTCGGAGAAATAAAATAATTAAATCAAGACGAGCTGAATATCAAACACTGCTAATTCATAGAATGGTAATTAATGTTAATGTTAATTAATGAAAATAATAAATTGTTATTAATCATTATACCACGGGTCAGTTAAATGCTGTATTCTGATTGGTAGAGAAATGTTACGCATTATTTTCCGGTAACCACACACCTAACTTTTTAAATGCCTTAAAAATAACCACCACCTTGGGTGTGCATTATTTTCTAATAATTCAATGGCCCATTGTCAATTATTCCTTACTTATTTCTACATTTCTTTGGGTTTATTATAAGCAACCAGTTATATAAAACACGTAGGCTACTTTAGTAGGATTTGTATAAATTACATGTTCTGTAATAATTTTACATTTAAAGGTGCAGTGTGTAATTTTTAGAAGGATCTCTTGACAGAAATGCAAAATAATATACAAAACTAAATTATCAGGGGTGTATAAAGACCCTTTCACAATGAACCGTTATGTGTGTATTGCCTTAGAATGAGACGTTTTATCTACATACACCGAGGGTCCCCTTACATGGAAGCCACCATTTTGTGCAGCCACGTTTCTACAGAAGCTCTTAATGGACAAACTTTTTTACTAAGTTGTCTCCAACGATGACATGTTTGTCCGGTGGGGCTACCGTAGCTTCTCTATGCGTTTCAAATAGGGATGCTCACATTGACCGTTTAACCATTAACCGAAGGTAAGAATTTATGACCGATTAACATTATCAGTTAAAATAAAAAAAATATTTGTTAATACATGGTGCGTGTCGTCATGAGCCGACAGACATTTCGCCACTTTTTCTATCTTTAATTTGTGAATGTCCTGTAAATGACACAAATTATTGCTGCTCTGACGGTCTGATAAAGTAATCATTTGTACGCGTGTTTGGAAGCTGAACGGAGACAAATTCGCAACCTCACCACTATATGCCGCTAAAATTTACACACTGCGCCTTTAAAGCAAAATATCAAACCTTACAAACACCCAAACGCATGAAACAGCCTAAGAATTTAAATCCCGTCCGAATCAGTAAATACAATTTTTCCTAATTAAACTAAGGCCTGGCTTAAGCTAATCTCAGTCCGGGAAACCACCCCATAATGTCCAGCCCCGATTGGATTGACACAAAGTTAATCTATATTATTATTGGCTAATATTGTTTTGCCCCACCCTCAACTTTTCAAAAACCGCAGATCATGCACAGTAAAAGCAGAGACATTAGGTCAGCAGGTGATGCAATTGAAAAAGTCTGTTTAGTTGCTTTAGATAAAATCATCTGCCAAATGTTCACATGTAAATTTAAACACAAAAGTAGTGTGCAAGACTTTACAGAGATCTAATCAGACAGACAAAATCATGACTTGAGTCAGCACATCCTCTGAAAACGAGAGAGAGAGAGAGAGAGAGAGAGAGAGAGAGAGAGAGAGAGAGAGAGAGAGAGAGAGAGAGAGAGAGAGAGAGAGAGAGAGAGAGAGAGAGGAGAGAGAGATTATGTTATGGCTGCAGGAGTGTGCTAACAGGATGTTCGGGTGTGCAGCAGCTGTGCGATGTGAAATGATGCAACTCCATGTAAGATCCGACTGGGCGTATAGCCAGGATTATTAAAGCACTCCAACTTTCTTCTTTAATTCCTTAAAAAAAAAACACTCACGCTCAAACGCACATTTACCGAAACCTCCACCCATAAGCTTGCCGTCATAAACACTTGAGTTCTCGCACATAACACTTTCTCTCAACAGAAACAACAGTGCGGCACAATGGATCCTGGCTGTAAGTGCATTAGGCAATTGTTAACAGCTTAATAAAATAGATTTTCTATTTTAAGAGACCATTGGCATTTTGTCCACGGTATAAACTTATGAAATTCATTTCCTCTTACAATGCAACCTTCTGCAAATAAAATACTTTCACAGCAGTAAATTTAACTCTGAAGCACATGGTTGCACGGTGAATGAGCGCAAAAGAGGAAGTCCTAAAAAGACATCTGTTCGTGTCAAAACAAAGGAAAATGTATAAGTAAAGAAAAGTAAAGACTACAGGGTAAAACAATCATAGAATAGTAGACTACACAAGTGTAGAGGATGGATGTGAACATGAGTACAAAAAAGATATGGAGCATACAGAGTTCACATCTGCATTTAAATGTATGCATACACAAAAAGAAACAATAAGGGTCTATAAAATACCCAGAAGAGCAGGATGATTATATAGATTAAGTATAGAGGAGTGAATATAACAGAAGAAGTATAATAACAAGGATCATCTCTTACTGGTGCAGACGAAGGCATCTTTAGTGTTGATAGGTTTGTTGCATTGGTGGCAGGGGACTGTGGGTACAGTTGTGAAAGGAGTGAACAGATGCCCATGCGATGCTCTCCTCTCTTTGTCTTTGGCATCTCTCTCTCGCTCCTTGTTCTTCTCTTTGTCTTTCTCCTGCGAAACAGAAAATAAAATCTGTGAATAAATCTCTCTCTCTCGTGTGCAGACGTGTTATGTGATTTCAGTGTGAGATGCAGTAGCTGTCAGACAGCCAGAGTTGTGCGTTAGACTCTCAATTACAGTCTGGTCTCGGGCCAGATGCGAGATTAATAGCGATCGGGTCACATCCATCATAAAACTAACAGAGTCAGCAGAGCAGAGCTGCATCAATCGGGAGGAACTCATCAGCTTCAGCTCAATAAATACTAGCATTCATATTCATATCACCAGACAAACATATCCTCTGTTGTCTGTCTACTCATTCATCAGAAATCTGTTGAAAAACCTTTCTGTATGTCTGTCCATACATTATGTTGAATGACCTGTCTGTCTGTACTCGGCATCCAATTAGTCAAATATACATGTTGCGGAGGTGATATTAATAAATTGCTTTTACAGCGGGAGGTCTATTGGATTTATACATTTACATGTATACATTTTGAATAGTTCTAGTTGTTTTTTTACTTTCATTTTTCTTTTTTGGGTATCTTTAGTTTTTCTTATGGGACAATCTGTTCTTGTGAGATTGTGACCAATGAGAATTTTGTATGATCATGTGATACTTGATTACTTGGAGGTATGGCTATAAATAATGGTATATCAGTGGTGTTGATTCAGATGAAGGGCCTGCATGTTTAAAATGTCACCTCTATGCCATGCAATAGTTTTTAATAATAAACATTTTTGATACTTTTGGAGCTTTGGTGTTGCCGACATGCATTCTTATACCACTAAGATTGATGTGCATGCTTTTGTCTGCTTTTTTCTGTCTGTCTGTCCACACATTTGCGTTAAAAACCTGTCTGTCTGTCCACACTTTGTTAAAAACATGTCTGTCTGTCCACACATTATGTTAAACTTCCTGTCTGTCTGTCCACACGTTATGTTGAATTTCCTGTCTGTCTGTCCACACATTATGTTGAATGATCTGTCTATCTGTCTGCCCACAGATTTAGTTAAAAACCTGTCTGTCTGTTCAAACTTTGTGTTAAAAACATGTCTGTCTGTCCACACATTATGTTAAACTTCCTGTCTGTCTGTCCACACATGATGTTGAATTTCCTGTCTGTCTGTCCACACATTATGTTAAACTTCCTGTCTGTCTGTCCACACATTTTCAATGACCTGTCTGTCTGCCCACACACTGTGTTAAAATCTGTCTGTCTGTCCACACATTGTGTTAAAAACCTGTTTGTCTGTCCACACATTGTTGACTTACCTGTCTGTCTGTCCACACATTGTTGAATTACCCGTCTGTTTGTCCACACATTATGTTGAATGACCTGTCTGTCTGTCCCCACGTTATGTTGAATGACCTGTCTATCTGTCTCTCTGTCCGTACACACATTATTTTGAATGACCTGTCTGTCTGTCCACACATTGTTGTATTACCCGTCTGTCTGTCCACACATTATGTTGAATGACCTGTCTGTCTGTCCCCACGTTATGTTGAATGACCTGTCTATCTGTCTCTCTGTCCGTACACACATTATTTTGAATGACCTGTCCGTCTGTCCACACATTGTTGAATTACCCGTCTGTCTGTCCACACATTATGTTGAATGACCTGTCTGTCTGTCCACACATTATGTTGAATGACCTGTCTATCTGTCTCTCTGTCCGTACACACATTATTTTGAATGACCTGTCCGTCTGTCCACACATTATGTTGAATTACCTGTCTGTCTGTCCAAACATTGTGTTAAAAATATGTCTGTCTGTCCACACATTATGTTGAATGACCTGTCTGTCTGTCCAAACATTGTTGAATTACACGTCTGGCTGTCCACACATTGTGTTAAAAATCTGTCTGTCTGTCCACACATTATGTTGAATTACCTGTCTGTCTGTCCATACATTGTTAAATTACACGTCTGTCTGTCCACACATTGTGTTAAAAATATGTCTGTCTGTCCACACATTATGTTGACTTACCCGTCTGTCTGTCCACACATTGTTTAATTACCCGTCTGTCTGTCCACACATTATGTTGAATAACCTGTCTGTCTGTATGTCCACACATTATGTTGAGTGACCTGTCTGTCTGTCCGCACATTGTGATAAAAACCTGTTTGTCTGTCTGTCCACACATTATGTTAAATTAATTATCTGTCTGTCCACATATTATGATGAATTACTGTTCTGTCTGTCTGTCCACTCATTGTGTTGAATACTGTAATCTGTCTGTCTCTTTATTAGCCCATTGAATTGAATGACCTGTCTGTCTGTCTACCCACTGTAGAATAATCAGTCTGTCTGTCAATCCATCATCCATCCACTGAGTTAAACGACCTGTCTGTCCATCTATCCACCCACCCAGTGTGCTGAATGACCTGTCTGTCTGTCCACCAACTGTTTTGAATAATCTATCTATTTATCTGTCTGTCTGTCCATCTATCCACCCAGCATGCTGAATGATCTGTCTGTCTGTCCACCCACTGTGTTGAATAATCTGTCAGTCAGATGATTATCTGTCCATCCGTCCATCCATCAATGTTAAAAGACCTGTCTATGTGTTTATTCACTTATTGTATTTAATGACTCATCTGTCTATCTATACAACCCTTATGTAAAATATGTCTGTCTGTCCATCTATGTACTCACCTTGGGTCTCATTTATGAAACTCTAAAAAAGTCTATGTACACACAACAGCCAAAAATGGCATACGGCAAAAAATATTAAGACTTCTAAAACAAAGCAATGTTCCCTTTAAATCAATAAAGATCACCTGCAAGTGTGTGTACGTGAAGCATCCTCAGATCCCACCCTGCAAGCCCATTCTTGCAAGTGTGTGCAAGTAGTAGTGTCTGTCCACCCATTATGTTAAATAATCTGTCTGTCTCTCTCTTTTCACCCAGTTAATTAAATCACCCGTTTGTCTGTCCACCCACTACTAAATAATCTCTCTGTCTGTTAATCCATCCATCCGACAAGTTAAAAGACCTATCTGTCTATCTATTCAAGCACCTAGTGTGCTGAATGACCTGTAATCTGTCCGTCCATCCATCCATGTTAAAAGACCTGTCTTTCTGTTTATCCACCTTTCGTGTTGACCCGTCCCTCTGTCTATACAACCCTTATGTTAAATAATATGCCTATCTGTCTCGCTACCCCACATGGTGTGGTATATTACCTGCCTGTCCATCCAATATATCAAATAATTTGTCGTTCTATCTATCTATCCATTAATTGTGTTGAATGACCTGTCTCTTGTCTATCCGTCTGTCTATCCACCTATTGTGTTGAATGGCCGCCAGTTGTCTGTCCGTCCAGCTATTGTGATTAACGGCCACTCGCTCTTCTCTTTCTATCTTTATCCAGCCATTGTGTTGAATTGCCTGTCTGTCTGTCTGTTTGTCCATCCTTCCAGCCATTGTGTGAAATACCCTGTCTGTCCCGCCACTGTGTTGCATGAGTTATCTGTTAACAAGTGTTATTTCTCTCTAATTTCGCTGAAACATTTCTCAAGCATCAAAAACCACAGCCAAAATTAATTAATTGAAAAAATCCAGTCCGTTCCGCTCCTACACCAAGCAGCTATATATCCAGATTATACTGACAAACAAGCCGCAAGAAACAAATATTAACAAATATAACTTTAATTTAATTATTATATATTACACAATGCACTGCATAAAAGTTAACGCTCATAAAAGACACACCTACATAAGAAAATTATTAACAGAAATTCTTAACACCACAATATTAAGGATACCACAAATGCCACCAAGCCACTAAAACAATACATTAATCCTCTAAAAATCAAACCAACAAAAACATGTAAACCACAACCGCAATAACATCATAACGAAAAACGTTACAATATAAAGATAGCACCATACTATCGACATTTAACATTGATCCTGAAACCTACCTCAACCGGTCCCCCAACTTTTTTGATCTTCAGAGAGCGACCCTGTGGCAAAAACCTACGACACAACGTAGACATCCCAAACACGGACGGCCAACGAATGCGGTCACTGGTCTGACGGTACAGTAGATGCGGCCGTGTCTCTCTACATACACACACAACTTTCCATGATAGCACGCAGCAAAGACACTCAGAGGATGTGACCTACAGAGTTTAAAGAGTGCTGCAGCGTCTTTCTGTCTTTTCTAACTGTTATGCTCGACTTAAAAACAGCGCACTTCCTTTCAACCCCCCCTTCCTAGTACTCAAACACACTTGAGTTGCATTGTGTAGTTTACTGTAAGTAAAGTTTTAATCTGAAGCTAAATCAAGTTTGACACCTGTGGTCGTCACGTGACCCAAAGCATCTACAAGAAACATTTTTTTTTAATTAAATACTCATTAATCACATATCATGGCTCAGCCGGTCTGATGTGAACATTCAAAGTGTGTCCTGTCATCTATCACGTCATCTATTTTCATCTATCCGTTCTCTGAAAACATGAGGTCATGGATTTTAACAAGAGTTTATTTTCACAGAAACGGAGGAGCTTTAACAGTGCAACTGTGTGTGAGTATATTTAAAACAGAAACGCAGCGACTGAGACCGCAGTTTGCCTTTGCATCCTGTTCAACTTCCCTACTTTGAGCTCGAGTATGATGCACAAAGTTGCCTGTGCAAGAGCGAGCTTTGCGGCGGAAGAACAGATGATTCGAGCAACCTCAGATCATGCAAATGTTGCTAAGTGATCGAGGACATCATCATCTACGGAAATCACAGGGAGAAAACCTCAAGGTTATAAACCAATTCGTATCAAAGGTTACCAGCTGCAAAACAAACGTACAAATATTGCAAGACGTTTTTTAGACATACAGAGCTGAAGAGAGGAATTTATCAGTTTTCAAACCAAAATAATCTTGTTTGAATCACGGTCGAAACGATACATTTTCATAAAAAGCATGAATCTGTACAACTTTTGATATCTTCATTTGAACAAACACAAATGCACAAAAATAAACTTTGAAAATGATTATTGCAAAACTGGAGTCGAGTTTTACAAAAAGGTAGCATGATTGCACTAACAAAAAAAAAGTTTAAGTAACTAGTCATCTAGTCCAGATAACTAGGAAATACATAAGGTCACATGCATCTATAACTTTACAATATACAAGTTAATCTCTGCTTACTATGCATGATGATTGAGTCTTTAATATTAGCATGTAATGTGGAGACACTTTATTGTTTTACAATTTTTATTATAAAATCATATTGCTTATTTCCTGTTTTAGTTCATTTCCTGTATTTTCTCTGCATTTCTGTTTTTGTTTATGAAATGTATTCTGTAAAGCTGCTTTACAAATTCTGAAAAGAGTAAGAAGTGTATTGAATTGTCTTGTGACAAACCGACCTTGCTCCTCTTGCTCATTTTGTTCTTGAGGTAACTGAAGGTCCTGCTGACTTTGGTTCCTCCACCTTTGCATTCACTATCACTTCGTAAAGGTCCAGGATCCTCCTCGGAAATACTGCAGATGAGAAAATGAAACGACAAAGGGGAAGAAACTGATTAGAAATGGATTTTAAATATGAACTTTCTTCCTCTGTTCTGATATGGGCGTGTTGGTTGACATACATTGGAGGCAGCGTTATTTGATAAAATACATTTTCATCTATAGTTTTTAATATTAAATACACATGCTAAATGCTAAAATTCTCCTAATTTATCAGACATGATGGCTTTATTTTTTTCGATAATGGTACAGCTGCAGCCTGGAGATCTCCAAATGGGAGCAGTAAACTCCTAAACGCAGTGGGAGCTCCAAAACAAAATGGAAATGCTTAGTCATTTGGAGATGCCACTTTCATTGAAGAGCTCCAATATGAAGCAATGTCTACTTGATTGAGCTCAGTTGCATTATGTGTTTGCCTTCTTCAAAAAAGAGACATGCAATGCAACCTTATAATCTGACTGAAATGAGTCATATTTTTAAATCAGAAACATGCTTAGGACCTTAAAGAGCACCTATTTCATTGCTAAAAACAACTTTATTTCGTGTGTTTGCTACAATACAATGTGTTTGTGTGGTTTATGGATAAAAAACACATTATTTTCAACATACCATACATTTTTATAGCTCCAGATTTCAATCTCTTCGTGAAATGCACAGATTTGAAAAGCTCTGTGTCCCTGATTGGCCTGCTAATCTGTATGTTGTGATTGGCCTGAATACCTCTGACGTCAGCCGGAAATGTGAAGCTCCTTACTGTGTTTAAAAGATTCGCTCACAATGCAATGCTAACAGGAGTTAACTTACAAGCTGTGAGTCCAAGCGTGAGGAATTATGATAATGTCGGTCTTGTCTACTTCACCAATCCCAGGAAGTAAATTGTTGCCTACAATCCGTGTGTTTGTTGTAGTCCAAGAAAAGAGATTTACGCTGGAGATGAGAATTCGCGTCATCGTTTACTTTGGGGTTTGTACGTTTTGCATATCGTTAACATGTACTAATACACACTTACACACCAATGGAAATTTAAAAATGTGAATCGGACAATAGGTGCTCTTTAAAGCAACACTAAAGAGTTTTTGCTCTTTGCTCCCCACTACAGGTTGGAAGCGGAATTGTCCATTACCACTGTCGTAAATAATTTAGCTTACTGCAGCAAAGCTGGCTCTGATTGGATTGTAGGTCTGCCGTAAAGCAAGTTTTTGTTGTTTTCATTCGAACTACAGGACCGCGACCCGACGGCTGAAAACTTTTTTAGTGCAGTTTTGGCTGATAGAGGGCTGCAAAGCGATAGTGAAAGTGCCGTTCACCCTGTTTCGAGGGGATGCACGACTAAACTTTTTTGGAAACGTTATTTTAAGGTAAAAAAAACTCTTTAGTGTTGCTTTAAAGTCATCATAAAATCAAAATGAACACATTTTTATTTTATATGTAATATTGTAGTGTTCATTACAAATTATTTATCTGTGCACTTCATTATTTTATTTATTTTATTTATGTGCACTCATAATCTTTAATCAGAAACGCTAATCTCCTCCCCTCTTCAAAATGACGCCTCTTTACTTCCTGTCACGAGTAATGGCTCAAGGGCGGTGCTATCGAAGACTTGTTTCTGCCAAGGAAAAAACTGCAGCAATTAGCTCCAACGATCCAATCAGTTCTACATTTTTATCTCGGATATACGTTTTGACAGGGAAAAGAAGAAAAGCACTACTTCTGTTTCATGGTGACTTTGAAGAGCAACAATGGTCAGATTCACAATTTTACATTTCCTTTGGCGTGTAAGTGTGTATTAGTACATGTTAACGATATGCAATAGGTACAAACCCCAAAGTAAACAATGATGCTAGTTAGCGGCTCCAACGTAAATCTCTTTTCTTGGACTACAACAAACACACAGATTTTAGGCAACAGTTTACTTCCTGGGATTGGTGACGTAGACAAGACCGACATTATCATAACTCCTCCCGCTTGGACTCACAGCCTGTAAATTAACTCCTGTTAGCATTGCATTGTGACCGAATCTTTCAAACATGGTAAGGAGCGTCACATTTCCGGCTAACATCAGAGGTATTCAGGCCAATCACAACATACAGATTAGCAGGCCAATCAGGGACACAACCCTTTTCAGATCGGTGAGCTTAGTACAAAATCAGAGCGTTTGGGGAAAGCGGAGATATGTGGAGCTACAAAAATGTACGGTATGTAGAAAATAAAGTGTTTTTTAACCATAAACCACGTGAACACATTGTATTATATATAACGTTGTTTTTTAGCAGTTAGCATACCTTAAAAAAATGAAATGCTAACGCAGGTGTCATACCTGTACTCTAATGATCCTGATGTACCCGTGAATGAGGCCAATCCTGAAACAAAACCAGAAATAAATGATTAAAACCAACAGTGCAGTGGAGGTGTAACCAGATCTGAGTGAGAGTAACATCTATAAGATCTGCAACAGACATCAAGCTGGCTACACGCTGTATGATTTTTAGTCTTTCAATCGTTACTTGTTAGACTGTCTCATCAATGTTTTTTATGTAGTACCAAAGAATACACATCATCGTCAGTGCACAAATAAATTAATCACAAATGAATATGCATACAAGTGAACCTGTCACGCTGAAGGTCGAAGTACGGTCCATTTTTGGCACGTACGCGAGGGCCCACGTGTAGTGCGCATGACACAATTTGCGTCATCGGAAGAGTGCGCACGTACTGTACATGCACCGCAGGATTCTTATGCTACGTACACACTAAACGCGGGGCATCGAGTTACTCAATCTAGATTACTCGCGGGATTTAACTTCGTGTCATACAAATTTTTTGCTTGAGTTAAATATTTTCAACTTGGGCGAAGACGCGTTTGAGGGGAATAGCGCGTGTTTTTGCGGCAAAATGTAATGTATGTAATCTACTCGCACAAATCGTTGAACTCGCGTCTGGTGTAAACCCGTCTTTAGGTCATGCATGCGCATACAGGAGTGTGTATGTAGGCCACGGGACGGGAGGTATTGCTAATTGTCGCAATGCGCATGCGTCGAACGTCAGCACGTGTATGAGTTCAACGACTATGCTTGGCAAGGCTCGTTCGACTGTGCGTGTACACTTGCATATTTGTAAAAAGTGTTATAATACAGTATTATGGCCTATGGTGGATTACAGAAAGATTTTACGATCCGTGCCAAAAATCGTACAGCGTGCATCTGGAGTTTGGTACTTGTACATAAGAAAAACGACACAAGTTTAATAGCGAGAAAATAATCTGGTGTCCTGTCCTGCAGAGAACAAAGGGAGGAAATATTTAAAGTAAAATGCCACATTGAAAACAGAATTGTACGAAATTCACAAAGCTTGAAGTTTAGACATTGATCTGCAACCACAAAAGCTTCAGGGAAAGATTGAGTGATAATGTATAGGCATGCTGATACATCCATTAAATGTATAACCTTTGGGATCCATAACAGTTGCGATCTTAAAATGGCAGCCAGATTATTCTTTTTTGTACACGATCTGGGGATATTTTTAAAGGAAACTCGATCCTGTTAAGCAGCTGCCTGAGGTCTAAAAACAGTCCTATTATAAAAAGTGTTTATATGGATCTGATGAATGTGAAAGAGATGGAGCCAATGGAAAAAAAACAAAACAGACGTGGCTTACTAGAGAGACCTACTATCCGTGGTGCAATAATTCAATGTGTTTCTTTAGCGAAACTATGTGTTAACTGAAAAAACATTAATCTGTCTTATGCAAGTCATATTGGAAAATAACATCTTAAATTTACATCAAGTTGCATAACAAGATGTAAGATGATGTATAGCATTAACAATATTTGAACTGAAAAGACAACAAAGCAAAGAAAACAAATGAGAGATCGGCCCTTGCTGCACTGCTGAAAAATCATGCTTGCATTGCCGTGTTTTGATGCATTTTGTAATGCAACATCGCAAGCTTAACCCGTTTAAGTGATCAAACAAGTAAATGTGAAATGCAATGATGCAAATGCAAAAAAGTACAAACCAATTTTTACAATGCATCTTCCATTAAAAACCCATATAATGCAAACAATGCAATAAACATTTATCACTCAACAACACAAAGGAGAGAAGAATTATGGGATAGGTTTTTAACAAATAAAACGTTTCTTTGACTGGGCTTATCAATAACTTAGTGACACAAGGGAGGTAGGGTACACAATTCATATTAAGCAGGTGTTGAGAACAGGATCCACGCCAGGCATTGCGAAATATTCTTTTACTTACTGACTGTATCATCATCATCACTGGATGAAGAGCCAATAGAAAAGACAGATTTAGATTTGGTAAGCAAAGGCGAGATGCTGAGGGAGAAGGAGATTCGTCGCTTAGGTCGTGGCCGTCCAGTCGCTGTCGGGTTCCATTATGACATGGGCAAAAAAAAGATCAAAGCAGGCGTTATAATAAAATAGGGTGCCAAAAAAATGCACACCTTTAGTTCACCCTTAATGTCCACTCCCTTAAAGTGTCACCAGAGTGAGGTGGAAAAGAAAATCATGGGACACATCGGATGAGTTGAACAACACCAGTAATCCCAATCCACACAGGAATACAAAATATTATGCCCGGTTGTGATCCCAGTATGGTTAGAAATGGCGATAACAGGAAGTGAGTGGTCATTGTGTGACCAATGTTTGATTCCTCAAGTAACCTTAGATAGAGAAGAAATAGACCAACAGAGAAAAACTATTTCTGAATGTCTGCAACAAATCTATGGGTTTTTTCAAGCTAAGCTTGTGAACTCATTCCTTTGTGTTACTGAACCCAAAGCAATGTTGCAGAGCTCAGAAAGGGACAATAAATTACAGACCAGCAAACAAGACAAGTTTAAACTTACCGTCCAAGTCTTTATGACTGATGGCCAACATAGAGACGGATTTGGTGAGAATCGGATTTGCAGGTGGGACATTTCTCCGTCCAGACTGGATGGACTTCTGAAAGCAATGAATGTAATTTATTAAATGATCAACAGTGCCAATTTAACCAGCGTGAGTTCAACTAATGTCACCGGTGCAAAATACAGTGTTGTACAAAAGTCTTAGGCCACCAGCAGCTTTGTTGTTTTAGCAAATCTTTAATGACCATCCACATTAATGTTTTACTCTCTTTGTTCAAATACGAAAAGTGTCTTCCGGTTCGAGATGTGAGACTCATATATTTAACAGTTAACAGTCATTCAAGATTTAGCGCCCCAAAACGATATGGGACCACAACTTGAATGAAAATAAAAAGGGCAGAGGTGGGTAGTAACTAGAGTTGTGTTGAAAAACCAATTCACCGATTCTGAATCGATTTTCATATTATTTTCTTAAGATCGATCCGTAACTCAGAGGATCAATTTAATAATTAATAACGTAAACTTGCCGCGTCATTGAATTCACGCATGCGCGCGAGGTGGAAGGACATTAAAACAACGAACATGGCGGTCAGTAACGTTAAGCAAGCGCAGGGGCGTCACCAGACGATTTTGCCGGGGCTTCAGCCCTGAATGTTTTGAGTCAAGCCCTGTGACTCCGTTATGACCTGGCTCATTTCACACAGTTCACACGCCACACCTTGTATTTCTCACGCTGAGAGGTTAAGAGATGAATTGTCCTGCTATATACAATTAATGGACGAGGCATACGCAGGACAGTTCTGTGGAGTTCAGCTGCTTCGAGTTTTTTAAGTGTGTTCAACTTTACGCAGCGCCGCAAGAACTTACAAGCAGATGAAATCAGAGTGCCGCAAGACTGATTTCAAATCGCTTGCGTTACAATGATGTCATCCACTTGTCGTTTCTTGCAGCGCCTCATGAAGTCGTACACACATTAATGCATCCTATCAGATAATCAGAAAGAAATGAGAAGTTGTTTCTGGTTAAATGATAGTATCCTGCTGCAAGCACGTTCAGTACTAACATGGATTTAACGGAGTGGAAGTTGGATGAGCAAGATCGATGAATGCGGTAGATATAACCCATTTTTAAGCATTTGGATTTACGATTCCTAGACGAAATCATTGCCTTTGATCAAGACACTGAGAGCTAATACTGGGGAATAAAGCCAAATTCGTGCTAAATTATTATTGATTCAGTCAAAACTCCAACAGATTTGCAACCAGAAGCTTTAGTTACCTAGAACTAGATGCTTCCTGAAATTAATGTAATAGAGATGAATTTCATTATTATTGCCCTTTCATCATTAAATGTTCTGCAATACTGTATGTGTAAAGTAAGCTTAAGTGCACTTTAAAGGAAAAGTTCGCCCAAAAATAAAAATCATTTAATTACAATTCTAAAAAATATATATATAGAAAACATGCACAGCCGCTATAATTGGTTCTAGGCTAGCTAGAGCGGGTGATCTAGGCTAGTGATCCCTGTATTTACATAAAATGGTCTGGGCTAAGCTCCGGATGGCCTTCAATGCTGAAAACGCAACTGAGCAAGCGATTGTTTTGAAAACTGTAATTCAGGTAACAGCTGGAAAAATGCTTTTTTTCAAAAACACTTTTCTAAATCTCGAAGATCGGATCAGATCGGATCAAATTGAATCAAATAATGATAATGGATTCAAGATATTGAGAATTGGAATCAAATCGATTCTTGAAATTTGAATCGAAACCCAGCACTAGTAGTAACAAATTAAATTTACTTTGTTACATTTATTTGAGTACATTTTTTGAGTAACTAGTACTTTAAGAGTAAATTTAAGGATGGGTACATTTTACTCTTACTCAAGTACATGTCTAGTGAAAAAACTATACTTTTACTTCGCTACATTTAGTGGTGTTACTCCGCTAATGTGAAATGGTAATAATTTATGAATATACATTCATTGTTCGTTGCGAGAGATTGCTACGCAACACCTTTTACCTTATTGTTATACTATTTCACACACTGAGTGTTTTTGTCAAATGCGCTCTTGTGCAAGCAATGACAAATCCTGTAAACCTTAGAAACAAAACACTTTCACATCTGCACATTTCCATATCCTGTCCTCACAAAACTAAACAAATCGATCAGCATAATGTGACGTTTTGCATTAATAAGGGAGAACCGGGGCAAAAGTACTGTTAGCTTGTTTAAAGGCAGATGCTGACAAGTTTTTGGGTAACACTTTACAATAAGGTTCATTAGTTAACATTAGTAAACTTCATTAGTTAACATGAACTAATAATGAACTGCGCTTATACAGCATTTATCAATTATTGTTACTAATTACTAATACTTTATTAAAATCTTATTACCGTTAGTTAATGCACTGTGAACTAACATGAACAAATAATTAAAAACTTTCTCTCTATTAACTAACATTAACAAAGATGAATAAATACTGTAACAAATGTATTGCTCATGGTTTGTTTATGTTAGTTAATACATTAACTAATGTTAACTAATGAACCTTATTGTAAAGTCTTACCAGTTTTTGTTGTGAACGTGAAAATAAAGACACAGTTAACTGTCAGAAAACATACAGTGTGTGTTTGAGATTTTTTTAAATGACACAGTATTTGATGTTGCATGACTGAGATAGACTGCTTTACTTTAATTTAGGTTTATAAGCAGTATATAAGCAGAACAATTAAACTTTCAAGAAAAAGTTTGTGAAAGCCCTCCAAGTAGTCTAAAATTCTGTGTTTTTATGCTTCTTTGCAATCAGATCGGAAGTAACGAGTAACTAACTACTTGAGTAGTTTTCATCTATTACTTTTGACTCTTACTCAAGTAAATAATTCAATACTTTTACTTTAGTAAATTTAGGGTGAGATAACAGTACCTTAACCCTCCATGGAAGAGGGTTGGGAGGTTGACAAGAAAAAATGGCCACGTATCACGTGACGTAGGGTAGCTTTTTAGCTAATTTCTAGATTCAGTAGCATGTGATGGTAAGGCAAAAGCTTAGATGTATCCCCAGATAGCAAAAATATCCACATGGCTTCTTTATGCCGCCAGCCCCAAGCTGTCGGCTATAGGTGCGTCCCGCTGGCGGGGATGAAACTTTTGCCGCCAAATACGTCACTCCCATTTGTTGCGGGATGCCGCCAGCATGCAGCCGGCGGACCGACTGCTTAATTTATGCAAAAGCGGCTGCCGCCGGCGGTTCGCCGTCAGACCTGTTTGCGATTACGCCCTTATGACGCTTACTGCCTCCAGAGGACCGCCGGTGGTCCGCCGACTCATTGCTATCTGGGTCAGAATCAATACAGAGATTAAGTAGGTCAGGTGTTATTTAAGGATGTCGGAAAAAACCTTATGTATCTAAAAGCAGATATTGGGCTGAGCCAGAGCCCACATCATAAGGCTTGGTTGCTAGCATAGGCGAGTTGTTCATGTATTGCAGGGCCATTTTTTACAGTAGCGCCCCCTGGAAACAGGTGGACACCAGGGGGCAACCTTCCGGTCTCTATTGTGAAGCCAACATGGAAGGGACTGGAATTCATTGAGGTGTTCCAAAAGGGAGTCAATCCCATAGACCCCCCCCCCTCATGTTGAAAGCCCAACTTTACAGCAGAAATAAATATTTTAGATGCCTTGTACAAAAAGTGATTTTGGTCAATATAGCTAATTTTGTCCCTCATAGCAACTGTGAGGGTGGGGAATTTTTTGTAACTCATCCGTTTAAAGTATATTAACCCTTAAAGTT
Organism: Misgurnus anguillicaudatus; assembly: GCF_027580225.2. Classification (NCBI taxonomy): domain Eukaryota; kingdom Metazoa; phylum Chordata; class Actinopteri; order Cypriniformes; family Cobitidae; genus Misgurnus; species Misgurnus anguillicaudatus. The sequence continues at coordinate 14,798,376 of NC_073342.2, read as the reverse complement.
TTGCATAATTAAGGACGCGACCACTAGTGACAGGTGAACTGCTGCTGCGGTCACTACCCTCGAAATAGGCAGGTGTGGTTTTAGCAACCAGGCACCTCAGCTCCACGTGACGTCAAGAACACTACGGCCATATTTTACAGTCTATGTTACATACAATACACAAAATAAAAAAATTTGGTACCAAGTACATCTTGAACTTAATATCATTAGATTAGAATTAGAAATGAGGCTGTCTGTTATTTAGGTTTAAGAGATCCTGCAGGTTCCTGTTATTGCTCAAGTGTAAGGGACCCTCACACTAAATACTTTATGCTTTAGCTTACATATTTGTTCATTTTTGTGGTGAAATAGAGTCTTTTGCACAGTACTGTATACAGCCATATGGTTTCAAAACCAGTGGTTTACCTGACTGTTCAAACTCTTATAGTCGCCCTTGTCTTCTTGCTCTTCTTCAGTAAGAGACACAAGTGAGCCCCTCTCCTCCCTGTCCAGTTTTGACGGACAGTTCGGTTCCTGGACAGCATCCTCCACTCGCTGAATTGCGCTTTTCCTTCCTTCCTTCTCAGCCGTGAGACCTTCCAAGCTATAACTGCCAAAAAGTAATACATTGTGATTATATAAACTGTGATTCGGGTAAAAACAATAAATAATGTAACGTTAAAAACTGAAAAACTTCCATTTATAAGATCCATTCATTTCATTCACTGTTACGTGCATTTAAACACATTGTATAGTCATAAACACCCACAGACGGAGATGCTTGCACTAAAAGCATGAGTCTGATGATGTAAAATTGATCAAACTTGTCCAGATAACATAGATGATTCAAAACCCACTGATTCATGGCCATTTCTTGACTTCCTTCAGAGTAAAAAACGATTCAACCGCTGAATGATCACTGGTTAGCGATTGTTAGACATGATTAACAGCTAAAAAAAATTGGTCACAGTGGTAGCAAAAGCAACTTGGACACTCATGCAGTCATGAATGAAAACGCATTGATAAAACATCGATTGTTATTTAATAAATAAAGAATTTCCAAGGCATTTAATTCATCATAGCTTAGTCTTATAAATACAGGTGACAAGTACACCTACGCGTTGCGGTTTACACGCCTTCGTCCAGAGTGTGATCAATTGTTATTTATTTTAGATTAAGACAGCAAATGCATATTTTTAAGCAAAGAATAATAAAAAAATAAATACATTGGGAATATAATGTTTCAAATTAAGAAAAAAATTGCATATGCTTTTAACACAAAGTGATGAAAAGATGTTCATACAATAATGTGACATCTGTGGTCTATATCTTTATTTATATATCTCACTAACTAATATAATAAAACACCAACAGCTGACATGTAACATGTACACATTTCATGTATAGCAACTACATGACAAACCATTTTTCAAATCTAAAACTAAAGACTCATCTAAAAATCTATCGAGTTATGTCTACATCTAGCATGACAAAGAAATACAACAACAATCTCACCTCTCATCAGGTTCTGAGATCCAGATCAAAATGTTAGTCATAGTTAACTAGTCTACATCAAATGTGCTGTATTTAATTTAGTCGACATGGTCTACATTTAATTGTCGAAATGCATTTTTGTCTAAACGTATGCATGAGTGCTCGATGTTGTTCGCTCTTAGACAATGAAGTCTAACGGAAGTGTATGGTTTAAAGCCATCATTTCACTGGACAAACATCTAAGACCACAAAAACACAGACAGGAAGTAGAGCATCACACACACACACACACACACACACACACACACACACACACACACACAGAGTGACATGCATATGTAGACTGGCGCTTTACATAATACGCAGTATGAGTTCACACAATGCAATTCTTGCCTTGTAATTTCACAAAAAGAAGAACTTGCATTTAAACTTCCTGTTTGTCAGTATTTTTTACCTTCTGCCGTTTATTTCGTCGCCCTCTGAATGCAGGACGACCGACGGACACCAGCTCATGCTTCATGGTGAGCGCAAGAACGTGGATGGATGAAAAGATGGATGGATTGGAAAAAAGTTTGTTAGTACAAAGAATGTACAACAGTTTTAAACTTAGTTAGTGGGTTATCTTGTGAATATCGTGTTTTTAGGAAACCCTGAATGTTGTGGATTGAAGGATGTGATAAAACAATTAAAACTAGGGCTGCCTAATGATTAGTCACGACTATTCGTTTGCAGAATAAAAGTAATTATTATACACAGTACATCAACAAATATTATGTATATTTAAATAAAAACATGTATTTATAATTTTAAGGAAGAAATATTGATATAATAAATATTTATATTTATATAAAAAAAAATTATACACATGCAAATATTTCTTAAAGGAATAGTCTACTCATTTTCAGTATTAAAATATGTTATTACCTTAACTAAGAATTGTTGATACATCCCTCTATCATCTGTGTGCGTGCACGTAAGCGCTGGAGCACGCTGCGACGCTTCGATAGCATTTAGCTTAGCCCCATTCATTCAATGGTACCATTTAGAGATAAAGTTAGAAGTGACCAAACACATCAACGTTTTTCCTATTTAAGATGAGTAGTTATACGAGCAAGTTTGGTGGTACAAAATAAAACGTAGTGCTTTTCTAAGCGGATTTAAAAGAGGAACTATATTTTATGGCGTAATAGCACTTTTGGGAGTACTTCGACTCGGCGCAGTACCACCCTCACTCTCCCAGTATGAGAGTGAGAAGGGGAGCTGACTTTTCAGGCGAGTCGAAGTACTCCCAAAAGTGCTATTACGCCATAAAATATAGTTCCTCTTTTAAATCCGCTTAGAAAAGCGCTACATTTTATTTTGTACCACCAAACTTGCTCGTATAACTACTCGTCTTAAATAGGAAAAACGTTGATGTGTTTGGTCACTTCTAACTTTATCTCTAAATGGTACCATTGAATGAATGGGGCTAAGCTAAATGCTATCGAAGCGTCGCAGCGCGCTCCAGCGCTTACGTGCACGCACACAGATGATAGAGGGATGTATCAACAGTTCTTAGTTAAGGTAATAACATATTTTAATATTGAAAATGAGTAGACTATTCCTTTAAATATATACATGCATGTGTGTGCATTTATATATACATAATTATTATACACATTACACGCACATTTAATATGTAAACAAAAACTTTTATTCTGCAAATGATTAGTCGCCCATTAGTTCACCCATCGCTGTGTTATTATTGAAACAACACATTTTGTGTTACTTTTAACACATGTGTTATATTTTAACACAAAATCAACAGAAAATGACGCATAATGTGTTAAAATTACACATAATGTTCTGCAAATGATTAGTCGCGACTAACCGTTAAGCAGCCCCAATTTAAACGTCTTTGTACATGCTTTAAAGTGCTCATTTTTAACCCAGCGTTGGGTAAAAAAGGACGAACCCACACTCTAAGAACAAATGTGTTAAAAACAACACATTAATGTTGATTCTGGGACAACACACTAAATGCGTTGTCCCAGAATTCACCCATCGCTGTGTTATTATTGAAACAACACATTTTGTGTTACTTTTAACACAACATGTGTTATATTTTAACACAAAATCAACAGAAAATGACGCATAATGTGTTAAAATTACACATAATGTGTTAAAAGCTTACCACACAATGATGTGTAAAAAATTAAAACATCCTTTCTAAGAGTTCAGCCTGTTGGGTTGTAATTAAAAGGGACACTCATTTTGGAAAATGAGCATTTTTCAAAAAAAGTGAAGTGTCCTTTTAACCTATGCTGGGTTGTTGGGTCAGATATAAACATTTTCTGGGTTAATTTACCCCAAGGCTCGACCCTTTTTGACCCAACGCTGGGTGAAAAACAACCCATTACTTTATAGACTGTATACTGTACTGTATGCCACCCTATTAAAACTAAGTTCAGCTTGAAAGGGATTTATAGGAAAGAGACGTTTTTCTTTTTACAAAAAACTTTTCCATGGCATATGGTGCTCGGGTCACATTGTTACATTTCAAGCATTTTCCAAAGGCGGTTCAACAACAGTCAAGTCCCAGTTTCAGGGGCCCCTAATGGAAAGAATGAAGATGGATGATGATACCTTCTCCTATGGCCCCCGGACCTCCGCTCCACCTCAGCGCATGCCGTACTGGAAGAAATGGATGGATGATGGTGAGAGAACAGAATGAATAGAGAGAGATAATGAGACATGAAATGAACATGAGCTAATAAGATGATTGGCGGATCTGGCAATGCCATCAATACATTAGGGCGGGACTACCTGTGTGCCAGCCAATGGCAGATGGGAGAGAGTTTTGCAATACATTTGGGTGAAAAAATGGCAAAGAAATTGCACACTAAACACAAAAAATATGATTTGCATCAGAATTTGAAGCTCACTTGGTAGAGCATTGCGTTAGCAGTGCAAAGGTCATGGGTTCAATCTCAGGGAACATATATACATACTGAAAAAAGGTATAGACTGAATGCATTTGGATAAAAGGGTAAAAAGTATAAATGTGAAATGCAAATGAATTCTAAAAGTGAAAGAAGTGCATTTAATAACTGGCGGAAACGCAGACGTGTGTGACCTAAATTCAGCTATTTCTCACAGAACGGCTCCAGCTACGCTGGGATTCCCCTTTATAAACACACACAAACATTGTGAATAATCCATCTAAAAGCTGTACACAAAACTCAACGGGAAAAAATAAAACAACATCAGAAAGTGTAAACTTAAATAATAAAGAGCTTGATAACATGACACCTTTCAACAACAACAGATGACTCTCTTCAAAGTCTTACTCTTCATCAAACCCTTAAATTAGACAAATTTGGAGATTTATACCTGCGTTGAGTCATCTCCACCTCTCCTGCTGAATTTTTCCCAGGGCCCCAGCTGTGCCTGCGGATCGGAGAGAGGGACCTCATGGAGGGACGTAAAATAGCCGAACGCTCCGGGACCTCTGTTAGACAATCCTTTCTCTCCTCCTCCTCAGTTTCTCCTGAAACAGAAGACGCTCCGGGGGATGCGGGCAGCGCGGGGAAGACGTCGGATACGGGGGTCTCTGTGCCGGGCTGAGGGGCCGCGCTCGGGGTCCCCAGGCTTGAGGTGTCATCCGTGGAGGAGGAGTAGGACATGGATACACCACTTGTGCTGGTGACGCTGTCCTCAGCCTTTGGTGGAGAAGAGAGAACAGAGATAACCAGTGTTATTTAACAGAAACCAAACAAACAATACTCGCTATTGTTAGGATGCAAACATTATGAATTATTGTCTGCGTCACATCTGGTTTTGACAAGTCGAAGTGTCTTTTTCAGCCGTACCAAACGATATACTGTACCACTTTATGCTCACGATAGATACAAGCACACTCATATTTTTTTTAGTGGCCTTTAACATTTCGTGCCTAATGGTCTACTCATATTATACTTATCAGACCGAACCATACCCGAGTAGCATTGCCCCCCTCTCAACTCACACTACACTTTACGAACCGTGCCTGAGACCACCTCTGCAAAGCGCAAACAGAGCGATCACACTAACCAAATGCATAACGTGGGGTCAAACTGAAAATCTGTCGAAAATTGAGCAAGTTATGGTCATTTAAAAGTACCTGCACCATTAAAACACAATGCTACGAGTGAGCAAGCTGCCTGTGGTAAGATGGCCGCCAGGTGATGCCGTTAGAGACTCTGCCATAACACGTCTAGCCTTTATTATACATATCTATGCTATTCTCAGCCTCAGACGTCACTCCCACAAACTGTTGGCTGAACGTCTGATGTTTTTCGTACACTTTCTGTAAACCCTGTGAGAATGTCAAAGTCGTTTTGATTGGTTGAAATAAACCGGATTTCCACAAGACGCGAGTGTCGCGATTAGTTTCGGTCCCTGGAAAAAAAAGCTCTGACGTTACATTGAGGAAGAGAATCAGTCTTGTTCACGTGGATAATAATGACCAGTTATCATGATCAGCTAAACACTCATTGGTGTGGCTGTTGATGAAGTGCAAAACGTTGTCTATGGTGAGTAATGTTGTCGTTAGATGCTATTCGGTTGCGGCTGGTTATTTCAATAACTGACTTGTTGCAAGCCGGCTCGTTATTGTGGGGAGTCCGAAACGTGACGCTAGATGAAACAAACTGTGATTGGTTGTTTGACATGTCGGTCAAACAGCTTGTGGGCGGGCTTTGTCCAGAAAAAGCAGCGAAAAAGACCCGACCTTCAGTATTGTAGGTCTGGCTATGAGAGACTAATCTATGCTTGCGCTCCCGTAACGTCTGCTGTTGCTAAGCAACCATGAGCCGCACTCTTCAGATTCAGTAATGCGTCTTTATGCATAGTTTCTTCGATTTGTGTCACAATAATAGTCGCTTGACAGATTGTACTGTTCTGGGAATAACACAATGTTTATATGATTCAATGTTGATACGTAAAGGGTGAAGCTGATTGGTCGGTTCTTGTCACATGATCTGCAGTGCAAATGCAGTTTTCTGACAAGTAAAATTGGGGTGTGCCTCATACGTCTTGAAAAGTGAAGCTGCTGGCTCTTTGATCGCCCTCTGGTGGCTGGCTGCAGTACAAGTCATAAACCCCGCCCTCTCCATTCAAACGAATGAGACTCTGCTCTAAATAAAAAAAATATTTAAAACTTCCAATAAAATCTCCCGAAAGATGGTTTTGGTCCTTTCAGGTAGTTGTTATCACGCTGATATATGTTCAATTGTTAATTTTTGTGATAATTTTAATTTTAGCTAGTAATTTGATGCTATAGAAACGGGGCGTGTCGTTATGATTGGCGTTGTTGAATTTGGCGCGCAAGCGTTTGGGCGGAAGTTTGATACCGCGGCTCCGCCTCTGGCTTCACGGACGATAACTTCTGCGCATGCCTTTGCTCCAAACTGACGTTTCTACGTAACATGTCGGCGACCATGGTTGGACATTTTTGGCTTCAATTCATTACAATGGAGGGAGGCAACGTCACGTCGTCCATCTTTTTTTACAGTCTATGGTTAAAACAAATTTCAACTCGCATACTGCATTGCTCTTCATTTGACAGCCCCTTATGGTACATTCACATTATAAGCGACTTTTTCGCTGGGTGTCGCTCGTCTCTTTCAAAAGAGGCGTATCTAAATCTGGTCTTCATAAACAAATGAGGCGGATGACGTGAACTCCACTGCTTCGTTCTCATTGGTAGTCGCTCCCGAAAGTCGCTCATAATTTGCATACAGTTAACCATTTCTCAACTTTGTCGCGCGACTGGACACGCCCCATCCAGTCGCCAACGGTCACTGTCACTCGTGTCGCCGGAAGTCGCCAAGCTTCAATTGAAATCAATGTTCTGCTACTGCTAGTCGCCGCTAGTCTAAATGCAGCTTTAGGGCTCAGTCACACCAAAAGCGTTTATGGCAGTTGCAGGCGCCTTTTTTGAATGATATTCTATGGGCAGGGCGCGTTTGCGCGCTGTTTATGCGCGCCGAGCGCCTTGCGGTTTTCTGCCGCGCACGCGTTTTTGAAGGAGCGCTGAGAGCGGAGGAGCGCCTGACGTCATTCGCGTCTTCCATTGTCCAATCGAATGAGGGGAGAGGCGGGCCTTACGTTGTGGCGAGGGAAGTTTACAGTTGCTTTGAAGAACCGGACTCCACTCGCTCACTCTCTCCTGCGTGTTTGTGCTCCTCTTATCATCAAACAAGGTCAGAGCAAGCGCCCTCTTTTTAAAGTTTCTGCTAATATGACAGTTAACTGCAAAAGAGCGCTCACGCTTCAATATTTGATTGACAAGACAGCTGACTCGGTGGTTGCTTAGCAATATGAAAAGCCGCGCTGCACTGCTCTTTTTTAAAAAAAGGCAGTGCGTCGCGCCTTGCGTTTGCAAGCGTTTAAAGCGCTTTTGGTGTGACTGAGCCCTTAGGCTGCACGAAGCATAAGCCGCACCGAATCTGAGTTTTTCCATTCTTGTAAACCTCACATAAGATATACGCACACACACGTAGCCCTGACAAACTCATTTCCATTAACAGCAGCTCATTATTTCTCTCACATGCGGAGAACACAGTCAGACGAGGGGTGTGGTGGGCAAACACCTACGGTAACACTGACTGTATTAGTTAACATTATGAGGCATAGCTATGGGACAAAAAACGCTTCCAGAACACAAGTCAAGTTCAGGTTAAGTGCTCTGTTGTCGAAATGGAAAGTCAAGCTTGGTGAAACGGTTTCCAGCTCTATTTTTGCAATTTCTGAACAAAGTGCGAGACCGCAAAGCCAGGTCATTCATATTGGTTACAAAAGAGTTATTGTTGAAAACTAAAACTAATGAAGATGTCCAAGAATAAAATATAATTTGCTAATATAATGTACCCACTAAGACGTTCACAACTGTAAAGTTTTATTTTTAACTCGTAAGCAATGCAAATGGTTGTGAGTTTAAATAACACACATACTGATAACACGTATAGCTCATAAAAGTGGCCGCCGTAAAATTAAATGTATGAAAGAATATGATCTTTGTATACTGTAGGGATAGAGGAACCACAAGGAAACTCTGCCTTGTGAGTCAACACGAGGCGAGGAGGTAAAAAATAGGGTCTCAGATGAAAGGATGAGGTCATAATTGCAGTCCTGGCCCACCGTTCTGCTTGCTTCACATGACATGACGTCACTGGAGTGAGATTGGGAGTGCGTACACAAAATAACCACTAAGACTAAGACACATTGCATAACCGTTCTGCTGGCAGATGGACTCGAACAATGAGGCACAGTCTAGAGATGCCTTGTTTCGTAAAGGGACGTGGAAACTAAATAGCAACACTCAAAAACAAACACAGAATTGGCCGATATGGGGAAAAAACAGCACGCACAGAAACATGAGCTTTACGGGCCCACCTTATTGGTAAAAACGATGTCCTCGCTCAAATCTTGACTGAGGAGAGAGTCGCCATCACTGACAGACCCTCGCATGGTGCTCGCAGATTCTTCGTGCCGGACGCTCTCCGGTGAGGGGGTTGGAGGAGGAAATTCTGTGAATATATACGAAAAAGAGGTTACCAACTTATAACGTTTTTTCGTAGTGCTTTTATCTTTTTAGAGATGCACTTTATTGAATTTATAAATAAAAAAATGAAATTGAATATGATTTTCAATGTGAAAAAGTTATACCTTTATAGATGAAATTATATGTGTTGCTTTAAATGAATAAAGACACTATTACAGCGAACGGTTTCAAACGTGTACTGTAAACTGTAAATAAACCAGACTTGAACCACTCTTGAATTGAATCAATATACAGTTTGAAGTGACTCATTTGAACTCTCTGTATTGCATCTCTGCTTGCAATCCCTTCAGACAGGATGCTGATGTCATCGCCTTAGATGATCTTATTTGACCAGTGGAGGCTTTTGTATTGACAGGAAGACATCCATTTAGTCTTTAGAGCAGTTTCCCATGTGACACAATGCGGGCACTATTTAGTCTGGCGTGCGCACACAAAAATACACAAGAGGCACTAGACAGCATCCATTCTTTTGAAAGAAAGGAAATGTACTGGGCAGCAGGCTTGCTGAAAGATCATGCAAAGAGCCGATGACCTCTACTAAATAGTTTAATATAGTTTACGTCTATATAAACCTTTCAAAAATCATTTATAAAAGCTCTGAATTGTAGAATTCAAAGAAATCAAACCATTTAATCTTGTTAAAATAAATTGTGAAATGCAAATTCTTGAACAGGAAAAAAAGGAACTGATGCAATGCATTATTAAAAACTATAAAACTCTGAAAAAAGTTTTTATCATGCACCCCGCCTTTAACAACACTGCATATATCATGCATCAACCCTTAAAACCCTACATCTAATTTTTTATATAATATTTTTCCTTCAGTAGGTCATTGAAGAGAATTAAGGGTGATGTTGTTTACCTGAACTCTCTGAACTGGATTTGTTCTCCTGGACTCCAGCGACTCGACTGGCATCAACTGCAAAAAATGTCTCGGTCTCTCTGTGGATCTGTAATGAGAAATCAATCCCATCGTTTAAGTTGAGATAACATCATTTATTCTGCATAAAATATAAATAATAAATCATAAAATATTATGAGAAAGCATTTCAGAAAAAAACCTGCAATCTGGCATAAGCGGGCACTAAATGTGCCAAATAAGCACAATGCCATGCGTTTCAAAAATGATGTAACTGGCCTTTTACTTCATGTAAACACACCACGTTCATTTAAACAAGGCTTTTCGGTCACAAAACTGCTATGTGCCCGATACAAAAAATGCTGGGCTATAACCACCCACAGAATAAAATAAAAAAAAGAGATTAGCACTTTATTTTTACAGTCCTGTTTTACATGTATGTACACTACTAGGAAGCAGTCTGTACAGTAAGTACATGTGGGTACAGCATTTTGTTAGGAAAGTACACTCTTAGAATGAATGTGTTAAAAACAACACATTAGTGTTGATTCTGGGAAAACACACTAAATGCGTTTGTCCCAGAATCCACCCATCTCTGTGTTATTACTGAAACTAGGGATGGGCATTTTCCAGTAATTTAAATTTCGAATATTTAAGCTCATTAAGAACAAATATTCATTTATTTAAATTACGTATACGTGTTTTGTATTTCTTATTTTATCACAATTTCACAGAAGGCTTATAATTAGGAAATATCCACAACAAGCTAAGCTTATATTCTGTATATATGTATGTATGTATTTTTAAGTTGAAAACATTGTAAAAAAATATATTTTTTATAATTCTTCTTAAAAAATAGGCTACAGAAAAATGGTGTTAAAACCCACGCGGAGCGAAGTCTGAGTCAAACAGTTTCAAGTCAAGAACCCATTATACCAAATATAATACCCAAACACAAGTGAAGTTTAAAGTTTGAGGACTTGACAAAGTACGCTATCATCATGTAAACAGACTCAAAACACCAAGGAAGAACCCAGAGCGAACGAAAAAACCGACTACATAACAGACTGCTCGGTCGGCATATGAATATCTTCTCTGTTTACTTTGACATGTTTTTGTGAAGAAAGACAACCAAATTTAGTCTACCTGCTCCGGTGAAAGGCTGTTCTTCTGACTACAATAATGCCGGGCTGCGGAGAAAATTCTGTGAAAAATAACACGTAAGCCGGTGGCCAAAAACAGACAACCCGGAGTTAAAACTAAATACTTAAATTCGTTTGCAATCTGAATTGGCAAACAATCAGAAATACTTACAAATAAATTATGTATATTTTACATTAAAGTCTGTAAAAGACAGTATAGATAAAGTGAAATAGCATTAAATAAGTCGTGGCACATTAAAAACAAACATTCGAATAGCATTTTTTTTATTCAAATTATTATTGCAGATCGAATATTTGAAAATTCGAATATTCGTGCCCATCCCTTACTGAAACAACACATTTTAACACAACTTGTGTTATATTTTAACACAAAATGACACATAATGTGTTAAAATTACAAATAATGTGTTAAAAGCTTAACGCACAAAGATGTGCAAGTCCTTTCTAAGAGTGTATGCTACTCTAATACGTGTACATGGGTCAATGACTTGACGTTAATTATTTTGTGTCCGTATGGATAAATGAAATGTAAAAGAGTTAAAATTAAAAAAAGAAAAAAAAAAATCGCAGAATACTTGCATACATTCTCTTTTTTGAGGACAAAGTCTAAAATTTCTGGTTTTATTTTATTTTGAAAGAATATTTAGGGGAAAATTGCAAAAGTGTCAATGTGGTGTAACCGGTCTGTGTCAATTGATGTAACTAGTATTTAAAAAATTTTTTAAATATAAATATATTCATAGAAAAATGTGGAATAAAATATAATCATGTAGTTTAGTGTAATATGATTTTTTACATACATTTTCACATCATTTGTCAAAGATTATTTAGAAAACAGAGCTATTTTCAGCATATGTCAGGACAAATAATACAAAAAAGCATTAAATTTACATTTAGAAATAATTAATACAATTATATTTTTTTGATGATTGCACTTACATGCCATCAAGGTGGATAAAAATATAAAATATTTCTTATTCTTTAGCACAATTAGCGGTTACACCATTTGATATTTTCAGGTCCATTCAGTCTTAACTTTCATAAACATGGTGCAAATGTAATTTTTTATTACATACAATTAACAAATACACAGTGTGCATTGAAATATACCTGATGCATGCTTTTAAAACAAGTTTAGTGCTGCCTCACGATTAGTCGCGACTAATCGTTTGCAGAATAACATTGTTGTTTACATAATATATGTGTGTACTGTGTATAATAATTATGTTTATATAAATACACACACATACATGGATAATTTCAAGAAAAAAATATATAATAAATATTAATATTTATATATAATATAGATTATATATAAATATAAACATGTATATACACATGCAAATGTTTCTTAATTATATACATGCCTGTATGTGTGTGCGCGTATTTATACATAATTAATATACACAATACACCCACATATATTATGTAAACAAAAACTTTTATTCTGCAAACGATTAGTCGACTAATCGAGAGGCAGCACTAAACAAGTTAAAAATAATAATAATTTCTCATCTTGCCAAACCGTTTTTGTCACTGACCCACATACTGTAAAATAAATTGCAACACAAACAAGAGTTTGATCACATTGTCTAGAGATCATGACAGCAACAACAAATGATCATCAAATGACAGAGAAAAGCTGATACTGTATAGGTGGATAACAATGATTTGTCTCTTAACGTTCAGTGGTACCCAACCCCTAGTAGTACACATTTTAGATGACTTTTCAACCCAACACACCTGATTCAGGTCCTTAGTTTATCAGCAAAGTGCCCTGAAACGGGATTGTTAGATAAGAGACATCCAAAGTGTGTACTGTTGCTGGACGTCCAGAGAAGCGCTGACCTACGTCAAGAGATTTTCTGCCCATCTATGTATTTCAGATTTATTAAATCTGTGAAAAAGTATGGCTCGGACGTATCAAATGAAAGATGATTTCCTCTCCTACCTCAACCCGGGAAATGCAAAGCAGTTTCCATCAACCACAACATTCTCTTGATGAAGAAATGCACCTTTCTTAAGCTTACGAAGGGAACGTCCCTCTTACTGTGGTCGGAAAACTTCAATGCTGGGATTTTGGGCAGGAAGGTTTTCTGGGTGAATGTGTGGGGCATTCAGAACAGACCCGGAGAGGAATGTGACCCACATATAAACATCACGGCCCACTAGCGTTCAACTCACAGCAGCTGTGAACGGACCATACGGGGATAAAGCTTCAGGCTACTGCAAGACTTTTGATCATTTATCGCCTTTATAGTCTGAACACGCCATATATACTGCAAACAAAACAATGTATTCCTGTGGACCAGCACATTTTGTCTCCTTTGTAGCTACAAACCTCATGGCAGACTATAGACAGAGGTAATATAGGACAGAAAGATCAAACAAATGCTCAGAAGGAAAACGTCTCTATTGCAGACTCGTAACGCTTCCTGTGCAGCTCATCTGCATGATCATTATCAACTCTATTCATCAATGATAACGCCCACCCGCCGCCCGTCAAGAGCATGTGACACACGCTTAACTCCCACGCTCGGTGTGTGCATGCACGCTTGTGTGGGGCTTTCGGTCATAGGCCCCCTTTGTTCGGTCACTGGTGGATGGACACTGGCCTAGTGTGGCAGGCGAGAGGGGCGTGGGCTCTTTCAATGGAGCCATCAACAGCTGCAGCCTTTTAACTCGAAGACAGTGTGAGAAAACCGATTCTGTTTAAAGAATAAAATAAATACAATCACTGTCTCTTAGTGATTTAAGGGACACGTTTGTTCCTCAAGGAAAGATGAGTGAGAAATGCAGGTCCCTTTCTTCCTCTAGCAATTACATTCCCCGCTAATAATGTTACCCTGACACATCCTGGCATCAAAGGTGGGATTTAAGGCTGCAACATTTCACTGGGTTGCGCTGGTCGCTCTTGACATGCTGTTCCCAACATCAGTGGGCTATGACAGAATACAGACACTGCCGTGGGACTCAGACCAGCTGTACTGCATGATTCTTACTGATCCCAGACCAGCACATCAACCTCAATCTGACAAAGAAACTCAAACAAAATCATGCACATGCATACGCACACTGTTCCCAATCCTTCAATCTGCATTACGAATGATCAACTTTGTCTTGAATGAGTAAGAGAGAACATTTAAGTGTGGATTATATTGTTGTAAAATATCTAGTAAAGAGGATTATAAATTAAAGCTTAATTTCTTATAGAAAGCATTCAAGACAGACTAAATAAACTGCAAATGAATACTAATTTTTCCACATTTTCCTACACTGTAAAAAATTATTTGCTGCACTTAAATGTTTAAATTTAAGCAACTTAAATAAATAAGTCATTTCAACTTTTTTGTTATTAATAGTGATTAGGGATGCACCGATATGGAGATTTTGGTCGATACCGATAACTCTTTAAATTTGGGGGCCGATAACCGATATCTATAGGCCGATAAATATTCATATTATTTTCACAATGAAAAACTCGCAGACCGCGGACATCTTGTCTTTGCGCTAGACTAGCATACTCTTCTTAAGCCCGCAACACTGTCATCTTCATGCTATGTCACAAAAAGCACCAATCAAAACTCCACATGGCCAGCAATGAGCAAGTGAAGTGGTTCAACAAACCAAAATAATCCATAATTTATCGTCTTTCATTTATCGGCCTAATTTAGCTATCAGACCGATAACCGATAATATTAAAAATAAGCAGTTATCGGTCGATAACGATATGTCGGCCGATATATCATGCATCCCTAATAGCGATAGGACAATATATTGCAGAGGCTGACATATCGGCCTATATTTGGACTTTTTTATTATCGGCATTGGCAATTATCGGCATTTTATTATCAATCGATAAGTACATTTTTCTATTAATTCAATTTGATGTTTGTATAAAAAAGACACTTAATGTCACTTAATGTAAAGCCAAAGTCTGACAGAGAGAAAAATTACCTGTCACACACAACACCACACTAGTTCAACACAATTATTCAAACAGTACCGTAAGATGTCAGATCCATATTAAAAAGCCTTTAATACACTGGGCTACATACAAAATTAAAAGGTAGATCTACGTGTTTCGGCTTACGCCTTCATCAGGATACACATGCATTGATACACAGCGCTCTACTTAAATAGTAATCACAAGCAGCTGGATAAGAAATAAATCTTAATTTTCTAATGTATTTTAACTGAAATGTGAGAACCTTGATGACGTATGCGGTCGAGCAACGTGACTTCCGGTGAACGAACCTGAAAACATGTTTGGGACGTGTCCGGCAGAACTGGCACGAATGGCCACCCTAAACATAACCTAAAAGGCGGAAGCATGTTAAATTTTTTAGGTGTACATGACGGTTCCTCCAACAGTGCGCGCCTTGCAATTTTTGTCAACAGAAAAGCGTGCATGTACTGTATGCGCACCACCAAATTTTTAAAACCCTGCATACATTGGTTGCGCATGCGCGAACCAGAATATCGTGTGTACCCCAGGAGTTGCATTTTGTCGCAATGTGTATGCGTTGAACGTCTGCGTTCACGTTCAAGTCAAATAAACTATGCTTTATATGGCTGTGTGTTCAACTGTGTGTGTACGTTTGCGTACACGTTAAAAACAGACTATACTCCGTGCTTAAGACCTTACGTAAATACACTTAATTTTGTATAAAAAATTATTCGCGCATGCACTTACAGGCAGTGATGGTAATAACGGTGTTAGAAATAAACGCCGTTACTAATGCCGTTATTTTTTTCAGTAGCGAGTAATTAAATAAATTACTGTTTCCCCATTTATAACGCCTTTACCGTTACTGACAATAAATGCTGCGCGTTACTATAATTAATCTCACTAAAGCGATTTTCACCAGAGTAGGTTCTCTCATCCAGAAAGGCAATGTTTGTCTCTTGTGTGTGTGTGTGTGTGTGTGTGTGTGTGTGTGTGTGTGTGTGTGTGTGTGTGTGTTGGGGGATGAAAGACACAAAACTGATGATGATTGGTGTGTGTGTGTTAGAGGGGGTGGGACAACCACATAACCGATGATGATTGGCTTAATTTCAATCGTTAGCCAACCAGAGGCAGGCAGAGTTCATACACAAACATATGCACAGTCCGAGCAGTGCGCAGTGCTGCCAACTTGGTGACTTTGTCACTAGAATTAGCAACCCCTTTAGCGACTTTATTTACTAAAAGCGACTAGGACAAATCGAGCGATTTTTTCTGGCGTGGTTGGAGACTGACGCGAGAGCATGTATCGCTCTCTCTTCTCAACGAGCAGCGGGTGATACTGCTATCCACTCACAGGCAGCCGGGTCCTCGCGCTGCAGTCCGTCCGAGTCCCACACCCGCAATGACAGAGCGATGGCAAGTACAACAAACCCAAAGGTAGCGTCGCAAACAAAGTATAATAAGCACTATTTTTCCATCGTTGAGGTGAAACGCAAGAATGTTTATGTAATGTGCAACTTTTGCAGAGTAAGAAAGAGCCTCTTCACGTCTGTAATTCTGATCTAATAAAGCACCTCACATCATCACATGCTGTAACACAATTATTGATTTCACTTTAACGTTAGTGTCTAATTCATTCATTTAACAAATTTTATATTGGGGGGATTCAAGTTATTTGAAACATTTGAACTTTAAGTAACGCAATAGTTACTTTGCCTGGTAATTAGTTACTTATATAATGATGTAACGCAGTTACTAACTCAGTTACTATTTTTGAGAAGTAACTAGTAACTATAACTAATTACTTTTTTTAAAGTAACGTTGCCAACACTGCTTACAGGAGACTGTAGTATGTAGCCTAGGAGATGCATTTTGTTGCAATGCACATGCGTCGAACTTCTGTGTACACGTACGAGTAAAAAAATCTATGCATTACAAGGCTGCGCGTTTGACTGTCTGTGTAAAAAAAACGATATAAAGACTATACTCCACGCTTAAGACGTTACGTGAGCTATGCCATAAACATAAATTAAAACATTATATAAATCACTACATAACAGACACACAGCTTTCTGTCTATTATTTATTTATTTCAACATATTAACACATTAACATAAACACTTTAGAGCTATAACAGTCAACTCTGACCAATTTTCCAAAAGTTTAAAAATGCATGTACATGATCAAACCCACAGTTACCCAGAAAGCTGTAAGTCAGTTCAAGTTCCAACCAGACACTATATTTCAGCCAATTGCTGAATGAGTCCTGAACACCACTGCTAATGTGCACTATTGGAAAGTCATAACACCTCACATTGACTCCCCTGAGAGCAATAGCATATAAAAACATGCCACAGATGGGAAACAGCCAGCAAGGGTTTTGTGCTTAAAACTGAGTTAATGAAGTAAGCCATGTAATTATTATATAGTACAGTAACTTGTCAAATACCGAATGGTGGTTGACCGACGTTTTGTTTTAATAATCAATGCAAATATCTGGAAAACATATAGGCAATAGACAAAATTACTGTTTTTAGTGTAATATAAGCCAAATAGGTGTACAAGAAAAAGCTTACATTAACTAAAAGCATATATACAATATTTGAAATGTTTTTAGATGGAAAAGTGTGTTTGTGCGCCGTGAGAGATGCAGTGGGACACAATGGGGCATTCAGCAGACGCTTGGACAAAGAGCCCATTGCAGGAGATGATTTATAGCCTAACAATGCAGATATAAAGTGATGTCATCGAGTAGCTTTCACAGACACGCAAAGACAGGCACTTCTGCAAATTTGCTTATGATGCTTACAGCTTTCACTATTAAATGACATTAGGTATTTAGAAGAGAGCATACATAAAGAAACGCCAAAAATACACAGAGAATTACTAACAATTACAAATGTATTTGTTTAAAAAGATCACTTTAGCCACTAGCCAGACCAATAAATAAATACAGACCAGAAGTTCACTTCGGTTCAGGGGTTTAACCGCGACAATGCTTGTGCACCAGATGAAACCATCTACAGTATACAGTAGGAAGAAACAAAAAATCTAAAGGTTTGTAATTTTGCCCACATATTTATTCTTTTATTAAGGATGACTTGGACTGAATAAACAAAAACAGGCCAATAATAAAGCCCATAATAGAAAGAAAATCCTTTAAACTGTTGAAAACTTCAGAGGACCTCAAAAATGATAAAAACACCACAAATGCGATTTAGCAAATTCTAGGCAAAGATTGACTACTTTGAAGATGTTAAAATACAAATACATAGTTTTTAATAGTTTTGGTTAAGATGAGTTTCCGAATATCTTTAAATGTGGAAAATATAAATAAAGAATGAGTTGGTGTTTAAACTATTGAACGGTACTGTATATGAAGACCTCAGATGCAAAGGCCGCTAAACGCCACCTCTGTCCAAAATTAGATACTGAGTGCGTTTACATGCGATTATGCTTAATAAACTGATAACTTGTGGGGTCCGAAACGCATAAAACTATTTTATCGGAAAAGCCTCTAAACGCCGTTGCATGTAAACACCTTAAGCCTGGGATACACTACACGATTTTTGGCTGTCCCAGACGGAAGACTGCCATCGTGAAACAATCGTTGCGATTTCTGTGATCGTGGCTTTTAATCTGTGGTCCTATGTCATACAGTGAGAGAGGTTCAAAGACGACCGTTTTCTCGGTCTTGTGTCCAGGGATAGCCTACGATAGCTTTCTGACAGTGTCAGAAATTCGGCATGATCACTGCAGTGTGTTTGCTGCTACGGCCTGCGTACTGGTTATTTGTTTACCACTAGCGTATGCTGGTAACGTTGCGCTATTATATAAATGACACGAACATGTAGTGAATCATAAGTTAAACAGTGTTTTATAGTGTTGCATGACTCGTACTCACTCCTCCCGAGGCATTAACTCCTCCTTCTTCATTTTTTCGTACGTTATCGGAAAGATTCAGTAAAGCTAATCTTTCTTTTATAAATCTGATTAAACTAAAGACTCTTTGGAGATATAAAGGATGTAATACTACTCTATAGGTAATCCAGATTAACACCAGAAACGCAGAAACAGCCCGTGTTATGTGAGCTTTAATAGGCTTTCTTGCAGTGCGCATGTTTCCGCGTGTGACGTTTATGACATTTCAGTAGTAAGCGCAAAGTAACGCATAAAAGTCTGCGCTTAACTCAAGTAGTTGGCAGAGAAACTGCAAAAATTAAAGCTTATGTTACATTTACAAGTTTTGCAGACATGAGAAAAGACACAACAGTATGGCTTAAGACAGCTTTCCTCACGACTATATTTACAGTACTATAGGGCGGTGACGTCACTGCCAGCGGGAAACCTGACAAATCTCCAAATCCCATGTAAACACAGTTTTCTTCATAGCGGGTTTATTGATTCGCAGGTTTCTATAATAAGCAGATTTTTGATAGCAATCCTATTTTTCTGTAAATGTAAACACACTTAATAGAAACCGAATGCTCTCGACAGGTAGGCCTACTATGGATTTATCAAAAACGTTTGAGTAAAATCCGCTTAATCCCGCCATTCAGAAATATAGTATTTTTTTAGACAGAATCCATTAAGAGTCTAATAAAAAAGGCTAATTAACCCTAAGAGCCCTAAGGTCATTTTTACAATGTATTGTCCGTTTGGTTTTATTTTCTTAAAAAGCTTGTAAAACATAAACCCTGTAGTGCACAGACAATCTACAAACATCTTTTTTTTCAGGACAAGTTGGACTGTCAGAATCTGTGTGTTGTATTGATGTCACATGAATGTAAAATAAGTTATGGGACCATAAAGACAAATAAAAAAATAAAACAGAAATTGAATCAATTATATATTTATTGTAATCACACACAAAATAATAAAAGCTAAGCATTTTTCCTCTGTAAAACAGTTGTCTCATGTCTTTGGAGTCCTTGAGCACAGAAATGAACAATATAAATTATACAGATCAAAAATTATTTACATTTTTACAAAAAAAGTCCAGGTGCTTTCATTACATTTATTGATGCAAAGCCTCAAGCCACATGCGTGATGACGCACACATGCGTGATGACGTACACAAACAGAAAGCATCAGTGGACATTGTAGCATTTAGCTAGCGGTAAACCCGATAGAAAAATCGATAAATTATGGACATCAAGTGGATACATCTAGGATGTAAGAGTTTGGATGCATTGCTGAACAACTCCGAAAAGAGGGACAAGTTTCAGGCTGGATAAAAAACTTTCTGTAAAAGCTAGAAAGACACCAAATATATCCCCGTGATGGCTAACTCCTCAGCTATTAGCAGAAAAAACGGTAAGAAGCTATGTTTTACGGTTATTAAGTTATTTAAATATGAATCAGAGGTGCCGTTTTCAATCGTCGACGATTGATTAGGTTTCTGAGGGTTAATAAGAAATCATGCTAGACGCACTTAGTGGGTTTTGCATCTGAACTCTTCATACACATAAATACATAAACACACACCAGGAATCTGTTTCATGCTTGCCTACTGATGAATAATGATCTCTGCGTGAAACCGCTTGCAGGCAGATTTTACACACACATGCTTGAGTATGCGCTGTTTATGAATCAAACCCAGTGTGTGAGAGCACTGCTCGTGGGTAAACAAGGCCGTAACATGATGTTGCTTCAGACTATGTACCAGACTTTGCTATCAAGCACATACGCTGACTAAAAGTGAGTGAGATTTCCAAAAATACAGCTGAATAACATTTACTTACTAAAATATAAGCTTGTCGTCCTACACGTGACCTTTGCTGACACACGACCCCTGGTTCAACCAGTGCTGACTTCCTATGGGAGCCCATGTCATACAGGAACTGGCTTAAAACGGCCTTTTCCAAACAAATACTTCCCTGGGAAAAGATTGATGTCCAGAATGGGACAGCAGTGGGCAGGAAAACGTAATTTTTGCCTTTTCTTGAGAAATGTTGAGTGGCTTGGCTATTGCGCTAGGGTGTTATGGGCGGTTGCCCTTCGGTGATCTGAGTGGATGGGTTGTTACTGGCTGTTTGATGTCAAAAAGCCTTTATAATAGTCTGGTTTCCAGAATTGGCTTAGGTTCCACCTTTAGTCTATGGGAAAGAAAACTAGTGCTCTCTTTGGAGAGCTCTGGCGCTGTTGAAATCCAAACACATCCGTGGTCTAATCATGAAAAGGGCGACTGGTGAGATGGGCTATATTTAGGGATGACTGAACTTCCGAATAGCTTACGAAACAGAGCGGTAATCCACCGAGTGTGGAGTGAGACTGTCCACAGTGGTCCGAGATGGACATTCTGGACAAATTCCATAGATTTGACTTACGAGTTGTGGAAATGGGAAAGCTGTGACATGAAAGCCAAAGAGACAAATGCACAAAACTGCCAAAATTTAGTTCTGCATAAACACTTTCTGTCTTTCTGATTAGTCACAGTTCGCTTACCTGTTTTGTGCAGGTGGTTTTGTGTAAGAACATCTGTGCGATGATTTAACGGGGTGTTAAGTAGCCATTTGGCTTTTCAATCAATATAAACGGGTGCTGGTTGAAAGGAACACGCTACAACAAAGGCGTTCGCCTTCCACACGTCAATTTGAAAGTGCTCCCCTGGGTGCACCTCCAGACGGGCGTGTACGACCTGTCTCATTCAATCTGCACTCAGGCCTAAACCGGCACCTGGGTCTCTGCTTTTTACCTTAGAAGAGTTTTAATAGCCCCTCTTCATTTCATGCCACAGCAGGTTAAGACTGACCGTATATTATTATTACATTACCTTGCAAAATATGAGGATGTGCACTGTTGATTTAAAGCTAAATATTAAATTCCTAATGTCTCAGAACAAGTGTTTGGGTTACTAACTAAGAGTAATGCTGTTTAATAGCAGCGTAACTCGCTCAGACCTTAACAAAGTAATGTAACGTTTCCAGTAACAAGCTACACACTTTCCAAATAAGTGTGACAAAAGGCTACATCCAAGACTATCCCTTTAAAAAGTTCAACGGCATAGGTTGCCTTAAAGGGATAGTTCACCCAAAAATGAAAATTCTGTCAAACATTCCTTAAAATATCTTCCTTCGTGTTCATCACAACAAAGCAAATTAAGACGAGAGTGAGTAAGTGATGACAAAATTTTCATTTTTCGGTGAACTATCCCTTTAATGCTAGCAATGTCACCACGTCCTAACCAGATGTGATGCGATACGATTCCAGCGAAAGGCATTTGGGTGTTCATATTTAACGTGATAAAGGGGGGTGGCATGATGCAAACAATCACAAAACACAGCCAATCAGAACAGCTCTTCTCTGTTTGTGTTATATATTTCTCCTCGTCCACATTTGATGATTACATTTCTTAAAGGGATAGTTCACCCAAAAATGAAAATGACGACACGCTCATGTTGTTTTAAACTCGTAAGACCTCCGTTCATCTTCAGAACACACTTTAAGATGCTCTACATCAAGTACAAAAGCTTGTCGACCCTTCACCGAAAATCCATATAGGGTACACTGTCCATGTCCAGAAAGGCAATAAAAACACCATCAAAGTAGTTCATGTGACATCAATGGGTCATACATTTTGGTTTAAAAATAAAAAAAAAACGACTTTATTCAGCATTGTTTTCTCTTCCGCGTCTGTTGTGAAGCGCATGCGCGAGACTAAAGTCATGTGACACGGATGACGTGTTATCCTCAGACATGTTTGCAAAGTTTTTTTTCCAAACTTACAGTGAGCGTCTCCCTCAGACTGTAAACGAAGCCTGGGAGCAAAAAAAAACCCATAAAAAAACAGCTGGGGTGCACCAGATAACACGTCAGCCGCGTCGTACGTCATTCGCGTCACTGCAGTTTCGTGACTTTAGTCTCGCGCATGCTCTTCACAACAGACGCAGAAGAGAAGACAATGCTGGATAAAGTCGTAAATGTTGATATTTTTGGACCAAAATGTATTTTCGGTGCTTCAACACATTCTAACTGACCCACTGATGTCACATAGACTACTTGATGTTTTTATTACCTTTCTGGACATTGACAGTAAACCGTGCATAGATTTTCAATGAAGGGCCAACAAGCTCTCAGACTTAACATAAAAAATCTTAAACTGTGTTCTGAAAATGAATGCTCTTACGAATTTGGAACAACATGAGGGTGAGTCATTGACATTATTTTCATTTTTGGGTGAACCATTCCTTTAATGTGCAGATCTTTGTTGTCAGCTGTTGCTCATATCCGCACTGTGCCGCAGCTGGTTAGGACGTAAAAAGATACCTTTTATAGCATGTCACGGCATCACGTCACATGTATTTAGAACGGTGAACATGATTTTACCAAGTAGGATGTGATCCTGGATCAACACCATTGTCGGTCCTGGATCAACTTTTCATTAACCAATCAGATTCCAGGATGAGGATTAGTGTGTATGTTAAATTTAAGTTTAGGATTGGGTTGGGGCTTTTTAAGAAACACTACTTAAACTATTATTTCACACTAATTTGAGGGTTTAAAAATGGTTAGGGTTTGAGTTAAGGGTAGGTTGGGGTATCTTTTTTAAAACGTTGATCCAGGATCATCAAAAAATGTTGATCCAGGATCACATCTTACTTGGTGAAATCCCGGCGACCATTTAGGACACGGTGTGGTGTAGAAACCAAATCAAACGTTTGCCTTTACAATACAGTATAAATGTATTAAACAAACAGATCACCCAAAAATGAAAATTCTGTCATAATTTACTCACTCTCATGTCGTTTCAAACCAACATAAATTTCTTTGTTTTGATAAACACAAAAAAAGATACTTTGAGAAATGTTTTTAAACAAACCGTTTGTGGGCCTCATTCACTTCCATAGTTGGAAAATACTATGGGGTCCACGAACGGTTTGGTTACAAACATTTCTAAAAAAATCTTCCTTCGTTGTCATCAAAACAAATACATTTATACGGGTTTTTAGCAACATGAGGGTAAATAAATGATGACAGAATTTTATTTTTTGGTTTAACTATCCCTTTAATGGTACATATCTCCTAGCAGACAAGTTTTCATTTAAAAAAAATCAATTCACACGCCTATCGTAAACAGTGTTGGGAGTAACACATTACAAGTAACGTGCATTACGTAATAATATTACTTTTGTGAAGTAACGAGTAAAGTTACGCATTACTTTATAAATGTACACATTAATATTTTAGTTACTTTTTTAAAGTAATGCGAGTTACTTTTCAATTTAATTAATTAGATCTAAAAAACAATGGACTGCATTAAACTGAATGTATTAATGTAGAATTACACACTATGCGAGAACAGTTTCAGTCAGAAAATGGAGATGGCAAAGTAATGCAAAAGTAACTTAAAAGTAAAGTAAGCATTACTTTCCATGAAAAGTAACTAAGTAACGCAATTAGTTACTTTTTTGGGGGAGTAACTTAATATTGTAATGTATTACTTTAACTTATTAAAAATAACTTTCCCCAACACTGATTGTAAATATATCCATAATTTTCATTATCTGTGTCTATATTTAAAACTAAATATACAACATTTAATTAACTTAATAAAGCTGCAATATGTAACTTTTTACAGTCCTCTGTATCGCCATATCTCTGTTTGAAACATGAAACTGCATTTTAAATATTATTACTTTACATACTTATCTTAATACATTTTTAACAAAAGTTACAGACTGCAGCTTTAATGAACTTGTGTCCCATCAGTGACTCTTGGACCCGCTGCCAGCTCATGTCAGATGATGGAGAGCAGAGGGAAGCAGAAAAAGTGTGTGATAAAAACAGCCGCTGATGCAGGTCTGCACCAATCTTCTTATCAAGAGCCTTTAACCGAGGGTCAGAATGTGGAAAGGCCCTTTATGCATCTGGTTGTGACCTTCACTGATACAGTACCAGATCAGCCACTAAATATACATCCGTCAACATACTGATGACATTTCAGCTAGGGTCCATATTGTTCTCACATACACATATACAAAAACATGTGTTTACGTAGCTATCTAAATAAGAGCATGCCATTGAAAACTTATTATATAAAGCCAAAGACGGCAGATTAACCATAATCTTCACCCTATGTTTTTTTTTTTTAGTATGCATTATTTACCCTAGTTATACAACTTAAAAGGTAGATTTAGTCAACGTCAGAGGGCAGTTTTGTCCCCACAGTGTAGATCGATACATATTAAGTCTTGCTGTATATGACATATTTAATACACATTTCATAGCTTTAAAAGCATATGTTAAGCGCTAAGCATTGAAAAGCTGCAGCTGACAAACTTTGTTTAGCGAGACACAAAACAGTGACGGTTAAAACTGGTACAAAACTCACAGCT
The DNA here is from genome assembly GCF_027580225.2 of Misgurnus anguillicaudatus. Classification (NCBI taxonomy): domain Eukaryota; kingdom Metazoa; phylum Chordata; class Actinopteri; order Cypriniformes; family Cobitidae; genus Misgurnus; species Misgurnus anguillicaudatus. The sequence goes on along the minus strand of NC_073342.2, from coordinate 14,773,010 downwards.
TCAAACTTCACAGCGTCTGCACCAAAATGTCAAACCAAAGAACCGTTGCAGACCAGTGCCCAGAAGTTTGGAAAGCAGACCTCATCGTTCCCCATCCAAAACCAACTCCACCCAAGCAAATCTCTGGATCCGGCCTGAGAACACACGCTCTCGCACACGCCCCTTCGAATCAACGCAAGGCAACCCTGGCATCCCGACAACACTTGCAGCCAAGCCTAATCAATGCAATGTGACGGCGCACGCAACTGTCAACTAGACAATCAACAAAATTTACCAGCGTGTCGTGACAAGCCTCGCCAACAAAGCGTGACGGTCTGAGCACTCGTAAACAAACACGAAACTGACTTTCACAACTAAACGAAGAATACACCAACTAATGAATTTCGTACCTTTATTAAAACCACGTCCACCGTTCTTTCTCCCTTCGCACAAAGGCTGTACCTTCGCCGGTGACGCTCGTACATCTTGCCTGGAGGTGAAACGTCAAAGAGGAGAATACCCCGCTGTAGTCCAACATGAAGCCCGAGACTTGGAGTTCTCCGTCAAGCTTAGGGAAAAATGAGCAACCCTCCACACATCTGCACGGTGAACCAGCCCATTCACATTCCCCCTCCCTCCTCTCTTACACATCCCGCCTCCCTCTTTTTTTCCTTCCTCTCTTTCCTTCCAACTCTCCTTTATTTCTTCTCGACACGCTCCCTGCCTCTTTCTGTTGCTGACTTTTCTTCTGTGTTTTTTCTAAACCGAATCAATCTTTCCCATTCCTTCTACAATCCCAGTCATTCCAATATTTCCATCCTTCTCAAATTATCAGCTTTACATCTTGCAGAACACTTTGTCCGAACATTCGACTGCTACTTTATGGCAGATTATATTGAGATTTTTTGTGTAACAGTCTAGTTGTTTTTACTTAGTCTGAACGGCATAATTTTTTTTTTTTTAAATAAAATGTAAATCAGATTTTTGTAAATGTGTTAAATCCAATTATTTTTCTTATTTGCAATGCAACATGGCTGGGTTAAAATGTGCTTTGCATGTGACATAACATTGATGTCTATCAGGCGGAAAAAGCCCTGTGTGCTGTTACTAGAGTCGGGTAAAGCCAGCCAATCAGATTACAGCTTTCCAGATCAATCTCTTGAGCATCAGAAGTTCAGAGATCGGACTATATAGATATACAAGGTGTTGAGCACACAAAACAAATGGATCCGATTTCATCACCTGGAAAATGACAGTGTGGGGAAGGACAGCTTTGTAGATAAAGAAACAAATCGTGACCACACGTTTGCTGATAAAAGATCAATTTTCAAAGGTGGTTTCCGTTCTAATTCGACGATTTCGACTGTTTAGAGAACAATAGGGTGAGATTTTCTCCGCCCGGCTCTGTGTTTGCTGTCAGGCTAGTAAGATAAGGCTTTTCATCCAAATAAAGATTAGTCAAGCTAAAGGGATAATACACTCTTGATCTACCCGGTTTCAATTCAAGAAGCGCTGAAGGGGCGTTAAATCGCATTTGACAAATGTGCCACTGTACACTAGGGATGGTCGGCGTCAAACACATCCCTGCATCTGCACGCATGAACCATGAACAGCTGGAGCCATGGTAACCGTTTCAAACGGCGAGAATGACGCAAGGCCAGACTACGGCCTGCAGGGATTCGCTGGGGTTTAATACAATTGAGCCGATGCGAGGAACTCGGCTCGAATCTCTGGGAAAGAATGACAACGCTGCCAAATTCACTTGGGCACGTTTTGAGTAGAAAAATGACTGTGAAAAGCATTTCACAGGAAAGGGGGTTGATATGCAAGTAGCACATCATTATTACAAAGCCAAGGGAAACTCTTAGATTTTAATGTTCCTACTAAGCACCAGAAAACATTACTGCATTACTACTGTATAGACTGAGAACTAGCGTTGCGACTTTATGAAAGGTAAAACTTGTGCTTACTCAATGCATGCACCATTTCACATTTGCTTGGGGAGTTTACCATTTTTTACCACGTGAGAGACAGTGTGGGTGTAACGATGCACACAAACACATGCAAAAGTAAAATTAAAACCACACCTTGACAAAAACACCTACAATAAAAGTATGTAAATACAATGTTCATTTGTGGCATGAAAGGGACACTACACTTTTTTTTAAAATATACTCATTTTCCAGCTCCCCTAGAGTTAAACATTTCATTTTTTCGCTTTGGAATCCATTCAGCCGATCTCCGGGTCTGGTGCTACCACTTTTAGCATAGCTTAGCATAATTCATTGAATCTGATTAGACCATTAGCATCGCGCTAAAAAAACAAAGAGTTTTGATATTTTTCCTATTTAAAACTGGACTCTTCTGTAGTTACATCGTGTACTAAGACCGACAGAAAATTTAAAGTTGCTAAGCCGATAGTTTTCTAGGGCGATATGGCTAGGAACTAAACTCATTCTGGCGTAATAATCAAGGACATTGCTGCTGTAACATTGCTGCAGCAGACGCAATGATATTACACAGTGCTTGAAAATAGTCCGCTGCTATTTAAATTTACCAAGGGGACTATTTTCGGGCAGTGCATCATATCACTACGCCTGCAGCAGCCATGTTACAGCAGCAAAGTCCTTGATCATTACCCCAGAATGAGAGCATAGGTCCTATCCATATCGGGCTAAAAAAATCGCAACTTTTAATTTTCTGTCGGTCTTAGTTCACAATGTAACTACAGAGAAGCCAAGTTTTAAAAATAGGAAAAATATCGAAACTCTTTAGTTATAATTTATCGCAATGCTAATGGCCTAATCAGATTCAATGGATTATGCTAAGCTATGCTAAAAGTGGTAGCGCCAGACCCGGAGATCAGCTGAATGGATTCCAAAACGGTAAAAATCAAATCTTTAACTCTAGGGGAGCTTGAAAATGAGCTTATTTTCAAAAAAAAGTTGAGTGTCCCTTTAAGGGCGCACTTACATTATCCAAACCAAACAGTGTCCGAGCGCGTTTGACCCCCAAGGCCAGTGTTGCCAAGTCCGCTTATAATACGCGACTTTGGGATTCTTATTTTGGCAAGTCGCGTTAAAAAAAATCTCGGGTTGCGTTTTTTAGGGCTTATAAAAAATAAGGTTGCTTGTTAGGAAAATCTGTTTTCTTTACATTTATGGTTGCCGTTTTCTCAATATCCAATGCATTGATTGACACCGTCTGCTCACAGCTAATATAAGTGCTGTGGCGTAATTCTTAAAAACATCCCACCAAATCCGCCCCCTTATTGGAGAAAAGTCACATTCACCGTGCAGGCAGCATGCTCCCAAGAGCAAACTCCGCGAAACTGTAATTTAACGTTAGCCTGTTATGATAAACAAGAGGAGACAGCTGAGGAGATGATGGACAGATTAATGCACGGACTTCTTTTGTAAGGTATGTAATTTTTACAATGTTTTTGTGATGTATGAATGCATATGTATAAACAAGTAGTCTTATACTAATACTAAAAGTAAATTCATATATGGTTCAAATTTATTTTATTAAGCTAAATATGTTACAGCTCCCATGCTCTTGTCTTTTCCTCCTTGTTTTTCCCTCTTTTTCCAGCTCTCCAATCCTATCACAGCCACACAGGTGATTGGAGATATATGGATAGTTAGAAGATTTTGCTAAATAACTTGAAGTGAATTACCCTTATGTTGTTCCAAACCTATACGACCTCCTTCTGAGGAACACAAGCGTACATTTCTGAAAACACGCAAGAACCAATAACATTTGGCATCAGTGAGCTCGCATGACTTTTGTAATACCAACAGTAAGGAAAACAGCAGCGATGGCTTTTATTCATTTTTTGGTGAACTAACCCTTTAACCTTTGAGGAAAGTGGAAATGAGGGAAAACGTGAAAGAAATATGGAGCGAGAAGAAGAAAAACAGAGAGAGAGGGACTTGAAGCACACTGGTTAAACGTGAACAATGTAAACTTTTTTTTATCAGCGGGTGGAGCCAACAAACAGATCTGTGAATGGAAGGAGTGTGTGCGGATTCAGACCAATCCTCTTTACTCGTGTCTTCAACAACACACTTACTCAACAACCGATTCCTGTTAGTATGTGTGATCTTTGTTCCTCAAATTCAACTTGAGTGACATGATTCTCACAATGTCTTTCATATGTAACGGAGCAGAAGAAAGATTAGGCACACAAGAGTTGCTTGACTACAGTCATAAAATATAGCTTTGCTGAGATCACGGTCTCTGCTTTCTTGCCCATCTTTTTCTCTCCAACACACATGTAGACATGACTAGACAACTCGGTGCACATCTGGAAGTAGTTATTTTACATTAGAACAGAAGAGGGAGCCAGAGAGCTCAAGACACAATACATGATGGTGTAGAGAGTCTGCTATTTATTTACTGAAATTAACAAAGCATCTACACTGTAAATAGTGCAAGTTGGATCTACTTAAACAAATTACTTCATTTGGTGACACTTAAAACACCTTACAAATGAAAGCTTTTATATATGTACTTTTTACGGTGTATATCATGGGCTGGGTCAATGACGTGATGTTAATTATTTTGTGTTCATATGGTTTTAATTAAATGTAAAAGGGTTAAAATTTTAAAATAAATTTGCAGATTACTTGAATACATTCCCTTTTTTAAGGACCAAGTCTAAAATTTCAGGTTTTATTTTATTTTGAAAGAATATTTGGGGGATAATTGCAGAAATGTCAATGTGGTGTAACCGGTCTGTGTCAACTGGTGTAACTAGTACTTTTTTAAAATGAAAATATAAATATATTCATAAAAATCTGGAATAAAATATAATCATCGTTTAGTGCAATAAGATTTTTTTTGCATACATTTTTACATAATTTGTCAAATATTATTTAGAAAACAGAGCTGTCTTCAGCATATGTCAGGACAAATATTACAAAAACCCATTAAAATGATAATAACTAATAAAATGTATTTACGCGTGATATTTTAAAATGATTTTTTTATGATTATGCTTATATGCCATCAAGGTGGATAATATATTTAATATTTTTTTTTATTATTTGGCACAATTGGCGGTTATACCATTTGACATTTTCTGATCCATTCAGTCTTAACTTTCATAAAAATGGTGCAAATGTATTTTTTTGTTCCATAAAATTAACAAATACACTATGTGCATTGAAATACACCTGATGCAGGCTTTTAAAACAAATTTTTTTTAAAGATTTTTGAATTTCTCATCTTGCCAAACCGTTTTTGTCACTGACCCGGCTACAGAAATATGACTTACAGTAATACTTTAAATTATTTCTCAACTTGCATTGAGATCTTTTAAAACTTTTAAATTTACAGTCTGTGAACAATCTGCATTTTTAAATAAAAATATAAAGTTAAATGAGAAATGCATTAATGCACAATCCCACTGACGAGTCTAATTCTTTTTCCAAGTATAATTGTCTTGTAATATTTTTTGCATATTTATAAACCATATGTAAAAAATTTGATATTTATTATATATAAATTTGTATAATTTAGTATGATTCAAAAATGCATACATATTAAATGTTTACATATATTTTATTTGAGCATGGAACAGTGTGTACCCACTGTCATATCTTACGCCTCTCACTTTTATTATTGTTTACACTGAAATTACGTCATTGAAGGTCATCCGCTTATGCAAATTACTTCCACAATCTGCTTAAGCAAATCCACTCATTAACCAAATCCAGAGATAAGAGACATGTGAGGAACAAGCCATTGTGAATCAATGAGCAAAACACAAATGATCAGTCAAGTAAATTATTTACAGAACAAATACGAATATATTAATAAAACACATTTAAAGGAAGGCTTCTTACACTGACTATTTACAATCCAGCTCCAAAATCACAAATGCTAAATTTATTTTAAACAATAATGCATTTACATTTATGCATTTTACAGACGCTTTATCCAAACCAACAATGTATACACTTTTTATCAACATTTATGTTCCCTAGGTTTGAACCTGTGACCTTTTTTGCTGCTAAAGCACTGTGCTATTAAAAAAAATATATATATGTATAACGATGTTTAGATTCTTTAAATAAAACATGAGTGACGCGTGCTGATCCAAAACACACCACTTGGGCGTTGATGGGCAGTTCTAGGTAATTGCTAGGGTGTTTTGGGTGGTTGCTTACTGGCCCAAGTCAAGAGTATATCCTAAAGTCTCTATGATATTCTTATCCACAGATATGGTACTGATGCTTTTGTGCAAGCCAATGGTTTCTTTGCCCACTTTGTTATATATATCATGGTCTGATTGCTTAAAAATAGCTATTGCACAAATTTCCATGTTTTTACATTTATGCATTTTGAAACAAATCGTTTCACAGTGCATGACGTTAATTATTTTGTGTCCGTATGGTTCAATTAAATGTAAAAAGGTTGAAATTTAAAAATAAATTTGCAGATTACTTGCATACATTCTCTTTTTTGAGGACCAAGTCTAAAATATTTTATTTCATTTTGAAAGAATATTTGGGGGGATAATTGCAAAAATGTCAATGTGGTGTAACCGGTCGGTGTCAATTGGTGTAACAAGTATTTCTTTAAATTAAAATATAAATATATTCATAAAAAATGTGGAATAAAATATAATCATCTAGTTTAGTGTAATATGATATTTTCTTACATGTATTTTTTACATCATTTGTCAAAGATTATTTAGAAAACAGAGCTGTTTTCAGCATATGTCAGGACAAATATTACAAAAACGCATTTAAATTTACATTTATTTATTATTAAATTATATATATATATATATATATATATATATATATATATATATATATATATATATATATATATATATATATATATATATATAATTTAATAATAAATAAAATGCTATTTTAAAATGATTTTTTTATGATAACGCTTACATGCCATCAAGGTGGATAAAATATTTAATATTTATTATTCTTTGGTGCAATTGCCGGTTACACCATTTGACATTCTCAGGCCCATTCAGTCTTAACTTTCATAAAAATGGTGCAAATTTTATTATTTATTGCATAAAATTAAGAAATACACTGTGCATTGAAATAAACCTGATGCATGCTTTTAAAACATGCTTTTAAGTTGTTGTTTTATTATTTCTCATCTAGCCAAACCGTTTTTTTTTCACTGACCACATTTTTACCAGTATGTGTGTTCCCTGGCAGTTCCCAAAACTGACAACAGAATCTGAAGACCAAGCGTTTTTGGCTCATGTTATTCATAGCCATGAAATTAGGAGGGCCGATCTGTGCTCTTTTTTAAAGAGATTCAGGTAGGTTTTCCTGCTTTGCACTGATATTCGCTGTGTTTTTAAAGGGATAGTCCACCCAATGAAATGAAAATTCTGTCATCATCTACTTACCTCCCAAGTTGTTCCAAAAGTGTTTAAAAGTCTGAAGATTGACTTTCATAGTATTATTTTTTCCTACTGTGAAAGTCAATGGTGCCCCAGATCTTTTTGTTTACAAGCATTATTAAAAAAAATGCAGCAGAACAAAGAACTTCATACAGGTTTGGAACAACTTGAAAGTGAGTAAATAATGACAGAATTTTCATTTTTTGTGTGAACTATCCCTTTAAGTGCAAAATCAGCACTGTTCGTTTAAGCAGAGATGTTTTGTGAATGTGGCCTCTAGTTTTATCTCAAGAGGCTCTTCAGATAAAATGTTCCATAGTGTAATTTCTTTCAAATGCTGACTATGTAGACACATGGCTTTGTGGTGCGATCTGAATGCCAGACTGCAGATAAGTGTAAAAGTAGCCTATTTTCAAAGGCAACCTAGACAAGAAAAGCTACCCTGATAACAAAAGTCAGCAGGAAGCAAAAATATCCATTAGTTAATATGTGTGCGACCCCTTAAATTAGTATGTTTATATCTTAATAATATAATTTATATAAGGTAAAATATTGCTCAAATGAGAGCATTGCATTAGCAATGTATCAGTATCCCAAATACTGATACATAGCTTGAATGCATTACAGGCAAGTTTGGATAAAAGTGTCTCCCAAATGCATAAACATAAAAAAATCTATCATTCAGCTCCAGTGCGCTACAAGCAGTGCAAAACATCATGGTGTCAAACATACTAATAAATTAGATTGAATGCATTACAAGTGACTGCCAAATGCACAAATGTAAAAAAATCTATCATCCGCTCCAGTATGCTACAGCCTGATCCAAGACGCTAGAAAAGATGTGTGCATGTTTCCCTTGAATTTGACATCATGATTCTCAGTTTCGACCACAGAATATCACCTGCACATCCTTTACCCTCAAAATATTATTTAAGATTATATCAGGTGCTACAAAAAAACAAACCGAGAAGCACAGGAAGAAACTAAAACAATGCAGATTCCCACAGGAAGATAAAAGAACTGAGGGATTGAAGTTAGCCGTGCGTAAGATCCCTCTAATCAGCTACTCCCAAAGCAGAACTTCTGTTATTCAGCAAAGATGAATATCTCACTTTATAACTCCTTCTGGCCCATATAAACGCCTGTGCTATCACATCCTACCTTCCGCCCTTTGGTTTTCTCACCACTGAAATCATCCCCCTGACACACAACTGGAAAAAAAACACTTTGGGAGATGATGTCACCTATTCTTTCCTCCATGAGAAAAGGACAGCACACAAATGTGTGAGCTGTAGGATGCCAATGTTCCCATATCTACCGGTTTGACCCTACTAGACACAGTTCAGCAGTTTTACTCGAACCTGCGTCAGAGAGCTAAATCAGATTTACGACAGAAGGTCAGGTAGAAACCATCTTTCAATTTATACACTGAGAAATTTGCATGGCTGGAGGCAAACTCTGTGTGAATCATACAGAGAGGTCCAAAATGTTAATGATTTATGTACTGGAGGGGCAGATTGAGGATTAAAGCCAAGAACTACTCACCGCTTCGGAATTCTCCGCGTGTGCCGAGGAGTCTTGGTGTCCGTCCACTGCGTCCTCGGCTAAAGTGCCATCTGTCATGGGGTAAAATACATTTATTATGAGAACACTGAAGCACCAATAGTTTATAACTCTAAATGAGTTATTTTTGCTGCCATTAAATCACACTAGATTAATTCGTAGTAGATACGAACAACAAAACGTTTCAGGGAAAACCATTGGCATGAAGTTAATCGAAACGTTCCAAAATCAATATGCCGTCCATGTAACTCATTAACAGAATTGCTGACTTGAGGATTCGTTTACAGAAAATTGACCAAAGCATACGAGAGTTAACCTTTACCAGACCACAGTTAAGTTTTCAACACTACAGCATCTGATTATGTGAAAAGGAAACGGCCCATTTCTCCTTTTCAACTGAGGTCAGCAGCACCATTACTGTGATATAAATATCACATACGGTAAGCCGCTATTAGCAGAACAATGCAGAATTGTCATCTATGTGAAAAAGCGCTGGGCATCTGCATCTTGTTTTTTATATATATATTATATAACTATTTAGTCTATCAGCAGTTTACTTACTCTGATGCAAGGTAGAACTGTGATCACCCGGTTGCATGGACAAATTTTGACACTTTTACCTTACGCTTTCCCTTCCTACCAGATCTGATTGCTCAATCCCAAAAGGTTTTGTTGTAAGTGACAAGGTACACAAGGCTTTATGTATGCTCGGCTAAAAATAACATTCAAATAATAACTCTACATAATTCAAATAACAAACATGCCTGTAATCGTACATACACACAAGAGAGTGCGGATATAATAAGCAAAACATTGACCGTGTTTACATGCACCCTCGTAATGCGATCGTTATTGGAATTTGGCAATATTGCGATTATGCTTTACCTGATATAAAACAATACTTTAATAAAAAAATAATGCGATCGCAGCAAGTATAATCGTATTTAAAAAGGTGGCGTGTGCCATTTTTAATCACAGCATGTGGCTAGGGCTGCACGATTAATCGGGGGGGGGGGGGATCACGATCTCGATTCGTACATAAATTCATTTTAAATGACGACGATTCACTTGCATATACAGTATTTTCTTGTATTCAGATGCTGCATTCACGTGTTCATGTATTTACATTACAATCCAAGATGCCATAATATCAGTCAAACTTGCTAACACACACACTCATACAGGGTAAAACCAAACACTATTTATTCACCAATCAGACCCGATTGTTTCTCTCCTCTCTGATCTCATTTGCGGCGTTCCGCTGTCACTCGGTCATTCGCGTGACGTATAACAAAGCGGCAGACCTAAACATAGTCATTTACTTGGTGGATTTGGAGCGGCAATTTTCACAAAAAAGAGAGGATAACCGAGCGTACTTGTGGAAAATCCTGGTGGCGATGGAGAAAGTGACGATGCAACAACATGGTTCCAAAAAAATTTGTTACCTCCGTACGTTTCTAAATCGGAACGCTGCAGCCTCCGGAGGACGCATATGCAGGCTGCATATGTCATCAAGCCTGGTTCATTTGAGTTACATTCGCAAGTCATAAACATACTACAACAATTTATGATTAACAAAAAATATTAGTTAACTTTATAATGTTAATATTCTGAAATTAGACAGTCTTAAAGGGCGATTTATAGTCGTGCATAGGTTCTACGCCGTAGGCTATCCGTAGCCTGTGCGTAGCCTGACGCGCACATCGCAAAATTTTTAACAGCGCGTCAGTTCTACGCGGACCGCAAGCGCTGTGATTGGTCCACCAGAACCCCTCCCGACAGGTAAAAAAAAACTGTGTCATAGGTATTTCCGTTTGCAACGGTGAAAACAAAAAATGGCCAAGTTGAGGAGTGATTTACCTCAAACTGCAACAAAAGTCGCTGTTTATTTACATCCATCATTGCTGGTCTTCTCAAATTATACACAAGTTGTTTCTTCTTCGTTTGTGGCTTAACTTGCAAAGCTGCTTCTTCTTTGGCGTTCGCACTGCTACTGTGGTTACACACGTGGTTACTGCCTACCAGCTGCCTGCGCGCGTGATTGCACGTCGACGCGGACGACGACGCAAAAGTATAAATGAAAACCGACGCGGAACCTACGCCGTCGCGGCTACGCCGTAGGACCTACGCACGACTATAACGAGCCCTTTATGATGCGCAGTCTAAAAATGCGACCTCCAAAGGCCGCAGCCTTCAGATGAGAAACGGCCTCTGTGTCACCGCCACAAGACATTGTAACATGTCTGCGTTTCTCTCTGATGCCTCAAAATGTTGATCGTCTTTTAAAGGTTTAGTGTTTTTAAAGTTTAAGGTTGGCCAGTTTGATAGTACAAAAAGCACAGGTGCTAACAGCTAACACATTTTAAATTACTCTAAATTTTAAGGGGTCTAAAATAAGGAAAAGAGACTTTTAAGACATGTTATTAAAACTGAAAGTCTTGTACCACATTTTTTTAAGTTAAGCGCATATGCATAATCAATTTTTTTTCTAAAAAAAAGAAAATCAGGTGAGAGAATCGGGATCTCAATTTCCATGGAGAAAAACCGTGATTCACATTTTAGCATGAATCGTGCAGCACTATTTGTGGCCATGTAATTTGTGTTTTAGTCCCGCACCTTTAATTTGTTTTAAACTTGAATGTCAGGAGTCTCCCTGCATCCAGAAAAAGCCCAAACAACGCGACAGCAGCGCAAAAACCCATCACAGGCACTGTCACAACATTCCCGTCTACATCACGGCACCAAACAACGAAATTCCTCCATAAGAACATGTTTGTCACTTAACGCATGCAAATTAAAACAGTAGTTGGCCTTATGCGTGTTCATCATTTGTGCTCTGCATTGGGTTGTGTGAAAATATAAGCACAAACATTATCGAATCCGAAAACAAAAACGGCATGCAAACATGAATTGAGGTTATGTAAACAAACATCATGCTGCAAGTCCTTACTCTGATTGTTGAAAATAATTGCATTATTGGTGCACATGTAAACATAGTCATTGTCTAAGCTGTAAACTAAATCTTATTGGTGATAGCATGACAAAATTCATCTACCAGAAAATCTATTCTAGACAGCTTTAATGTTTAAAAAGACTGCTTATTTTATTTAAGTATTGATTATGGTTCAGCCTACTTCAAAAGCACCAGAATAATTCAAATGATTTACATTAAAAAATTTTCATGTTTGTCATTGCACTATAGAGCAATGCTTTTAACAAAAGTGCCTTACCTATCTTTTGTGCATGCGTTTCCTCAGCATCCTGCTTAACGGTTTCATTTTGCTCCATCAAACCCTCAGTAGTATCTTGATGTAATCCACTCAAGCTTTCGGTTGTATCCGAAGGTTTCGTTTCCACGGACAAACTATTGTCTATATCCACTAAGGAAGTGTGTTTAAAATCCTTGTGCTCTTCACTAATAATATCCAAAGGGGAAGTGAGCTCATCTGTTAAGGAAGAGGAATTGAGTGGGCCAGATACGGAGGAGTCCTCCAACCCCAAAACCAAATCACTTACAGCATCCACAGAAGTAGCTGGGCTATTCTCAGTGACAGCGATCTCATTCAAAATTACGGATCCATCTGAGACCACATCAGCAAATGAGGTTTCAATAGGTCTACTCTCTGAGCTTTCCATTTGGGTTAGGGTACAAGGCAAACCTTCAACTAGGTCATTTGCATCCACATGAAGATCTGTAATCACGTCTTCCACGGAAGACTCAGGAAGCTGGGTCTGTTCTTTGGATTCAGTGTCAATAACGTGTACACTTTCCAACAGATCAGGAAGATTGCTGATTGCTTCCTGTGAAGTAGAGTCTATTTCCTTTTCCTCCAGATGATCATCCTCCTTTTCACCCTGTTGCATTTTCAATGCAGAAACTTCAGGGGCTATAATGGATGATTCACATGGGTCATAAATTTCATCTCTATTCGTGACGTCTTCAAATTGCTCAACCGGAACCTGTTTCAACAAAGAGTCCTGCTGAACATTTGTTTTAGATTCCTCCACATCCCCTAACGTTGTTCCTATGATTATGTCTTTTTCAGAATGTTCTGGAGATAATACAGACACACCCTGTTGTATATCAGTTTTGATAAAAGCTTTGGAGTCAACAGGTAGATTGGAAGTTTCATCAGAGGATTCTGACTGCTTAACCAACTCACAGACAGCAATATTTTTAGTATCCGATGTTAAATTGGATGCCCCAGGGTCTTCTGGCTCCTCGCTAGGTGTTACCTCTTTAATTCCTTCAGAAAGAAATGCTTGATTCAGGCAAGGCAATGCCTCTACGGTGATGCTATCAGAATCCCCTGTTTTTTCATTTTCCAACAAAATCTCTGACGTGGTTTCTGAAGAAGACATGAGCATGGGAGACTGGTCCAAATCTTCCACTGTCTCTGATACAGTCTCCACAGCTGGTCCTTCAGGAAATAAAGTCTCTGGAACAGGCGAAAGTCCTCCCCGAACCTTGTGAATTGGTCCTGGTGCCATGTTTGGCAAAAGACTGACCAACTCAGAAGTATCACCCTCTAAAATGCTATATCCAGACTTCTGCTTTATGCTAACCTCATCATCGACCAAACCAGAGTCTGAGTCAGTATTGCCTTTGGGGTGTTCATGCAGATTTCCTGCCTCTGTCTCTAGCCGATCGTGTAGCTCATCAGCGGCATCAAAAATAACATTTTCATTGTTTAGTACAGGCGAGGCAACCTCAGAAATTACCTGAATTGCAGGACAAGTAGGTTCGTTTGATCCTGCACAGCACTCGGTAGCAAGCTCAGTCACAATCTTGTCGTCATGCTGAACGTTTTCTTCTGAATCATGGGAAGAAATTACTGTTGAGTTTGAGACAATATCCTGGCTGCTGCTCGTCTCCCCTTCCTTTTCCTCTGGTAAGTCCCCTTTCCAACTACCATCCATACTCCCCTCCTCTCTTTGTCTGGACTGACTAGTTTCCGTGGGGAGGGGACTGTGACCCTGTGCGTTGCCCATGTCTTGGGACTCAAGGTTGCCAGGTTGCGCCCTACACTCTGTTTCAGTCTCTGAACTGCTCCGGTAAGCTTGAAGCTCTTCTTGGTTACCTTTATCAGCCTCTTGCTTGGCACTGATTACGTTGAGCTGTATATCAGCTTCCTCCCCCTGGTTCCCACAGGAAGGGGCACTGAAGCTTACAGGATCAGCTTCTGACAGCAACTCCGCACAGCCAGGCTTATCTGACGCCTTCTCGGTATCCTCTACAGTTGGTCTTTGAGTCTCTGCCTCCTCTTCCCGTGATTGGGCGTGATCTCCCGTGCCATTCTGACAAGGGCACAGTCCATCCGCCACACCCGAGCTGTTTAGAAACGTTTTGAAGGTTTTCTGTGATTCTGTGCTGGGGTCCACTGAGTTGAGCTGTAACTCCCTGATGCATTCAACGGTCTCTGTAGTATTACTCAAGTCTCTGTCAAGAATCAGCAACGCAGGCTTCTGCTGTACAGGAGAATCTTCCTGAATAAACAAAGATCAAAAGCTATAAAAAAAAAACATGCTGCATATAAACCCTCAATTAAAACTGACATTAAACATTCACCCGGAGTGAGTGAGCGAGAGTGTGTTCAAAGGGAGCAAGAGAGAGAAGATAAAGTCTAGCTTGTGATCTGCTTTTAGTCACTTCCTGTAGTCACAGATAGCAACCCCCTGCAGAGTCATAGAGCAAAAGCAAACTTCCTAGCTCATTACACAAAACTGGAAATGTCACTGTGATTTTAAAGGGATGGTTTATCGAATAAAAAAATTACATTTCTCTTAAAAACTGATTGGCATAAAAGTAGCTCTTTTCACACAATAAAGGCAAAGGGTAACCAGAGATGGTAATAGTCACCACATATAATAATTGTATGGAAATTAGCATTGTCTTTGTATACACAAGTCACAGTCAGTTATACAGGATTGAAATGCCATGAGTGTAAATAAATGTAATGTAAATAAACTTGTACAACTGCCTTCAACTGCCATAGACACCCAAACATGCAGCAATGACTCACCTTCTGATGTGACTGAATAAGACGTTGGATCTCCTCCACGTCATTTTGAATGCTAGGTGGGGGACTCCCTGGCACGTCCTCTAGCGTCAGGGTGTAGGTGTTTAGCTTAGGGTGGTGTAGCAGCACTCTGCCTCCCGGGTAACGCCACTTGGATGTTTTCGTCTCCAACTCTGGCAAGTTCTCAACCCTGCCCAACACAAACATAGCAGATTTGAGAACACCCAGTCTTGAGGCATTGATTCAGCATGGCCACACCCAGCACACCTACAGAGGACGTGAGGTATCACCAAATCCTGATTCTGTGTTGACCCGTCGCAAACAGAAAATACCAGGCGTGAAAAATTGCTTGTTCACACAATAAACAACGCGTCCAAACTTAAAACAGGTTTACATCCGTAACATTGCAGTGAGCTCAGAGAACAGGAATTTCATTGTTCCCTTAGACAAAATAATATATTTAATGAGTGTAAAGTATGTTCTGCTTTTTCTTCCATACACAGGGAGCATAAACACAGCATGGTTTAATTTAAAGGTACAGTACAAGCCAAAAAGACCATTTTACTATAATTCACATTTATGATTGACAACTAAAAATGTTCAACTTTTGTGTTGATCAAATAATGACAAGATGTCCTTTTGGGGGGAATGGTTCCTTTAAAGAGCTTAAAATCAAGTTTTTTAAGATATCAAAGAAGCCTTTGCCCTCCTAGTGTCCACACAATGTAAAGTCCTACAGACTCCCGTCTGTCATTTATCTGCTCTTAAAAAAACATCAAGGGTGGACCTTAAAAAAGTACTATAGTTGTACTATGCTATAGTTATACTATGCTATTTTATGTACCATGGTACTTAAATTTATGTATCATATTCAAAAGTACCATGGTACACATCCAAAACAACATTGTAGTGCTTACCTCAGTGCTTCATGGTCCTTTCATGCAAATCATGTTAGTTCATGTCAAAAAGAAAAGAAACCCCACAAGGCATTCAAGAGCGAAAATGTCTCTCTCTCTCTCTCTCTCTCTCTCTCTTTCTCTGTGTGTTTGAGATCGTCCTCAGTGTGGCCCGACACATGAGTAAGAGCGAAGACTGTTTCACCTGCTCTGTATCTAAGGTCTTAAAAGGTATCCATAGCAACCATGTGACATCACTCACAGGAAGCTGAAGAGTGCAGAGTGCAAAAAAAGAGGCTCTCTGGGCTTGCGCCATGGGTCAAACATTTTAGGCAGCTTTATAGCATTAGCCGGTCATAAAAAAACAGTATTGTCCCATCAAAGTGATCTAACCTTACATTCGGAAATACAGTACTGTGCAAAAGTCTTAGGCCACCATGCCAGAATTAGATTTGTTATTTTTGCAATGTTATAGTGATCATATAAAATAGTTTCTTAGTATTTTTAATAGAATGCATCCAGAAAATAAAGGAAATATATAGTATTAAAAACTGTATAAAAAATGTAAACTGATGTGTCAGTTTTGTATTTCCTGTATATTCTGTTTGTATCTTAATAAAATAAATATGGATGGACATTCAAAAACTTCTAAAACAACAAGTCTGGTGGTTGTGGCCTAAGACTTTTGCACAGTACTGTAAAACAAACCTGTAACTTTATATAAAGCATGTTTATACAACGCATTACAAAGGTTCTCAAAAAATGTCCTTTCAGCACACGCTATGGTCTTATAAATAATTGTAACCACAGTTAAAATGAATTATTAGGCAATATTTAAACATAAAGAACATATACAATTAGGGGTGTGGAAACCAATAAGCATGGAAACCAACAATAGCACACAATAGTAAAGATTCATGGATAATCAATCATATTGCAAGCACACAATTACGAAAAGCCATGACAAAAGCCGAAAGTAAATCCACAGAAACCACTAATGGACTAAAAGTAATGTGTAAGGGTGAGATGCGGTTCAATGAGCCACTAAACCAGAAAGGCCTTCTATACATGAACCTTAAATCCTGTTGGTCCCTCCTCAAAATGATCAAATTTCACAGATCTACCCAAAGCAGGGCAGTCAGTGACCCAGAGGACATCAGTCTGAGTGACACAGGCAACAGGAAACATTTCTCATTCTTAACATAAAGAGTGGTGTTTTTGGGAAATGTACACAATGCAATAACCCAGGTGAAAGTGTGCTTCTCATTCCTGTGCTGTGAGCCAATGCATAAAACTTCTATAAAAACTAAAAAGTAAATTTATATAAATGCACCCCGCTGGTAAAAACCTAGCTAAAGTCATGTTTTTGTGATTTTTGTGATTTATGTTTTCTAAATAAAAGCATCCTGAATGTAAATGTCATTGTGTGAAAATTAGGGCCGGGACTTTAACACGTTAGTTAAGATTAATTAATTACACAAAAAATAACGCGTTAAACTTTTTTAACGCATTTTAATCACACTTATTTTTGCACCGCGGAACATTTCTCATTGGATGAGTTTCGGCGGACCGATTATACTGGAGCACCAACTAGCGTTCATGACTTCAGACAACAACAAACCACAATGAACATGAACAAAGAAGCTGATGAGATCGCTTTGGTTGGCCCCGTGGATGGGATTTTTTTTATAAAAAAGAACGGATGGAAGCGTCGATAAGGGCATGGTTGTGTTTAAGCTATGCAACAAGGAATTCACATATCACCGCAGCACATCGAGCCTCAAGTATCATCTCAATGGAAAACATATAGCAGCTAGCGTGGACGTTAGCCCGACTCCGAGTACAACGACTTGGTTGAACAAAAATAAACAATATTTTGTTGCTTAAGCTTATGTATTCAGTCATTATTCATGGTTTACTAAAAATCCATGTGAAAAAATAACTTCTCAGGTCAAATATTTATGTGTGATTAAAATGTGATTAATTTAGATGAATTAATTACAAAGCCTCTAATTAATTAGATAACTTGTCCCGGCCCTACTGAAAATATAATTGTGATATCATTAATATTAACTGAGTAAGGTCATGTTAAAGATGTAAATCAAACTTTGATGCTCCCAATCTCATAATTAGATTGAGACTTTAAAAGTGTCAAAAAAATGCATTTAAATAATATTTTAAATTGTTCTCTGATATTTACATGGAGGTATGTGGCTTTATTAACTCTTTCGCCGCCAGAGAAAACGCTCCCTGCCAATGACAAGTTTTTCCGGCAATCTGTATTTCCGCTATTATTCACCTCTTACCCAACTTATAAAACCGGGAAGTATTCCCAGTGGTTTTCAAACTGGGAACCGCGAGATGTTGCCAGGGGGGCCCCAGTTTTATGTCATTTTATGAAATACATTAATTTATCATGAATTCTGTGTAATTAAACCTAAAAAATAAGCCTACTAACCAAAAGCACTACTTTTTTATATAATTTAATGTTTTTTTAAATTAGGAATGCACCGTTTACAAGGGGGGCCGCACGATGAAAAAGTTTGGGAACCAAATGATAATAATGTTGAGCTTTGCTCTGATTGGCTGTTTGTCAGAGCAGCTCTTTTGAATATCTGTGTGTGTACATGTTTGAGCCTGTATCAGACAAATGTAACTTTAACGTCAAAAGCCTAAACGTTAGCATATATCTTTAACTACCATATAACTATTATTAACGCCCCCAACATTAACTGCCAGCGCTAACTCAGCAGTAACAACATTTTTAGCATTGTAATAACAATGTAATGCGACTGTACATCTCGACTCTAATGTCATTGGTGTTATATTAACTTTTTCACCGCCAGCATTTTAAAAAAAAAGTTGCCAGCCAGCGCCAGCGTTTTTCATGATTTTCACCAAAGTTTAATGCCTTCCAGAAAATGTTCTTCTTCAAATATATAAACATACAATATAACAAATGAAAGAACAGACCCTCTGCTTTCAGACAACAAAAACCCGTTTCATCCTACCTTGAGTAGTTCTTTTGTAATCAGCTTTTGAATATGGGTAGGTTTCTGCAAAAACACCACATTTTGAGCAAAAAGCAGAGATAATTCAATTTTTATGACGGACTTTTCATAGAGATCCCATTCAGAGCGAACTTTAAAACAGACATGGACATGCAACAGCTTGCCATAGGGCAATACTTCCGGGTTTAAAAAGTTGCGTCCACCTAGTGGATAATAGCGGTATTGCGGAAAGACGGAAATACTCGTCATTGGCGGGGAAGTGTTTTCTCTTGATTGACGAGATATCTCGTCAATGGCGGGGAAAGAGTTAAGATTGGCTTGTTTTCCAGCACATGCAGTGTTTCCTCTAGGATTTTTTTCAGCTGTGGCGGCAGGGGGCGCCCATGATGATTATAAATGTACATTATTTTTTTTTAAAGTAGAATATAGGCTACAGTAAAACATGTATTTTTTATCATTTTCATGCTGTCATTTACTTTTCCTTATATTTATAGCATACTGCTTTTCTATGTTTGATCTAAAATGTATTTTATTAAAAAACGTTACATAGCTACGTACGTAGTTCGGATATTTCATTGTAGTTTTAATGTAGTGTGCATTGCAAGTTGTGCTCGTGTTTAGCGTTACAGAGCTGTTGCAAACTCACGCACAGTCCTGTTTGATAATCCGCACCGCTGTGATTGACCGAACATCCATCAGCAGCAATTTTATTTCACACCCGGACCATTTGACATAAAGACCCCGAGCCGGTCACACCGCAAATCGCGCAGTTGAATAGACCCCTTTTAACAGTCTTCAGACAGATCTTAAACACAAAGCACGGGGCCATTTAAAAACGAGTCGAATTTTGGTCTTGGATGTTAGACCCGCATTTTACTCTTGTCTATTGAGTCCCGACCTGCATCTACAACGCAAATTACGCGCGAAAAGTATATTATTACACCCGTTACATCAAATATTATGCGGTTCACCCGCGGGTACCTCGACCCTGCTGTTTCGTCTGAAAACAGATAAAAACAGTCTCACCGTCTGCCTCAAGTTTCTATTACCAACGTTCTTCTCTTCCACGGGAATAATGCAAGTTTCCTTACAAACAGATTCGACTATTAATGTATTTGCAGTCGCATATAAGTAGTATTCAGTATTTAGCCTTTTGTTTTTGGACAAATATCATATCATTTAATGTGAAACTTTGTGAGTGTCGATCTAAAGCACAGAAGATTGACTGACAGCTGAGCGGTCAGCAGCGCGCTGCGCTTATAGCCTATATTCTGAATAACTAATGGCCAGATAAGTTGATAATATGAGTACAGTGATTCCAAATGAATGTCGAAAAAACTCGTAATATGTTAAATCGAAAGTTTAATAATGTCTTTTCTCGCAGCCCTGCGCTGCGTCCGTGTATATGCGCCGGTGAACATCAAATGCGTGATGACCTTGCACCTTAAATTACCCTAAATTTATAGTCATAAAGATAAAAGTAAAACAATATTTGAAACTTCAAATTATGTATTTTTATTTGTGTAAACTCACAATAAGGAGAAAACTTTGTGCTTATTTAAAATCATTAAAAACATGACGTGCTTTCTGCTGCTTTGGTCAGCGCATCACAAAAAAAAAACAGAAACTCAAATACTTTTTTATTCGTTTTGTCAATTTAATTATTATTTAAGTGTAACATATTTCGTATAGGCTTATTTATTTTATTATTATTTCTCAAAATAGAGACGTAGCCTAATCATCCTCTGTTGATTTAAATCTATTTGTTCATTAAACTAAACCCATGGAAGAAATTATGATACTTTAAGAGATTTATTTATAAATGAGTTAACAACGCGAATCCAGAAAGGAATTTATTTTTAAGACAGCCAGTCTGGCAGAGCGGACATTTCTGTAGCTTTTTTGCGAGCTGCCGCTGTGGGTTTTGTCTAGAAGGGATACAGCAAATGCCGAAAAGTTAAGGATTAGATTTGGAGGTAGGATTATTAGGATGAAAACAGCGGCTCTGGCTAAATGAGATACAAATACATCCTACAATCGTGTGAAATTTTGTGTTTAGAGTTGGGTTTGGTTGAAGGATTAGGATAAAACAGTGGTCATCCAGCGAGATTTCGTTTGCTGTATCCCTTCTATCCACAACCGCAGGCGTGGCGGGGATGTTTTAGGCATGGCGGGCCGCCACGGTAGAATGTATATAGCGGAAACACTGACATGGTTTACATTAGAAGGAAAAAACAATAGTGTTTGAGGCTCATCATATGTCATTACCAGAACAGAACTCTTATTGTTCATCTATGGCACCTTTAACTTCACTTTTTACAAAAAATAACAAGGTTAGCTAAAGATTATTCTCTAAAAATTTGATTACTACACTCTAAAAATGGCTGTCTTATTTTTTACCTATAATGGGAAATTATTGGACATAACACAATGCTGAGTTAAAACTGACCCAATGCTGGGGTGTTTTAACCCAACTGCTGGTTTATTATACCCCATGGCTGCATAACAACAACCCAACATTGGGTCATTTTAATCCAACATGGGGTAATTTTTAATCCAGCATTGTGTTCTGTCCAATATTTACCCATTATGGGTCAAAAATAACCCAGCCATTTTTAGAGTGTAGGAATAACCAGAACCATACTGCCAGCAATAACAGTGTGCATTCATTTTCAATAAAGTGTATATCTGATCCTAACTGTATTCGAATGATATGCATTCACAGGTTTGCATATGAAGAGTTCAGATGCAAAAGCCGCCACACGATAACGATATTAACCAAATGCTCTCAACACGTACTATACGTTCATCAAATACTTTTGCGTCAAATCTGCTTACTCCCGCCCTTAGGCAATCCAGAAATACAGTTTTTTTAGGCAGAATCTTTTGAAATAGCTAATTAATGCCAAGAAATCATGCCAGACGCACTTAGTGGGTTTTGCATCTGAACTCTTCATATATTGGGGACAACCTCTAATGTTTCTCATTGACAAAACAAAACTTGCTTGATAAAGTCAATGCATCTTGAGCATTAGAGCAGCATTCATTAGGAAAGGAGTAGCAGAAATCCTCTGTGCCTTTATTTTGTATATTCATGTAAGGAAACTAGATATGGAACCTGTCTCACGCAGACTATGAAAGCCGTGGCTGGAGGAAGCTGATAAAGGTAAACAACCCTATTACAAACAACACACACAGGTATAGCCACTCCTCCAAACAAATCTGTAGATGGGACCTTGCTCGTTTGAAACAGGTTTGGCAGATTGCAAAGGATTGCTTTGAAAGTTAGATCGGAAAAGCTTTTGTGGCTTTAACTGTTTACAAAGAGCTCACAGCCACATGGCTCGTCCTTGTGCTGTACTCTTATCTACACCACGGACACACAAACACATACACACACAGATTTCAACATCCTCCGTTCATTAGCACATTCCACAAAATATCACCATATTCTCATGAGAAAGTCATTATTTACATAATCTAGTTCATAAATACTTGTAAAGATGAATTAAAGATAATTTACGATTAAAACAGCCATGTGTGCTACTATAGTTGAACAGCAGTAAATTCAACAAAATCTATTTGTTTAAGGGATTTCAAAGGTCAGAACGTCCAAAGCAGACATTATGTTCCAGTCTAAAAATAAACCACATGAAGGCATTAATCTTGTCAAGTAGTTTATACGTTTTAAGGTGGCTTAAGCATAAAAAATATTTATTTAAGGCTAAACTATGCAAGATTAACAGATTGTTCTGTGTTTGTTTCTGTGGTGAGTCTTCAATACTCACTCTGTAAAAAGTTTTTGGAGATGAGAGTGACCTCTCTTCTGGGCGATCCTGGCCGGCGTACGACCTTGTTTGTTGGCAAGCCGGAGAGCCTCTCTTCCCCCGGGTTGCTGGAGGAGAAATATCGCTACCTTGCGCAGTCCGCGTTTCGCAGCAAAGTGCAAAAGTGTATCTTGTGGTCCAGGCTCTGTAGGAAGAAAATGGCGTTTAGTTAAGATTAACAATCTGTAAGGTTCTAACTAATTTCTTTTCCTGAATCCCTAACATCAACAAAATATCCTTTAAAGCGATTTTGTTCAGAAAAGTGCCACACTCGGTGCTCCAAGAGGACTTCGGGGCTGAAGTCCCACCCCTGCAACTGAACCACCAATGGTGTGCAGCGAAGACCCACCCACAAAATCCCTTCATCTGTGTCAACAGAATCTCCTGAAAAACTTGTGCAAACATCATTTCAATAGTTGATTTACAATGAAAACCGAAAATTTGACCAAGTGAGGAACTGAGTCAAGGAAGCAAACATCTCCCGTTTGCCGTTTGTTATACTGTAAATACAGAGATTCCAAAGTGTTGTTTTAGAAAGTTCTGGTAGCTTGAATGAGACTCCCTGTGAAAGCAACAGAGACAGAGGCAGGATTGTTCTTGCTGGTTAATGAGAGGCTGAGAATAAGAGTGCCTTCGTTTTACCGGCCCACTGAGGCCCTGACAACCAATTTGAAGCATGTAGCAAGAAGGAAAAAAGGGAACGGTGATGGGGTGTAACCTGGCACAACGTGGAACGGCAGATCAGGATCACTACACAGCCAGATGCTTAATGACACGACAGGCAGGAATTTAAATATGGGCAAGACACTAGATGACTGATATCAAGTGACTAAATTTGACTTTTGACATGCAGAATAGCCAATCCTTATATATATAATAAAGAAATACTGTTCTTGTAGCTCTGTTGGTAGGAAATTATGTTAGCAGCACAAAGGTTGTGGGTTCGAATCCCAGGGAACACACCTACTGAAATTAGTACATTAACATGTACTAATACACCCTTATAAGGACTACTTCTAACCTGACGTTGTCATACTCAATTCTAGTCAGAATTTGAGTCTGATACCGCTCCATTGAGCTATAATTATGAGGCGTGTCTCAACCGAAAAATGCCTCTGCACTCAATTGGATAGACCTACGACCAATCAGAGCAACGGAGTGTGTGACGTATGTTGAAATTACGTCTTTGCAGCCTGACCAAACTGCTAGTTATTTCGCATTGTGATTATACTGAGTTAGCGAATGTACATCAACACCTACTATGTTTACAACATTTCGTTTATATCACAACAGGAAGTATTTACTAAGTCATAGAGTAAGACTATCTCTTACCATTTGTACGTTAGGTGAACTTCATCCACGACGATACCCATTACGTTGGCTTGAAAATATTGGAGCCTAGCATGTCCCTCCACTTATTCAGCAACCACGATTCCGAGCTTCCGAAAAGAAGCTGGCAACGACCGCTAATTATATCCATCTCGTTGCGCACGCTGAGTCGCATCGCCGTGATAACGTTATCCATTTCAGTTGCGACCAACTTTTGCTGAATAGGAAGGACGGCAAAAACATCAACAAATGCCCTGCTCGCGTTTCTCTGTTGCTCTTTTAAAATCAATGCTCTGTCGATATCATTTAGAACAGACTCAATGTCAGAATCCACACAGCTGAACTCTACAGCGGCAGCCATTCAACACACGCGCTCTTTGGTGACGTGGTTCATTACGTTACTGTTGAT
Source organism: Misgurnus anguillicaudatus (assembly GCF_027580225.2). NCBI lineage: Eukaryota > Metazoa > Chordata > Actinopteri > Cypriniformes > Cobitidae > Misgurnus > Misgurnus anguillicaudatus. The sequence goes on along the minus strand of NC_073342.2, from coordinate 14,748,583 downwards.
TATCTGTCCATCATCGTATAAAGCCCGCCCTGACAATTTGATTGGTTCGACCAGCATTTGTCCAAGCATAGTAGCTCCTCAACGGAGAAACCCCAGACCGATATTCCCGTTTTTAAAATCTTGTGGGCGGGGGTAAGATCGGCTGGCACCCAGGCTAGACTACTTCTGTTAGGGATGGATAAACTTTTTTGGGCTTCAAATCAAAAATACAATTTACTATCATTATTAAACTTAGAACAGCCAGGGCATTTTCTTATGTAACTCCGATTGTGTTCGTATGAAAAAAGATAATCATATAATCAGTAGTTATACGAGCAAGTTTGGTGGTACAAAATAAAACGTAGCGCTTTTCTGGGCGGATTTAAAAGAGGAGCTATATTTTGTGGCATAGTGGCACTTTTGGGAGTACTTCGACTTGCCTGAAAAGTCCGCTCCCCTTCTCACTCTCATAATGGGAGAGGGAGGGTGTTACTGCGCCGAGTCGAAGTACTCCCAAAAGTGCTATTGCGCCATAAAATATAGTTCCTCTTTTGAGTCCGCTTAGAGGAGCGCTGCGTTTTGTTTTGTGCCACCAAACTTGCTCGTATAACTACTCGTCTTGAATGGGAGGAGCGTTGATGTGTTTGGTCACTTCTGGCTTTGTCTCTAGATGGTACCATTAAATGAATGGGGAAAAGCTAAATGCTATCGAAGCATCGCAGCGTGCTCCAGCGCTTACGTGCAAGCACACAGATGATAGAGGGATGTATCAACAATTCTTAGTTAAGGTAATAACATAGTTTAATATTGAAAATGAGTAGACTATTCCTTTAATATACATTTATATGTACAAAACATTCTTAATGTTTGAATAATTACAACAGATATTATTTTTGTATTTTAAAATTGGCCTGATATGGATGTCATTGATCCCTATATTGACAATTATATACACATAATGAATTTTTTTTTGTAACATTACAAACAGTAATGTATTCATGTAGCTTAACTGGTAGAGCATTGTAATAGCAACGCAAAGGGCATGGGTTCAATCCCAGGGAATACACATTAGGGCTGTGCAAAAATATCGTTACAGCAAACTATCGTGATAAATTTTTCCACGTCAGTGTATCGATATTTCAATCTCTAGTATCGATATAAAAAACAAAAAAATTCACACCCCTCTCAGTGTGTCAAACGGCAAACTGCTGTAGTTGTTGCTGTCCAGTTATCTGTCATATACGGCCATTCAGCCAATGTTAGCGGGAGTGAGAAAATGGAGGAAAATTGAAAAACGCCTGCAGCTTTCAAAACCGACGTGTGGAAGCACTTTGGCTTAAAAAAAGTAAAAAAAATCAGCTATTTTTTTCATTTAGATAAAAAAGTATTGCAATGTATTGCAGTCTGCACCGCACCGTACTGTATCGTGATACACATGTATCGTGATAGGTATCGTATCGTAAGGCCCTTGCCAATACCCAGTCCTAATACACATACTGGATATGTAATATTGTAAAACGTGTATTAAGTCAAATTATATACAACAGATATGGCAAAAAAAACAATAAAGATGTAATAAAAATGCAGGTCAGACATTAAATTCATGTTGCAAAGTTTTATGAACTTTAACCTAAAAAAAAAAACGGTTAGTCTTAAAAAACGATTAGAATCTTATTTATCATAAAGGAGATAGGCTACCCCTTTAAGATCACATTTTCCACCTTCTGCAAAAGACTGCCACGTCTCTGAATACCAGCATATTCCCAGTTGGAATCTTATACAGTATCTTGGAAAAGTCATGCAGTGGAAACATTCTTTATTAGTTAACTAGAGATTTTATTTTGTATTTAATGTCCTGTGTTTAACTTAGCGAGGACTGATGCCAATAAATGCCAACTGATGCACTGGGCAAGATGCCCGTGGGCTGCTCCGGTTTCAGGGTTGGTCCAGGTGCCCAGCGCCAGCTGCAACGAATGCCAAAACTCAGCAAGTCATTACACAGTGAGTCCCTTTCTTTTGACAGATAGGTCAACACTAAAAATCATGCTACTCTGAAACATTTAAGATCGTGTTATTCTTTTAAATAGTCATAATGGCTATAAAAAAAGAACAAATTAAAAACTTTGGAATGGAACATGGAAAAGTCTACTGTAACTTGATCTAAATCTGCAGGAAAAACAAAATGCTATCAACATACGCCAGATAAAACCTATTGTGGTCTCCTTTTTGCTATTTCGCCTCACATGAATAGAGTACAAAGCTTTTAGATGCCTTACTGAACGAGTTATTTAAAACCAAGGCTGTTTATAAGAGATAAGTCTGTGATGTCAGCGGTTGTTTAGCCTTTGTTAGCTCTTATCTTTCGCCGCCTATGGTCCAGGTCTCGCCACGCCCACGCTAACCTCCCTCCTTCACAGACTATGCAGATCAAACTCAGTTCAGAGTCACGTGAAACCATGGAGCGCGCCCCGTTGTCGCATCAGCTGTCCTGATGAATGATGAGGCCGGATCCATGCACATTACAAGCACACAGCACACTTAACATACAGTACACAAGCTCATATATCGGCCGACTGGATTATAACTGAGGAGGATGTGGCCATCATGCCAAGACTTCCGTCATGATCTTAAGGGATCAGAGGCATTTGATTCAGACTGGAAAGCTTTCCCCACGGCACTGTTTGATTGTTTACTACCGCTATCAGCTTTCCGCGCTATTTTAATATCGTTTCAATTATATGTTTACCTTTGCTTTGGTCAATCTCCACAGAATCTTAATTTTACTTCCTGTCTGTTGGGCAGCAAAACGGTCACAATACAACTATTTTGTTGTGCACACCTTCTGGAAATAGGATATGAACAACTTTTATATTTACTACACTCTAAACTACATTTGCCCAAAAAAATGGTTTTGCACCAGTTCTTAAACCTGCCTTTACCTGTACTAAACTAGGAGCCAATAATGGCAGACATTATATGAAAAACCTATTAGGGCTGTTAGAAGGCTATACTAACGTTTTGGTGGGGAATTAAATATATAATTTTAAAAACAACCTTACCACGCAACCCAAGTGAGTGACAACCACTGTTCCTGCCATTTATCACAGGCATCTGCTGTCATCTCCGAAACAAGTCCACGGCCCAATTTAACAGGCTGCGTAAATGCACCGTGCCAAAAAGAGCACTTTATTAGGGTGGGAATGTTTGCTTTTAGATTATCTGACATAGTTTTCCCGGCCTGATAGGACAAGAAGGAGGAGGAAAACATGGGCAGAATGGAACCAACCCACTACTTAAAATAAAAAACACACAACCCACATGACTGCGCTGAAGGCCGTAGTGCCCACGGTCTGAGTTTCAGCTTTTTTTTCCATAGTGCAAAATTTAAAAATGAAGCCTACTCACCAATCCCCAAACCTTTTTCTATGGTAAGGTCTGTGCCCAGAACACTCCATCCCGCCGGTAGGGGCAGATGCTTGAGGGCGAGGGCCAGGGTATCGTCCAATCTCTCGCACTCCTTCAACGGTATCTGACACTCGTCCAGAAGTAACGCCCCCTCTGTTTTCCCAGCCGTGTTTACCAGAAACTGGGCCATATCCAGGGCGAGGTCCTGGACGAACTGGAAGCGTTCCTCCGCCACAGGGTCGACCGAGCCCCCCGGCCGAGCCTGGCACAGCGTGACCCGCACGGTTTCGCTGCGGTCATGAGCTGTTACGAAACAAACAGAGGAAAGGAAACTTCAAGCACTGTTGTAAAATTAATTCTGATATGCTAAAGAAATCCCATTATGTGAGATCGGTAGACCTGTAGCAGTTAACATGCACATGTACGTTGAGCCACAGTGCTTGTATGAACAATGACAGTTCATGCAGTTATAAAGTGAACTTGAATTTGAGAATGGCACTATAAATATAAAATTTAATATTAAAACAGAAAAAAAAAACATTAGACTTTAAAGAAAGATGTGAGGCAAACCTGTGCTTCTTGCATAAAAGCCACAAATAAATGTGCCAAGTATGTGCACGAAAACCTTTTTAGCCAGGCAAAGTTTCTTAAATTTAAGCTGTAGTCAAAATGAGGTTGGTGCAGTCATCAGAGACAAATATTTCAGCAACCACCAAGGGGCCGTTCACATGCAGCGCCTGAAAACTCTTGTCAAATGACCCACGGTGCGCTAGCGGCATTCTAAAAAGTTGAGATGTTTTAAATCAATGCGGTGCGTACGTGCCTGAAAAAAACTAGCAATCGCCGCGGCATCGCCTCCATTATGAGCTTGCATACCGCGCGCCTACATTTGAAGTAACGAACTTTAGCGCGCAAAAGATGCAAAATGTGAATCGTCCCAACATTTTATACTTTAAAATCCTTGATTTAGATGACTTCTTATTCATGACCGGCGTTGTTTTGGTATCTCCTCTGTTCGTCAGTACGTATCTTATGCTACATCCTATGAAGAAACTCTCTGGTGAATGCGCATTGGTCGCTAATGGTAGCTAATTATTATAGTTTATAATTTTTCGTACAAAATCGCATTGAATACCCTAAGAATGCCTTTATATGGCCCAATTTCAATTCTATTTTATACGCCTACCCCCCTTTCCACTTGAAACAGAGTGAAAATGGGAAGGGTTAAAATTATTCCCCCAAGAAGTGGGACACCGTCATATGACATCATACATCCTACGTCAAAGTAGATGCAATGTTTATCACATTGCCCCTTCACCTGCATCATATAAGTTTATTTAAAGCCTAAAAAGTAGCCCTGGAAGCCCAAAAGCAGCACACCCCTCTGTTAGCGATTGAGATGCTTTTCTCCTCCGTATATTCAAGTTCCAGTTTTAAACGGTCTGTTCACAATCGCTGCAGTGGACTGGCAATCTGAAGCACTGGGACCTTTCCCCAGTGTGCCGCCTCCGGAGCAGGAGCAGACCGAGGGTACCAGGAAATGATCAGATGGAATAACAGGGATGCGTTCACACTCCGGAGGTTACATTTGTCCACATGTTGCTGTACTATTCAAGTATGATATATTAGTAAACATTAGCAATTTTTTTTTAAACTTTTCTTTTAAAACAAGAAATTTATCATTAAAAAGTTTATTAATGTGAAAAAAGACTTGAATTATACTCGCATGAGCAGCCATGTTGGAAAAAATTTTACCCCTTTGTTTAAAGTGGGGTCCTGAAAAATCTTCGTTTGAAGGGCTATTTGACCCTACCCCTCTCCAACTTAAAGAGAATTGGGACATCCCTAGCCCTTCACGTGGATGCGCTAAACGGAGGGTTAGGGGAAAGTGTAGGGGGGTAAGGGGTTAAAATGGAATTGGGCCTTAACCTCCTTGAGCTGTGTGGATTACTTCCGTGAAGGATGGATGCACTTTATTATGGTTTAAAAGTCAAGGACCCTGTTTTCAACTGTTATAAAGCTTTGAAGAGCAAGGATATTTACTAAAATTACAAAAATTGTGTTTATCTGAAAGATGATAGACGTATGCATCTCGGATGGCTTGAGAGGGAGTAAATCATGGGGTCATTGTAATTTTTTGCCGAACTATCCCTTTAAAGCGCCAAACCATAACTTTTGCGTCTCTATCGACATCTCTTGTCTGAAACATAAAATTGCAGGTGACTTGCTAAGTTTTTTTTTACTTTAAGTCAAACTAACACTCATGAAATTGTATCTAACAGTTTAAATTACTGTGTAAATCATTATTGTAAGCTTACAGTTGCAGATCGTAGGTACAGTAAGGAGACAGTTTTGAGCACTGATTTTTGGTTTGTTTTTAACTAGGACTGCAGCATTAAATTTAAGTATCTGACACTCGCAAAACTAGTGACAGTTTATTTTATATTAAAACAGGGAGGGCTTGGAAACATCTTTACACTAAAACAAAAAATGAGATGCGTCATAAACTTTGGCAGCCACAGATTCACAGATCTCACTGAAACTGATTGTTCAGTGAAGACGGATGTAATTACCATTAAAAGTTTAACATTAACACATTTATTTCCATGACTAAGAGGAAAAACTGCCGGACATAGAGGTTACGTACTATAAAAGCGTCCATCATAAACAATTAAAACTACGCCGTAGTGGCCGCCAGGAGGTCTGTCTTATTTCACTCCAGTCATGACTTGTCAATGTTACAACACATTGCAAGAGCACAAATAACAAATGTGCACTGTAGACCCACACATCTATGCCACATTTCTTTGACCAAAACATCTCAGCAGGGCGTCCATCTGGGTTCAAAGCGATTGCACCATTTTTTTTTTTTTTGCAGACATGGACATCTTAACAACCAAATGTTTGGAATTAAACAAAAGTGTGGACCTCCAGCAGAGACAGACGAGGATAAATTTGTACCCTGGCAGACCAACGTCGGTGCACCTGAGGCAGATAAGAGTAGACCATTCTTCATATGCTCCCTAATGCAATGCTGAAAAGCCTTTAAGTGCTCTGCTGAAGTAGTGATTACAAAACCGGTGCCAAAAGTCTGCAAAGGATTTCATAACACTACATCTACTGCGCCTCTCTGTTTGGGTGCCATGGGTGAAATGGATTCATTATTTGACTCCTAATCCCTAATAAATGACAGATGGGAGGGCTATTGTGTTTTTGGTTATTACTCGACGAGATCACTATTTATACAAATAAGACCTTGATAAATATATTTAGTCACTGAATTGTGAAAATCCAGGTCTTACTTATGCTGCGTTTACACCAGCCGTGGTAGAGGCGTCAAGCATGAGTGATTTCAATGTTAAGTCAATGTGAAGACGCGTTGACGCACGCCTGGAGGTCTCGTGGCGCGGATAAGGCGTTTGGCGCGGCACGGTACACGCAATTTGCGCGTCTAGTTCGTGCGAATGGCACAAATTGAGCATCTGGCACGGTACGCACGAATAGTGCTTTTTTGCATTTGATGCGAATTTGCGGCTAGCGCCAGAGTTTTCGCGCAGCGCTAACCAATCAGGAGCCTGCTTGCTGCTGTGGCGGCAGCCCCGCCCGGAGTCACTCATTTAACATGAAGGAACGCTTGATATTGTCCGTAAGCAGTCACCCGGAGCTATACGACACAATTTCTTATTTCTATAGAGACAGAAATAAAAAGGACCTCGCTTGGAAGAGTGTCAGTGAGGACATCGGGCAACCTGCTAAGTTGTAAATACACATTTCACTTTTGAGTCACGTTACGTTTATTTTCCCCCTATAGTAAGGTGACCAAATACAAACTGTTAACTCTCTCGATAAATGCACAAACAACATCAGCCATCTTGCAAACAGACAACCGCATAGCGCTTGCCCCTCCCACAAGAAGCGGATTTTGCCTATGATGCGCGTCAAATGCTTGCTTTTTCCGCTTTTCTACGATCTGGACGGACGAATGCATTCAAACTGTTAAAGTGGCAAACTAGGCGTGGTAGGCGCGATTTTGACGCCTCAAACGCGGTTGGTGTAAATGCAGCATTAGTCAATATTGAAGATATCATGGTTCTATTTTTTCCTAGAATATCCTGTTTATTATGTAGTAAACAGTAAATCTCCCAAAAAAGTATTTTCTGTACAGGTAGCTTGGTTTTTACTAGGGGTGGGCCGGTACGGTATTCAGTATCGATATTAGTCCGATATTGGCAAAAAATAGCCGGATCAAATATTGTAGTCGGGAAGTACAATCTGGTCCGATACCAACATGGACCTTGTCCTGGCAACTTGCTGTAAAGCGCAACTTGCTAAGCAACATGAATTTGCACACTTTAAATTGTCCAAAGTTACTCCTTAAAGGGACACAAGGCAGCATTTTTATGTTAATAAATCATCTTCATAAGTCGGTATATGGTTAAATGACTCATTACATGACGAATGAAGACTCTCTCGCCCGCCCCTACCGTCTGTGGGAAGAATACCCCACTTGCAAGTTCGCTGTATCCGACCCGGTGTCCTTCAGTCTCGTCAAGTCTCAGATATAGAAAGCATTTACTCCCAGACACTAGGGGGAGCTAGAAGAGAAATAATACTCAGACTTGCCTTGTGTGCCTTTAAATTTAATTGAATTTTTGTGCTGACTAAATAAAAATGTTGCTACTAGTCTGTATCATTTAAATAAAAATAAAGCAGTATTATTACACCATGTGTCATTGAGTCTTGAATTTGCATAGCCATTTGTTGCACAGTAAAACATTTGAGTTCTTTAGCTTTTTGTAGGGCTAACAAATGTGTTATTTGTCATTTGATTGATTAAAAGGGCGATAGAGATGGTATTGGATCGGTATCGACAGATACTCAAGGTTGTGGTATCGACATCGGTATCATACATCAAAAAGTGGTATCGGCACAACCTAGTTTAACAGACCGGGTCACAATTTATAATTAATGTCTATAGGCCAAAAGTATTTTGGGAACCGAAGATTACCCCGAAGTATGAGCTATGGTAACAGTGATACTTTGCCAGGTTTCCCCCACAAATGAGATATACACTAACACACATCCAGTTTTGCTGACCAAGAGCCAGAGCCCAGTCGAACAGAGGCTGACCTGTGGTAACTGAACAACTTTGTGGATGAATAACTGGGCAAGAACGACGTGCCAAGCAACACGTGGACTGGGTCTGGCATGACTGGAATGTAAATGAGTCAATCTGTGCATGTCATAAGCATTGGTACTGGGAAGAAGCTAACAATTAACAGGCACTGATGAATTTGACCCCTTTAGAGAGTTTATGGTTAAAAAGATCTTGCTTTGTGACTTTGTGACCGGACGACTGACCTGGACACACAGCTTGCAGCGTGACATGGCTGATTTTCTGAGTGCTGGAAACGTGCCTCTGGGTGGTGCCAGCAAACAGAAGATAAAACTCTACATCCTCTTCATCTTCGACACACTCTTCCTCGCCGAGCTGGACCGTCAACAGACACTCACCCTAAACATGAGATTGAAAGAGAACAGATTATACATAGCATTTAATGGAAGTAAACTTGCTTAAACTTCTTGTTTTTGGAGCTACGTTGGGGGGATGGCAAACGAGGATAGAAAATTACAGTAAGTGCTCGCTTGAACAACTTAAAGCAGTGCTGTAATGGTGTTTAATCCTCATGGGTAGGGAAAATTACACAATCATAGGTCATCAGTGCTATACATTATCATTAGAGGATCACCATGTGGCATGACACCCACGTGAGGTATCAGCACCTGTCCATTAAAAGCACTTGTGTTTAACTACAAAGGGAGCGGGACAGAACAGCAGCCATACATAAACGAACACTGGAATAAACAGTTATTAGTACTTTTCCACCCTTATAATTACAGGTGTACTATGGTAAAAGCTCACCTTGTGTGAGACAAGTCTCATATAGGAAATAAATGTGTTTAATATACTCATATTATAGATTTATAATAAATAAAGCCATGTTTGAAATGCAAACAAGTTCCTGTGAAAATACAGCACAAGCTTAACATATTAAAAATATGCTCATCTTGACTCTTCTGTAGTTACAATGTGTATTAAAGGAACATGCCCAGATTTTGGAAATTTAAGCTTATTCACCGTATCCCCCAGAGTAAGATAAGTCCATAGATACCTTTCTCATCTCCGTGTGTGCTGTAACTCGGTCTGATTCAGCCCCCGCTAGCTTAGCTTAGCACAAAGACTGCAAGTGAATGGCTCCAGCTAGCAAACTGCTTCCAATAATTGACAAAATAACGCAAACATTTTCCTATTTATGTGTTGTGGTTTTTATAGTCACAACGTGTACAAATAACAAGGTCATATGAGACACAGCAATCTTTTAACAGTATACATACTGGGGTATTCTCAGAAGGCGAAGCACTGCTACTTAGGCGGAGTGACTTCCGCGTTATTTTGTCACTTATTGGGAGCAGTTTGCAAGCTGGAGCCATTCACTTTCAGTCTTTGTGCTAAGCTAGCGGGGGCTGCGTCAGACCGAGTTACAGCACGTACGGAGATGAGAAAGGTATGTATGGACTTATCTAACTATGAGGGATATGGTGAATAAGCTAAATTCCCAAAATGTGGGTGTTTTCCTTTAAGACTGACAGAACATGAAAAGTTGCGATTTTCTAGGCAGATATGGCTAGGAACTATACTCTCATTCTGGCGTAATAATCAAGGACTTTGCTGCTGTAACATGGCCGCAGGTGGCGTAATGATATTACGCAAGGCCTGAAAATAAATAAATCCCCTTAGTAACTTTTAATAGCAGGGGACTATTTTCAAGCACTACGTAATAGTACACAATGTAACTACAGAAGAGTCAAGTTTTAAATAGGAAAAATACAAAACACATTTTTTAGCGCAATGCTAATGGTCTAATCAGATTCAATGGAGTGTGCTAAGCTATACTAAAAGTGATACCGCCAGATGCGGAGAGCAGCTGAATTGATTCCAAAACGGTAAAAATCAAATATTTAAATCTAGGGGAGCTGGAAAATTAGCATATTTTCAAAAACAGTTGAGTGTCCCTTTAACACTTCCAACCTGACATTTGATACCAGCAGCAAATCACCAAGAAGAAAGTCTTCCTTCTGTCTTATATTACCTCACTTATTTATAGGATATATGTGAACAACAGAGCCACACACAGAGAGAGAGAGAGAGAGAGAGAGAGAGAGAGAGAGAGAGAGAGAGAAATAGAGACAGAAGCTTTAAAAAAAAACTATAAACTTATATTTCAATCACAAATGCAAATAAGTTTGACAGAGCCGTCTGAGCAGAATGACAGTTTACACTTTTCTAAAACCAAAAGTAATAAACTAGCATTCCCACACTGTATTTACCTAGCTTCTATGCTACGCCACAAAGACACATAGGTCATTCCGAGCGTGACATCACAGCGGGGGCTGTTTTTATTGGCCGGGCCACAGGGGCCGCACGCCACCCTTGCCAAATGCCAGTCAGCTGCTTTTTTTGGCTGACGATGGCCACAGCCACAGCGGTTACAGCTGAATGCTCATCGTAAGAGAAACGCCGGGATACTTTAGCCAACTATAGTTGGAAGATGATTCTGCAAGACTGATATTCAATAGATAAAGGGAAAGTTTTGTTTTGTTGACCTTAAGTAATCTTTGACACCTGACACAGCTCATGCATCACGCAAATGTTTTGGCTAGAGATAGCACGGTTTACAGTAGCTAAAAGCACTACGGGTGTACAAAGATGAAAAGATGTATGCTGCAAAGATTGCGAAAAAATGAAAGATGCTGCAAAGATTTTTAAAATGCAACACCCCAGAGACAACCCTTTGGCAAGACATTGGCAATTGCCTAATGTACCGTTAAAAATTAAAGATAAACCATGACAGCAAAAATTCATACTGTCAAAAAGTCCCTTAGGCTCTAAAATTGTACCACACATTCTTCTTGAAGGTGTGCATTAAAAACCAATTAACACATGCCTCATTCCTGATGCCGTCATGACAGGGAAGCAAGAATGGGGGAGTGTATGGAGAAATCTTCGGCACAACCAAACCTCTTTTCCGATTGGCTGATTCCCACGCTGCTGTAGTGCTTTTTATGGCAGGTCGTATGACTAACAAATTGCACAAGAAGCAGTTGCGGTGACCCCTTTGATCTAAGCGACATGGGAAAAGTGTAGGAATCTGACCGCTACGTTCAAGGGTATCCAAGACTGTTGGTGCCACAAACACAGCTTTGGAGATCGACCTACAGTACGTTTTAAAAGCCATGTGAGCGCTTTGGAAAACATCCTCTGGTTGTAAATATCTTTTATTTTTATAGCAAACCAGTCGCTGGACACTTTTAGACTTTGGAAGCCCAATATGGATAGCAGGTGCCGAATCAGGAAAGGTGCCAAAGGCAAAGGCATAAACAAATCGAACGAAGACCACCCTGGATACTCTCACTGCATCTATAAGACTATAGGGCATTTAGATACCATGATACATATTCTTGTGTTTATTCGGTCACTTTGATTCATAAAAAAAAAAATCAAAGATTCAGGCTAGCAGAAGTCCTTTAAACTATACAAGTAATACTCAAATGACAGCATTAGTGGAAAATGTGAAAAGAAAACACACAATACGAGTACAACAAAAATAAATTGGGCCAGGCAATAACAATTTACGGCATCATAGACTAGCATAAAATAATCACTTATCGACCTTGTCTAAGTAAAGTTACATCCAATGTTAAACCGAGTTGACATGAAAATGTGTCACTGACATACAAAATGTCTTTCGAAGGGATACCAAAAGGGAATGTGATGTAATGTCTATGTTTATATAAAGCTGAGCAGATAGCTTGGCAGGCCATTGTCTTGAGTCGCAAGAATGTTAACTTGCATCCTTCTTGTCGTCAGCATTTGTTTATAATGTCGAATGATGAGAGCCAGGCAGAAACAACTAAAAGTCTTTATCTGCCCAAATCGATTCACAAAAATACATAGCGCAAATTAAAGGTCCCATTCTTCCTGTGTTTTTGAAGCTGTTTACAGTGCGCAATATAACATGTGTTCATGTTTCACGTGTAAAAAAGCTGTTCACACAATCCTAAAAACGGGATGATGTTTTCCTTGTTCTATGAAGTCCCTCCTTCAAAAATACGTAACGAGTTGTGATTGTGTAGTTTGTTTAGTGTGTTGTGATTTGACAGCAGCTTAGCTTAGCAGAGCCGTTTGAGCTAAGCTAGCGACTGATGTATTCCTGTGGGCGGAGTTTAGTCAAAAACTCTTATATTGACGTCATTCAACCAGGAAGTAGAGGGTCCGTTCGCTGTAGGCTTTGAAAGGGGAATTCTGTTAAAGAAAATATATCGCCTGGCAGTGACCTTTGAGCTTTATCATTTTGCAGGTATTATTTATGCTCTAACAGCAATATTACACACTAACTTAAGTTTGAAAATGGGATCAGGAAGAATGTGACCTTTAACAGGGTTCCCACACCTTAGTTAATTTCAAATTCAAGGACCTTTCAAGGACTTTCCAGGTCCCAAACCCTCAAATTTAAGGACTTAATGTGGGGACACATTTTAAGTGAGAGGAAGGTTACATTGTGTTACCTTTAATAGATACTTTGTTACATTTCCCTTTCGAGGGCACTCACGCTGCGTCACTGCGGTGACACTTTGGGGACGCCTCCAGGAGTAAGTGTGTCTGAATGTGTATATCAAATTCAACCAATGGTGAGGCTTTACGACAAAGACAGGGTGACGCGGGAGCCAGGAAGTATAACGCTATCTGAAATATTGCCAAAGACGACGTTACAGAGGCGCAGGAAGTATGACAAGCGAGACGCAGCATCTCATTCCCTTCTCCAGGAACAAGAGTTACATACATAACCCGAGACGTTTTCGTGTGTCAAACACAACTATGCAAAAAAGCATTTTAGTATGAATCAACATCCATATAAAGAAGATATAAGCTTTTGAAGCGAACAGTTTAGCAATTGTGCTTAAAAAGTCTAGAATTTTTATGATATTATCCTTCACTACACAGGGAATAATATGGATTTTTTTTTTTATATTTTAAAATATAAATATAGATGTATATTTTCAGAATCCCCCCGGGGCCTTGAATTTTTCCCCCAGATTCACAAACTTTCAAGGATTTCAAGGACCCGTGGGAACAACAATCTCAATGTTGAAACGTCATATTTCACCCTTTAAATCATTTGGACCTACTTGACAGGTCAAAATTGTTAAGTGGTAAAAAGGATTATGCAACAAATTTTGATTGAGTCTAACTTAAATAATGCCAGAACATTTCTTTAATATTTAAAAACCTAATTTGCATTCATATTTATACAAAAGTCACTAAATGCCACCTCTACAAAAAATGAGAAAATGATATTAACCCAATGCTCTCGGCACGTATTATACGTTCATTGAATACTTTTGCTCCAATAAGAGCCGCAACTAACTATTATTTTTATAATCGATTAACCGTATGATAATTTTTATTAACCCTCTAATCAGATAAAACATAAATATTTACTTAATTCAATTTTTCACTTATTATATAAGACTTTAATAACACTTGGTAAGCTTTCTCAGAGCAGACCACCACACATTTTCAAGCTTCTTACATTTAGCAGAATCATTTTAGAAGATTGGTGCACAGACAAACCCAGCTCTCATTAATGACATTAGGTCCTCTATTTGCTTCATTTGAAACCCAAAACCACCTTTCCTCTGTTTATAATTAAGAAAAGCAAATTAGTCTGTGTCATCTGGCAAACAGGCCAAACTAGCAGCCCTCATAGCAGCTCTTAAAACAACCACAAATGTAACCCCAGTTCCTGCACCTGCTAATTCAATCTCTTTTAAAACAGCTACACTGAAAAAAATATTAATTGAATTTAATCAATTTTTTTAAGCTACATTTAAACAAAAGTTTTATATTTTACTTTACTAATCTTTTTTGTTTAAATATAGCTTAAATAAATTGATTGCAACCACTTACCTTAAAAAACTGATTAAATTCAATGAATCATTTTTTTTCAGTGTAAGGCAAAAATTATGTGAAGCCATATTTACAAATCAGACTTAAAATCAGACTTAAATTTTCGTGTGTGTCGACTCATGATGGGTGATCTGTTATTACTATAATGGAAATAGAATAGTAAAACACTTTAGGGGCCCTGAAAACGAATGCAACCATAGGTTCTAGAAAAGGTAGTGCAATTTCTAAAGGGATCTGATAAAGCCACTTCCTCAAACTAAACTGCTTCCTTAAAATAAAAATGAATAACTGTGATATTTACATTGGAAGTCTGCCCTCTGTCCTAATTTCTAAACTTTAAATGCATATTTACAAATGAATAAACAAGCAAATTAAATAGTACATCTAAACAACAAAATACTACCTTCTGACTTTTTTGACATTTGAAACAGTACAATGTTAAATCAAGCCAGACACCTGCAGGGTGCAACTTCAAAACATGGAAAAACCACACATGCAGCAGCGCAGAACTGAAGCTGTAACCACATGCACACTTATACACACGAACACACGCCGAATGCACCAAGGTCAAAATGAGGAACAGCTGTGTGCTTCAAATACGGCAAATCATTGCAGCATCTGTGGCACTTTTTTTTACAGTTCATTATGATGATACAAAGAGAAAATATAACTATTGTTTCCTCTAAGGCCTGCAAAAAGCATTTTTTTAAACCCACAAAGTCTTCGTTTAAAAGTGTGTGTTTAAATGTATCTCTCAAGATCAGCACTGTCAACAAAGTCACATCTGTGGCAGGAAGTTGCTGTTACCGTGGAAACCTGACAACCTGAATAAGCCACACGGCCCGATTTGTTCACGTGCGGTTTGTTATGGTATGACTGTTTTACTCCTCACCGGCTTTTTGAAAATGTTGTGCTGTATTTTGGTCATACGTTCTGCATGCTTTAGGTAAAATAATTAAAGAGGTTAGTATCTAAACATACCCTTCCCCCTGACCAAAGACCGGAACAAGCTGATACATGCCAGTGAGCAGCAAGCACACGGCTAAAAAACTTTAGTGTTGCAGCAGCCACCGTAGCAATGTCACATTGCAATAATAATAAAATATGAATTACATATGTAAAACCCTCTATACTTACATACAACGGAGCTTGCTGTGGATTCAGTTTCATGGCACTGGCCACTGCGGAAAAGAAAAAAAAAAACATGTTAGCAAAGTTAAATTTTCACAACACTACATCCAATCATTTTATTTAGCAGGTTAGAACTAGAGGTCTTCTCAGGTCAACAGAAATGTACCCAACCAAAAATGAACCCGAACCTGACGTGCATAAATATTTTTGAAGACCCGACCTGAGACAAACCAGAGAAAATCAGACCCAAGTCCGACCCAGTGGCATTTTGTTTTAACCCACTAGACCCGCATGTAAACGGCACGGACGTGTGTGCAGTCTGCAGCCCCGCATGCACCCGGTGGCCTCGCAACCAATTTGGCACGATGCTCCATTTATTTTCCTTTGTAAAATGTGCAATCAAAATTGATTGACAGGTCTGGCTCAATGAAAATTATCTACCACCAGTCACACGATGTCGCAAGCACTCTTGAGGAGGTGGTGGAAAAGGGCCCGATGCACACCCGCAGGTCTTCTGGGGTCCGTTCAGGAAAATTCTGCCATTTAGAAAGAACCATCTCTTGATTTATCTACATCTCTCTTATGCACCTCTTTAGAGCATTTGGAACGACTATGTTTACTTCAGTCTCCAAAAAGAGAGGGTTTGCTGCCTACAGTGAACATGCAAACCATCATTTTGCTTCAGGCTGCAAATGTGCAGCACACCTGTAAGTTGCAAGAGGGTGTAACGCTTCACCCAGGCATGAGAAAAACCACAGCCTTTCACCCGCAACACACAACCAACCCAACCACCATCACAAAAACTGTGAACACCACCCAAATCTCAGCTGATTTAGGCATCAAGATTTAGCCAACACACAAAAAAAATCTTCTAATACTGTGACTGCCCCAAAATCAGCCCTTTAAAGAGCTGGGAAAACCAGTGACATTGGCGTGTCAACACCGCCTCCACCTTCTGTTCACTGACGATGATAAACGCCTCCAGCTATTGTTCTCTAATCTGCCCCTGGTGAGGTATTAGCCTTTAGAAAGTCCTTGTGGTTATCTGTGGCCCCGCTCATAACTTGAAACCGCACACACAGAGAGACATTTACAAGCAAGCGTACTTACCTAGCCTACCAGATTTCAGTTCTCCTTACAAAGTAGGAACTTGAAACAAAACTAAATTACTGAGAATAAGACTCTCGGAGGAAGCTTAAAGCATTACGACATCATGGAATGGATTGTCACACTTTTGCTCTTCATGACTTAATCGTGTCTTAAAAACACATCCAATCAAACACATCAAGATGAGTCTATAGCCCCACCTAAACCACATTAAAAGCTGCCCAGTAGGTCTCACAGCAGCACACTAGCTTTTGGTAGAAAGATTAGGTGTTATAAACTAGACAGTTGACTAATCACTCCTATTTGGTTTCAATGCTGTCAGGCTACTTAACTTGAACCCCTCTATGGCTCCCGTGCAGGCGACATTCCCAGACTGTGCAGAAATCCCTCATCTACAGGCCAAGATCAGACATCCCACCTGCTGCTTTTTCCACTCAGAGAGGCATGGAGATTCACCAAGAACCCCTGGCCCAAATCCCAACGCAACCACATAGCTGTTTACTTCTAAATCCCCCACCATCCCAATTTATAAAGTAGGTCTGCATTGGAGAGGTGGCAACCCTTCCCTAAGCCAGAAGGGAGCATTGTGGATTCTGGTTGAATGTCAGCCTGACTGATCAGAGAATGCAGTCAATGACAGCGCTCGCTGTTACAAAGATTGACGTGAGGTGTTTGGGCAGTGTAAAGCTCTGAGCTTAAGGATCTGCTTTGATGTGAGGCTTCGCAAATGGGCCCATTGAACCAGCACACAGCAGAGTCAGCAAGCCAGTGGTTACCCTGAACAGATTCATGTCTAGAGGCTTGAGAAAGGCAAGTTGTTTGTGTGCCTTGGATTGCATTCTGGCACCGCTGAAACGTAAGCTGCACTTTTGGGTTTCTAGTGAAGCCATAAACCTCCATAAAAAGCCCCACTATCCTATACAAGGTTGGGGGCAACAGACAGGAAGTGGGAATCTGAAATATGGCAGATTGACAGCAAGTCTGAATGAAGTTGGAGTTAAGGGTGGGCGGCAGGGAGGGGACAGGGCTGGACATTATGAGAGGGGTCACGACCTCTTCAGGCAAGATCTCTAGTTCTGTTAGCTGAATAAAAGGGCTACTGTTGAAGCTTAACAGGATGAGGTACAAGGATAATCAGCTGGTTCTAATTATAACCGCAGATTTCAACCCCCAGAGCTAAACCCACACACTATATCTAGCACAATAGATGCACACTATGCAAGACTACCAAATATGTAATCACAAAATTTCAGATATTCGAATACCCAATACTGCATCCGTCTTTTATGAAGTAAGAAAGGGACTATAACAAGTAAACACAGACACCAACCATATTACCACAAAATACTGTTGTAAAAGAAAGACAGAACAACCCAATCCGATGAGGGAATGGGGTTAATCAACGTTTTTGATCAACATGGTAGACACAAAGCAAAGATAATACATATATCAAGATATCTTTTAATAACACTGCTATTACTATAAAAAGGGGGGGAAATGCAATGCTCAATATGGCCTCTCTGGTGGCGGAAGTCCCATCTTCCAGTAAAAAACAATCATGAATAAATAAAATGAGAACCGACCTGTGAGCATGGGCAGTAGATAAAGCCACATAGAAAAAGTTGCAGTTTGAGCTTAAGAAACACAAAAATGTATAGTGTATAATGATTTTATAATACACTATGTTATAAGTTTTGGGACACCTCTCCAAATCATTGAATTCAGGTGTTCTAATCACTTCCAGTGAAAGGAACTCTTAATGCATCACCATACCAGGACATTTTGGACAATTTTATGCTACCAACTTTGTGGCAACAGTTTGGGGATGGCCCCCTTCCTGTTCCAACATGACTGTGCACCAGCGCACAAAGCAAGGTCCATAAAGACATGGATGAGCGACTTTGGTAGGAAGGAACTTGACTGGCCTGCACATAGTCCTGACCTCAATCCAATAGAACATCATTGGGATGAATTAGAGCAGAGACTATGAATGAGGCCTTTATCAGTGTCTTGATCTTACAAATGTGTTTAAGAAGAATGGTCAAAAAATCCCATAAACACTCCTAAACCTTGTAGAAAGTCTTCCAAAAAGAGTGGAAGCTTTTATAGTTGGAAAGGATGGGCCAACTCCATATTAAACCCTATGGATTAGGAATGGGATGACGTTCAGATTCATGTGCATAGTGTCCCAAAACTTGGCAATATAGTTTATGTGTCTTTCCCCATTTAGGTAGGTAAGACTTAAGTCTTGCATGTTGCAAACATGGTCACCATGTAGTGTGACTTTCCTACATGGACTTGGACAAAAGTCAAGACATCATCAGGAGGGAGAATAAGAGCAAGCATGCAGGATTTGATTCTGTATGTTCAGCATGAGCACCATGCCAGACTGGCATGTAATACATCCCCTTAGAAACAACTGTTTTATTTACATATCAATAACAACTAAACCTCCTGCATGTTGAGGGGTTTAATTTCATATGTACCCCTGACATTCTGCAGTTGTTAAAATGAAACCCCCTCTCCACACACAGTCGCTTCTCAACATCAATGTCAGCAGAACCAGCTCTCAACAAACAGAAAACAAACGCCTCAAGTAATGCAAGCTATGTTTTTCTGAAAACATCATAGTACGCCTTGTATTTTTGGTACTTTAGACTCCCAAAGGAGAACAATAACTGCAATGCAAATGTGTACTGATCAGAGTTGATCAAGCATCTACGGAGTAGAAAATGCTAATGCACAAAATTATGCACGATTTTTGATTGAAGCACACAAAGTTGGTTAGACACCACATGGTGCTTGGCTGGAATCATAGTTGGCGTTTGTTTGAGTAGCAGTTAAAATGTGGTTTGGTTTGTCATTTAAGAAGGACACAAAGGAAGCAAGATCTTTCCCAAACAAGATGTCATCGGGTTCAGACCAAAAGAGGGGGCAACGTTCAAAGTCAGGGCTTTCTGACTACAACCAAGCATAATCACTGTGGGCGAAAAGAACAGGTCTGTGATTACCTCTGCAAAAACACCACATTAAAAGTGCCAAAGAATGCACTAATACAATATGTTACATTGTTCTCTGATACATAGAAGGTATGTGGCTCTATTAAGTGCAAAAATTATCCAGAAATTGCTTTACATGTCCATTTACAACCCTAGGATTTGTCCCTAGAATGAAATGGTCTATTATTACTTTATTTGAAAGGGACATGAATTATAATGTTGAGCTCTGCTCTGATTGGCTGTTTCTCAAAGCAGCTCATTTTAGTAGCTCTGGGTGTGTGCAAACGGACCTTATGTTTGAGCCTGTATCTTCGTCTGGTTATTTGGTTATTTTTAAGAATAACCACTTGCTTTGAGATTGTTAATGGACGTTTCAGAGTAGAAAGTTTGTGTTTTTTTCAGTATGGCCCTGCAGTAACGTCAATAGTAAAACTTTAGCCTGAACATTAGCATATTGCATTAACTAGCACATAAGGCTAAGTCAACATTCACAACTTTGTTTTTGGACATTGTAATTAATAGTATAAATACCTAGGTAAGGGTGACAATTTAAGGCGTTTGATGCAACGCTCTTAAGAAAATCCCTTCCCTCAGGGATTTTTTTTCCCTCAGGAAAACCCTCACTTAAGGACTTTCATGCAACCAGGCACAGGGGACATATCATAAAAATGTCTGACTTTTTCCATGTTTAAGTGCTATAATTGGGTCCCCAGTGCTTCTATCAACCTAGAAAATGTGAAAAAGAGCAACCCAGTAACTTAGTTTTGGTAAACCATTTTGAAAAAATAGTTCATTGAAATTAGGCTCCCCATGTGATGTCAGAAGGGCATAATATCCTTGCCCAGCACTATTTTTTTATTTAAAAATCAAAATAAATTTAATGATGACTATAAAACATTCTGTGGGAAATTAAGTTTATGTGCAATTCTTAGTAAATAGTAATAGTAAATGTGCACACACATCCTGTCAATCAATGCTCTCTTGCGCCACACATCTTTCAGTTCTTTTCAGTTCTCACAGTTATTTCAGTTTCAGTTCTCTTAAACAAATACAGTCTTGGCACATAAAACAGCAACAAGATAGTGGCGTATTCTTAGTTCGACAAACACGCTTTCATACACTCATGTTTTCTTAGTAACAAACAAAATCTCGCACCCAAGCCCTTGTTCACCTCTACTTTGCCTTGTATGCTCACCACAGACTTTTTTCTGGCAGGCCCCAGCAGGAGCAAAACTGGCCTCACCCGGCACAGCAGCCAGACGCAGACACCTGTTTGGTTAGTCTAAGTCAACATGGCTGGGCAAGAATGCTGTGTCCTCCTCATTACCAAGGAAATTCTCCAAATAAGACCAACTATAGTAAGAGCAAAATGCAATCAAAATAACGAAATAAAATAATTTATAAATGCATAAAAAAAGTCAACTCTGAAACTTGACTTAAATGCAATCACATTATGCATGATTTGGCAGTAAAGAACAAGGAAGCTGTGTGTAAACAGACACAACAAAAGGTTATTCCTGGTCCTTTTGTGCTGTGATAGGAATGGACGTTGTCTGGAAGCAAGACCAGGAGCATGAATGAGCCACAGCTTTTAATGGGATTACAGGATAAGGCGAATTAGTCAGCATCTCATTCATCATGTCAAGTTAGGTCAACACCGAAGGTGTGAATATTAGGCAAATATTGGATGTTCCACTTTTAGGAGGAAAATAAAGTCATGTTTGAAATAAGTGATGAATAATGTATAGACTTTTTATAAATAAAAGCATTAGGTGTATACTGTGCAGTTTGTAATCATACATTTTGAACACAGTCAGGAATTTTAAGTTGAGTGGCAAGGCAAGGCAACAGTGGGTCCAGGAACGGAGAAAAGCAGCTCAATGGCATGCAGTTTAAATGCCAGCGTCATGCTGGAGGAATGCATGAACAATCCATGCAACAGGGCCTTGCGGTAATTTGCGGGACCCTAGCGAAATGGCAAGGCCGTCACACTCCAGGCCTGTGCAGTTTTTAGCACATGCGTGTAGGGGGAACGGGGGGGTTCAATAGGGCCCTTTTGCCTGTGACACGAACAGGATGTAGCATGTGTTGCTCTCCATGTGAATGTCCCCTTTGGGAAATTTGGACAAGCTTTGTAGTGCAAACAAGTCAAGCTTTTCTCCATTCAGAGACAGGAGAACAACTACAAACAAAACATGAAACACTAACATTCGAACACGCTTGTGTTGAAAGGCACACAAGCCAGATACAAATGCAACTGTTTACGTAACTTCTAAGGCGTCAATTCAAAGTATGGTCAATTTTTGTGACGTTCTGGGTACAGTGTGCGTGGCGCCATCGGAAGAGTACATTCTCCTGTTTGCGCAGTGCCAGATTTCTGAAACCCAGCGGTTTTTGAAATACACGTGGGTTGCGCATGCGCATACAGGAGAATGTAGTATGTAGTAGTGTTGGTCGTCCTATCGCCAGCCTATAAGATCGCCAATACAAGATAGTATCGGGGGGCGAGGCAGTAGTTTACTGATTTATTTATTTGCTTATTTTTGACTTATGACAAGTCACTTGATTGGTGGACAAAAAAGAAGCAAGGGCAACACTGTCATGATCGCAACCTTCTTGAAACTGATGCCATTAATTCCAGGCGCATCATTAAATTCCAGTGTGTCAGGGCCTGGAAACAATGCACTCGCTGGTTTTAACCCTCTGCACGCTAACAACCTCTCTAGTACAAGGAAATGTCAGAGCCACGCGTATTACAAGCTCATGTCCGGGGAAGAGTCCGAGTCATGCGCATTACAAGTTCAGGTGCTAGAAGGAGTTCATGCCGCACGCATTAGGTCTGAGCAAGAGTCCAAGCCGTGCGCATTAAGTCCGTGTGCGTGCGAGAAGGATCAGCACGCGTTACAAGCTCTTTCACCAAAGTAAAGCCCACAAACCCTCTCATGCAAAGAAAAGCATGCAATTTGCATGTTAATGTGATAGTTTCTATAATAATAACTATCGCCAACTATCGTCGTGAAAGCTAGCTATTGGCGATATATCTGACGATCGCGATACACAATACTATCGTCTATTGGCACAACCCTAGTATGTAGCCCAGGAGATGCATTGCATTTTATCGCAATGCGCATGCGTTGAACGTCTGTGTACACGTACAAATCAAATACACTATACTTTGAAAACTGTGCGTTCGACTGGGTGCATTTTTTAAGTGTTCGCAAACGTATGCGCAGAGTCAGGGCTTTCCACAAAGGTCTTCTATCCAAGGGTGGGACGATTAATCGTGCAAATGCGTGTTTTCTGAAATGAATGAATTTTAATTAATTACTGTTAAATGCCGCTAAATCCAAAAGCCAGAGGGCGCTCTCGTGCAGAAACTCCATTTGTGCCACAGAAGAAGTACCATTACTAATGCTATTCCAGGAAATGTCTATAAGCATATTTACATCGCCGATCTTCAAATTGTTTTAGGTATTCTCATGCTAATAAATAATATTTTGAAAGATTTTGTTTGAAGAGTGTTTCTTTTTTAAATGCACGTCATAAACGACTCAGACTCATAATGATTTTAGATTGATAAGGACTTCCTACTGATCAAAGACCCGTAGTGCACGCACAAGCTGTGCATGAAACACAAAATCGGAGTCTTGCGATTTAGAATCGATTTCAGACAGGCATTTTTAATGGGAAATGCAAATGCATCGTCACAGCCCTACTTCTATCCACAGGCACTTTTCTACATGTTTCATAATACAGAGTTACTGGGACATAACACACGTTGCCATAGTAAAGTCTTGTATCTACCATCACAAATATTTGTGGCGGTGGGGATAAAGTAACCCTAACCCCTATTTAAAAAGGTATTTAGTCTTTGCACAGAACACTGTGGAAGACAAAAAAACAGTTAGCTACTTGGCCTGGTGCGATGTGATGGTTAGAGAGTCGAATTTCGCCTATTACCTAGCTGAGCATGGTCTGTTTCATAACTAACAAACACAAAAACCCTGATTAAATTGATGGATTTACAATTCTAGAAACTACGTATGACCTTTAATAATGCAAAAATGCACACGTTCAGGGTAAGTTTAACAGAAAGAGGGATTAACACAGTCTTGTTTTTGTTATTCTTCACAGATAAACACAAGATGTTCCATCAACAAATTAACAAAATCTGGATTTCTAAAAATACAGAAATGCCTTGTAGCAATCTTAGGCACTTGACAGAAGAGAATAACCAAGCATTTTTGCTTCTTTTTCACATCATTGATAGAACATTGGCAAGAAAAGAGGACATTTTTGGGAATAGGAGGGAAGAATGATAATGGGACACAACAAATGCTGGATCTGAACCTATGTCGCCCACTTGAGCACCACAGCTTAAGTCTGAGGATCAAGCACACACAACCCTACAACACAACTTTCTGATGATACAAACACACACTGGAGCGCTGAAAGCTCAGGTTGACCTTGTGGGATTTTGCCGGAATAACTGAATATTACGTCACTAAATATTACCGGAATGCATTACATAATATAATAATTATAAAAATAAATATAAAAACGCCCATCCTGGACTCACAGCACTCAGCTGTTGTGCAGTCAAGAGTCTCCATGCCAACGAACAAACAAAACCAGATCAGGCACATCAGTAAAAGTCAGACAGCCTGTAAGCCAATACCACACTTCTGTGTAACACGAGAAAGAGACGTTCCCAGCGTTCCCAACACAGGCCAGTTCATTTGCAAAATATTATGGTTTCTGGCAAAGATTTCTAATGACAAAGAAGGCATATGAACAACATTAATACTAAATAGACGCATTTGAAAATCCATTGTACGTTTGTAATGTGTATTAGTGAGCAGAACAGGGGGAAGGGGCATGTAACAAAGCTTGGAAGTTTAACCGGTAGATTGTTTTACGGCCCCCTCTTCACGGGTCAATGCAAAAGCGACAGGCCTCCCACTAAACATAAACCCCCTCCAGAGAGACGAGATGGAGATCAGCGAGTCAAAATGGAGAACAGACGACAGAAGGACTTTGGTTATTTGTAGATGGTTAACCTCACTTGACAAAACTGCGTGACTTGCATTTATCTCAACCAATCTATTTAGCATGACTTTAGATGTTGTCTTTCATCTCACAAGCACAAAGCCCACCCCAAAAAAAAATCTGCAAATGGCTGTCAATGCTCTTCATAGAGTCTCAATCTAATTATGATATTAGTGGCAAAGTTCCAATCTTTAACATGACCTTATTCAGTCAATATTAAAGATATCAAGGTTACATCTTCACAGAATATTTTATGTTGGAAACAGTAAATCACCATCATATGATCAAAAAGAAAACCAGTTGAAGTAATTTTTTAAGCTAATCCAACTTTTCACTTTTTACAGTGTAGGCCTACTTGCAAGCATTGACTGTAAAAATCAATAGATGTAGTGTTTGTAGCATCACCTGTAGGTTTCAGAAGAGCATTTTTGAAGCACAAAGTGGGCAGAGCCATCTTGGCAGCTCGCCACTCCCAGATAACTGAAGATGGGTGGAGCTGAGGTGCCTGGTTGCTGAAACCACAACCGCCTAGCTTCGACGGTAGTAACAGCAGAGGCGATTAACCTGTCACTCAAGTGGCCACACCCTTAATCTAGCAGAACTGTTCTGGGACCAAAGTTTTGGGTGAATGAGGTTCATACATCAGCCACACTTCTTAGGAAAGCAGTTATAAGACGCCAAATGAGGGCCATTCCTGCATTAAGTCTGAACTTTTCCAGTCCTTGTAGACGTTAGACTGAGTAACTGTTTATCTATCATCCATCTTTGAACAGTGAAAGCCAGAGCTCAGTCTAAGGGCATGCGTCCACCTCTCCAAAAGGCCAGCTCTCATTAGCTTGATATACAGTGAACCAGACAAACGCTTTCTGTCTGAATGCATTCAACAGTCTCCATTGGCAACTGGCTTTTTGACGTTCTCCATTCCAGCACGGGACTTCGCTTAGCAGCCACTAACACAGGTAGACCTTTAAAGGAATGTGTTACTATGGGTTTAGGCCAACAATGAGAAAAGTCCTAAGAAAACTGTATTTATCTTGGCGTAGATGAATAATAAGAGTTCTGTACATGGTGATGACATTTCATGAGCCTCAAGCATGTTTGTTTCCTCATTTTTATGTAAACCTTGTGCACGCAAAAGACTGCTGGAAAAAAGCCAATCTCAGCTTAACACCTACTGTAACGTCACAGTCGAGATGTACGCCCCAACATTAAAGGACAAATTCGGTATTTTACACTTAAAGCCCTGTTTTTAGATTGTTTATGATGAAATAGAACGGTTTTGACTAAAATTTGGACATATGATGCTGGCTTGAGAATTTTCGGTTTCTGTTGTATCAGCCCCCACCTCTACAATGGCTGCATAGGTGCACTGGAACAATCCTTCCTAAAATGCATTAAACTTTCATTTACAAAGTCGTGAAACTCACCGAGTGGTCAGGGGTGTTCACTGATATGCTCACACGAAAATCGCTGCAAAAGATGCTTTCCAATAGGTGTTTTACCATTCGTTGTAAACTTTCATACGCCTCACACCCGTATATTCTTCCGTTGAGAGCTTGAATAATAGACACTCCAGCCCAGTTGGTGGCGATAATCGGTCTTTGCCAATTGCAAGAACACAAACAAGGTTCCCGGTGCGGTGTAATACCGTACCTCACAGCACATCTAATACAAGTCAATGGAGTTGTATATGGCTTTGTTTAGCAAGTTATCGCGCATCACATTTTTTTTACATCATGCAGCCCTAGCACATGGGGTCCACTGTGATGGAGAAAGGGCCATTGTGTAGCAACTACTGTCAGCCAATTAAAAGCTGCAGGGGGTACAACAATGTGAAGGTAAGCATTTAGAGATGGGGCTTAGCATGCCATTGTTAGTAAACAAGCCCTGACACCACACCACCAACACCAAAACTGGTGGGGTCGATGAACTTTAATGGCACACACGACATGAGAAAACACACAGCGCAGGTATGGTCTTATTATTGGTATTTATATAGAAACCAAGTGGCAAAGATCAATGTTATGGGTGACTTCATAAGGTGCAACATCTAGTGGTTATGCGAATGCCCAAAAGAAAAAAAATGGGACGAATGATTTATCTCCGAACATGTCTGTTCACAATCTGGCAACTTTTAGAGGCAGAGCTGAAAACAATTACATTGAACTACCGCAGCATTCTTGTCTGGTGCTCGTGGCTTTTAAAGAAGCATTCCACTGCTTTTCTCCCCGGTGTTCACTTTAACACGAGATATTTCTTTTCACTGTCAGTACTTGCATGTTGTCTTTGTCCACTGAACAGCAAAATCTAACTTTTACTTTGACTGTATGAAAAAACTATGAGATTCCCAGTTCATCTACATTTGGCTTCAAACAGAAGCTTTTGTTTCACAAACAAATAAAATCATTTGGGTTTAGAACAACATAGGGCTGCACGATTAATCGTATTTTTATCATGAAAACAATATGTGTACCCCAAGATTAATTAATGACAATCGTCACGATTAATGTGTAAAGTCCAAGCACAAAACAGGTGGTCAAGAATCAAGCAATGTGTTTGTTGTATGGGTGGAGTCAAAGTATACAGAGTGGACATTTGCAAGGGCAGTCTGTGTTATGGCAGAAGTAAGTTGGCATCACGAGATTTACAGTCATTCACCCTGAACGAACATAATGGCAGAGCAACAAGAAGAAAGTGTTAGTTAGAAACGTTGGATATTTTGGATTCCAGGAAAGTAATGTTGATCAGGTAAGTTACAAGTCTTGTGCAAACTGTGCTCCTGTTGCAATATCATGAGTTTTTAAAAGTGGAAGACACAAGCACCATGAGCAGCAAGGGGTTTAAAATAAATATAAACTCACCTAATGGATTATTAGGAACAACATACTAATACTGTGTTTGACCCCCTTTCGCCTTCAGAAATTCTACGTGGCATTGATTCAACAAGGTGCTAAAAGCATTCTTTAGAAATGTTGGCCCACATTGATAGGATAGCATCTTGCAGTGGATGGAGATTTGTGGGATGCACATCCAGGGCACGAAGCTCCTGTTCCACCACATCCCAAAGATGCTCTGGGTTGAGATCTGGTGACTTTGGGGGCCGTTTTAGTACAGTGAACTCATTGTCATGTTCAAGAAACCAATTAGAAAAGATTCAAGCTTTGTGACATGATGCATTATCCTGCTGGAAGTAGCCATCAGAGGATGGGTACATGGTGGTCATAAAGGGATGGACATGGTCAGAAACAATGCTTAGGTAGACCGTGGGATTTAAACGATGCCCAATTGGCACTAAGGGGCCTAAAGTTTGCCAAGAAAACATCCACCACACCATTACACCACCACCACCAGCCTGCAGAGTGGTAACAAGGCATGATGGATCCACATTCTCATTCTGTTTACACCAAATTCTGACTCTACCATCTGAATCGCTCAACAGAAATTGAGACTCATCAGACCAGGCAACATTTTTCCAGTCTTCAACTGTCCAATTTTGGTGAGCTCATGCAAATTGTAGCCTCTTTTCCTATTTGTAGTGGAGATGAGTGGTACCCGGGGGGGTCTTCTACTGTTGTGGCCCATCCGCTTCAAGGTTGTGCGTGTTGTGGCTTCACAAATGCTTTGCTGCATACCTCGGTTGTAACGAGTGGTTATTTCAGTCAAAATTGTCATTCTATCAGCTTGAATCAGTCGGCTCATTCTCCTCTGACCTCTAGCATCATTTAAACTGGACTTAAGCAGAGATCAAGGAGTTTATCACTATCTGCGCTGAAGCGGAGATCATTCCCCAGCATGACAGAACAGTGCATCACATGCTCCTTATGATCTTGTCATAAACAAACATGCACTTCAGAGGAAATCATGAATAATTAGCAAACAAAATCCCGGATGCATTTCCTGTGTATTTTCAGTAAAATCTGTGTGAAAAGAGCTTGTGTGTCATTAATACAGATGACTCTGACCCTGCCTGTAAAAATATATTTTTTAGTGATTTTCTGTTTTCTACTAGGGGTGTCACATTCTTCAAATCCTCGATTCCATTACATTTTCGATTCTAATTTCACGATTCGATTCTGTCACGATTTGATTTGAATTTTGATTTTTACCTTCTTTTTTTTTGAAATCACAGAAAAATGCTATGCTATTTTAAGACTAGACTTTTATGAAATAGAATATCTGACCTTGAACCCGGAGATGCCCTGCCATGTTAGTTGTGCTGCCAGTGAAAAAATGGTACACGCACATACCTGATAAAACAAAACTTCCTGTCAGATGAACATTCCTATCAGTACTTTGCACCTTGCCATTTAAACGCGTGCGGGAGTAATGATGAGTTTATATGGACGTGAACTAACATTATGTCAGAGTCCGCTGCTTGTGTTGTAATTAAACATGCTGCACAGTGTTTTGTTAGAGCTTTCTCTGAATTTTCAACGCAATTAATGAAATAAGACCGCGCAACTTTCACACACTTGCAAAATGAAACCGCGGAGATCAGCCACTTTAGTTTTATCAATGAAAGGCTAAAAATAGCACTGTATACCGTGTGTTCGCACCAGAAGTCAGAAAAGACGTAAAACATTGTGTTCAGTACTTTAGATTAGATAAATGGGCGCAGAGAAGGCTATCTTCTGTGGCTGTTTGAACACATTCAACCACATGTCCGTTTACCCTACGAAAGCTTAGCAAGCCGACCAGACGTGACATGGGAGTGTGGCAGCATCGACGATTCAATTATTTAACTCGAAGTTTGAGGCTGTGACTTAAAATCGAAATCGTGACACCCTTATTTTCTACATTAACTCATTTTACATAATGTAAAGAATATTGACTGGGTAAGGTCACGTCAAAGACAAATCAATGTGTAAACAAAAAAATGTGATGCTCCAAACCTCAGAATTTGATAATGACAACATACAGCCGGGATTATACATTAAGATCTAGAAATGAAAAGTAAAAGAACCATATATTTGCACAACCTTTAACAGCTATTCTGATAAAAGCCCACTTAAATGTACATTTCGTCTTCCCAGAAGGGAAGTAGTCTGCTGCATTTTGAATCTAAGGGACCATAAAACAAGCCTCATTAAAGTAATCTTCGACACATATTCGGCAGGATAAGAAAAGATAAGATCTTCCCAGATCCAAACCCACACCCAAAGACTAAATATAGTCAGTTATGTTATGGATAAGAATTCTCCAAATGCTTGCCGATGAGAACATTCCACTAAGCTGACTACACTACACAGTCAGTAGTTAAATAAATAAATGTTTAACATTTTATTCATTAAATTCTTTCAGTCAAGTCATCGACAATGAATGCACATGCACGCTTAACACTCTTTCAAAGCATTATTATTCACCATCTAAATTGAGTATTTTAAAATGTACATTGACAAAGTAACTAATATATATATATATATATATATAGAGATCAAAGAAAAACCAAGGTGTGGATTTGTCACCATTGCGATAACCAACAATGATCCCAGTAGAAGCTATTAGCAATATCTCTTCAGCTACCATAACTGACTTTACAAATGAGCCATAAAGCAACAGGAACAGCAGCAACGGACTGCATAGCACTGGAGTCCTCACAGGAAACCATCCAGACGCAGATCACCATTAAAACTGCACATGTGTGCTCGGACAAAAATGAATGTGTGTGCATGAGAAACACTGAGCCTGGTCTGTTTTAAGAGGTTACAGACGGCCATATCCAGGCGCACAGCTGATGACCCAGTTTCTCTTCTGACACCTACGGTCTATTGTTCCACTAAATACAGCTGGTAACACCTGACTGACAAAGGTGTGGAGTGCAGGGCGTGGCTAAGATATGTTTCTACAGAACAGTTTGATTAATACTTAACCTTTGGATTGAATATTTACAATAGACAGTTAAGAGTAGCTTGGTTAAAGGAACAGTATGTAAGAAATTTATATCAATTTATCATAAAATGGTCCTGATATGTCACTAGACATTTAGAAATCATTTTCATTTCAAATACTTATATCACTGACAACAGTGGTCTGGCCAGGATATTATCATTTAAAAAGTGGAGTTGCAGCCCTCAACTGATGTTTATGTTGTCATTTTGTGTATTGGCCACCAGTTGGGTGATTGCAGTACCAGTTTTAGCCACAAGTTTTGTTATTGCAATACCAGCTTTGGCCACAATCCTACATACTGTTCCTTTAATCATCAAGAATAATTTGACATGAAAAAGAATAACGTGACTAATTTCCAAGTGATACAAATGTGAAGAAATACTTTATCTATTGGGAATTGATTAGATCATGAAAAATAGGCTCTCTATATCCGCATATAAATCGTAGAGAAAGTGTGTGCCTGCATGGTGCTCTGTAGACTTCACTGAGCATGGACAACCTCAGGGCAGATAAAAGATAAAAAGGTATGATGTCATATGAGAAAGGGGAAAGGCAGGTCTGCTGGCAGGTGTACAACAACAAAGAGACGTGACTTGATAAGCGCGCGCACACACACAAACGTGTCATCTCAAGAAAAAAGTTGCCCAACGACAAATTTGAGCTAAAAATAAGGCACTTTCGGTCTTTGGTTACGACTGACAACCCGCTAGCTCTTTTGTGCTAAGAAATTACATAATAGCTCCTGTAGGTACAGTATTATGCATTTCTGTAGCTCAGTTGGTAAAGCATTGCGTAAGCCATGCAAAAGTTACTGGTTATACATTTGTAATAGGGCTGGGCGATGTGGCCAAAAATAAAAATCCCAGGTTTTTTCACAAAAAATCTGATTTACGATTTAAAACGATTTTCCCCCTTACTGAAAAATCATTCTGCAGATTGCAAAGAAATTGTTCAAAACCAGTTTTTAACTTTATTTCCACAGTATATATGGGGACCATATCTTTAGCAATGTACATTGCGACTGCATCTGTGATCATTTTCCAACTGCCCCCTTCATACTGGATAGGTACTGGTGATGCGCGGGTCAGGATTTTTTTTCAACCCGCAGGTTCCACTTTTATGAAAAATTTTGCCCGCCACGCACCACTGTATCTATTTTTCCAACCCGCCCTGTGACTATTAAAATAGACATGCAAGCATGTGTAATGTAAATGAAAACAGGCTTTATTCAGCCTAAAAGTGCTTGGAAACAGCCATTAGATTACATCGCCCTGTAAACGCTTATGAACCATAGAAACCAGCATTGTCATATTATAATGATAAAGATTTTTAACATTTACAAAGCAAAGTTTGTATTATCTAACGACTAAATCGGACCTTAATATCTCTTGCACGTCGTCTTTCATCTTCACTTTTAGTTCTCTGTTTATTTTATTTTTGTGGCTGGCAGCGGAAGCTACTTGGCGCTTTCGTGACGGCCAACAGTTATGTTGCTACGTAGCCTACGTAATTTAACCTTATCAAAGAACCTAATAAAATATGAAAATAAACATTCCCAAATATTTAATAAATTGCACGCAACATACATGTTTTTTTTTTTGTTTTTAATGACCCGCTCCACAATAAAGTGACAACTTTACCCGCCCCGCGGGTTACGAGACAACCCGCATCACTAACGTTACTGGATGCAGTTTGTAAATGTTTCTAGAAAGTAGGCTGTTTTTTTGGTGCGTTTGCTGCCGCGGTCTTTCGCAGGGCACAACATCTCTCCCACTCGACAGCATGCCTCTGTTTAAGGTGATGCAGTAAATTGTTCGTACCTTTGCTAGCATCAGACTTCTAACACACTTTGCAGCAGGGTGTTGTTTGTTTTGTGTCTGACGCCGCAAAACTGAACCAATTCCAAATAACACTTGACACTGTGCCTTTTTTGGAACGTGTTCTTCCCTACTCGCTGCCATGTTGTTTGTGTGTATCTATGGCAAACGCGCGGGGGAGGGCTGAGCCCACTCGGAACTACGGGAGCCCAGAGGGGAGTTTTGGCAGATTTTAAAGGGGAAAACGATTTAATTCAAACAAATCGATGTTAAACTACACATTCGAGTTAATCGATAAAATCGATTCAGCGCCCAGCCCTAATTTGTAAGGACAAAAACTGTATATGCACTGTAAAGTGCTAGTTATAAGCTGGGTTTCCATCCAAACGTGATGCGAATCTTTTCAAAATTTGCAAAAAAAGAACAACAAGAAATGCGAATTAGGTGTGTTTCCATCAAGTTGCTTGAGCGAATGACGGTGGTATTGGGTAACCTAATAACTAATGGTAAACAAAACAATGTACACGTGGAAAATAGAGACAAGACTGCATGTAATCACAATGGGGCAATTTATTAATGTATTTGCGTGAAGCTTGTAATCGTCAAACTGAATGCTGTGCATAGAAGAAGAAATGCAGACTTTTTATGAAGGCACTAGCAGCAAAGACACTGTGACGATGTCGAGCCGCGCATATATGGTAAAGACAACTCCAGTGGAAACAGCTAGACGGTCTGTCCTGTGGGTTTAACGTTCGCTACGTCAGAATTAATTCGTCAAATGCGTTTCCATCTCCCATTTTGGCATTTACTCTTTTTCACAAAAATCCAAAACCACCTCAAACGAGCGTAAACAAATTTTGCGAATTTTTAATTGAAATTTGGCATTTCCATCACTCGTTTTTGATGCAAAACTTTAAAATGCGCATAAAATATATAGTCGTGTTAGTAGCTGGGGTGCGTAGCTCTGCGTAGCCTGACGCGCACCTCGCAAAAGTTTTAACAGGGCAACCGTTCTACGAGGACCGCAAACGCTGTGAACGGTCCACTAGAAACCCTACCATCAGGTAAAAAAAGGGTATATCCCCTGTTTGTGAGAACAAAGATGGGCCAAGCTAAAGAGTGATTTAACTGAAACTGCAACAAAAGTCGCTGTTTATTTACCCCCATCACCGCTTTGGATAACAAGTTGTTTAGATTCCCTCAAGTGCAGAACTGTGGCAAGAACTTCCCTGAAAAGGTTCAGAAGAATTTTTAAAAAGCTAATAGTTACATAACTAGATAAAATAACAAATATAACAGCATTATGGTTTGATTGTTTGACAGCAAAGTTTGAGGGGATGGGACAACTACCAGACCAAACGTTCAAAACCAATGTGGTCATCCACAGCACTGCAAGAAAAAATGCAATATAATTCAAGTGGGGGCTTCTTCGTTCAAACAAACTACTAGAACATTCAGCTTCCTGCGAAAACCTGATGTTGTTCGGGACTCAAAGTACAAAAGCATGTGGTACGTGGGATGTAAAAACAACATGCCACACTGCCTCTAGAAAACATATTTCACTGCGTATACAAGCTATACATTTTATTAGTATGTGTGAGCCTTGGGATCGAACCCACAACCTTTGCGTTGCTAATGCAGTGCTTCACCAAGTGAGATACAAGTTCAGCAGACAAAACTTCTAGGCATTTCTGGGCAGACGGTGGATATTGTTATTGTTTTAAAGCTCCTCCAAACCAGCACAGTTTCATAGGCTGGACGTTCCTCAAGTATGTGCTGAATCAGAGAACAGAGCTGTATGTTCTTGTCTGCCTGCTTTTATTAAAAAGCCCTGAGTTAGTTGTGTGATATCTGATACTTGATAAAACTAGAAAAGCATTTTGGGAGTTGAAAACAGTGCATACAGAATGGTGACCGAACATGTGCTGTAGGACAGAGGACCAGACTATATCAAGTAGGCAGCAAACAGCTGTTACAAGTTTATGTTACATATCTATCTACATATTCCCATAAACACGATACCACACGTTCCTGCAAAACATTAACGCCTAACAGTCTCTATTGGGAGGGCTTCCTGGGTTCTCAGTGTAACCATGGAGCTTTTTGATTACTAAAAGTTGACGGGATGCTGCTGACCTGCTTTATTCAAATACAATGGATTGCTCCACTTTCATAACAAAAATCCAGATTACGTACTCATCCCCATGTCATCCAAGACGTTTATGTCTTTCTTTGTTCAGTTGAGAAGAAATTAAGTTTTTTTTAGGAAAACTCCAAGATTTTTCTCAATTTAATAGACTTTTTTGGAACTTAACAGTTCACAGTTTCAATGCAGTTTAAAATTCCAGCTTTAAATGGTTCTAAATGATCCCAAACGAGGCATAAGGGTCTTATCTAGCGAAACGATCATCATTTCCGGCAAGAAAAATAAAATTAATAAGCACTTTTATAAATATAAAAATAAGCACTTTTAAACCACAACTTCTCGTCTTGCGCTAGCCGTGTGACGTGCTAGCGCAACCTTACGTATTGCGTAATCATGTCAAAAGGTCACGCATGACATGTGTGAAACACACACTTGAGGACCATTTTAAACAATAAATTCACACATAAGCCATATTCGGACAGGATTAGTTTTATACGGTTGTAGAAGGATGGTCACTTAGGGGTGTGCGGTATGATGATATTTTATCATGAACGATTAAACTGTCTCCACGATACACTTTTTCATAAAAATCGTTGTGTCGTGATTCGTGCCAACATCAAGTATGCGACAAGGGGCGCGTTACATGAAGGAGAGGTAAGGGCCAGGTATACATTTTTTCCAAGTTCGGCTCTCGCTCTCACGCGTCCGCGGAGCTTTCAAAGTATACTGACCGCTATGCAAGGATGTCCGTGTTCCGACACATACACCATTCAAATGATTTCTTATTCAAATTATTATTACTCGACCAGGCCGTCAGGGCAGCACTGGTTTGCAACATTTACAGTACATAAAAAATTAGGATAGTGAAGAAAAGTAGCCGATCCACCATTGCAAACAAAGTTTAGTACAAACATCAAGAAAACAAAAAACAGGAATCAAACATTATGGTGACGAACATGCTCCACAGCTTTCTGTTCTTGGAAGAAGAGAAAAAGTGTTTGTGCAAATGCTGTCTATTTCCTTTGTGTAATTGTTTGTAGTGGAGTATCCTGTCTCAATATTTTCTCGTGTATGCGCTGTTGTACGCGTACTGTCCGAGCACTTTCCGCACTTTGTTACCTTGTAGGACTGCATTTTTAACAATACATTCACTAACAATTGCGTACGTTTTTCGTATTTATACGTACACTTTTTGCTTAATTCACAACACGTTTGTTTGTTCTTATACTTGTTCTTAAGTTAGTGAATTTGGAGTGTTCTACATGAGCGGCCGCCTGCACAAGGTTGGTGCATAAAACACGCCCAAACAGCTCCATATAAGGGCTTTCGCGAGCAAAGCGTTGGTCCACAGGAATATTTTAGAGTTTGTCATAAAAGCAAAAGAGCTTGAGAAGAAATTCATATTTCTTATCGGTAAAGTTCAGTTTTGCTTTTCTTTTGGGAGGTTTTAAATAAGTATTGGACGCGTTAACAAAAATGACATTTAATTACTATGACAGAGACGCACATCTGTATCTGAATTAAAACAGACAGGAGATCAAGTTTTTGACATTTGGACTTCTCATTACATTTACATTAGACATTAAGCAAACGCTTTCATATAGAGATTTAAAAAGTGAGAAAGGAAAGCGTGAAGATATGTCATTACGTGCATCTTCTTTATATGTGTCGATAATATAGATCATGTATAAAAATATATAATACAGAAAATATTATAATATAAATATAATCATGTAAATTTTATATATCCACATTATTATAAACATTAAAATTATAGGCTAATATTTGATTATAGCATACGTGACTATTGCGTACAAGTGGTTTTAGTTAAGAGATAGATAAAAATTGCTTTACCCCACCTCTCTATGTAAAACTTATTCCGTCTGAATAGTACTAAAGACATTAATTAGTATTATTTTACGTTCAACAACTTCCTTACTGGAGTGGTAGTTTCGCATAGATCATTCGTGACCTTTTGACGTGATGTAGTAATGCATAAGGTCATACTGGTGCGTCACATGGCTAGTGCAAGATGAGAAGTTGTGGTTTTAAAAGAACATATTTTTTATTTCTCTTGCTGAAAATGACTATTGTTTCGCTAGATAAGACCCTCCTGCCTCGTTTGGAATCGGTTAGAGCTCTTTGAAGCTGCGTTTAAACTGCATTGAAACTGTGAACTGTTGGGGTCCAATAAAGTCTATTAAATAGGAGAAAAATCCTGGAAAGTTTTCCTCAAAATATTTTTTATTTCTTCTCAGATGAACAAAGAAAGACATAAACATCTTGGATGACACTGAGGTGGGATTTTTTATGAAAGTGGAATAATCCTTTAAATGACAGAATATACAGTAGCTCATGCAGCTCGAAAGTAAAGCATCAGGCCTTTATCTGGCTATGTATGCAATTGCCATTCCTGTTTTCCCTTGTAGATTTCAGTTAGATACAAAGCATAAGCAGCTGCAACAACATACTTCATGAGTGCTGATCTTGCATGTCATACAGTAGGTTGACGCTGATTGGATGGCACAGTACACGGAGTGCTAAAGTCTTTCCTAAAGCATGCATCTGAAATTCCTCTATGTCAGACAAAGCACATACCAGACCTCAGATCTCTTATAAACACAGACAAAGATTAGATTACATTACATTATGCGATCAATTCACAAAGAATTCTCATCTACGGAGCTTTAAAGGACTGCACAGAAAGAAGCTAAAACTGTAATGGGTTGCAGACGAACACTCTTGAATTTCGTTTGGCAGTAGCTTTGTCTGCAGAATCTTTAGCTGACCATTCCACAACTAAACAAACTTTGGATTTACAATAGAGATTTTGTTGTTGAATGTAAATGTTCATTAAGACGGCTAATATCTCGAGAGCCAATAGGACATTAAAAAAAATCTTTCGAGGTTATTATGTCACAGATCCAGGG
This sequence comes from Misgurnus anguillicaudatus, assembly GCF_027580225.2. Lineage (NCBI taxonomy): Eukaryota > Metazoa > Chordata > Actinopteri > Cypriniformes > Cobitidae > Misgurnus > Misgurnus anguillicaudatus. The sequence continues at coordinate 14,711,102 of NC_073342.2, read as the reverse complement.
TTGTGCATGCCAGCAAAAATCACGAGCTTCAAAGGCAACTCCAAAAAGACCAAAAGAGTTTTTTAATGTACAAGTGAGGCAGGCCAGGAATGAGAACAAACCAATCCAAAACACACCCTGGGAATTCCAGCATCTAGATGCAAGAACAACAAACTGGAAGCTGTGTAGTCTGGGGAACACGAAGCAACATGTATGAGACTTATGTGTATAAATAATCAACTCCCCATGTGATTTCTACACTTTCACAGACTTGGTTTCAGCTCAGAAGGGATCACCGGCACATTAACAACTAATGATTCATAGTCCCTTAATCCGATCCTAATTTACATACTGCCGTCTGATGGGTTGCATTCTCCACAGTATGATGAAGAAAGGTATGTTACTGTGCATGCAAATATCTTAACGCATACTTTGGTAACAACATTGTTGAAAAGGAAAACCAGGCCGGTTACTGTGAACACGACCTTACTATACTAGCATGATCAAAATTATGTGGGTCCATTGGCCCAACCGTCCAATGTTTGGGTGGGGCTAAATCTAAACAACATCAAAGGCTTGATTATCCCAAAGACACCTGTCAACCAATAGTTTACCATTTTAAACGATTTATTTAGCTTTATAATTAAATAAAGTGTGAAAATAAGTCTTTATAGTATAGTTTAGGCCATGTGGCGAGTTATTAAACAAACTTTATTTCGACTACAGAAAGTAAAAAGAGACACAAAACAAATGAAACATGAAACGTGGCTACTAATAACAGCATATTAACATGTCTCCTGAGGTAAAACGAGCCCAATGTTTTGCAACTATTGAGGTATCATTACTCCCAAAAAGAAAGATAAAGACATGACCCAAAATCAGAAAGTCTCGTGGCAAAGTTACGTTTGGACTCCAAACATTTTGACGCAAAAATGTCTCTTACCTCAAACGCTGCCGTGCTCAAAGCGTGCTTCTCACTCTCATTCCCTTTAAACAGTTACACAAAACAGCATTCAAGATTGTCTCCGTATGACTCTTTGGCTGGTAACAGCAAACACCCCGAGCTGTCCCTGCTGCTGCTTTTCCACGACTTGTATGGATGTGCCCGTTCCCGTGCCCCTCCACGCGCTGCCGCGAGACAAATCACTTGTTAAAATGTTGCAATTTCTAATTTTCAACAGGAGCTTGCGGCGGATGTAAAGCGTTTGGTAATGTAACAGAATAAAGCAATGTTAAAGCAACTTTTATCTTGCGCTACAGTTTGGCGATTGTAAATCTCTCTGAATGCGGAGAGAGAGCAACCACTTGTTACACTGTAGCGACTTCTATTCTTCTAGTTGTGTCGTTCACAGGGAGCATGCTTCATAGGGCGGGCCCAGCAGTCCCTTGGGAACAGTAGTTGAAACTACTTTAATGATGCATCATCGTGTATTCATTCAGTAAATTTGAATCATGGTTTTTTTTTTATTAAATGTCTTTCTCTTAGGTGTCACCCAATCTTGCTTAATTATATAGTGGTGCATTAAATGAATAAGATCCACAGTAGTTAGGTATAGGTTTCATGTGTAGTATGTTTATTTCCTTTAGTTAAATGGATTTGTTTAATTCCTTTTTAATTGTGACTGAACTCCCAAAAACTGAATTTCAATATTTTACGGATAATGTTTTGGCATACATGCTCAGATAAATGTTATAAAGTGAATTTGTCTGACCCCTCGTGGCCAGTCAAAGTAGTAAAATACTTGGTGTAATAAACTGATTCTTTTTCCAACATTAACATTTATAGTATAAATGTATTTAAATTTTATATACAAATATGAAGTGTTTTACTTTTTAATTTTTTTATTTAATTTTAAGTTTTCTATCGTTTTTCTATAATTTCGTTTTTCTTTAGTTCTATACAGTTTTTTTTCTCATATGCCTCAACTGTTTATTCTAAGCTATGTTCCTGTATAGCTCAGTGGTTGAGCATTTCATTATTAGTGTAAAAGGTCATGGGTTCAAACTCAGGGATCACACATACTAAAAAATGCACTGTAAGTCGCTTTGGATAAAAGTCAGAGGTGGACACTTCTTGAGTATTTTAGTTACATTTTACAAGTATATCTGTGCTTTATCAGAGTGTTTGTCTTAGGAAAAAAAATTACTTTACTAAAAAATGTTCACTACTTGCTAAAGCATACTGTGTATTACTTTTATATTGCATATTAAAATTGATTTAATACCTAATTACATAAAAATTGTGTACTTTTACTTTTCTTGAGTAAAAGTACGGAAGTACTTTTTACTTAAGTAAAAGTAAAAAAATTAGTAGATGTTTAATGTACTTTAATATTAAATATAAGCCAAAAACTTGAAATTATGAATTGTAGTGGAGTAAAAATTATGAGAAAAAATATGAATACTTGAAAATGTACTTTTATGTAGAAAGTAAAAATACATCAGTAGTGTCCGCCTCTGATAAAAGTATCTGCCAAATACATTTCCAAATTTTTCGCCATTTGGCCCTCTTGTGTAAGATCGTGCATCCCTTCATGCCCCCCCCCCCAAGAAAAAATTATGACATAAAACATTTCAAAACCTAAATTTGAATAAAAAAAAACATATTAAACTATACAATGTCGTGCTCTTGGTTATAACCTTCTTTTTCTAAGGTTTAATTACACAGAATTTATGATAAATAAATGTGTTTTATAAAATATCATTAAACTGGGGCCCCCCTGCACTGTCAGAAAAAAAAGGTTTGAAACTGTGCCTTTTCTGTCATTGGGGTGTACTCTAAGTTTTTGTATTCCTGTAAAGTACAATTTTGGGTAGATTACTATACCTTAAGGACCTACATTGTTAGAAAAAATTGTCAAAATATGTACCCTAGGGCAGTACGCTTTAAAAATATCCTAATATGGACCATTAGGTACACAGCAAAACCACCAGTGTTAATTTAACTCTATGAGAGTTGATTTCAACACTATACCAGTGTTTATATAATTCTCACTGCCCAGAGTTAAAATAACACTCCAACTAGTGTTAAAGATTTTACTCCACCTTGGTGTTGATCATTTTACTCTGATAGTGTTAAAGAATTAACTCCAAACACTGCCTTTAAAACACCCATTAGAGTTAATTACACTTAAGTAGAGTCAATATTAAAACACTGATATAGAGTTACTTGAACACTGAAAATAGTACTTCATCATACATCTTTGATTATTAATGACAACAAGAATTAAATTAAGCAAAGTTATTGACCACAAATTTATTTAACAAATTTATTTGACATTATTAAATATTTATAAAAAAAAATAAAGTTTCACTTGTGAACTTTTTCAAAATTTTCAGAGAGTGGTTATGTATACAGTCCTTTCAATTTTGCCAAGGAGTTTAAACAAAACTGGAAAAGTGTTTTAAAATCCATGTCTGACACACATCTAGGGCAAATCACAGCAAATCTTTCACTAAACATTCTGTAAAACAATACATCACAAAAGTAATCACAATTTTCTTCAGCACATATTAATTAGAAATTTGGGCAAGGATAAAATGCATGCTGAAACCATAAATGAGATACTAGTTACAGCTAGTTAAAAAAAGTTTGCTCTCAGCTCTCAATCTCTAGTTTTCCCAACATGTAAACTGTTGTTTGATTAAATTAGTTAAAGTAAAGGAGTCCATCATCATACATTACATTAAAAACAAAGTCAAATACTAATAAAAGGGAGCCTTCCGACTGATGGGGTGAGATTCTTATCAAAAGCCACGTCAAAGTTCTCAAATCTGGCCGCAGATCCTGCTAACCGCAGTAAGGTACGGTTGTCATCCTACTCGTTGCTGAAGATGTTCTTCAAGGCTGGTACAAGACTATAAAAGATAAAGAACAACAGTTATTATATTAGACCTATACATCTGCATAACATTGAGAAAATCATTAGAAGTACAGAGCCACAGAGACAGATTTAGAAAGCAGGCTCTCCTACTTACCTTATGATACACCACAAGCCTGCTCACTGCAAATCTGATGCACTGATTCCGTTGAGGTGATGGTGGAAGGAGATGGAGCAGTAAAGGCAGTGTTGCCATGTCACTATCACAGTCTATGCTCTCACTGGTTCCTTGTAGGAGTCTTCCTTAAACAACATAAACAGACATGTCACAATACTGTACAATTAGGGCTGTGCAAAAATATCGATACAGCTAACTATCGTGATAGTTGGCTGTATCGAAAGTGTATCGATATTTCGATCGCTACTATTGATATTTTAAAACCAATCAAATTCTTCTGTGTGCGTCAAACGACCTCCTCTGCCTCTGCTGTAGTTGTCACTGTCCAGTTGTCTGCCATATACGGCCAATGTCTCAGAAGTTAGAGGGAGTGAGAAAATGGCAGAAAATTTAAAAACACCTGCAGCTTTCAAAGAGCTCAGTTCAGTTCTATTTTTTTTACATTTTTGATAAAAAAAAGAAAAAGTATTGCAATGTATCACAACATGCAACGCATTGTATCGTGATACGTATCGTATCGGGAGGCCCCTGCCAATACCCAGCTCTATGTACAATACATAATAGAGGTTGACCAATTTTTGGCATATTTTTAAAAATCGGCTTTGGCCGATTTTGCTGCATAATTAGGCCGAATAATAGACAGGCGCATCTGCGGGCACCTAAGCGTTGTTGTAGAACTCGTGACGCTGCCTCTTGCTGCAAGCAGATAGCTCCCGTGTGTGTGCAGCCGTGCCTTGTTCACAAACAACTTTAGTAAACGATGGCGGAACAAGACGTCACTGTCAGCACAATCAGTCACTTATAGCGCCTCAGAAATTATAATGTAAATGTGTTTAGAAAGATTTGCCCTAAATAACAGTCTCAACTAAAAAACATAGACATTTACTATGTTAACTTTATGATGAATAAATAATTTATCAGGTCTACCATATAAGGATTTTATCCTACAAAGCAATAAAAGCCATGGAAAAAAACTGATCAAAGATGACAGCAGAGTGTCAGGTAATATCTGTGTCTGATAAATGCATGGTGTAGAGGAGGTTGTAAAACTCTTCAGAAAGGCCAGTCATAATTTTTTTAAAATACTTTGACTTAAATAGTGACATTTTTACATTTAAAATATCTGCTAATGATGAGAACATTTTGATTATTATGTACATTTAGAAAATCAGCCAAACATATCGGCCATCGGCTGCCCTGATTTCTAAACATCAGCATCGGCCAGAGAAAAAGCCATATCGGTCGACCTCTAATACATAAGATGACAGACACATTTCAATTTGACAAATGAATATAGATTTTGAAAGTCATAATTTATGAAAGCATGTATTTTGACAAATTAAATTAAAATAATGAAGTGCATTTACCAATATGTGCAACAAAAATGTTGACCAGGGCTTCCACTATTCTGCTTAATGGCACAAATGACCATCTTCCAAAACACAACAAATGTTTGCTTGTTACTTCTTCACACACATTTAATTATGCATAGTGAAAATACTATGTGTATTCTTTTACCTCGGTCATGGAGTCATCTGTTGTCTTAGATTTCTTGGAACGACTTTGGTCAAGTTCAGATGGTAAATGACAGTGGCAGAAGCTGCTTGTTGCATCTGGTGACAAAAATTCATGACAAACACACAAAAACTGAAAAATAAACCTAAATTAGTTTTATAAAACAAAGATAATCATCACACTGTACCTTCATTTTGTCCTCTAACTGTAAGCAGCACATCTTGTAGAATGTCTTCCTCGATTTCAGTGTCATCAACAATGCATACATTAGTCCACAGTCAGTTTAGCTTACCACCTATGACAAAACACAAATTGCATTTTATAGATATGTAAGGAAGCAACAAATAAATTAACAGTGAAAAAAAATCACCTTCACTAATGAGCAAAAATAAATCAATCCTGCAGTTTGATACATTTCCTGGAGCCCTGATAACCAACTTCAGCAGCATGTTCCAAACCTGAAATAGTGATTGAATAAAAAACTTTGTATTATCAAACAAAATGTACTATAACATTAAATATGAAAATGTTTTTCATAAAGTTATTGCATCTTATTATAAAGTAATTTAACAAAAATATATGCAATAAAAAAACTGTGGCTTAGGTGAG